>NC_063183.1:14287020-14946663 GCF_023159225.1 Perognathus longimembris pacificus | reverse complement strand
ATTCATTCAGCACTCCCCCCCCCCACCCCCAGCACATCTCCAAGTTAGCCCCTGGGGCATCACAGTAGCTGAGGGAGCAGGGAAGAAGCAAGGAATTAGGTTTTTTATTTGTTTTGTTTTGTTGCCAGTCCTGGGGCGTGGACTCAGGGCCTGAGCACTGTCCCTGGCTTCTTTTTGCTCAAGGCTAGCACTCTACCTCTTGAGCCACAGCGCCACTTCTGGCTTTTTCTATATATGTGGTGCAGAGGAATCGAACCTAGGGCTTCACGTATATGAGGCAAGCACTTTACCACTAGGCCATATTCCCAGCCCCTGGAAATAGGTTCTTCTACCCAGCAGATCATTGTCTAGAGGAAAAAAAAAAAAAGAATCAAAAACTAAATATTCAGAGGTAGCAAATACGAGACAACCTGGACTCCAAGCTAAGGAACTGTAGTGGGTTAAACAGTACCCTCTCAATATTCTTGGCCAACAGGAACTTGAGAACATGGCCTTCTTTGGAAATGGTTCTTTGCAGATATAATTAGTTAAGAGGTCATGCTAGATTAGAATGGACCCTAAATCCAATGTCTTCCATGTCCTTATATGACGAGGAGAGGACACCAATGCACAGATGGAATGTCGAGGATTGTCAAGGAATGTCAGGGATGGCTGGCGGCTGCCAAAGGCTGGAAGAGGAGGGGAAGGACCTCTCTTTAGATCCTTCAAAGCAAGCATGGCCCTGCCAACCCGTATGATTTGGACTTTCGGCTTCTGAACTATCATTTGAAGCCATCAAGTTTGGGGTCGTTTATTATGGCAACCACAGGAAAATAACATAGGATCCAACACCTAAGTCTGGCCCTGAGAAATCCTGCTGACTCTCTCCCACTCAGCTGGCTATGTTTTAGTCCTGAAGACCTGGTCCCTACTCCTAGCAATCTGGCACCCACAAACTCTGAATCTAGCTTGAGCGACACCCTCCTCCCCCGCAACCACAATGCCTCTCTGACAAGTGCTCCCCATCTATGATCTCTCAGGCTACTTATTTTTAGCCCCTGATTCTATTGGCCTTATATGGCTTCCTGTTCCTCTCCTGTGCATAGACTTCCCCCTCTCTTGGTTTGTAAGCTCTTTGAGGACAGAGAATCCCAAGGATATTAACAGTTCTAAGAAGGAACTTGGTTGTTCATGTCTGGAACATTTCTGGAATATTTCTGGAAACTGATGGCAAATGGCAAGCCGTAGCATATATTCAATGTAAGAACCCATCACTGTTGTCATAGTCCTTTTAAACTTTAAAAGAACTTCCAGAGAATATTTTAAGCATCTGATAGCCATTTTCCTGTATTTCAGTCACATGACAGCCCCATTCTGTAAAGTAGGCATGTATTAATATCCCCACTTTACATGCAGAGAACTAGGCACGGGGACAACAAAGGGTTTGGTGGCTTATTGAGTCTTGCAGTTCCACTGATTCAAAAAGGAAATCAAGGCAGGAAGGCAGGGGAGAGAAATGGGATCCCCACTTGACTTCTAATTCCATCACCATTTGTCCCCAAGCTCATTTTGTTCATCTCCACCTGGCAAGGATAAGTGCTAGATCCTTCCTGAACTTTTCTAAACCTTCTCCCAGGTTCCAGAGAGTACTTCTGGTCTCTCAATCTTCTTGGGTAAGTAACAGAAAAACAAGTCATCTTCCCCTAACACTTGGAATAAAGATAGGAGGGAACACTGAGTCACCAACAAATTGGCTAGAGACTCGTGGAGGATTCAGGCATGTAGGGAGGTGAAACCATCACAAATCAAATGAGCAAGGCTTTGTCACGCCCTCACCTATTGCCATCTAGGGAAAATTCTATGAGACAACTGAGCAGCCGAGGTCCTAACCTCATGGCTACTTGGAAGAGGACCAGGGGCTGCAGTTTTGGCAGTGACCTGTTAGGGGAAGGAGGGAGGGAAGGAGGGGTCTCCTAAACTCCAGGGCTCTCCTCTGGCTTGGTTCTGGGCTGAGCTCCCAGCTCTACCCACTTCCTCTGAACACAGAACTCCAGGCTAGGCTTTGCCTGCACCTGTTTGAGCTCAGAGTGCAGTCAGTCCCTGCTCTAGAAGGATCCAAAAATATCTAGGAGGGAGGGGAAGAGGGAAGAGCAAGCCAGAAAGGGAACAACTAGGGAGGCAGCCAGTTGGATTGGTGTTCAAGGCCCCAACCCATCAGGGTGGCCTTATCTCCCCTGAACATAAGCCTCGACATTCTAGCCAAAGCAGTTCTCATCCCATCCCTGCCAGAGCAGTGCTCTGGGCTCCCCCGCGCCTGGCTCTGAGTACCATCTTCCCAGGTCTCTGCCTACACAAATCATCTGCTCATTCATTAGACATTATTAAATGCCTCCAGTGAGTCAACCGCCATTCTGAGAGTTTGTCAATACTGTAGCACAGCACCCCTTATTTGAAGGAAATACATTCTAAGCTTGAATCCACAGATAATGCTACAGATACTCTTTTTTTTTCTTGTTCATACCTGCCTCTAATCAAATTTTAATTTATACATTAGGCACAGTAAGAGACAAACAACATAACTCATAATAATATAGAACAACTATAACAACATACTACAGAGAGGTTACTTGAAAGTTATGAATGATTTCTCAAATTTTCCATTTCATATTTTCAGACCTTGATTGATCACAGATCAACCCCACAGATAAGGCAACACCACAAATAAGGGGAAAGACTCTCTTCCCTGCCGTGTGAGGGAATCACACAAGCCCAGTCCTTAGTCCTCTCAGAGTTGACTGTCCAGTGATCATTTCTTTCCTACAGGAGCTGTGGACACTCTAGCCCTCCACTGAACCCGACCTTCCCAGCCATCCTCTGTACTCCAACCAGAGCTTAGGCTGCTGGGGGTGTTAGTTACATTTTTTGTCAGTGTAAGTCATCTCTCCAAATAGAAGGTCAGCTCCTGGGGGGCAGAGACACAACCCATTCCTGCTGGTACTCTGCAGCCCTGCCAGGAACTTGCAGGGCCTACAAGGATCTGGGAGCTGGGCCTCACCTCGCCCACCTCGCGTGTCAAATGCCCACACCTGCCTGCTCAAGCTCCCACAGCACCTACATGCAGTGTCACACCCTCCATTTCTTTCTGATCACGTTCTACTCCTCACTCTCATCTGAGTCTACCCTGTTTTTTCTGACTGAAGGGTGGGATCCCAAAGAAAGACCCTACCCCATTTTCCAGCATTGAGAACTGGCCCACAGCCTACAATCACTTGGTGTCCAACATACTCTGAACTGAGGAAAGAGACAAGGGCTCTCAAGGCTATATAGAAGGACTCAAAGTCCTTTCCTGTTCATTCCCTGTTTCTTAGGGCAACTCAAGGAGGCCTTCCTTTCCATGCCAACTGGGGAGAGGACAGTGCTAAGAGGGCCTAAACTGGGAAGTATAGATGGTTGCTAGTCCTAGTCACTTGGGCACCTTAATTCTGATTTAATTAATTTTTTTTTGGTCAGTCATGGAGCTTGAACTCTGGGCCAGCACGCTGTCCCTGAGCTCTTCAGCTCAAGGCTAGCACTCTACCATTTGAGCTGCAGTGCCACTTCCAGTTTTCTGGTGGTTAATTGGAAATAAGAGTCTCACAGACTTTCCTGCCCAGGCTGGCTGTGAGCCACAATTCTCAGATCTCAGCCTCCTGAGTAGCCAGGATTACAGGTGTGAGCCATCAGCACCCAGCTAAATTAAATTTTGACTTAATCCTCCCTATTAGCTAATTAGTTACAGCTTGACTACCAATTAAATTTAATGTGTGATTAAGTTTACTTCTCATTTCATTCTAGCACTTTAATTCTGATTCTCTACCTCCAAGCTCCTTACCCTGCAAATGAGTTGCCCTGAAAAGGCCTCTCTGGGTAACAGCCATTCTCTGGGGGGAAATGAGGAAGTGATGAGTGGTGGGCATGTCCCCAGGGTAAAAGGGCACCTGGGGACACTGCCTGATTAAAACCACCTTGGAGATGGGGAGGGAAGAGGCCTACATAAAATGGGACAGGACTTCCTGACCATGGAAAAACTCTCAACAGGACAAGCCAAAGTGACCTGTTCCAAAAGCAGCTACATCTGACTCATCCCCTTCCCTAAATTATCCAAGTCCACCACTGCTGAGCACAGCAGGTTGGAATGGACACAGAGGATTCCCAGTTTGTCACCTCTACAGCTGGGCTTGCCATGGTTCCAATTCATTCATTCATTCATTCATTCATTCACTCAGCATCAGAAAGAAGGAAGCCATACTCTACAACTCGGCCCCTGTGCATTCAAAACCAATGGACTATCTATTGTCTCCATGTTGTGATCAAGGGACTCCATAAGAACATGCTCAGCAAAGCAAGGCAAAATTCCATCTCAGAGATACATTCCTGAAGCTGAAGTCTTCTGAGTCCTCTAAAATGATGACTGTCCAAGCTGTTGAGCCCTTGCCTTCTACTGGAGTGAGGATAGCCTATCCACACTGTGCATCATGGCAGGAGGAGTCAAAAAAGTGGATATTGGTGTCAGGATGAGGAAGGGAGCACCGAAAAAGGAAGATGCAGTTGAAAGAGCTCCAGTTCTGACACCTACCTGAGAAGGCAAGTGAAGACAGAGCCAGGGTTTCCAAGGAGCCTGGACTCTCAGAGAAGATTCAAGAACACAAGTGCACCCATCAATCATTCCTATTAACTGTGCTCCTCCTATCAAGGGGTCCCTCTTATTAAGATTAGAAGCCTCACAAATAGGAAAACACCACAGGGGAAGCCAGAGCCACAAGGAAGAATGAGAACAAGATCATCATCCAGGTAACTTGAGTCATATGCCTCCTATGTCAACATCCACTTATAGAAAAGCTAAATCAAGCTGGGCACTGGTGGCTCATGCCTGTCATCCTAGCTACTCAGGAGGCTGAGATCTGAGGATCATGGTTCAAATCCAGCCTGGGCAAGAAAGTCTGTGAGACTCTTATCTCCAATGAACTATCAGAAAACCAGAAGTGGTGCTATGGCTCAAAATGGTAGAGTACTAGCCTTGAGCAAAAAAGCTCAGAGAGGGCTGGGGAAATGGCCTAGTGGCAAGAGTGCTTGCTTCATATACATGAAGCCCTGGGTTCAATTCCCCAGCACCACATATACAGGAAACGGCCAGAAGTGGCGCTGTGGCAGTGGCCACAGAAGTGGCTCAAGTGGCAGGGTGCTAGCCTTGAGCAAAAGAAGCCAGGGACAGTGCTCAGGTCCTGAATCCAAGCCCCAGGACTGGTTAAAAAAAAAAAAAAAGAAGGGGCTGGGGATATAGCCTAGTGGCAAGAGTGCCTGCCTCGGATACACGAGGCCCCAGGTTCGATTCCCCAGCACCACATATACAGAAAACGGCCAGAAGCGGCGCTGTGGCTCAAGTGGCAGAGTGCTAGCCTTGAGCGGGAAGAAGCCAGGGACAGTGCTCAGGCCCTGAGTCCAAGGCCCAGGACTGGCCAAAAAAAAAAAAAAAAAAAAAAAAAAAAAAAAAAAAAAAAAAAAAAGAAATGTACTCATTACCTTACATACAGAACTATAACCCCTCTGCACTTCACTTTGACAATAAAGGAAAAAAAATTAAAATTAAAAAAAAAGTTTCTCCTTTAAAAAAAAAAACAAAAGCTCAGAGACAGTGCCAAGGCTCTAAGTTTAAGCCCCATGACCAACAACAACAACACACACCAAAAAAAAAAAAAAAAAAAAAAAAAACTAAACTAAATTAAACAAAATCTAATCCCAGAGCTGGAGGAACAGCTCAAGTAGTACAGTTGTCCTGAGTTCAGTAGACTCAATAGGTATTTTCTGAATATAGATCTTAGGTGATGAAGATTGGAGGTAAGCTTTGCCCTCTGTTCAGGGCACTATGGCTAGAAGAGCAGGTTCACCAACATTCATTGAGATGAAAACACTGCCTCATGACTTCACCTCCAGCCTCTACCACCCAGTTCTTTCCCAGCAGTAGAGACCAGAATCTAGGCTTGGCTTCCACATCATAAACTCAAGCAACCAGGTTCCCTTAATACCTCACAGAGCTCTTAGACTATTAGATGGCTTCCTTCTCTCTGTGACCTTCCATGCCCTCTAGAGCAATTCCCCCATGGAGACAACTGGCTGTCATGGAGTCACTGGGCCTGGCTCTAACACTTAGGGTCCACCTGAGGTCTCCTCAAAGCTTATCAGAACCACGTTATATGTCCCTGTTAGACCTTTCTTAGACCCTCTCTGCCCTCTCAAAGCATTCCAAGGTCTCAGATATTCCATCTCTCTCATCTCTTATATTCGTAGATCCTTCCAGAGTCCTTCCCTCCGCACAGAATCCTTCCCCACCACCCCAAAATAGGCTTAGCCTTCTTTAGGCTTGAATAAAAAAAAAAAATGTCTCTTTTGTAAATCCTTCCACCACACATGATGGTACTGGCCTTTATCCCTGGCCAATTTTTTTTTGTTAATGAAAATAAGCTTTATTGGGGCTGGGGATATGGCCTAGTGGCAAAAGTGCCTGCCTCATATACATGAGGCCCTGGGTTCGATTCCCCAGCACCACATATACAGAAAATGGCCAGAAGTGGCGCTGTGGCTCGAGTGGCAGAGTGCTAGCCTTGAGCAAAAAGAAGCCAGGGACAGTGCTCAGGCCCTGAGTCCAAGCCCCAGGACTGGCCAAAAAAAAAAAGAAAAAGAAAAGAAGCTTTATTACATCAAGTAATAAATACAAAGATGTAAACAGTTTTAGTCTTCCAGATGTTTTGATCAGCATACAATATGTGTGGAAGTAAAATGTACTCACAACACAGGCAGTTTGAAAATGTTCAGGACACTTTCATGTTTGGTAGGTTGCTCCTTCTTCTGTATTTATAACTGGTGCATTTTTAAGATTGACTTCAAAGCACTAAGGGTCATGCAAATGCTTAAGCAGAGTCTCTGCATCTAAAGATGTAGGCTCTGTGTGCTCACCAGATTCTCGTAAAACCCTTGCAATCCAACAGTGACTTCTGGGTTAGCAAAATCTGCCTCTCTCCGACTTTCAACCCACTGACCACCCCTTCTCTAAGACATCCCTTCCCTGGCTCCAGGCTATTGTCTCTCCTTGGGTCCCTTCCATCTTTCTGGATCTCATTTATTATCTCCTTCCTACTCCTCAAGCCCACTATTCTCTCCTCCTCCCTATCCTCTTCCTCCTTCTTCCCCATCCTCCTCCTCCTTTCTCCCTCTTTTTCTCCTTCTCTTCTCTCTCTGCAATGGTTCCCTTAATACCAGCCTCTCTCACCTTTATATAAATGAATATAAATTATCTCATTTCTAGATTCTCCTAGGCTCTATCCTACTTTCTTTCTTTTTTAGTTGCTGTTAATCATAGGGCTTGAACTCTGGGCCTAGGCGCTGTCCCTGAGCTCTTTAGCTCAAGGCTAGTGCTCTACCACTTGAGCCACAGCGCCATTTCCCTTTTTTTTTCTTTTGAACACATGGTCTTGAATATAGTCCAGGCTGACCTCAAAGGTGTGATCCTCATGCCTTGGTCTCCACAGTGTTGGAATTACAGGTATGTACTACCACCATGCCCAACCAATCCTGCCTTTCTTAACCACCAAATGATTCCCATCCAGTTGTCCCATGGGTACTGACATGGATAATGACTCAAACTGCACTTTCATAGTGTGTTCTCCTTACACTCCTGGTGATTTTTTTTTTCTGGCAATATTGTTCCTCCAATGACCTAAAGGAAACCCATTAGGGCTCCATTCCCATGGCTCACCAGGCTGAGATGTCCGGTTGATCTGACCCCAGCTCTCTGATGAAATTACCCCATTTCCCTACTTCCCTGGCTCACCAGAGTCCACACCCTCCCACTTGCATTCCTGACATGACTGACTAATCTATTTCCCCTCATTCTTCTCCCTCCAACATCCCCAGACGCAGATTTCTAAAGCCCTCCATGATCACCCCCAGAGAATAACAGCCCCTCCTCAGACTACTGCTCAAGGCCCCTCACACCAACCTGACCTTCAGAATGGGTCTCCCAATGCCCCCACTCCCACATGCCCACCCTTATCCAAAAGGGAAGAAAGTTTCTCTCCGGAACCCGATTCTCTGACTCTGTTCCCTTTACGTGGGATTTCCTCCCTTCCAGTCTGTCATCTTTCCATATGAGAATCCTGCTTTCTTTCAGACCCTGTTCAGTGCCTCCTCATCTTAAAATATGTCCTTATCTACTCAGCTCAAGACAGCCTCCCCACTTCCTCTGGCTCCTCAATTTCCTGGACTTCATTTACAATACTGCTGCGTGTCTTTCTGACACAGGTATGGTATAGGAGGAGGACACTTTTTCCTCTCTACTGAACTTCAAATGTGCCAAGGCAAGAATGCCCCTCCAAATTCCTGTTGTACCACCCCTGCAGAAACCAGCAAGGATGTAGTAAATACGGGACAAATTCAAAAAAACAATGAACCTGTTTGAATGAAGGGCTTGGTGTCCTTGAGCAATTGTACATCTAAGGCCTGCACAGACCAGACTGGCAGATGCCATGGAGTAGCTCTTTGGCCTTCCCAGTAGGCTTGAGATGGGACAAAACCAACCTTTCCCAAATTATGGCTTCCCCAGGCCACCAAGCAAGTGTGACAAGCTAGGAGTGTAGGACACAGCTTCAGGCAGCTGAAAATGCTACTCTCTCCTGGGGAGAGATCTGTGAAGTCATTGTCTTCCCTCTGCAGCTTTAAGTGTGAAAGGTGGCAGCTGGAGACAGGAAGGAGGCCTTCTTTTGGATACCTGCCTGGAGGTGAGGAGGGTGCAGAGCCTCCTGACAGTCACTTGTGCCTGCTTCTCTCAAGGACAGATGGACGTGTTAACCCCAGGCCTATTAGATGGGCACTTCCAGTATGCGCCAACCCTTTACCATAAAGATGACAGGATGGGAGCTGAGCAGATTGGCAAGTCTGCAGATCAGGGTTAGGCTGGGTGTGGAGGAGGATGAAGAATGAATGAACAAAGAATTCCCAGGTCCCCAATCTCTCTACATCAAGCGATAGGAGGGAAAATGGGAAGCAAAGGCGTGCTGAATCAGCCTTTAGCAGTAACTCCAATGGTTTAATCCCTAAGAACACTTTGTCAGTCCAGACTCTAGGGAGTCAGAGGACCAAAACCATCACTCCTAGAAACTTTCCTTGAGTGGCCTCATCCCCCCTTTCCCTTTCACACACAGAGAGAGGGAGGTAAGAATGCCTGGGCAGAGAAAGGCACAACTGGGTGTGCTTCTGTCACGGACAGGAGTGGCTCCTTTCATTTCTCTGGGCTTCCTGTTCTTCCTTGGACATTGAGACTGATGGAATGTCTCTAGGTCTCTCCCTATCCTTGAGCGGCCCTATCACCACGCCAGATCCTCAAATCACAGAGAGGGACCCAGGTAATCACAAAGGACTGAGGACACCAGGCCTGGTATGCAGACAAGTGTGGTAACTGCCAGGGATGGTCCCTGGCACAGGTCCCAGTGACTACAGGCCAGAAAGGGGAGGGAGAAGAAATAATGGGCTGTAGAGCCCATCACCTGGTCTACAGGGAACATGGGCACAGTATGGGGAGAAAAGAAAGAAAAGGCAATATCCTGGAGTCCCAATCTCAGAAGCAGACTGCGTGGCCTTAGAAAGAACTTTTGTTCTACCCAATCAAGGGCAAGCAAAGTGGAGTGGAATGGAGTGGAGTGGGGAGAAGTCCAGGGACAAAGGCATGACCTATGACCAGGCTGGCAGAGGTTTCCAGCCACTAGGAAAGGCTGTCATTATGGGCGGGGAGGAAAACCACTTAGTGGGTGCAGGAAGAAGCCATCTTTGTACATACAACCTACAAGTGGGCAGAGTAGCCACAGGAGGAAGGTGAGCTTAAGCTGCTCAGCGGTGGACAGGCAGAGGGAACAGGCACTCTGCACTTGGCCCAGGAAGGAAGCAGCTCAGAGGACAAAACACACACACACACACACACACACACACACACACACACACACCTCTTCTCCCCACAGCAAGAGCCCCAACCTGTGGAACATTCTAGATGTCCAGTTGTCTCAGTAGGAGGAAAGATAAAGGATGTCCCTAAAAGGCTAAAAATTCCTGGGGCCCTGCTGTGTGGAAGCTCAAGGTGGCAGCTGGGGCTTAGCCTAGCAGAGGGGGGCTGGGAAGGGGAGAGGGTGGCAATGGCTTGGGACTCAGGATCCAATTACGAGGCTGTTTCCATACTTAGCCACCTGACAGCCGCTTGGAATACTCACCACTCCAACCACTGCAGCCCCGCAGCGACCAAATTAACTCAAGGGCAGACAAGGGCAGGACCCGGCAGCACTTGCTCAGAAGAAAGAACCTCAAAGACCCAAGACATGGGGCCCCCACAGTTCCAAGAGCAAAGACTAAGAGCTGGTGGAGGAAACACAGTGGGGAATCATAGATTCCTAGGGGGATCCCAGAGCACCTCCCTGAAGCATCCCCAAGGGGAATCCAGGCCCAGGAGTCTTAGGAACAAGAGAGGTGGCAAAATGATCCGGTGTCCCCTCCACAACCTATAAATAGCCCCTGTGCTGCAACTCAAGCCAGCACCTCTGCCACCTAAAGTGCTGAGATGTCAAAGAGAAGCTGGGGAGCGCAGAGCTGAGCCCCCTCCCTGATGGTGGCCCCTGCCACCTGCAGAGCCTCTCCCCCCCCCCCCCCACACACACCTAATACAGGCCCATTCCTTTTTGGACTCTGCAGTCCCATTCTGTTCCCAGCCCATCCCCCAACTCTCAACTTGATTCAACCATATCCCAACAGGACTCCAACTCTTTCCCATGGTTCACAAAGCAAGCCCCAACTGTGCCCAGTGTCCCCCTTTATTCTCAGTCATGCAAACCCAGGTCTCCAGCTACAGCCTCCATAACATATCCCACTGGATGGGAGTCAGTCAAATGACCTCTGGCTCAAAGACCTGGGTTACTTTGTCCATTTCAGTGGCTCCTCCACACTTAACTTTGGGGGTACTCATCCCCAGCATCTGCCAGCCAGACCCTTCTGCCCGTAGCCCAGGCCTCAGGTCATCTGCCTCCTGGGAGCCCCAATCCTGGTCTCATTATCTCTAGTACCTCACTCTCCGGATGGCTGGGCCCGAAAAAGGTGACAAGTGAGACTAGCAAAGAACAAAGCTTTGCCCCCAGCCCAGTCCCCTACCCCTGATATCTCATGGGAGCACTGAGGACACAGTGGGGGCCACTCATGGGGGGGGGCGGCGAGGAGGCATACCTGCTTGTGTTGAGAGCAGGAGCGAGGCCAGGAAGCAGCAGAGCAGGAGCAGCGCCCTCATGGTGACTGCCAAGAGAGCCCAGCTGCTCCTCACCTCTATTTATATGGTGGGTGCAGGCGGCCCCAGCAGCAGGCAGCGGAGGGCGGGGAGGAAGGGTCATACAGTCACTAGGGCAACTGAGTGGACGTGATGGGAAAGAGGCCCAGACCCCAAATGCTACCTCTGGTACTATCCTACAGCAAGGCAGGGTCCAGGACCCGCTCCCAGAAGCCCCAGGACCACAAGATGCAGGTCTGATAGGGCAAAAATATGGGAGATAAAGTGGGGTGTGTCTTGGGCTGAGGTCCAGGAGTTAGGAATGTAAGTGTTCCCACAATGTACAGAGACTTGACCTAAAGATTGGGCAGGTCAGGGACATGGACACATCTCCAAATGAAAGAAGTTGAAGGGCAATTCCACACAGATCCTGCTCTGTGTGTCTGTCTGTGCGTGTGCATGTGTGCACACGCACACACGTGCGTGCACACATACACACGCATTTGGACTCGTGCTCTCACTGGGTTTTCTAAGGGAAACCTGTGCTATCTGACCTTTGAGGCCAATGGCTGGGAGCTTAACCCTCCCAGGCCTCTGTGGAGAGAGTGCTGAGCAGAGGGAAAAAGAGGACACCGAAAGATACAGCTGAAAGACGTGGTATAAACTGGAGCTGGAACAACAGAAATCCACTTGAGCAGAGTGGGGGTTCCCGAATGTCCAGTTGCCTCTGCATGGTGCTATTTGGTGCAATCTTCCTAGGGGCACATGGTAGCCCAGAGAGCCCGTCGTAAGAAGCCGAGAGACAGCAGGCACTGCTGCCATGAGGGCAGGTCACGGTCAGCCATGGAGGAAAAGAACTAAAAGTAAATTAGGCATCTGTGACACACCAGGCGTTTCACATATTTAGCACAGCTTTATTGAGGTCTGAGCAACACAAAATACACCATGCATGAAACAAACTGATCGATTCTGGCATAGTTTTTTTACAATCAAGAAAGGGCCAGATTCCTCACCCCAAATACTCCTCCTGTCCTTTCAAAATCCTCCCTCCGGGCAGGGAAGGTGGCTTAGTGGTAGAGTGCTTGCCTAGTATGCATGAAGCCTTGGGCTCCATTCCTCAGTACCACATAAATAGAAAAGGCTGGAAGTAGTGCTGTGGCTCAAATGGTACACTGCTAGCCTTGGGCAAAAGAAGCTCAAGGACAGTGCCTAGTCCCTGAGTTCAAGCCCCAGGATTGGCCAAAAAATAAAAAATAAAGAACAAAATCCTTGGGCTGGGGATATGGCCTAGTGGCAAGAGTGCTTGCCTCATATACTTGAAGCCCTGGGTTCAATTCCCCAGCACCACATATACAGAAAATGGCCAGAAGTGGCGCTGTGGCTCAAGTGGCAAAGTGCTAGACTTGAGCAAAAAGAAGCCAGGGACAGTGCTCAGACAGAGTCCAAACCCCAGGATTGGCCAAAAAAAAAAAAAGAACAAAATCCTCCCTTCAGCCCCTTTCAAGGCCACCCATGATTTCTTGCTGTCACTCCACGTTGATTTCCATTTCCTAGATTTCACTATAACTGGAACCATATAGTTCACTCAGTGTAATGGTACTAAAATTTATTCAGGTATCAATGGTTCATTCCTTTTTACTGCTGAGTAGTCATCCGATGTATGAAGAGACCAGTCACCTGACCTCTATCCAATCACCTGTTGATGGATGATCAGTTCTTTCCAAGGTGGAATTATTACACATAAAGCTGCTATGAAGGTTTGTGTACATATCGATTTATAGACACAGCTTTTAATTCTCTCAAATAAATGCCCAGCAATGGAAATAGTTGGGCCATATAGTGGAAACTGTCAAACTTTTCTCGTATCATTAGATATTCTTACCAACTACACAGAAATTCCAATCATTCCCAATCCTCACCAATGCTTCACACCATCAGTCTTTCTTATTTTTTTTTAATGTTGCTAGGGATGGAACCCAAGGCCAGGAGCAATGCTAGTGAAGAACTCTACCAATGAGCCACACTCCTGACGCCTTTAGTAATTCTAATACATGCGTAGTAGTATCACATTGCTTTTTCGGTGGAAGGTGGTAATAATGGGGCTTGAACTTAGGTCCTCAAGCATTTGCTGGAACTTTTTTGCTCACAACTAACATTCTATCATTTGAGCCACACCGCCAGTTGGTATTTTTGCTTATTAAGTGGAGATAGAGTCTTGAGGACTTTTCTGCTCAGGCTGGCTTCAAACATCAGTACTCAAATCTCAGTCTCTTGAGTAACTAGGACTACAGGAATGAGTCATGTTTTCCTAATGATTAATGACATTGAGGATATTTCTTTCTTGTGCTTTTTATGAAGGATCTATTTGAATCTTTTGTTCATCTATTATAAGTTTTGTTTTATTTGGAAATAAATCCTTTATCAGATACATGATGTGCAAGTGTTCTCTTCACATATGTGCCTTTCAAGCAGTAGTTTGTGTTGTTGATTTGGCAGCTGTTGTTGTTTAGGGGTTGTTGTGTTATTGTTTTTGCAGTTGTTGTTTTAATAGTACTAGGGTTTAACTTCAGGGCATGTTCTCAGCTGTGAGACACACATATGATGCCAACAGGGAGATTTTTTTTTTTTTTTTTTTTTGCCAGTCCTGGGGCTTGGACTCAGGGCCTGAGCACTGTCCCTGGCTTCTTTTTGCTCAAGGCTAGCACTCTGCCACTTGAGCCACAGCGCCACTTCTGGCCATTTTCTGTATATGTGGTGCTGGGGAATCGAACCCAGGGCCTCATGTATATGAGGCAGGCACTCTTGCCACTAGGCCATATCCCCAGCCCCTAACAGGGAGATTTTTTTCAACTTCTCATTGCTGTTTTCTTTAAGACAGGGTCTCATCATGTTGTCCACAATGGCCTCAAACTTGCTATGTAACCCACACTGGCCTCAAACTTTCAATTCTCCTGCCTTAGCTTCCCAACTTATCAGATTATAGGCACCTACTACCACATCATTAAATTCTAACCTGCATGCTAGTTAAGTACATAGACCATAAGTGTGTGGCACGCAGAATTAACACAAAGTATGAGGAGTGGGGAATGGTGGGGGCAGGGTGGGGAGGAAATATGAAAGGCCTTGGACCCCTTCAGCTGGGCACTAGGCTGTTATAGTTCCTGTAGTGTGCTCTCTCTGGCAGCTGACTTGTTAGAGCCATCCACATGCCCATCATTTCTCAAGGGCCTGGGAAGGCCAGATCAGACCCTGACAACTCAGTGTTTGCATTTGGATCTGTTGCACCTTCCATAGGGCTCGGAGCCCTCAGCAAAAGGCCTGTCCCATTTATCTTGGAAATCACAGATAATCTAATTAGAAGAACTCAAACTGCCACCCAATGCAGGAATCCCTTCTACAATGACTGATACACATGCATGTTTGGATATTCCTGGGGACAGGGTGTTCATGATCTGAGAGCTGCAGCTGTGGTTGAACAGAACCAGCCACAGGGCTGAGCTAATCCTCCCCACCTGCCCTCTCAGCTTCCTGCAGAAAAGGCTCAGAGCTTCTCCCCTGATGGCAAGCAGGATGCCCCCAATTCACATTCAGGCCTTTCTACCCTCACTGGTGTCTCTTTTGCCCCCAAGAGCAGCACATTTCTGACATTGCTAACAGTCTGTCTGCAGTCAGAATTTTCAGAGCCCTGTCTTTGACTCAACAGAGAATGAAGTAGCAGGATAAACCCATGTCAAAAGGTCAGCTTCTGGGCTTGGAATATGGCCTAGTGGTAGAGTGCTTGCCTCTATACATGAAGCCCTGGGTTCGATTCCTCAGCATCACATATATACAAAAAGGCCAGAAGTGGCGCTGTGGCTCAAGTGGCAGAGTGCTAGCCTTGAGCAAAAAGAAGCCAGGGACAGTGCCCAGGCCCTGAGTTCAAGCCCCAGGACTGGCAAAAAGAAAAAGAAAAAGAAAGGTCAGTTTCTCATATTCAGAGATCCCTTTCCTCTCAGCTACTTAATTTAACATTGAGAATGTCCACCAAGACAGGCGACACCCTAGAGGAACCTTGGATTTGGGCCTCCCAACTCAGGAAGCTCTGCAGCTGCCATTCCCAGCTCCTTTTTTCAACATCAAGAGGGCTGGACAGTTGTTGGATTTAGGGCTGATCCTGTCCTCAGCCCCCAGACCAATCCCCTCGTATGGGTCAGCAGACGTTCTTGTCAATCAATGGAAGAAACTGCAATTCAGCAAGGAGAGAGGAGAGAGGGATAAGGCAGAGGGGAGTACGAATCCCACCTTTGCCCAGATGTGTAGGGGCAAGGAGGGCAGTTCAAGTCCAAAAGAGTAAAAAAGACAAGTGCGGCTAGGAATATGGCTTAGTGGCAAGAGTGCTTGCCTCATATACACGAAGCCCTGCATTCGATTCCTAAGCACCACATGTATAGAAAAAGGCAGAAGAGGCACTGTATGTAGCTCAAGTGGTAGAGTGCTAGCCTTGAGCAAAAAGAAGCCAGGGACAGTGCTCAGGCCCTGAGTCCAAGCTCCAGGACTGGCCAAAAAAAAAAAAAAAAAAAAAAAAGACAAGTGCGGTGCTGATGGAGGAGGAACAGGAGGATGGGCCTGGGTGTGGCCAGGGCCCTCAACATCTAAGGGAAAGGACAGCACTGGCAGCCAGCACCAAGAGGCTACTTGAGGATTTGCCTGTGATCTCTAAACTGGTCTGGGGCCAGTCAGTTACCACTAAAGAGGCCAAGGTCACCAAAGGGCCTCTTTCTTCCACTACACAGTGCTTCAGCCATCTAACAGACAGAGCTGGGGCACTGCCCCGCTGCATAATCAAAAATACCCCCAAGTCATGGCACAGAGGGTATGTATGTATCTACATCATCCCACACTAGACCAGAAAAGAATAAAGATAGGGCCCATAAATTCATAAAATAGAGCGAGGGGGGGGAAGAAGAACTGGAAGTAGAAGAGAAAAGGGAGAGGCAGGGTACACAAAATGGAAGAGCCATTATAGTAAAGTTAGTGGGGAGAAGGTATATATTTAAGTATTGGCTGTAACTTGACTACTGGCCCAATGTGGTATCCTTAAAATAAGAACACACCAAAACCAAATGCTCAGGAGAAGTGAAATTATCTCTGCTGCTGAGGCTTGACAAGAATTTCTTCTGAGAATCCTTATGAAGGCAACAAAGTATAATGTAATCATCCCTGACAACATTCTTAGAGCAGAGAGAACACATTTCCCACGAAGCTGATACCTAACAGAGACCCTAAAAATAGGGTCATAGAGGCCACCAGGAACCAAGAACACCCAATCCCCCCTCCCAAAGAAACAACCACCAAAACGGCAGCCAATCCCTCAGGCTTAGGATGAACCTCTACTTCACACTGTGTGGGCAGAAGGGAAAACTGACACAATCCACTTGGAGGACCGTATGTACTAAAATGAAGTATGACAGCCATAAGTTAGAAACAACCTAAATGCCCATCTCAAGGTGAATGGATAAACGGTGGAATATCCATGAGTACATGGAATAGTACTTAGCAAGAAAAATGGACAAACTGCCGATTGTACAAACACATCAGCTATTCTCAGAGAGGTTGCTGAGCCAAAGAAGATAGACAAAAGAAATAGATGCTATTATGATTTATGTAAAGTTCTAAACTGGACAAAATGAGTCATGGTGACAGAAATAAGAACCACCATGAGAGTCGACTGTCCACTTCTCAGAAAGTCTGGAATCATCACTATCATCATCATCTGACAACCGGAAGTACTCATGAGGATGCCACCCAGCAGGAACACCCTTACATTACAGGTACAGACTACGTATGAACCCAGGTAACTGTAACACGGGTAAGTGTAAAATGGGTAAAATGTGAGTCCCATGGATGTCAGAGGCAGTTTGGCTATAAGAAAGGTGAAACAGTCCCCTCTCCTAGCCACACCCTAGGAGACACCTGTGAGTCCTATCTCCTCCCTAGTACTTCCAATGGCCACTCCTCCCTGAGATAATTAATGGTCAGTTTTCCCACTAGGAGTAGAAAAACTCCAGGCTAGTTCTAACCAGTCTGAGGCAAGACACCTGCACAGTGGAACCTCTTGAGTCCTTAGCCTCGTGAGTCCTTGCAACAAACTCTTACTGTCATAATCCCTCATCTCCCTAAGATCAGCCCATTATCAGTACCATGAACCCTTCCCCCACTCCAAATCGTAGAAAACTGAAATTCTTAACCACGTTTGCCCTTGAGTCACCTACCTCAGACCTGCTGTTTCTCTTAATAGTGTACTTCTTTCTCTTTACAAAACTCTGCTCTGCCACTTTATTTGTGTATCTGTATATGTGTATGTGTATTTGTTTAGAGATGCCAAGAATCTGGGATGACCCAGCACTAACAACACCAATATAATTTACCTGGTTTTTACATTACACTACAGTTACACAGGATGTTAGTATTTGGGGTGGGGTGCACAGGATCTCCTTGAACATTGCTAACTATTGCAAAATGTAAAAAGTTATCTACTTAAGGGATAGTGGTAGAAGGAAAGCATTAAGTAGCTTCTAGGACTTAGGGGGAAGCTGGCTACATGGGTGTGAGTTCAGTCTGTGAAAATGTATGAAGCTAAATGTTTAAGTTATATACCCTCCTGAGTTGTATTCTTCAGAACTCCAACAAAAAGGTTTACTAAAAACGTGATGGGGGGGCTGGGGATATAGCCTAGTGGCAAGAGTGCCTGCCTCGGATACACGAGGCCCTAGGTTCGATTCCCCAGCACCACATATACAGAAAAAACGGCCAGAAGCGGCGCTGTGGCTCAAGTGGCAGAGTGCTAGCCTTGAACGGGAAGAAGCCAGGGACAGTGCTCAGGCCCTGAGTCCAAGGCCCAGGACTGGCCAAAAAAAAAAAACGTGATGGGGGACAGGCATGCTAGTACACACCTGTAATCCCAGTTCTCAGGAGGCGGAGGCAGGAAAGATATAGCAAATTCCAACCTAAGTTTGGCTTAATGAAATCCTGTTTCAAAAGACAGCTTCTGGAATTATCCTATTCTACGTACACACCGTGTGGAAAACGACCTATTTAACTTGTAGACCCGGACAGGAGGGGGAAAGTGAAGGAAGGGGTGACACTGTCCAAAAAAGAAATGCACTCATCACCTGACTTATAGAATAGAAACCCCTCCCTCTCTGTGAGACACCTTAATTATATTGTAAAAAATTCTACGTAGGGGCTGGGCATGTGGCTTAGACTGCTTGCATGAAGCCCTGGGTTTCGATTCCTCAGTACCACATAAACAGAAAAGGCTGGAAGTGGTTCAAGCCCCAAGACTGGCAAAAAGCAAAACTATGTAATGGCAAAGTCTCTCTCTCTCTCCTCTCTCTCAAAACAACTGGTGTTGGGGCTGGTGGATAACCAAGTGCTAGCAGCGCCAGGACTGGAGTTCAATCCCCAGCACCACAACGAAACGCGGCCCAGTGGCTCCCGTCCCGCCTCCCTGGCGCGACGTGGAAGCCCTCACCTGCCCACCGGTGTCTCCCAGGCCCGCCGCGGCGGCTGCGAACTTGGGCCCCGCCACACGGCGAAGGCCACTCGCACGCGGGGCGGGAACCCGTCACACACGGGGGATGTCGATGCCGCGGGCACACGAACAGTAAAACCAAAACACGGCGAAAGCCCGTGTCACCTGCTACTCGACATCTCCGGGGACTCCGCGGAAACCCGAGGTCACACCTGAACCCCGCGAGCCGCAGTCACCTGCCTGCACGCGGGGCGGGGCGAAGCGGGGCGAGCGGGGCGGGCGGGGTGGGCGGGGCGGGGTGGAGCGGAGCGGAAGCGGCAGCCGCGCGCTCGCGGCGTCTTTACGTCACTCAGCGTGTTGGGCTGGCGTGGGAGTGCCCGCTCCGCACTTGAGACCGCGGGCGGGAGCTCGCACAGGACGCCAAGGAGCTTGCGCACCGACGAGAGGGCGGTCCAATCCGGGAAGGGGCGGAGCTTCTAGGGAGTCCTTGACTTCCGCTGCCTGCTGAGGAGTCCGCCTATCCCTCGCTCGGCTCCGTCGCTCTGCTCGCAGTGACTATTCTAGGAAGTGGGGGAGGGGAAGGAATTCCATGGTCCCGCCCCAATCTGCGCCTCTGGCCTATGGGAATGGAGCAGCCCTCCAAGACCGGAAGTGGAGCCACAGTCCGAGGCAGGAGTCCTAGGCCCGCAGCGCCCTCTATTGGCCTTCTCGTAAACTGCAGGGAACCCATCAGGCCTGCAGCCTTACACCTGGCTGAGAGGAAATCAATCGGCTATCTCCCAGAACCATTTAGCTGACAGATGAATACAGTCAAAAAAGGAAAGACATGACAGCATAACATGACATTTGGAAGAGGCAAAACTGTTGCGGTGGGCTGGGATGACCACAAAGGAACTTGAGTTGCTTTGAAAACGGAGGAGAATGAACTGATAATCTTGATTGTGGTGGTGACTTGCCATCTAAATACATGTCAATACCCCCCAAAACGTGAATTTTACTGAATATAATTAATCTTTTTGACTACTTCGAAAGAAATTGAGAATTCATTGTTGGTAGGAACAACAGGATGAGGAATGATAAATGAGTAAGTGGTTAATTTTCAAGTGACCAAAAGAGTTTTGAATTAGGGAGGCTGTGTAGCGTGATCCATGTACTATCGTTGACTGAACAAGTCACAGCAAAATGGCTCAAGGTGTTTAACAATGGAAAAATTAAAAAGCCTACTCAGCCATTCAGTAAGTTCATGTCCAGAGGCATGGTGGGTAAGAGGAGTTGTCCTTCGGCTCAGGCCTTAGCACCATGTTCCTGCCATACTGAACATCAGAGAAGCAGGCTATGTAAGCCACGTTGCATGCTGGCTGGGGGAGGGTTATGGAACTTAGGACCATTCTCGTCCCTAATAAGATGCAAAGCCCCTGTAGTCACCATTACCTCCAATTTTCAGAAAAGAAAACTGAGCCCAGGACCTGGGCCTGGGCACTTCTATAACACAGTGAGATTCTCCCTTTCTTCCTCTCTCCTCCTATCTCCTTCCATGGACAAGAAGACTCAGGTTTCTGAGGAATACACAATCCTAGTAAATGGCAAAGCTCAGGTATCCACTAGGACTCAAGAACACATGTGTTCCGGCCTTAGGACTTAAGAATCAGTGGCTTGCTTGGCCATGCTCTATGGCTCAAGTTAGAACATCTTGAGCCACAAACCCCAGAGCCAGGGAAGGACAGAGGAAGGAAGAATTTAAGAGTGGGCCAAGGTAGTTCAGTCAGTAGAGCATCAGACTTTTGGCCAGGCACTGGTGGTTCACTTCTGTAATCCTACTCACCAGGCTGAGATCTAAGGGTCATGGTTCAAAGCCAGACTCTCATATCTAATTAACTACCAAAAAAGCATTAAGTGGAAGTGTGGCTCAAGTGGTAGGGTGCTAGCCCTGAGCAGAAAAGCTCAGGGACAGTGCCCAGGCCATGAATTCAAACCCCAGGACCAGCATATACACACAAAAGTTAGGGACCACTCCTCACGCCCTTAAACTACCTCCTCATGTTTGCAGACAACCTAGAGAAATCTCAGGGAATTTCAGGATATCAATCTCTCCTCACAAACTCACACCCACAAATCAGGAGTCATCACATTGTCCCCTTTAGGTCTGAGGTTCCAAAAGCACCCTGTAGTCTAGACCATGTAGCCTTGCCTATGTTCTCAGGATAGTACACTCACACAAGAGACATGGAATCTTAAAAAACAAAGTACAAACTTTATTTTGTTTCTTTACAAAGGCACAGTAGCCTCTTGGATTTCCCCCCCACACTTAACAAAATATAATAGCTTCTCCTTGGACACAGAGTTCAAAATTGTAAAAAGAAAAAAAAAATAACAGAAACCAAAACTAAAATAAAACCAACAACAAACAAAACAAGTGAGAGACAAAGACATTTTGGGGTCAAAGATGGGAACCCTGGAGGGAGAGTGGGGGGAGGAGAGAGTGGCGAGTCCCGGTGCTGAGATGGGGAGGGGGAGAATGGCAGCAGCAAACCCCAACCGAGAAGCGACATACACCCCCAGACCCCCAGAAAGCCCCGACCCCGCCTGACCCCAACCCACATAAGTGCTTAAGAAGAAAGAAGAAAACCAAACAGTGGAGGAAGAGGGTAGAGAGCGCCGGTCCTAGGGCTGGCTCTGGGGTGGGAGGAAATACCTTGGGGGTTTGTTTGATTTTCCCTGTTCTTAAAAACATGTTTAAATGACGACAAAAAAAAAAAAAAAGCATTTTTGGCGGAGAGAGGCCGGGCACCTCAGTGTCAGCTTCTCCAGCCCCCATGGCTGACACCCAGCCCTGGGGTCCCGTGCTCCCACACACTCTGTGTCACCCCAGCCCCGGGACCTCGGCTGGGGTGGCTTTGTTTAAAAGTCGATTTACAGTATTGAAAAAGAGGTCATAAAAGAGACCCAAATGACATCGTAAATTTTGTAAAAATTTCTCACTCATTCACCCACATGTCTCCCTGTTGCTGCCCCCGGCCCCCTCCAGCCCCCAGAAGGGAGAGGAGGGCTGGGGGGGTGGTCAGGGAAGCTCGCTGTCCCCCAGCGGCTCCTCCCGGCTCTGGTCCATGGCCTCACTGTCTGAAGCCTCTGAGTCGGAGGCGGTGTCGGAGGTGTGGGGCTCTGGGCAGCTGCGGGCCGGCTTGATGATGACCGCTCGCCGCTGCTCCTCCTCCAGCTCCTGCTTGTCCTGGGTGCCCTCGATGTGCTGGATAGCCTGGACAGGGACAGTCCACTGAGGAGGCTTGGCTGGAGGCCCCCCGGCCACCCAGGGCAGAGTATGGGGGGCGGGGGGCTCAGCAGCTGTAATTCCCCTCCAAAACGCATACCACCGAGAACTACCCAGAAACAGGCCTGACAAAGCAGGCTCACCAGACCTCGGCTGAGGGGAGACTCCCTTCCAAGAAGCCCACAGTCCCAGGGCTGCCTGGAACTGACCGATACCTCCCACATGTTTAAAAGCCTGCCTATTTGGCTTCTAAAGGCCTTCTGACTATTCTATTATGAAGTGTGCTGGGTTTCTATGCAATGAAAGTTCTAGGGGTTGATTTGGGCTTTTCATTAATTTTTTGTGGTGGCACTGGGGATCAAACCCAGGGGTTCATGCACACCAGGCAAGCGCTCAATGACTTGAGCCATGTCCTCAGAAATGTTGTGGTTTTGTTTTGTGTTTTATGCTGGTGCTGGGGCTTAGACTCAGGGCCTGGAGCTCTCCATTGTGGCTGGTGCTCTACCACTGAAGCCACACCTCCACTCAACCAAGGATTTTCCTGGTTAATTAGAGATGGAATCTCATGGACTTTTCTGCCTGAGCTGCCTTCAAACCCAGTTCCTCCAGGCCTCTGCCTCCTGAGTAACTAGGATTACAGGCGTGAGCTACCAGAACCTGGCTTGGAGTTTTATTTTTATTTTTCGAGATAGTGTTGGGATGACTCTGACCAGGCTGGACTTGAACTTTTGATTCTCTTGCCTCCACCTCCCAAATAGCTGGGATTACAGACAGGTAACACCAACCCCAGCATTAATGACATTTTTCTGTGGTTGTTACTGGAAGTATGATAGGAGATGTGATTACCATCTACTCACGCACTGCCACCTCAGCCCCCATCCTAAGCTCTGGAAATGGAGGTGAAAGAATGTGGTAACCCAGGGGGCTGGGAATATGGCCTAGTGGCAAGAGTGCTTGCCTCATATACATGAAGCCCTGGGTTCAATTCCCTAGCACCACATATATAGAAAAGGTCAGAAGGGGTGCTGTGGCTCAAGTGGCAGAGTGCTAGCCTTGAGCAAAAAGAAACCAGAGACAGTGCTCAGGCCCCAAGTCCAAGTGCCACGACTGGGAAAAAAAAAAAATAGAATGTGGTAACCCAGATCGAGGCAAGAGCTGGACATTGGCTGGAACCAGGAGGTTCTGGGATCCAAGGAGTCTCTTAGGGTAAGGGAAATGACTCAGTTCACCTTCCGACTCAGTTCACCTTCCAAGCCACCTACCTCTCTGTCCCAACAGACACAGGGAAGAAGACCCAGATGGGTATCCAGACCTCTACTTCCTCCCTCTCATACAAGCCTTCCCCACCCGACCCCCAGCCCACATCTTGCTCCTCTCCTATCCCTCATTTCCTAGTCTCTGCAGACCCATAAGCCACCCTTTCCCAGAGCCCAGGTACCTGCACGATGGTGTCCAGATTTTGCCGGGATGTAGAAACAGAGTTGATGACAGAGGAGGGACCCATGGTGACGACATTGATGTGGTGGGAGGGGGGCGGGGCCGGCGCAGGCACGATCACCGTAGGGTGGTGGGTGGGGGCCGGAGGGGGCAGGAGCTACAAGACAGAAGTCCTCAGTCTTCCACTTTCTACCATCTCCCAGTATTAGAAAGATACAAAAGGTGTGGACTACTGGGAGGTCTTTAGGGGCATGACCCCAGCCTGTCATTTCTTTCTCTTTGGCAAATGGTTTTGCTCTATCCCACACTGCCACCATGATATGGTGTGTCACCAAAGAATCAATGGATAAGAAGCCGAAACGTTCAAAACTGAGCCAAAATAACCTTCTGCTCCTCGTAGGTTGATTATCTCAGGTATTTGTTAGAGTGGCAAAAAGCTGACAAACACAAGGGTCCAGGAGGCAGTTTATAACCCAGACCCCACCCTTCTGATATTGCGAAATGAGGAAATGGCAGCCTACACACTGGCTTTCAGCCATCCTAGACCCTTAATGGCCCTTCACTTTCCTGGGCCAAGCAGCAGCTTAACATCTAATACAACACTGCTCATGAGCGTACACTGGGGAGAGAGGTGTGGGTCAATGGGAGGGTGCTTGCCTGGCATGCACTGGGCTCTACCCTACTTTTAATCCCCAACAGCACATATACACACACACAAGAAGTGTCAACTCTGGATTTAGACATCTAAGTCCCATACCTCTGCTCCTAATCATTTGACACCCTAGACATATTATTTGACCTTTCTGTGTCTCTATTTTCTCACCAGTAAAACAGTAGTATCACAGATCAGGAGGATACACACACACACACACACACACACACACCCCTAAGAGACCCAGAAGCCACACACACACACACACACCCTAAGACACCCAGAAGCCAGGACTGGCTTCGTAACCATCTGAATTGTTAGGAGCTAGGCCCCATCTGCCCCTCATGGCACCACCATGCTACCCACGGCGCCCCTCCCAGGTCCTCCCGCTCACCTGGGTCCGCAGGTGCTGCTGTTCCCTCTCCAGCTTCTCCTGGTGCAGCAGCCGCACCTGCTCCTGCTGCTGCTGCAGCTGCACCTGTTGCGCAATCACCTTGAGCTTTTCCGGGTACATGTGGGCCTCCAGTGAGCGCACCTGCAGTAGAGAAGCAGAGCACTCAGTGGCCGCTCTGCCAGCTACGCAGCAGGCACTCAGTAAAACCTCAGACCTGAGCAAAGAGTGGCCACAACCTAAGATCCTGGCATGGATGGAGCACCTCCGTCAGGGCAGACAACGAAGTACTTATCAGACGCACCAGGCCTCCCCTCTACCTCCAGGCCTGTAGCTAAGCTGTTCCCTCTGCCTAACGTTCCCCCTCCCTTCTTTGCCTGGCTAGCCAAACTCCTTACAGAAGCAGTATGACACCTCCTAATGAACCAAGTCAAGCCCCTCCTGTGCCACAGCTTCGATGGTAAATCTCAGGTGCTTTTTTTTTTCGGGGGGGGGGGGGGCGGTGCATGCTAGAGATTGAGCCCAGGGCTTTACATGCTAAGAACATACGTTACCACTGAGCTACACGCCAGCCCTCCGCTGCTTTTTAGTTTTCATCTAAGCCATGGTCTTCTGAGGTAGTCCAGGCTGTTCTGAAACTCACTATGTAGCTCAGTTGTCCTCAACTCCTGATCTTCCTGCCTCAGCCTCGCAAGTGCTGGGATTACAGGTAATCCCCACCCCTGGACCTTTAGTTGTACTTCTACTCCAGTAAGAAGCCTTTGACATATAAAAGGTGACCCTGGAGAGAAGGACCTCGGCCTTATGCCCTACTCCTAGGCCTGACGCTTATGTGAATGCCCACTGAAGGCAGGCAGAGGGAAGAAACGATAACACGGAATTAATTCACCATCCATGGCCGCCCCCAGCCGGCAGAGGGCGCCGGCGCCGCTTCACAGGCTCCTCCAGCACGCCCGCCACGCCGCCCCCGGCCGGCAGAGGGCGCTGCCTCACCTGCTCCTCCAGCATCATGCGCACGGAGCGCTCCTTGTCCAGCTGCTGCCGCAGTTCAATCATCTCCCTCCGCAGGTCCTCAGCCTTCTCGTCCTCCCAGATGTCGGGGGAACCAATGCCCTCATCCTTGTCCTCTGCCCGTCGCCGCTTGGGGGATGAGCCGCTCAGTTCCTGGGGACCACGTGGAGCTGATGAGTGTGCTGACTTGACACGCCCATACCACCACTCTACCTCGCTTGACAGACAGGGAAACTGAGGCCCCTGAAGAAAGGCAAGTGCTAAAGCAGTGGGGTCAGTGGGCAAGAGGGGCCCAGGAGCGTCCAATCTGCATCCCAGACCAGCGGTTAGGCAAGGGGCACAACCATGAGAGAGGGCCAGGTCCCCAAGGAAGGCAAGTGCTAAAGCAGTGGGGGTCAGTAGGCAAGAGGGGCCCAGGAGCGTCCAATCTGCATCCCAGACCAGCGGTTAGGCAAGGGGCACAACCATGAGAGAGGGCCAGGCCCCCAAGGAAGGTACCTGGATGAAGCGCTTGAGCTGTGTGTTCTGCTGCAGGAGCCTGGTCTTCTCCTGCTCTAAGGAGAAAATGTACTCCGCAGTCTGCTGGAGAATGGCTGCCTGAGGACGGAAGGACCAAGAGTCATGCTGCCTGGAGATCTTTGCCCCAAGCTCACCTGCCCACTAGACCTGCCACCTCCCCTCCAGGAGGCCCTCCCAGCTCTGCCTGCACCCACCTTGCTGAGCTTCTCTCCATCTGTGTGGGGAATGAGGGTCTTGAGGGACTGGAAGCCCGCGTTGATGCTCTGCATGCGCCTCCGCTCGTTGCTGTTGGCAATCTCCCGGCGAATCCTCCGCTCCTGGTCCCGCTGGGTCTCGGGGGTCAGTGGAATGTTGGCAAGGCTGCAAGGGAAAGCAGGGAGAGGCGTGAGGTGGGCATTGCCTGAATCCTGTTCCCAGTGAGTCCATGTCTCCATAATTCATCTCCAGAGGGCCCTGGGTGTAACCTGCATCTCTCCCTTCCTGCAAATCATGCCAGGTCAGCTGACACATTCACCCAGCAAATCAGCTAGGCCCTGGCTCATGCCTGTAATCCAGGCTGCTCGGGAGGCTGAGTTTGGAGGATTGTTGCTCAAAGCCAGCAAGGGGCAGAAAGGTCCCTGAGACTCTTATCTCCAATTAATCACCAAAAAGCCAGACGTGGAGGTATGGCTCAAGTGGCGCAGAAGCAGCTTTGAGCAAAACAAACTAAGAGCAAGATGCCCTGAGTTGAAGCCCCAGTACTAGTGTACAACAAACACGCACACACACATCACCCAAGGGTGAGAGAGGATGCCCCTGGGATGCCAGATCAGCTGGTTGTAGAGAAGAGAAACCTGCGTGGCAACATGGAAAGTGTTGGGAACCCACCCAGCTCCCTGGCTTCCTTCCTGGAGAAAGGCGTCTCTGAAATAAAGGTTCCCAGCTATGCCTGGTATCAGGACACCCAAGGGCTAATAACCCGGCAGACTCCTCATGCCAAGCTCAGCATCAGCCTGGCAGGACTGGAAACCTGCGTGTCGAAGCCCTGCGATTCTGATGCAGAAAGACCTGGACCACAATGGAGACCTCTGCTCCTAGGACACTTCTGAGATCCTGGGGGTACACCTTGACCCCCCTCTTCCAGGATCTCAGCCTTTGCTACCACAGTTCTGAGATGTTCCTGCTCATCACAGCTGTGTCTCCAGCCATAAGCCTCGGTGCCCCCCAACCCCAGCCACCGACACCCCAACAGCCCTCCCCCCCAGCTAAGGCTGCACAGAAAATGAGGCAGGCACCACTCACTCCACAGGCCAACAGCCCCCAAGCCCACCCACCCCAGGAGGCAGACCTACTCTGTGCCCAAGAAGTAAGACTCCCAGAATGCAGTGGGCGATGTCACTGCTTGTTGCAGGAGTGGAGGGGTGAGGAGAAAGGCAGCCAGGGATGGATGGGGGTGAGGCTGTGGAGTGTGAAGCATTGGCGGGAGGCAAGACACCAGCAAAGCCTGTGGGCCCAATGCCACTGCTCCCGAGGGGTGGGCCTGTGTGTGGCCTGGAGGAGGCATGCCCCCCTTCCTGGCCCTCCCTCACAACTCCCCCCACCCTGGCCTGATGGCTTCCAGATGCTGGCTCCCAGCAGAGGCCGCCAGCCCCACCCAAAGCCACAGCCTGGCCTCTTCCTGAGGGGCCCTCCCAGGGTGACCTGCTCCCCACTCCAGCCAAGGCAGCTCAGGCCCCTGAGTTTGGCAAATCAAGGCCTCTGGGCAGCTTTCACCTCATCTCACAGAGTCAAGGAGGTACCTGGTCTAAGTCCCTTGCTGTGACTTGGTCCCTGTCCCTATCCCCAGGGGAAAGGAGCTCGCAGCAGCCCAGGAGCAGAACACACATGCCACAGCTGGAAACAGCCAAGGCCTGTCCTGCCCCACCCGGCCTCCCAAGAGACCCTGGATGCCTCCCTGCCCCTTCCTGGGCCTCCTGGGCCTCCTCTCCACAGCAGAGCAGAGCAAGGCTGGCTCCCAGTGAGCGCTCCAGGTCTGCAGACAAAATAGGCCCCTCCAGCCTCATCCCACCAACTTCATCAGGGCCCACAGATCCGGACCCCAGCCCACCCAGCCCCTACCTGGTTCCCTCTCCCTTTCCCTCCCACATGTAGTTCCTCACAGAGGGGACTTCATAGAGAATGGCAGTGCTAGGAAGGGGCCCAGGTCCCCTCCTTTACAGACAGGGCTGGAGGCCCCCTTCGCTTAAGGGCTAGCTTAGACATGGCTTAAGGGCCAGGCAGCTGGATGTCCAGCTCCCCAGCTTCAGGCCAGGGAGCCTCTCTTCTCTCACCTCCCTGCACTGACAGGAAGAGTGATGGCTTCTGGAAGGAGGAGAGAAGCTGACCCCCACCTTCCGCCTGAGGAGTCTGGCTTTGCCCCAGACTACACCTCCCCATTCAGGACAGCAGGCTGGGCCGCAGGGACTGTTCTGCTCTGCAGTGGGAGACCAATGCCAGTTGTCTTTGAGAGGTGTCACAGGAAGCCAAGCCACCGGGTGATCCAGGTCTGCCTGTGAGCAACCCATCCCCACTCAGGAGAGGCTTGGTGAGACCCTGGGAATTCACCTAGTCTCCGGGTCCCTGCTGGTGAGGCTCAAAGGCAGAGCTGATCCTGAGCTGGAGTTAGAAAAGGAGCCCTGACTGGGGACCACCTACCTCAAGTGGTAGAACAATTTCCTAGAATCTCACCAGCCCTAATTCAGTCATCTTGGGGATTAACTCGTGTGGTAGGCCTAAACTCCCCTCTCCACCCCCCCCCCCGCCATAAAAAAGTCCTGGTTCTTCCTATAATGTGCTGCACTAATAACTCACTTTGCTAGAATTTTCTCACTGAATTATCACAATCTTTCTTCCCCCTCCCTCATCAGGTAGCCTTATAATTCCCAGGCAAAGAGAGCAGAGGCTCAGGAAGGGACCAGTGAAACAATGACATCAGAACCCCAAAGCAGGTGTCATGCCACAGGGCAAAGGAGGTGACAATCACTCCTGTAAGAAAGGGCTGTGTGAGCCCTGTCACCATGTTGCCTCTAAATATCCAGAGATTCAATGTGCCTATAATCCTACTTACTCAGGAGGCTGAGAGCTAAAGATTGGAGTTCAAAGCTATCCTCAACAGGAAAAGTCCATAAGACTCTTGTCTCTAAACACCAAAAAGAGGGAAAGAGGAGTTGTGGCTCAGTGGTAAGAGGGCCAACATCCTTGAGTAAAAAAGCTAAGCAATAGCACCCAGGCCCCAAGCTCAAATCCCTAGTACCCTCACACAGCAATTCTCAATGGAGCGTAGAAGGATGGCTGCAGAAATGAGCCACACAGGGTCCTGTGATGTGCAGACACAGCCACACCAGGGCACAGCCAACTCCTGCAGAGGACACCTCCACTGACAGCTCACACAGCCAGGGGCTGCTGGATACCGGGAGTGTGACTGCAGACAGCTGAAGCCCATAAGATGCTAACTGGGGAGCCTGAAGGAGGCTGCAGGGCCCCAGCCTGGAAAGCCTCAGCCTCAGAGTTCCCAGAAAGAAAAGGAGCTGGAGCACGGTTCTACACCAGCTCCTCAGAAGCCATAATGCTCATCATAACCCTTCCCCTCCAAACCCATCACCCCAGCCTTCAGACTCAGGAACCAGAGGCCAGATTTAGCTCAGAAGAAATTTCCCCACAAGGCTTACATACAGCTTTTCACCACAACTTGGACTTGCCACCAAGAACCCTCAATGATAACTCACCTAAACAGCCATAAGATTGTTTAAGGGGCTATATGCAAACCAGAAGCTCTGATTGGTGGAAAAGGAGCTAACCAGGGGTTCTGATTGGCAGAATTCAGACTAACCAGGGGCTTTGATTGGCAAAATTCGGACTAATAAGGGACTCTGATTGGCAGAATAGGAGCTAACCAGGGGCTCTGACTGGTGGGATGCAGGACAGTCCTGGATGCTGCATGTTGTCCAAGCCAAAGTTCCTATTGGTAAAGGGTAATACTGCACTAAAAAAAGCGGGTGTTTCTGCAAATGCCTGAAAGTCACTTATAGTTCTGAGCTTTGCAGACGTGAACTCCACTCACAGTATTTAGCCATGTGGTTAAAAAGTCCCATTGCCCCCTCTCTAGGGCTGCAGACTCCTCCAAGTAAACAGTGGTATAGACCCCTGCGAAAGGTAGCTCTGGCTTACCCATGCCCCCTCATGTACCTCCACCCCACTAACAGCCAGCTTGCTGGAGCCAACCAGGAATTGCTGGCCTCAGGAATAAGGTAGGGCACCATGCAATCAACAAATAGCCAAGGAACAAAATGGGACAATCAGCCTTAACTTCGGAAAGCAGATCTACCATCCATCCTACCATAGTACTCCCAAATTCTGCTAGCATCCCAACCAGACACTCGGGAAATAGGAAGTACACTTTTTAGGTCTAGATCTCTGATGGGTACCTGTGCCTCCTGGCAAGCCTAAGGCCAAGAATCTACCAACCTCTTCACCTGCCTGGCCCTGGTCCAGCCCCTAGTGCCCAGGAAATCTCATTCATACCACCCCGGACCTATTCAATATCCCTCAGCCACTTAATGTCCAGAGGTGGGGAAAAGGGACAGACAGAGGGAGACAACTCTCCCAGGGACATTCATCCCTAGCTCCATAGTACCTCAGCCTCTATCCACACACACTCTCTTCCCAAACAGACCCATGCCAGCCTGCCACCTCCCCCTAGAGTCTCAGACCACCAAGCCATTCATATCATCGCTAGTACCATAAAGCTAAGTGTTTTGTAAATGCAGGGACCCATCCTCACATTTAACCAAGTCTGAGAACCCCTAGGCAACAGGTCCAAATATTCAAGGTGTGACACCCTTTGGTAGGCCTTGGAGAGTGAGGAGAGGCTGGGAGAGCCCATTGGAGCAAAGTCCACCAGCCTGAGGCAACCCAGAAAAGTCCGTCTAACCAGTCATAAAATCCCTGCCCAACCCACACACTTCATCCTGGAGAGGCCTCCCACCCCACTCAGGAGTCCCAGCTGAGAAGGAACAGATTCAAAGCCCAGACTCCATGGTCAGTGCACAGCTGGCAAGTGTTAGCAGGCAGGCTGAGGACCTGTGCATTTGGAGGCAGGTCCTGCCACTTCAAGCATTTGTCTGGCCCAGCTCAGTCTTTCAAGGGGGTCTACTGGCCGCTCCCAGAATCAGCACCTGGAGCATGGCAGTCCCACGCTGCACAGCTCAGAGACAGAACCTGGACTCTCCTCTCCAGCAGAAGGAGCAACTCAAGCCCACCTCCCAATTGTCCAGCCAAGCTGGAAGCTACCAGCAGTCCACAGAAAAGCAGGGCTCTGGAACCAAGAGTTCCAATCCTGGCTCCACCACTACTTGCCCTCTAATTTATCTCTCCCCAAACACAAATGTTCATCTCTCCAAGGAAATCAAAAGACAACTTGATTCATAGGAAGACTGACTAGTCACAGAAAAATCCTAGCAAAATGAGGACTCGGATCATATGAAGAGCTTCGAACATTTTATGGGCGATGATTTTTACATACTGCTAGGCTCTCCAGGTCTGAAGGCCAGCGGGGTGGCCCTGCCAGGTGCCAGACCCATCTATCTATCCCTACTGACTCAGAAATATAGAGTTAAGGTGGGACCCTTGGGACACAGTAGATACCGGGGCTACAATCCGCTGATTCCCAGCTCACCGGTCCTAAGATCCACCAGCCAGAGCCAAAAGGCGCGGGCTCCTCCTCTCCCAACCCCCGCCCGCCTGCCTGGGGCGTCGGAGCACGTGGCCCCAGCCCTGGGAGCCATTTCGCTCCGGGAGCACACCAGCAGAAAAAGGGCCCCAGGTCTCAAACGTAGGGTTGCTCTGGAGGAAACAGTCTCCTTGGGTGTACCCCCGGCCCAGCGGGTCCAGTTCTACAAGCAGCTGTCCGGGGCCCAGCAACGGGAAGTCCCAGGCCGGTGCGTGCTTTAAACGAGCGTCCCTAGCGTTCCGCCGCCGGCGTGGCCGGAGAACCCATTACCTTTGGTAAAAGGTGGGTCTGGAGCCTCTCAGGGCCCAGCTTGCAAAGCGGCTTCCAGCGGGGGCTGCAGACCTCCGCCGCCCACCCGGCCTGGGGCCCCGCCGCTTTCAGATTACGATGGGAGCAGGGGCGTGGGGTGGGAAAGTTTGCACTAGAGACCCACGTGCGGCGGACAGCGAGCTGGAAAGCCTACAGCCGGGCTCAGACGCGACCCCCCCCCCACTCGCGGCCGAGATACCGGCCCCACCCGGCCAGCCGGGGACCCACGCGGCCTGCCCGGCCCACCCTGACCGCGGGGGCCGAGCTTTGTGAGCGGAAAGCGTGGCCCCGGAGCGCCTACAAGTCCCACAATGCCACACTGCGCGGCGCGGAGAACTACAGCTCCCGTGAGGCCGCGCGCTCAGAGGTCCGCCTACTCCAAGAGGGCTGCAGAGTCACGTCCAGGCCTCGCTAGTAAACAGCGCCCGAGCTCGGGGCTGGCGGGCGAGGGAGCGAGCAGCCGCCAGCGTGCCTGGGGCCGCGGCACCCCGCCACGCTCCCCCACGCAGCTCGCGCGGCCCCACGCCAGCAACCCCGCTGCAGCCCCGCTCCCGGCAAACACGCACACCACCTGGCTCCCCGCCCCCCCCCCGCGCGCGCCTGGAGCCGCGGCATGGCTGCATTGTAGCCCCCCTCACCGCAGCCCCACACGCGCCCCGATCCCCCCACCCCCCCCTCGGGAGGGGGCGCCCTGAGAGCGCGAGGAAGTGGGGAGAGGAAGGAAGCCGCCGCGAGAGGGGGTGGAGGAAGCGCGGGGGGGGGGGGAGGAAAGCCACCAACATCAAGCATGGCCGGGACTGCTGCAGAACCACGTGGGTCTGTTTGCAATTTACAAACGTCGCGACTCGTCCGCCCGCAGTGGACAAAAGTGGCCAGGGCCGTTCAGGGTCCCCACGATCTAAGAGGAGAGGGTTCCCCCAGAGGCGCGAGCCCGACCCCGCGAGGCTGCAGCCGCCCCCAGCAGCTAAGAAAGGCGAGCGAGGTCGGCGGCGCGGGCCATGCGTGCGCACACGCGCGCCCGCCCGGGCGGGCTGGCCGGGGGCTGCCGTGGGAGGAAGGGGTGGGGGAGAGGAGGAGTACACACCTACAGAGCCCTCCTATCACTTCTTTCTCTGTTTTCCTGAAATGTTGCAAAGAGGGCACCTTCTGAGTGGGCACCATGAAATACTCCATAGCGATCGGCCCCCCTCCTCTGCACGAGCCAGGTCCCGCGGTCCGCTGGAGAATGCAAGATGGAAATCCGAATCAAAGGGTAGCGCCGGACGGAGGTGCAGAATCGGCCGGTCCCAGATGCTGGCGGCGGCGGCGGCGGCGGCGAGGGGAGGGAGGCGGGCGGGAGGGGCGGGAGGGAGGTCTCTCCGGCCTGCCTCCCCGGGCGTGTGTATGTGTGTGTGTGTTTGCAGCTGATCAGATGTCTGTTTCAAGGCGGGAAACAGCTGGTGAAAACTGAGCACTCCCCCGGCCTCCTTCCGCGGAGTAAGGAATTGCATGTAAACAAAGGACTATTTGCAGCGCTCCCCCCCCCCCCGCCGGGCGGCGCAAGACCGTGGCGACGGGGGCTCGGGCCCCCAGGGCCCGGCTGCAGCCTGGGTCTGCAGGCCTACTCCCGGTCGCCTGGGACCCCAGGGCGCGGGCCGGCTGGGGGGGCGCAGCGTGAATGGAGCTAGATGCGGCCCGGCTACATGCGCCACTATGGGTGATGAGGTCCATCAGCTGACAGGTTGGCAAGCGTTGCAAAAAAAAAAAAAAAAAAAAGAAGAAGAAGAAGATGAAGAAGAAAGACCAGCCACCGCGAGGAAGCAGCCCAGCCTGTGTGGCCCGAGGGGACTGCCCCGAGTGCAGGGTCCGGCGGCCGGGGGGCGCGGAGTGGGCGGGGCGTGCCGCGGCGGCGGGAAGGCGGCTGGGGCTTTTTTTTTTTTTTTTTTTTTTTCTTTCACGATCGCAACTTGCACGGCGCGGAGCCGCTCTGGCGCGCTCCCCCGGAGCCCACCCAGGGCCCCCTGGAAACTTGCGTCACCGCCACCGCTTCCCACATGTAACTTCGGGCTGAATGCGAAGACCGGCCAGCCTCCCTCCCTCGTCTCTGCCCAGCTGGCCGCCCGGGCCGAGAGCCCCGCAGCCTGGGAATCCCGGAGCGCAAACACTGGCGCGCTGAGTCCCTCGGCTGCGGGACCGACCTAGGAAGCCGGACGGGGGAATGGGGGGGGGGGGGGGTGAAGGGTAACCCGAACCGCAGCGGCTCCTGGGAGCCGGCAACCAGCAGCGTGGTCGCCTCCGGCCCCCTGGCTTCTCATTCAAAAACTTGCTCCTCCAACAGGGTGCGCCCTCGCGGTGGTGATGGAGGCGGGGTGGGGGTGGGGCGCCCTTGCGGACCGTGTCTACCCTCCTCCCCACGCCCTACCTTCCCTCCTCAGGCCTTTCCCTGCTCAGGAAGCCCATTCCTGCCTCAGAATGTCCTCACTCCTGCCCAGTACCATGCTACCGCCCAGATCGCCCCTCCTCATTGAAGTACTCTTATTAATAGCAATGGTCACTGTTGTTATTAGGAAACTGTTCTTTTATTCAAAATTACCGGCTCCAAGTAGACACCAGGTAGGTTCGAATCCATATTCACCCATCTGCAAAGCAGCCTGTTAGGCAGTTTCTCTCAAGTACAGATCCCAGATCATTTAAGAACCTGTGAGACATAATTTAAGATGTAGTATCCTTAGGCCTGCAGGTATGGCTCAAGTGGTGGAAGGCCTGGATAGCAAGCTCGAAATCCTGAGTTCAAACCTGAATGGATAGATGGATAGATAGACAGATAGATGGATGGATGGATGTAGCACCTGGGGACTCCTGAATTGGTCTGGCTGCCCTAACCCTTCAAAAGCAGGAGCAGGTGTGTGTGTGTGTGTGTGTGTGTGAGCACACACCAGTACCAAGGCTTTGAATTCAGGGCCTAGGTGTTGGCCTTTGGCTTTTTTCTGCTCAAGTCTGGTGTTCTACCACTTGAGCCACAGTTCCACTCTGGCTTTTTGCTGGTTAATTGAAGATAAGTATTTTATGGACTCTCCTGCCAAGGCTGGCTTTGAACCGTGATCCTCAGATCTCAGTGTCCTGAACAGCTAGGATTACAGGCATGAGCCACCTCTGCCAGACAAGCAGGACTTTCTGAGGCTGTATTTGTTTGATTGTTTGAATTTTGAGACAGGATCTGGCCTTACAGCCAAGCTGGCCGGAAACTGGAGATCCTCTTGGCCTTTCCCACCAGAGTGCTGGGATTAAGGATTAAGCCAGTACTTTTATGTTCTACCAACCTTCCTTTCCTGCCCCTCTCAACAGATACAAACCAGGATCAGGGCCTTACCCTGAATTTGCATGTACTCTCTCCTGTCACACTTGACCTTGAATTGTCTCCAGAAGTCCAACTGGTCCATTTTGGACTCCCAGAGAATAAGGGCTGTGTTTTGGTCCTCATCTCTGTGCCTTTGCCCTTCCACTCCAGAAGTGATGTTCTAGGTCTTGCCTTGTGGGAGGAGGGAAAAGCTGCTTTTTCTTTTCTCTTGGGCATCTTTCCAGACCCTTACAGATTCTGATTCTTGGAGTGCTTTGAGATTGACAGTTTTAAGGAACTGGGAAGAAAAAGCATGTCTTAGTATTGTTTGTAAGAAATCAAGCCTCAGTGTAGCTCAGTGGTAAATGGACTACCTAACATAGACAAGGCCCTGATTTCAATTCCCATCACTTCAATTAAAATAATCAGTACAATTAATAGGAATTAATTTAAAATATATTGAATACCCAGCATTAGAAAAGAATCTATGAGGAAAGAGATGCCATTGTCCAATTTAAAAAAAAATTTCCTCTTTACCTGACTTATGTAACTCTTACTTTGTACATCACCTTTACAATAACAACAAAAACTATTTTTTTAAAGGATTCTGGAGGGGCTGGGAATATGGCCTAGTGGCAAGAGTGCTTGTCTCTTATACATGAGGCCCTGGGTTCGATTCCTCAGCACCACATATATAGAAAAGGCCAGAAGTGGTGCTGTGGTTCAAGTGGCAGAGTGCTAGCCTTGAGCAAAAAGAAGCCAGGGACAGTGCTCAGGCCCTGAGTCCAAGCCCCAGGACTGGCAAAAAAATAATAAAAATAAAAAAGGATTCTATGCTTCTAAGTCGTGAAACTGAAAAAGGTCACTAACAAAAATTTTAATTATCAACTCTAAAGAAAATGTAAATGAGGAGCTGGGGATGTGGCTCAGTGGTAGAGTGCCTAGCATGCATGAAGCCCTGGGTTTGATTCCTCAGTACCACATACACAGAAAAAGCCAGAAGTGCTAGCCTTGAGCAAAAGAAGCTCAGGGACAGTGCCCAGGCTCTGAGTTCAAGCCCCAGGACTGGCACAAAAAAAGAAAGACATAAATGAGACAGGCACGATGTTATGCACCCCTATAATCCCAGAATTCTGAGGATGAAGCAGGAGAATCATCAGGTCCTGGCCCACCTCAGCTTCATAGCAAGATCCTGTCAAGGAAGGGGGGGGGGTGGAGAATGAAGGAAGGAGGGAGGGAAGAAGAAAGGAGACAAAAAAAAGATAGGGTGAATTCTGCATAGCTGTGAATATACTGGAAGCCACTAAGTTATACAATTTGAGTGGATAAATTAAGTAGCATGTAAATTATGTCTAATAAAGCTATTTTTGTGTGTAGGCGACTTCAGCCATTTTGAAAGTGTTACCCTACGTTTAATCCAGAACACTATTCTTTCTTTGTACCACTGATGTGCCTGGCTCCTATGGATTGTAACAGATGTCCACAGAGTTTATGTGTATTGAACACTACCACCTGTGTATTGACAAAAGAGCCTCCGTGTACTGGGAATACTTGTTTATGGACACATGGGATTGCATATTGTTTTCATATGTCCCAAAACGTCATTCATTTGAAGGCAGAAGTCCTGCTCAGGGTCTGGCCAGCTGGACTTCAGGACATGGCTAGGGGTTGTTATCACATCTGGGACTCCAGCTCCTCCTCCAAGACTACTGATTGCCTGCAAACCCTTGACTTCCTCTTGCTGAAGGAGTGGGAGGGTTCATTGGTGGGGCCAGACCCACCAAATAACCTCTATCCCAAGATGACCAGTGCCAAGTAATACAGACCAATCCTGGGGGTGACGGACTCATGGGCGCCACCCATTCTCACCTGTAGGGGATAAAACATGGGGCAGTAGGGCGGGGGGGAGAGTCATCTCTGGGAGTTACATGAGAACTCTGTTACCACAAACCTAGGGGGAAGGAAAAAGAAGAAACACAGACAGTGAGGAAATCTTCTAAGGAGACAAACCTCACCAGGAATCTATGTCACCAAACTTGGTTTGAGACTTAAGCTTACACAGGGGAGGAACAGGGTATAGACCAGGTCTTTCGGGAAGGAGAACTGCCAGAGGCAAAGGCAGGGAGGGTGGGATGGGGCAAATGCCAGTGGTTGAAGCCAGAATGATACCCATAGAAGGAAAGAGGCATGGAGAAGGGCCCTGAGTAGTCCCAGGAAGGCAGAATGAGGGTTCACTGTCTTTATTGGGCAAAGACCAAATTCCTAAACCCACTTCTTCCCAATTCCCTTGGGGAGACCGAGGCCGGGATCCCCCATCCACGAGAGGGCGCCCAACACACGTGCTGCTTTGTGAGCAAGCAAGAGCCTGTACACAGAGGGAAACCCTCTGTATTGGGGTACAAGGCCTTGCTGGCCCCTCTTCCTAACCCCCCTCCCCAAAGCCCTACAGATCCATGTAGGGTCTAGCTTTCTAGAAGCTCTGGAGGGCATGACTTCTGAGTATCACTTTCATTAAGCTAGACCTGAATCCTTTTGAATCCCAGGGGTTCCTGGTTCATGCCTCTAATCCTAGCTACTCAGGAGGCTAAGATCTGAATATTGTGGTTCAAAGCCAGCCCAGGAAGAAAAGTCACGGAACCTTGTCTCCAGCTAACCACAGATATAGAAGCGGTAGCATGCTAGCCTTGAGTAAAATAGCTAAGGGCCAGTGCCCAGGCCCTGAGTCAAAGCCTCAGGACCAGCATACACCCACATACCCCCCCCACACACACACACAGCTGGAACTAGAAAGAATAGGGGCTGCTAGAAAGAGAGAGAGAGGACTCAGAAGGGCTGCAAGGTGTGAGGGCAGGCAGGGAATGAGGTGCGGGGCTGCAGAGCTTGCTCAGGAGCAGCAGACTGAGCACAGCAGTGCTTCATCTTTAAGACACACCCCAAGTTCTAGTCAGTGCCAGCGCCTGGGTCCTTGGGGGCTCCTTCCACACTTTGTGAGCCACTCTGGAGAAAGGCTTCCGAACTCAAGTGTTCACCCGGTCCTAGAGACCCACTCTAGCCAAGAAAGCCAGGTGCCAGAGGGAGAATCCTGGTGCTTTGTGAATTGCCAAGGTCAGGAACAAGGTCACATACAACCCACGCTCTGTAGTCCCACGGTCAATGCCCAGAGCTTTGGCTTTGAGTTTTGGCAGACAGGGCAGAAGGAGGCAAGTTGAGGCATCTAGTAGGGAAGGAGCAAAGGGACTGGTTTTAGGGTGGCTCTGCCCTCTCTCCAGCTCCATGGGCTTTAAGCCTCTGTTGGTGCTGCCACAGCTGCCAGCACATCTGGGGTTAATATCTGCTGAGTGCATGCAGCCGCAGTAGCTGGTGCTGCCAGTAACTCAGAAGCTGAAATGTGAGAAGCCGGACGCCAGCGGTAGGGCTGGAGAAGGCTGAGCAGTGAGGAAAGGTTACCCTGGCAGAGGCAGAGCAGGCTGCCTGGTCCTCCCCTCCTTGGCTCAGGTCCCTGCCTCGTGGCTGCTGCTTCTGCCTAAGGCCAGGGGCTGGGACATCCTCTCAGGGTGGCTTCCAGTCCTGGCCAGCATCCAAGCCCTTTTGCCACTAAGCAGTGTTGTAGGTAATAAATGTTGGGGGGAGTAGAGCTGACTCCATCTTGATTATTAGGTCAACCTGCCCCCCCAAATTCTGCTTCTGTAAATGGCTTGCTTAACTTGTTGCTTGCTCTACCCCCTGCTTCAACCCCCTATATCTATGCTTTTACCTTTATAAACCTCAATTTGAGGGCTGCTTGGGGTTACAGTGTCTGCACTGTGCCCCTGGCCGGTCAGCCTGCTTTTCACAGTCACAGTTTCAGCTCCTGAGTCTGTGCTGCGTCCCTGGATGGTCACTTCGCTTTTTGCTCCCCCAGTAAATATATCTTTTTGCTTGAGACTGTCTCTGAGTCATGCACTCTTGGAGGGATGTGGAATCTCCTCCCTCGAACTCTGTAACCGGCAGCAGGTTCGTGCTTCAGATCTGGGACAGGAGAGTGGGGCTGTGTTACTGCAGAATTGAGAAAGAGGACAGGGACATCATTCAATGGCTCCAACCTCACCCATCACGTTGATGTCCCCTTTATCAGAATGGAAACCCAGGACACCTCAAAGGCAACCACATCTTCCTCCTCTTAGGAAAGATGCAAGGCTTTCAGGCCTAGATGCCGGCTTGCCTTTGCCCAAGTACTCTAGGCATGCAATAGGAATCAACTAGAAGGAGCTGGGATTGTGGCTTAGTAGTACAGTGCGTGCCTACCATGCATGAAACCCTGGGTTCGATTCTTCAGTACCACATGGACAGAAAAGACCGGAAGTGGTACTGTGGCTCAAGTGGTAGAGTACCAGCCTTGAGCAAAAGAAGCTCAGGGACAGTGCCCAGTCCGAGTTTAAGCCCTGGGACTGGAAAAAAGAACAAAAATCAACTAGAAGTATCAAAATTCTGGGCACAGCAAAGTGCCTCATCTCCCTTCTTCCAAGCATTTTTTAAATTTTTTTTGGCCAGTCCTGGGGCTTGGACTCAGGGCCTGAGCACTGTCCCTGGCTTCTTTTTGCTCAAGGCTAGCACTCTGCCACTTGAGCCACAGCGCCACTTCTGGCCTTTTTGTATATATGTGGTGCTAAGGAATCAAACCAAGGGCTTCATGTATAGAAGGGGAGCATTCTTGCCACTAGGCCATATTCCCAGCCACTCCAAGCAATTTTTGTACAGGCCGTATGAACAGGTACCACCATGATGGCCCTCCCATTGACAGATGGGCAAACAGAGGCTTAGAGAGGTTCAGAAACTTGCCCAAAAGCCACACGATAGATAGTGCCAACACTGATTTGCACCTGGGTTTGTGCAACAGTTGAACTCACACCCACCAAGCCCTGATGGGGAAAGGTGGGAGAAGCAAAGCTCATTACAGGTCTGTAATATCCAGCCTTTAATGTTTGGAGCACAGGTCTGTGTGTCCAGCCCAATGGAACAGGAAATGCAGGTCCAGCATGCACCTGGACAGTTCACGGGGAGCTTTCCGAGGGTTGAGGGCTTCATGGCCCTGTTTGAAGCATGGGCCACATTTGCTATGGGCAAGTACATCACCAAGAGGTAGGTGACGGTGGGGGAGGGGGGGTTCTGTGGACATAACAGCCAAGGAAAGCCAGATGATCCCAGCTCCAGTATCTAGGATGGCCTTGTGTGACCTTCACTCACTCTACCACTAGGCCATATTCCCAGCCCTTTTTTTTTTTTTTTTTTTTTTTGCCATTTTGGGATTGGAATTCTGGGTCTGGCTACTGTCCCTGAGCTCCTTTTGCTCAAGGCTAGTAGTCTACCACTTGAGCAACAGAGCCACTTCTGGCTTTTTCTGTGATTAATTAGAGATAAGAGTCTCCTACTGGGAATATGGCCTAGTGGCAAGAGTGCTTGCCTCATATACATGAAGCCCAGGGTTCAATTCCCCAGCACCACATACGTAGAAAATGGCCAGAAGTGGTGCTGTGGCTCAAGTGGCAGAGTGCTAGCCTTGAGCAAAAAGAAAAGCAGCCAGTGACAGTGCTCAGGCCCTGAGTCTAAACCCCAGGACTGGCCAAAAAAAAAAAAAAAAAAGAGTCTTTTGTCCAGGCTGGCTTTGAACCACAATCCTCAGATCTCAGCCTCCTAAGTAGCTAGGATTACAGGCATAAGCCACCAGTGCCCAGCTCAAGAATTTTTGTTAAGTGAAAAGAGATAAGTCGCAAAATGCCCCATATTTGTTGGAAATATCCAGAACAGTCAAATTCATAGAGCGAGAAGCAAGTCTGGTGGTTGCCAGGGCCTGGGAGGAGAGAGGAATGGGAGGTGATTGCCTGGTGGGGGGGGGGGGGAGGGTGTCAATCAAAATGTTCTGGAATTAGACCGTGGTGATGTTATACAACGTGAACACAGTAAAACCAGTGACTGTACACTCTAAGAGGGGGAACATTTTGTTATGTGAACTGTATCTTGTTTTGTGTGTGGTGTTAGGAATGGAAACCAAGGCCTCAAGCAGGCTAGGCAGGTACTCAACCACTGAGCTACACCCCCAGCCCTCTCCCAGGTTTGGGAGGGAGCCTGGACTATCCTGGAAATGCTCCATCTTCCTGCTTCATTCAGCCTCCCAAATGCTGAAATTTTCAGCAGGTACTATCACAACCACTCAATATTTGTAAAAGCACTTGAAGAGTTCCGAAAATTTATCTTGCAATTTCAGGAAGCCAATCACAAAATAGAAAAGATCAGATGAACAATTTTTTTTTGAAAAAATACTTAGAGGGCTGGGAATGTGGCTCACTGGCAGAGTGTTTGCCTAGCATGTGTGAAGCCCTGGGTTCGATTCCTCAGTGCCATATAAACAGAAAAAGCTGGAAGTGGTGCTGTGGCTCAAGTGGTTGAGTGCTAGCCTTGAGCAAAAGAAGTTCAGGGACAGTGCTCAGGCCCTGAGTTCAAGCCCCAGGACTGGCAAAAAACAAACAAAAAACGTAGAGCTGAACATAGTGACACAAATCAGTAATCCCAACATTCAGGAGGCAGAGGCATGAGAATGAAAAGTTTGAGACCAGCCTGGGCTATATATCTCCAGCGACTGACTGATGTTGTTGTTGAGGAGGGATAGAGTAGCTTCTTGCAGTAGAGGACATGGGGGGGGGGCACTCCTCCAGCCCCAGGTGCAGCTGAAGGAGCAGGGAGGGGCCTCCAGGGGCTGACCTGAGCCTATAGGTCTGCAGCTGAGGCACACCCATTGGGTCTGAACTGTTCTGTTTTTCCACCTGCCCACCAGCTCTCCTGTGTGCCCCCTAGCCTTCTGTGGTGAAGACAAACAAAAGTCCTTAAAAAAACACTGAGATCAGAAAGGGCCTTCAGGGCACCTTGCTTGTACACACACACACACACACACACACACACACACACACACACACTATCCTTACAGCTCACATAAAACTTAGATTAAGCCAGGGAAAGGAAACTGGACATTCGTTAACATGGATTGTGCCTTCCCTGAGCCACACCTGTGCCAAGGGATTTGCATGTGCTGTCTCCTTCAATCCTTAAAACAATCCAAGATTTCATAGATGAAGAAAATGAGCTTTAAGAGCTTAAGGCAGAAATTTAACCAACGGCAGAGCCTGGTAGATGAAAGCCCACAAAACCAGACACAATGCCTGGCACAAGTCCTGGAAGCCAGGCCTATGGTGGAAGCTGGCAGAGCTGTTTTGCTCCTTGCTCCATTGGGGTCCCCACTCCCACTTTCTCCATGTGACCCTAGGGGTGTCAACCTTCTGACCCATCCAATCAGCTGCCTGTAAAGGGCTGGAACACATCACTTGCCTAGGAGAAGTAAACCTAGAATCTTACTGGTACCCAGGGAAGAAGCTAGCTGGGGATTCGGTGTGATGTCATGTTCTCCCCTTGGGAAGAGCTGGCTTCAGATTAAGCAAATGCAGAGGAAACTTGGCTGGGAGATGCAAGCCAGGTACGATGCTGAGCCCTAAACCCCTTGGCTTTTGCAATTACTGGAGCTGTTAAGTAACTGGTCTTTGAACCTAGCTCCTATCCCTGCCCTGGGCTGTCCCAGCAGAGCCTCCAGTAGCTTAGAAGCTGGGTCAAGGCCAGGGCTGGGGCCTCACCTCTCTCTTTCTCAGCCCTTGAGGGGATGAGAGACACCTTCAGCCGCACCCCTCCCCCACTGCCCAAGCTGTCCCATCACTCAGTTGACCTTCAAAGTTGGCATCTGCTCGAAGAAAGCCTCTCTCCTCCTGGAATTCAGCCTCCAGATGTGCGATCCGGGGCTGCTCAACCCCACAGTGGAGGCACCAGGCTCCTCAAGTGAATCAGCCACATTCCAAAGGTACAAACACAGACACCACACCCGCAGCAGCCCAGGCTGCCGACTTCCTCCCCAGACCCACAGCCCTCACCCCCTCCCCTCCCTCTGGCCTCTTCCCAGCCAGGCCAGGCTTTGGGCTGCCTTCCCAGAGACTCTCTACTGGCCCTGGGACACAGGGAGGGAGCTGGGGGAGCCAAAGACACCCTGAACGGCTCAGCTGCTCCCCAGTGCACCCAGCACTGAACCCAGCTTGGACCACCCCTGAACTTGCTCAGTTATGAGTCATCTCTGTCTATAGATGGATAGATAGGATCCATCAATCACTGCATAGAAGTTCATTCACTCAGTGGGTATTTACTGAGCACCTATAAAGTGACACAGATCAGCATGGAACTCAGCTGAGCTACAGTCAGACAAAATCAGAGCCACAGATAGAAAAAATCCTGTCTGTAGGAATAGCTGCTAGAGGAAGGAATGGGCTAAGAAGATAGAGTGGCAAAGGTAGGGTATGGGGTGCTGCGGCCTCTGTTGCAGAGAACCTGTGAGTAGAGGCCTGAAGGATGGGAGGAGCCTCCTCGGGCCACACCCTTCTTATGAATAGCAACACTCACCCCAGGGCACTTCCCCCAAGCACCCCACAGTCCTCTTCTCTGGCCTCTGTTAGCATCAAAGCCAGAAGTCAGGCTGATTATTCGATTATTTCCTCTCTCTTCCCTCACCCTCTTCTGTCCCCTCCCTCCTAAAGCAGTCCCCTCACTCCTTTTTATTACAGGGTTTGAAGGAGGAGAATCCACGTCCCTCCAAGAGCCCACCACTCAGAGACAGTCTCAAGCAAAAAGATGTATTTATTGGAGAAGCAAAAGGTGAAGTAACCAGCCAGGGACACAGTGCAGACTCGGAGCTAAGACTGTGACCCTCAACAGTCTTCAAGCTGGGGTTTATAATGGTAAAAGCTTAGCACAGATGTAGGGGGTTAACAGATGTAAGGGGTTGACACAGGGGGTAGAGCAAGCAACAAACAAGTTAAGCAAGCATGGCACAGATGTAGGAGGTTGACGCAGGGGGTAGAACAAGCAACAAACAAGTTAAGCAAGCCATTTACAGAAGCAGAATTTTGGGGTCAGGTTGACCTAATAATCCAGATGGAGTCAGCTTTACTCCCCCCAATGTTTCCTACCATGTTTCCCTAGTCAAGATGGAGTCAGCTCTGCTTCCTACAACACTTTTGACCTTTCTCCCTCCCTCTCCTCTCTTTCTCCTTTCCTTCCTCCCTCCCTCTCCTTCCTTCTTTCCATCTTCTCTCTTTCCTTTTCCCTCTTTCCCTTCTTCCTTCTTTTCTTTGAGATAGTGTCAAACCTATGTCACACAAGATGGTCTTGAATTTTTCTTTTTGGTCAGTCCTGGGGCTTGAACTCAGGGCCTACGCACTGTCCCTGGGATCTTTTTGCTCAAGGCTAGCACTCTACCACTTGAGTCAGAGCACCACTTCTGGCTTTTTCTGTGTATATGGTACTGAGGAGTCGAACCCAGGGGCTTCATGCATGCTAGGCAAACACTTTACCATGAAGCCACATTCCCAGTCCCTAAACCCCATATTCTAGAAGGAGCCTTTGACAAGACAGACGGCTGTCTGCAATAGGTGAAAGCCAAGACAGTCCAGCACAGAATGTACCCATTTGTCATCTGACAGCTCAGCATGAGGGCTCTCTTCAAGGGGGGTCCCTGAAACCACTAAAAAAAGGTGATGGGCATGAGAAGCAATTTAGCCATCACTGAACCTGCCTAGATGGGAAAGAGAGAGGAATGTTGAGAAGAGACACCCTCCAAAAAACACACTAGAAGTCTATCACACTAGAGCAGACCCAAAGGAGGAGGGAAGCTGAGTTTTATTAGGGAAATCATCCATGAGTGAGAGGTCTTTGGAAGTGGAACAACCCCTGACCTTGTACACAGTGTGCCCAGATGCCAGGTACAGATGCCCAGGACTCCTAGAAACAGGGCTGGCCTCTCTTTGCCCTGCCTACTGAAGGAATGGGTCAAGCACAGGAAATCCTTAAGGGTCCTTGGATTTCAGACCACCACAGGCAGCCCCTGGAGGAACTTAGGACAGAGGAAAAGCTCAAAGAAAAAGCCAGTGGCAGGACAGTTTGGGACACAGCCTGGGAGGAAGAAAGCCAGTGTGTGGCTGGGCAGGGAGCGGGTGACCCGGGGTGGCCTACTCTTTTGAGAAACTTGGCAGGGGGAGAGGTGGAGACAAGGCCATGGCTGAGACACTTATTTTAAACAGAGGAGAAGCTTGCTGATGACCGTGTTCCAGAGATTGGAATGCGTTTCAATTCAGTCACGGAAAATAATTACACTGCCATCTCCAGCCCTTACTGGAAGGCTGGGAAGGGGGTTTCTCCTGGCGACCCCCTGGGTGGGAGGTCTGGGACAATGAACTTCAAGGTTTAGTCAGGGGACCACAGTGCATCACACAATCATTTGGGAAGCTTGTTATAAAAACACTGGTCCTTGGGACCCGCCCTGGACTTTTAGCTCAGACGCACAATGTCACCAGAGGCAAAGACTAGAGGGAGCAGGGGACCAGCTCAACATGAAACAATGCACAGTGACTGTTTCCCACAAGCTCCTTCTTCCATTCCCTCTGTCTTTCCACAAGAGTCTCATGACACACGTGTGGCCTTGTACTTCTGCGGCCACTCAGGGGCTCCCACCCTACTACTCTCCATTCCTAGCACCCCACCTGGGCAATACTGTAGCTTCAGCAGACCTAATGTTCAAGGTTAGTGCAGGTATTTGGGGGGGGGGGGCAGGCATATACTGTGCCCAGCTCTAAGGCCAAGCCTCCAGACTAGACTTAAAAGGCTCCTGGCTGGATGTCATTGCTAGCCATCTCCTGAGGTGGTCCTCCCTCACCCCACCTACACCTGTGACACACTAGGAAGAGACATGTTGATTTGTCCCAGATCCAAAGGCCTGGGAACAAGGCTCTAAGAAGTAGAAAGTATCCTTCTGTCTCCTTTGGACATTACTGGCCCCTTGATCTCCCATCTACTGTTCCTATGTTCATGTTCCTCCGCCTTGAGTCTGTGTTGGGAAAGTGGGGGGCTGTAAAGAAAGTACCCACTAGGCTTTTGCTCTGAAGTCAAACAATCTGGACTTCAATTCCATCCCTGCTACTTTATAGTTGTGTATTCCTGGAAGGACCACATAACATCTCTGAGCCTCCTTCTCCAATAGGCCTGCTTAAGGAGGTCCACTCTGGTCCCATCCCACTGGTACCTTTGACATAACCAGGACCTGAGTCAGGTAAACAGCTCAGCTCCCCAAATAAACAAACAGTGCTGGGTCCTGCTCTTCAACCAACTACTTCTCACACTAGTTCCTCTAGGCCAGGAGTGCACCGGGCTGAGGAAAGGATGAATTCTAGATCACTGTCACTGATGGTGACTGCAGGCCTTTGATGCACTGGGACCAAAGCACAGACCAATCTTCCTTCAAGCAGGAAGGAGTTTCTTCCCTCTTTCCCAATTGGATGCAAGGAGCATGCAGAGCTTGGACTGGCAGCTCAGAGACCCTTTCCACCTTCCCTGAGCAGCAGGAGCTGGGCTCAGTTTTCTGTGTGAGTCTTCACATCTCCTCCTAGGTGAGATGACTTGGGGTGGGGCGGGGGATGCTGCCTGTAGTGTCCTGCACGCGTAGCAGGGCAACCTGGCTGGCTGCTGGCACTGCCTGTTACTGTTCCAGAACATTTCACCTATTGGGGCTCCTCTATCCACACCCTCTTCATGGCTCACCTCCACCTTCTGCCTTCCCTCCTCAAAGCAACTGGTACCTGCTCCAGAGCTAGAGAGGTGACAACTGCTATTGAGACAAGATATTCCCAGAAGGCCCTGTGCACCCTTGTTCTGCACACTGACTTTGGGACCCCAGTTGCAGGGTGGGTATTACAGCAGCAGCAAAGGCCCTGCCAGCGATCCTTCACCTCTAGAGGTCAGTCAGTCACTGCCCTCTCCCCCAAGCACTTGGAGGAAAGGGAGGTCCAGTGTGGAGGGCATGTCTAGGCCAAGGTCACTCCACCTTGGTCTTCTACTGGTGTTTCAGGCAATGACATCAGCCTCAGGTTCCAATGCTGGTATGGCCACGGGCAAGCTGTGTGACCTTGGGTAAGTTAGTTCACCTCCCAGAACCTGATGTCTTCCCAGATAAAACCAGAGACCACCTCCCACTTCCAGCTGTCCCGTGGATGACAATATGCACAAAGCACGCAGCAAATTTCCTGGCACCTGCTCAACAACACCAGCCATTTTCATCATGACTCCACCACGGGCCCCCTCAAAGCCCGGCTGGCCAGGCCTCCTCGACTTTCTGGAATGTGCTTTTGTTAGGTACTGGCTTCCTTCAGGTTTGGGTCTGAGTTACGCGCACCACGGGTGGCCTGTGGGGCACGGGACGGAAGCCGCCGGTAGGGCAGGGCTATCCTACTCATCGTGCCGGTGTGCCCACCGCCCAGATGAACGAACAGCACGAATGCGCCCGGAAGCCCCGCAGGCCGCAGCGTCGGGGGACAAAGCGCAGCCACACCTGCTCCGTGCAGAGGGTACCGCCCGCCTAGCGGCTCCCGCCCACCCGCGCGCGCGCCCCCGCGGGGTCACGTCCGGGGCGCGCCAGCCGGAAGGAGGCCCCTCGCGGGGCGGGAAGGGCGGAGCTTCTGAGCCAAACCGCGCCCCTCACGCCCCAGGGCCCCGCGGCGTGGGCGGAGCCAGCTGGGCTGGGGCAGCCTCTCACTTCCGCTCCCCAGCTGGCTCATTCATATTCATGAGGATGCAGGGGGCGTGGTCGCTCTGGACCACAGAGCCCCACCTCCAGGCGGGCCCCGCCCCCGGGCCCAGGATCCAGCCTCGGCGGAGGCTCCATCCCCAGTGGGGCGCCCCCGGCTTCCGTCTTGGGGAGGGAGTTTCCACTTGGTCACGACTCAAAAATGTGTCGCGCCCGCTCCTCCGCCCCTGGTCCCTGCCCGTGTGTGTGTGTGTGTGTGTGTGTGGGGGGGTGGGGGGGTGGGGGGGTGGGGGGGTGGGGGGGGGGGGGGGGGGTGGGGGGGGAGGGGCTCTCCTTAGGGATACCGAGCAGACACCTCCTCTGGCTCCTACTTGATACCCTGTAATCATCCTCATTTAAAAAAAGTTTTCTCTCGCTCTCTCCCTTTCTGTCTCTCACTCTCTTCCTCTCTCTCTCTCTTTCTCCCCCCCCGCCCCCCCCAGTGCTGGGGATCTTTCTCTAAGCTACACCTCCAACCCCGTCCTCCCTTTAAAAACATAATAGTTCTAATTCCTGAGCTCATATTCATTCGGTCATTTTTTTTCTTTTTAAAACCTCTCAATGATTCCATTGAAGTTTGCACAATGTTATCCTTAGACGCTCAGAACAGGTGACTGAGAGTTGAGCAGGTCACATAGCTGGCCTCATGCTTTTTGGAGGTGGGGGCGGCTGTGCTTGCCCTCCAACCTTCAGGAAATGGTGCTTTCCTTAGGCCCGCTGGTCTTGCTGAGTGTGGCTGAGGGGTGCCTTCAAAGCTCTGTAACTTAAAAATGAAAGTGTGGGGGGCTGGGAATATGGCCTAGTGGTAAAGTGCTTGCCTCGTATACATGAAGCCCTGCGTTCAATTCCTCAGCACTACATAAATAGAAAAAGCTGGAAGGGGCGCTGTGGCTCAAGTGGTAGAGTGCTAGCTTTGAGCAAAAAGAAGCCAGGGGGGCTGGGAATATGGCCTAGTGTCAAGAGTGCTTGCCTCCTACACATGAAGCTCTTGGTTAGATTCCCCAGCACCACATATATGGAAAATGGCCAGAAGGGGCGCTGTGGCTCAGGTGGTAGAGTGCTAGCCTTGAACGGGGAAGAAGCCAGGGATGGCAGGCCCTGAGTCCAAGGCCCAGGACTGGCCAAAAAAAAAAAAGAAGCCAGGGACAGTGCTCAGGCCCTGAGTTCAAGGCCCAGGACTGGCAAAAAAAGAAAGCGTGGGACCCCCCTGTGACCCCGGAACATTTAACCCAGATAGGCCTCCATGTCTGGCTTAAATGTCCAAGAAGCCCACCTGAAGAAGGCCAAGGAGGCTCTGCCAGGGTGTTTCAGGCTCTCCAGGACGGTTTTTTTGGGGATCAGATGAGTTCCCTCAGGAAGAGTATGTCCTAAACATGCAAGACCAGCTGGCCCCTAGGACTGATTGTGCTTTGTGCACTGTTCAACCTGGACTTTGCAGAGGGAGATGTGTGTGTGTGTGTGTGTGTGTGTGCGCGTGTGCATGTGCATGCAAGGTATGTGTGCAGGTGGTGCTGTATTGTATAGCCAGGCTGCATGTGAACCTTGCTTCTGGCTCAAAGCCTTCTTTCCCTGTGGAGCCGGGTACTAGGAGGAACAGCCAGGGCCACTTCCCAGAATAAACACCCCACCCACAAAGAGCCCCAGCCCTGCAGGCTCAGCCAGCCAGAGCCAACTGAGAGAAAGCTCACCAGGCTACCAGGGCAAGGTTAATAAGTCACCTTGCTCTCCCTCCCTCTCATCCTCCCTCCTTCCTTGTGCCTGGGCTTTCTCTGCTACCATGGATTGCAACTTCATTAATAACAATAGTAGCTACAGTTTGTTTCCCTCTTTCACCCAGCCAGGTACTGGCAGGAGCCTTTTCCATGTTCTCTCCATGAGGCTCAAATAAGGCACTCTGAAGATTGCCATGTTATATAGAGAAACTGAGGCTCAGTAAAGTTGCAGCACTCAAGGCCAGGGGTCAGAGTTTGAGGCTTGGCACTCTACCCACTCTAGTTTTTAATCATTTCTCTCTCCTATGTCTGAAACACATGCCAGTGTGTGTGTGTGTGTGTGTGTGTGTGTGTGTGTGTGTGTGTGTGTGTGTTCTGGTACTGGGGCTTGAACTCAGGGCCTTGAGATCTCCCTTGGCTTTCTCATCCAAGGCTGGCAGCTTACCACTTGTACCACACCTTCACTTCTGTCTTTTTTCTGGTTAATTGGGGGTAAGAGTCTTTTGGGCTTGTCCACACTGGCTGGCTTTGAATCATGAACCTTAGATCTCAGCTTCCTGAGTAGCTAAGGATTACAGGCCTGAGCTACCAGTGCCTAGGGAGGGTCACCACTTCTTTATGTCATTTTATATTTTCCATGCTGGGCTCAGACTGTGAAAAGATCAAAACTGCTGACTTTCTACTGGAACTAGCACCATGGGTAACCCAAATGAACATCAACTCACCAAGTTCCTACATTGAGCAGCACAGCCTCCTTGCTGAGGGACAGCAGGTGCATGTGTGTGACAGGCAAGCCGCATGCCCTCTGGGTCCTGACAGGTGATTGGTTTTCATTAAACCCAGAGATCTTAAAGGCATGGGCATGTTTGCTACACTAGACCTTCAATATATATTGGATGAGCACATACGAGCTTCTTTGAACAGGAACCTGGGACACTTAATGTTTATTGGTCAAGGATCAGGGCATCAAATCCAGCCTGCAAATATACCAATCAGCAATATTTGGGAAGCATTTCCTGTGTGGCAGGCCCATTTGTGCAGGAGGGGGGAATGACAGAATAGACAATATCTGCCAGTTCTACTCCTTGGAGAACTATGAGCGTAACTCAGGAAGGATGGATGTGTGCTCAAAGAAGGACTTGGAGAAGGAAGACCAGCAAGAGGGCGGGGAGAGTTGTACACTGTGGCTCAGGCCTGTAGTCCTAATTACTCAGGAAGCTGAGATCTGAGAATTGCGGTTTGAAACCTGGGGATGGAGGCGGCGAAGTCTGTGAGATTCTTACTTCCAATTAACCACTAAAATGCTCAGCAACAGCACCCAGGCCCTAAGTGCAAGCCCCAGGGGACACACACACATATACACACACACATACACACACACATACACACACACAGCAGGAAGGGAGGTATCTCTCCTTGCCTACCTTTCACTAACAAGAAGAACCCCTCTTCCCAAAAAGACTTTTCAGAGCCTGGCCCCCTCCTCCCTGTTGGTTGTCAGGAAGGTAGTGAGTTTGAGTATACCACAGACCCCCTGAGGTCACAGCCTAGTCTCATTTTTCTGCCTCTGTTTCTACCTCTGAATGAAAATAGGATTTGCCCTCAAGAGCTTGGGGAATATAGTGAACACTGGATAGGGAGAAAGAATTGGTTTAGTTGAGGATGGAGAATAGGGACTTCTGGTTTTTGTTTTGTTTTGTTTTTTGCCAGTCCTGGGGCTTGAACTCAGGGCCTAAGCACTGTCCCTGGCTTCTTTTTGCTCAAGGCTAGTGTTAGGTTTTTAAAGTAGGTAGCCGGTAAAGGAGAACACCACGTGGTATTCAGGCAGGAGAGAAAGTTTATTACCGAACTGCTGGCCTGATGATCCATGGCCGGAGAGAAGGGAGACAGAGAGAGAGAGCGACCCCCAACCAGCCCTGCCTTATATCTAGGGCAGGGGTAAGGGGTGGGGCCAGGTGGATTAGGATGTGACCTCAGGGAAAGGGGAGGTAACTGCCTCCAGGTCTGCTGGTTACCCAGGTAACTGGGTGGAGACTTAATGAGGTGGGGCCATCTGCCTGTAGCCCTCAGGGAGAGGACCTTACAGCTAGCACTCTACCACTTGAGCCACAGCACCACTTCTGGCTATTTCTATATATGTTGTGCTGAGGAATCGAACCTAGGGCTCCATGTATACAAGGTAAGCATTTTACCACTAGGCCATATTCCCAGCCCATATAGGAACTTTTGGCTCAGTCATGTCATGGAGATTAGAATTCTTTTTTGTTCATTTGAAACAAGGATGAGCTATGTAGCCCAGGCTAGCCTGCCTCAGCCTCAGCCTCCCCAGTCCTGGGATTATAGGAGTATGCCACCACACTGGGTTTAGAGCTCTTTCTTCACTCTTTTTTTTGCCAGTCCTGGGGCTTGAACTTGGGGCCTGAGCACTGTCCCTGGCTTCTTTTTGCTCAAGGCTAGCACTCTGCCACTTGAGCCACAGCGCCACTTCTGGCCTTTTCTATATATGTGGTGCTGAAGAATTGAACCCAGGGATTCGTGTACACAAGGCAAACACTCTTGCCACTAGGCTATATTCCCAGCCCTCTTTCTTCTCTCTTGTTGGTTTTGCAGGAGGCAAATTTAGGGGTTTTTCTGGCTAGTGTGGGGTTACCAGATAGGTCCTGGAGTTGACAAGCTGTAGGCCTATAACTTCTTCTGTGGACGGCCATTCACTATCCAACACTCCATACAGAGAGCCCAGCTCAAAGTTCTTCCTGCAGAGTAACCAACTCTGGGAAAGGCCCTCCAGGGTGAAATGTCTTAGGGCTAAGTCTCCCTCAGCTGGGGTGCCTGGTTGCTCAGTGCAATGGATCATGCAAGTCCTTAATAAACATTGCTTTTTTTTTTTTCTGGTGTTTGAAATTGAACCCAGAGTCCCACACTCTCCTTGCTACTGAACGCAAACCCCAGCCTTTCAATGAGCATTTCTGCTAAGCCATTTACGCTGGCCAATCACTTGGGTATCTTTTGTTTTTCCTCACGGGTTGGGGGCTTGCAGCCCTTTGCTTGGCTGGTAGGGGATGCTGTGACTACATATGAGCTGCGGCGGTCCCCAGCGCCGCCGGGAGGGGGCGCTCTCCAACCCTCAGCCTCGGCTCCTTGGGATGCCAGGCTAGCCTGGCGGTGGACCCAGAGAGTCGGCCCTTAACAGCCCCCTCCTGGAAGCTCTAGGTCCCGAAGCTGGCCTTCCCCGGGGCCCATCTGCCGGCTAATGTTTAACCCGGTCACACTTCACATTAGCCACACGGGGGGGGGGGGGTGATGGGGGGGTGAGAGGGGGGTGGCAACCTCCAAATCGCTGCCTCACATTCAGCCCGTGCTCTGGGGTAAAGGAGCCTCCCTAAATCCCTTTGCTATACGGACAGTGCCAGAGCACCTACTGTGTGCCCCCTCGCACCACACCACCCGTTCCTAGGCATTTCATTAGGGTCCATTAGTCCAAAATGGAGGGAGCGCTACCTACTACGCGCTCAGTTGCTCAACCACATCCTGAGCAGCCAGGATGCGCCCATCTGCGCACCAGGCCAGGAGCATGTGCCAACCGTGTGCCCGGCGCCGGGAATGCCCTGTGATGGGGACCCACGTGCTCCTGGCTTTGGCTCTGGCGGGAGCCCCGCACCGAATGCCCGCAGTGAGAAAGGAATCACAACCCGGGCCTCGCCTCCCGTCGCCTCGCCTATGGGGGAGGCTGGATCCAAAGCTTCCCCAAGGCCAACTGCGGAACCGGTTGGCTAGCAACCGGTTGGCTAGCGGTGGCCAGGCAGTGTTTGAACCAGGATTTGCCACCAGGCTGGAAGATACCGTATGTGTGTGTGTGTGTGGTGTGTGGGCAGTATAGGGTAGTTTGGGGGTTCGCCCAAACAGGAAAGGGCTCCGGGCCGGGAGCGTGCATTCACAGCCCTCTCCAGGTCCCCCATAGCTGGAGCCCCTCGCCTGGCACCCAGGGGGCCCCATCAGGACCCCTGCAGGGGCGGACGCCCAGACGCGAGACCCAGCTTTTCCCAGCTGCTAACACCAAGATAAGCAGACGCCAGGAATGTCTTGGGGACAGGAGGGCTCGTGTTTATTCCACCTTGAGGAAAACTAAGGCCGGGGGGGAAAGGCCGAGATCCGCAGCTTCGCCTCGCACAGGCGGGCTTCGAACCCGGTTTTGCACCGCCTGGAGAGTCGGCAGTCTCCTCCTGCCTCTCTGCCCGCGAGTTCCTGGAACTGGACTGGGCGGGGAAGCCGGGGCCCTGGGAGAAGCCAGCAGCATTCTCGCCGCCTTCTCGGCTGCCCAGGGCCGTGGGGGGCCCGGCCAAGGTGACCCCGCGGGAGGCGGCGAGGATCCCCGCCCCCTCGGCCGCCCCGACCTCCTCTTCACCCCCCCTCCTCCCCAGTCTTTGGGGCTTTTCCTAGGGGCCGCGCCCGTCCCCCACTTGGGCTTCCCCAGGGCGGGATATCTCGGTCGGGTCCCCCCCCACCCCCGCCGCCCCCAGGCCACCTCCTGGCCGTGTCCTAGCGCTGCCCTCGGGCCGGGGGCGGGGCGGACGCGCGTCTCGGGCCCCCCTGCTCCCTCCCTCTCTCCCTCCCTCCCGGTGCCCGCTCGGCCGCCCGCCTCCTCCCTCCCCTCCTCTCCCTTCCCCTCTTTCCTCCTCCCTCCTCTCCCCTCCCCCGAGCCCAGCCGGCCGCCCCCTCCCCCCCGACGCGCACGCCCCGCCTGGCAGCTGGCGCCCCGGGCCTGGGGCCGCGGCGGCTGGAGGGGTTTGCGGAGAGGGCGGGAGCGAGCGCGAGCGGGGGAGGGAGGCCGCCCCCCGCGCCCCTCCTCCCGGCCGCCCGGCCCTCCTCCCGCCACCCCTCCGCCTCTCCCCCCCCCCCCCGCCCTCGCTCAGACATCCCCGCACGGCCCGGCCGCCGCGGCCACCTTCCCAGCCCGAGCTGCAGATGTGGCGGAGCGGCCGGGCGCCGGGCGGCCGTGCCAGGGGAGCCCGCGCCCCGTGAGCCCGCGCCCCGGCCCCCGCCCGCCCCGCCCCTCCGCCGCTCGCCCCCCGCCGACCGCCGGAGCCCGCGGCCCGAGCGCCCGCGCCGCGCCGCCGAGGTAGGAAGCCCCCTCCCGGGGGGGTCGCCGCGCGGGGACCGGGAGCGGGCGGGGGGCTGCGGGGGGCCCGCGGGGCCCGGGGGTCGCCTTCCCCCCGCACCGCGTCCGCGCCTCGCCCCGGGCCATTGTGAGCCCTCGCCGAGGCCCCTGCGCTCGCTCGCTCGCTCGCTCGCTCGCGGGCTCGCGCGCTCCCTCCTCCGCGGCGCCCTGGCTCCGTCCCGCGGGCTCCGTCGTTCTCCTCCCTTCCTCCCTCGCCGTGGCCTCGGGACCGGCCGAGCCGCCGCCGGGCCCCCGGGCGGGAGCAAACTTCAGCGGGGAAGTTGGACGTCCGCGGTGGGGGCGCTGCGAGGTGAGAGGACCGGCACCCCGAGCCTGGGCACGAAGTTGTCTGGGCACCCGGCAGCCGCCCCTCCCCGCTGCTTCTAGGAAGAGGTCCGCGAGGAGCCGCCGCTCGTCCGGGAAAGTCTCCCTGCTGCCGTCCTCAGCGAGCCCGGGCTTAGGCCGGGAGCGGGGGTGGTCCTGGGGTCAGAACTGGGGGTCCGGGGTTTGGTCCTCTCCTGCCTTACGGCGGGGGAGACTTGAGCCTGGATGTCCAAAAGCGCCCAGGGTGGGTCTGGTGAGGGCGGAGGAGGGGGCGAGGCAGGTGCATCCCCATCCCCGGGGAGGGAGATGCCAACGCCAGTTCCCCGAGGCCCCCTGAGATGCGACTGGAATCCAGGCTGGCACCTGGAGGCCTTGGCACGCCGCCCTGCCCAGCAGGGTACTCCGGGCACAGCAGGGCAGCCGGCCGCCTGTCTGCCTGTCCAGGAGGGCCCGCCTAGCCCAGCCCGAGGGTGGCCGGTAAGCTGAGGTTGCAGGGAGTTGCCCAGCCCTGCCCTGGGGCCTGGGAAGCTGGAAGGGATACTGGGAGGAGGCCTGGGACCCCAGCCATCGCGGCCCAGGATCTTGGCTCTGAAGGGAACACTTGACACCAAGGGGGCAGCCAGGCTGGCCGGGGACCTGGCCAAGGCCTGAGCTTTTTGCGGGACTTGGCCTGGGCCAGAACTAGGGCCTGTGCCACGGCTCTTGGAGGTTGGCACCCCGAGTGATAGGCAGCTATCGGTCCTGCTGTCTTGGCATCCTGGCGAGGAGAGGGGGTGCTGAGCTGGTGGTTGGGGAAGTCAGCTGTGTTCCCTTCTGGTCTCACAAAGCCCCCAGGCTCAGGGGATGGGAATGCATCCCTTTCTGACCGCCCACCCCTCCCCAGGCCCCCATCCTGGGGCACAGTACCACAGCTGTCGAGCCCGGCCCACACATCCCACCCTGGTGACCTCGGAGCCCTCCTCCTGCTTCTCCTTCTCCCCTCTGCCCAGGCTGGGCCTCCCAGCTGGCTGGGCCTTCACTGGGGGGAGGGGCTGCACCTGAGGGGGGCCCCCCTCCCAGGATACCTCTTGCTGAGCTCCAGCCCAGCCCATTTCTCTACCCACCCCCAACGGGCCTTGGCTCTGCCCGCAGCCAGCCAAACAGGAGGCAGTGCCACAGGGTTGGAACATTGGTTTTTTGGCTTGGGGGACCCCTTGGAAGGAGCCCTGTTTTCTTAGCCTTTTCCCTTCCCCCTCCTTTCCGGAGCTGCCATTAACGCTGACCCCCCTGACCCCCTATGCCTGCCAGCCCTTCCCTGTCTGTGACCTTTGACCTTTGTGCTAAATCCCTCCAGCTGGGGCTCTTTGGCCCCTGAGTGACCCTGTCCCAGGTCCCCTGGGGGGCCTCTCCCTGCTCCTGGCTCTCTGTACAAGGACACCTGCCAGTCCTTCCCTCATGATAGGGAGGGGGATGCCCTGGGAAGCCAGACAGTGAGTCACCCTACTTCCAGGCACCACTGCTTTTGGGGTCAGTGGCTTTTGGGGATTTGTGGGACTATGCCACAGTCTGCAGGATGAATTTAAAAAGCCCCTGGCCTGGGAGTGTGATGTCTTGGGTTCAAATCTTGGCATCATTACCAAGGGACCTAGGGCTGGCTCCTCCTCTTTCCGGCCTCACTTTCCTTATCTGAAAAACTGAGGGGGTCAGACAAGGTGAGCTTCCTGAACTCTAGAGCCCCTGGGAAGACTGGGGCTGGAGGCTGGGGGTGGGGGTGGGGGGAGGGGAGGCTAAGTCCAACAAAAGCCAACTCTCAATTATCCGTGGGTGGAGCCAGCATGAATAAGTGGATACCACAGACATCCCAAAACCTCATTTTAAACAATCGTGGGGACCAGTCTCCCCAAAGCTTTTGTCTCTAAAAAGCCCAGCTGTGAAGGGGTGTGTGAAGGGGTGGCCACAGCCATTTCTTCTTCTGCCCAGGCTCCCCTCAGAGGGAGTGCAAGTGTGTGTATGGGGGGGGGGGGGACGACACACACACACACTAGAGGCTGCATTGGTCAGTTAGAAGACAAAGGTCTGCCAGGGCTCCTCCCCTGGGCCTGGAGGGAGGCTGGACCCCCACCTCTGCTGTCCCCAGTGCCCCTCCATCTTTATTCACTGGATGGCCTTGGCCTTGGGCCGTGGGAGGGTCTGAGGGCCACCTAATCCTTCCTGGGTCTGTGCTGGCGTAGTGTGCAGGGAAGAATGTGTTTTCCCTGTGTTCATTTCCATCTACCCAGCTGGACTCGCCTGGAATCTGAATTTCCCACTCGGGTGAGGGGGTGGAAACTGGTGCTGGGCAGCATTTGGGGCGATCCCAGGATGGGGGGGGGGCAGCAGCTGTGGCTGGGGGGACCAGATGTTAAGGGCTGGGGCCTGCAGCTCTTTCTTTGGGAGGCATATGGGGTGGGGCTTCTCAGGAGGCATGCTGGGAACTGATCTAGGACCCTGCTTCTGGTAAGCACCCCCCCCTCCAAGCCCTATGCACCTCTTCAGGTTCCTGCATCCAGCAAGAGGCCTAGGAGGCCCCTTGCCCAAGTGGGAAATTTGGATTCCAGAAGAGAGGCCCTGAGCAGGGTGGAATGAGGGGGCGCTGTCTTTTCTGAGGCCACAGAAAGCTGTCCCCCATCTCATCCCTCCCGTGTGCAGGTTTTGATAGTTATTTTACATCTCATAGCAGGCAAACTGAGGCCGAGGGGGTCTGGGACATTCCCTTTTGATAACTGACCTCAGGGGAGGGGGCAACCCAGCTGGCAAGGCTGGCAGTGAGTTGAACCATGAAGGTAGGAGGGTCTCCAGAACAGCCAGAGAAATGGGGCTCCTCACTGCCTAGATACTGTCTTTCCCAGAGACTGTGAAGGGTCCCCAGGGATGGGCTGAGTCCCTAGCATGTGTCTGGGGGACACTTGAGTAGGGGTGACATACCTCCATCCCTGCCCTATCCTAGATTCAGGGATCACAGCCCCAGGCCAGGCTCCTGGGACACTGCTGCTGACTCAGTAGTTTCCAAGGTGGCTGCCTGGGGCCCCACCCCGGTGAATTTTACTTCAGGTGTGGCTGGGGTCAGGGACTGGGTAATTTTCACAAGCAGTTTCAGTATTGATTGGGCCAGAATTGGTCCACTGCTTTAATCTCAGGGACAAGAGTGAACCTGCTGCTGGTGGTGGAAGTGCTAGTGGTGGTGGTGGTGGAGACCCTCTAGTCACCCTTTGGGGAAAAAAACCCAGCCAGCACAAATGTCTTCCACGGGAGGGGCCATTCCCCTTACCTGGAACCATAGCCTTGTGAGAGCAGTCCACTTATCCCCATTTAACAATGAAGAAATTGAGGCTCCTGATGAGAAAAGGTCAAGGGGCACAGGGCCTGCTCTGGCAGGGGGCCTACTGGCCAGTTTCCTAGCTTGGGAGAGTAGCAAGGGGCCCTGTCCTTGACAGCTGTGTACCCTGTACCCCCCACGGATCCTTTCTCTGCAGCTGACCCCCCCCCCCCCCACAACATGGCTCTCCATGGGGGAGGCTTGGCCGGCACTGCTTTCTTTTCCGCTCAAGGATCTTCTCAGGACAGCCATCAGGAGCCACTCTCCCAGCTGGTCCCCTGGGAGTCCCAAAGGCCGACCTGGGTGACCTCTTTTTGGTGTCCCAGCTGGGACATCTCCTCAGAGTCCACAGGGCGGGCAGGCACAGAAGCCTTGGTGCTAGTCTTCCATCCTCCACCCCAGGTGGGAGGGAGGCTCTGGTTGACGGGTGGCAGGGCTGGGTTGTGAGGCGCATGGTGATGAGGAAGGGGGCTTCCTTTGACTGTGGATGCCCTAGGTGGGGGTGGGAGGGCTGAGAATTTTCCAGTGTGGAGGTTGTGGGGGCTGGCCATTGTAGGCGCTGGCCAGTAGCACTGGCTTCTCACGCTCTTTGTCTTGGCTGCCGAGGGGCCAGGTAGCACCCATGGCGGGGGGGGGGGGGCGCCCCAGCTTTCCAGTGTGAGTGTGTGTGTGTGTGTGTGTGTGTGTGTGTGTGTGTGTGTGTACTCCAGCCTTGGCAGATGGCTGCCCGGGAGGGGATTCACACCCAGCTCTGGTCCCCTCCTCCAAAGGCGGGTGGGGAAGTGGCCGAGGCCCCAGGAGACCTCCAAGCCTACTGAGTCAGCCCAGACTGGGAGCCTCCAGGAAAAACAGTCCCTTCAGACAGGAGGGGCTGTGCCCCCGGCACAGTGCACACAGACCAGACCAGTACTTAACCAGGAACCCCTGTTGGGGATGGTGGACAGAAATGAGGCTTTGAGACCTTGCGGTGGGGGGGGGGGGGGGGCTTGGCTTGAGGTCACTTGATGTCAGGGAGGGACAAAGGAGAGGTGGCATCTAGGGTTCTGAAATGTCATTTTAGCTTGGAATCTACTCAAATCCACTCTGTCTCGGCCTCTCCCCCTTTCCCTCCCCCATACACTGCAAGGGGGTGGGGTGGGGTTGTGCATGTGTGACCAGAGGAAGCCTCTCCAATCTTCCTCCTTTGCTGCCAGCACCCCATCAAGTCTGGCTGACAAGTCTCTGCCTGCCTGGGCTAATTCTCCCCTGGGTCATCTTGATCCAGAGGCCCCCCTCCCCCCGTGTCCCCTGAGGTACAGTGACCCCCAGCTGCAGTGTTTTCCCCACCCCCAGCTTCAGGATCCTCCTGGTCATCCTCCATGTTCTGATGTCCCTGATACCCCAGTGCTGCTGACTCTTAGCCTGGCATCTCTGCCCCTCTACAGGCCAGACCCCGCCCCCCCCTAAAACACCCTCTGGTCACCCACCCTGCTGTGTCCTCATGGACCCGGGAACCTGTCAAGTCTGCCAGGGCTCTGCCCAATGGGTGTCTCTCTCTGGAAGGGGAAGGACGAGGATGAGTTTGAAGACTGCTCTGGCTCTGAATTTGTTTTGCTACCCAAAGTGGGTGAGGAGGGGAGACGGGGGTGGCCTAGAAGGTCAAAGGGTAGAGGCTAGAGGTTGGGACGGGAGGGGGTGGGGAGCTTCTATGCTTGGTCTTACTCTGGGCCAGGACAGCAAGGGCTGGAAGCGTTCACGGGAGATGAAGCCAAGGACCTAAACTTTCTGGTCATCCCAGTTGACCAAGGACGGTCACATCATCTATCTGTTACCCCCCCCCCCCACCCCGTACAGGTCTGTTACTGGGACCCTTGTTGCAGATAGGAGGAAAAGACCTCTGTGTTGGGGACCAGGCCCTGCTTCTAACCTTGACCTTGGGAAGACACTTCCCTCTTTGGGGCCTCAAGTTTTCCCATTCTTACTTAGTGCACCTGGACCGTGGACACTGGAAGTGAATCCACTTACCCACGCACTCACTCAGCCGACACCCACTGAAGACCAGGGGCTTGTGAGAAGTGAGTGAGGGGGTCTTGTGACAGCCGTGTGTTCCAGTTCCTGTCCAACCCTATCCTTTCACAATGGGGAAACTGAGGCCCCGGGCCTTGTCCCATATCAAATAGGGTTTGGGCTGATTCTGTGAGTCTGGGTCCTAGGGATTTCAGTTTCCTCTGGAGGAAGGGATGGGCTCTAGCCAGGGGTGCGGTCTGCTGCCTTTTATTTTCATCTCGAGTGGGCTTTGGGCTGCCCAGGGCCCTGGTCCCAGCCCTTGGAAGAAAGCTCCCTTAGAAGAACACTTCAAGTTCCAGAAGAATGCCTGGAGCTGAAGGTCATGGGGCAGTACCTGCAACACTGCAAGTGCCAGGCACACTCAGGGGCTGGTGACATTGTAGCATTAGTGATGCATTAGCCAGGACCTGGGCCCCGGGGCCACTGCTGGGTGAGGCCCCCTGTCTTCAGCAGCAGGGAGAAGGCCAGGCTTCGAGTGGCTGACTCGGGCACTTAGGAGGATGTAGCTTCAAGATGCTGGAGCCGGAGAGGGTGAATCAGAGCAGACTTGCTGGAGGAAGGGCAGCAGAGGAATGGCAGCTGTAGGAGAGTGTACAGGGTGTGGGGTTGTGAAGCAGGAACTGTGAGGTGAGCCTCAGGCTCTGGGGAAAGGAAAGCCCAAGAAAGAGAGGCTCTGAGCTGGAAAGGCAGGTGGTGCACCTCGTTGCAGAGCACAGGTCCTAGCCTAGCCCCTCTTTCCTGTACTGAACAGCAGGCAAGCTCCCTCCACGAACCTCTTGGAGCCATGCTTGCTTTGAGGCCCGGGCAGGAACACTGGGCTTGAAGCTATGTTGCTTGTGAGCTCTGTGTCCTTGGCCATGTACTTTGTCATGAAAATGGGGAGAAGAGGACCTCACTCACAGGAGTTACTGGGGTGGTGTGTAGGAGGATTGTCGACTGGTCCCTGGCTGTGGAGGACCAACCCTGGGTTTCTTCTGCCCACAAACCTCAGTATGGCGGCCCATCTTGAACTGCTTCTGGGTTCCCTTAAGGCTCCGTTCCATCTGAGTTACCCATGGGCCCCTTGGAACCCAGCGGAGGGCCTGGTGTTGGAATGCATAAATGAGATGAGGAGGGAGGGAAGGGCTAAAGTCCAGAGCCTGCCCCTCTCACTCCCTGCTGCCAGGTGCTGTTGTTCCTGGTGGCCTGGTGCCTGCCCCAAGGCCATGAGAAGAGATGGGCCCCAGGCATGAGACCCCCCAGGGACTCAGAAGTGCTGGTGACGTCTGCCTGTCCCCAAGCTTGGTTTGGGGAGTGCAGTTTCCTTTCTTTTGGGGGCTGAATCCTACACCTGCCTTCTCCCCCATGCAGAGACTCCTGAGTCTTGAATCCTGACCCTGGAACATGGGGTGACCCTTATGTGTCCCGTGTGTGCCCTGTTTGTGCCCAGGTGCGACATGTGTGTATATGGGAGTGACTATTCATGTCTGTGGGACACTGGCCTCTGCCTATGCAGGCCCCAGAGAGCTCTACTGAGCGCCCAGCCCTCCTGGTCCCCTGGAGAATGGCAGCCCTGCCTGTGCCTGGCCTTGCTGGGTGTGTGTTACTGTCTGGCTCTCACTGTGCCTGCCCCTCCCAGGGATTTGGCTGGCCTGGCCCAGCACGAGTCTCTCCCTTCCAGGCAGGCAGTCAGGCAGTGTGGGGGCTGCTTGGCTGGTTCATCTCTGGCTGAGGCCCAGGTGCAGGCAGTGTTCATGGCCCCATGTACCACCTCCCCCCCCCCCCAAGCTGGGCAGACAGGAAAATACCAGACATAGTTGTGCAAAGGTGGCTGCAGGCAGGCCGGCAGCTGGGGGTGGGGGCCGCGGATGGGGGCCTGGAGCCACTAGAATGTGGGGAGGCCTCTCTGCCATGCCAGCCCTACAACTGGAGAGCCATATATGTGAGCATGAGTGTGCCCCAGGTCACCCTCCCCACTGGCATGGCACTAGGAGGTGCACATAAGTGTGTATGGGGAGCCAGCTTGCAGGCTTTCTAGCACTATCTGGATGACCTTGGCAGGCCTGAGTTACTTTGTGGGACACCCCAGCCCGGGCTGTGAATGACAGTCCTCAGGGTTACCAGGTGCTAGCATCTTCCATGTGGCAGGCACTGGGCAAGGGCCGCCAGCAGCCTTGGATGGAGGGGGCCCTGAATCCCCCAGGACCATTATTGTGGCTTCTGAAATGCCATCAAGGAAACCGAGGCTCAGAGATGTGTGACAGGGACCTGAGGCTCCACAGCCAGCCGTGGCACAGGACGCTGGAGCCAGGCAGCCTGACTCTGTCAGAACTTGGCCGCAGCTGAGTTTGGGGGTTCTCCTAAGGTCCCCCCATGACAGTTTACACTTTCGTTCCCAGTCTTGTGGGAAGGGGCTGTCTAGCCAGAAGTTCCCAGGGAAGAGGAACCCCACAGGCCCTTCCAGGAAGTGCTGCCTGCCCCAGCCTCTCTCCTGGGACCTTTGGGGTCCAGGCTCTAAGCTAAGCCACCTCCTTCCAGTTCCTCCAGTTCAGACAGGCTCTGGAGGACAGAGGGGCCCAGGACTCCGATACAGGCAGCCAGTAGCCTTGACAAAGCCCAAGTTCTTGTTTGGGGCAAGATGAAGACTGGGGGACTCAGCAATGAATAGTGACAATGCACGTGATGGTGATGGTATAAGCACCTACTGTGTGCTAGGCTCTGTTGTAGACATGGATTAGCACACACTGATGGGAAACACTAAGTAACGGTTGATGTGCAGCAAGCACTGCCTTGGTTTCTTCCTAAAACTCCATTCAGGGTCCCCTTACTTCACCACTTTACATGAGGGGCTCAGGCAGCTTGGGCAGGAAGCCACAGAGCAGGGATGGGGACTCAAGTGGTGGTCTGAACCGAATCTGGAGCCCTGCTCTGCTGCCTGGTCAGGAAGGGGGGGGGGCCCAGAGGCCCTGCCCCTGTCCCGCAGCCCCCCTTGCTAGGCGGCCAAGGAGGGTGGAGCTCTTGGCCAGAGCAGGGAGCCGCAGCTGGTTCCCAGGAATGCAGGGCTGTGGGCCGTTTTCTTTGGCAAGGGCTCTGCCTTCAGCTTTCCAAACTTCCTGGTACCCCCCTCCTACCCTCCACCCAGTTCAGCCCCTCCAGCGCCCACCCACTGCCTGTCCTTCTACCTCTTCAGAGCTCTGCCACTAGCCCCACAAACCCCGGGGTAGGGAGGGGCTGCCCAGCCCAAGTTCCTTGTCTGCCTTCCCTCATGTCCAAGGGTGCAGGAGGTGCTAAGAAACCCATCTCTGCTGTGGACAAAGCTCTAAGACCTTGAGTGAATCACTTAATTACCCCAGCCTCAGTTTCTCCATCTGTAAAATGGGAGTGAAACAGCCCCTGCCCTGGCAGGTGGTGGTTGGCATATCACTGGACTCAGCAGTTGACAGTGGGTACTGTCACCTTGCTGGGAACCCATGGTTTGTAATTCATCTACTGGTGCAACCTGGGCTTTGCCTTCCTCTTTGGCCCTCCGTTTCCCCATGTGTAAGAGCAGAGTGCCCACACGATGGGCCGAATCAGCACAGCCCATGACACCCACAGAGAAGGCCCAGTTGAGAGCTACATGGACCTCTAAGTGGTGCCTCTGAGCTCTGCCTCCCAGGCAGTACTTGACACAACTAACCCAAGGGGCAGTTTCAGGACTGTCCCAGGATAGTGAGCTGCATGTTGCCCTTGGCCAACACCAGTCCACTGGCAGCCCCTTACCGGGTCCCACACTGCTGTGGGGTGGCTAGGGATGCAGCCCCATCTTTCAGAGGCCCCTGTCCTCTGTCAGTGTAGACACCTTGCTGCTCTGTTCCTCCTACTCCCCAGGGCCAGTCCAATGCCCTCCATCACCGTGGCCTGGATTCTAGCTGCTCCTGTTTGCTTAGTGACCTCCAGCCTCAGTTTCCTCATTGGGTCATCAGGTGGAGATGGAGGCCTTCTGCCCAGACCTGCCCTGGGGAATAGCTGGTGGGTCTTGGGCCCGGGTGCCCTCCCCGCCGCCTCCCCACTGCAGCTGGGGGCCGTCTGTGCAGGAAGGCCAGGGGCACACAATGGCAGCCATTGTTTCAGCCCTGTAGAAGGGGTACGCAGGGGAGGGCAGCCCACTCTCTGGGTGACCCCCGCCCTGGGGTGGGGTGGGGGAGGGCCTTTGCCCCTCCTCCGCCCCTGGTGGTCCTGCGCCCCCCCGCCCCCCCGCACTGTGTGCTTCCTCCCTCCCTGCTTCCTCGCTCCCTCTGCTTTAATTAGTTCCTTTTGCAGCCAGAGTAGCTGGGCAGGTCCTGGGCAGCTCAGCCACCATAGCACGGCCTCCCTGCTGGCCTTGCAGGTGGGTGTTGCAAGCACCCCCAGTGGTCTGGGTTGAGCGTTGCTCCCAGATGTAGTATTTGGTCACCTATCCCAGTTTGAGAGATGCTGCTTTCTCCCGAAGAGAAACTGAGGCAGTCCCTACCCCTACCCCATCATGGCATCACACACAGGAGGAGCACCTGACTGAAAGGCATGGGCTCCTGCCTCTGGGACCACCCAGCCATGAGGGCCAGTGGGCATGCCAGGGCCAGATCTCACCCAGGGGGCCTTGGGTTGAGTAAGGCAGGCAAGAGGTCACTGTCCCACCCACCCCCTCCCCTCCAGCATTATACTTGGGGTGGGAGGGGCCAGCTCCCAGCTTTTAGGAGAGTAGGAACCTGGCTCTTGCCTGTCCTCTTCACCCAGCCCGGAACAAAGAGCCAGAGTTGAGCCCAGACTGGCTGCTGCTGGCTGGGGATGGGGGCAGGGAAGGGCCACTTAAAGGTTGGCCAAGGTCAGACCATGAGTGGGGTCACAGGCTATCTCCCCGGGGGACCAACTTCAGAGGAAACCTAGGCAGAGGGATGCGGGAGGTGTGGGCTTTGGGGCGGCTCCTTCTTCCTCTTTTCCCAGGCTGGGGAGGCTGTGCCTGGCCCTCCATTTCCATGAACCCCTGCCTCCCTGGGCAGAATCCAGTGGCAGGAAGTGGGGGGTGGAGTGGGGTCCCTGAGGACTGGGACTGCCGATGGGGGGGCATTGGAGTCCCCCTCCTGCTTTAATGTTTAGCTGCACCCAGAGAGATGGGCTTCTCCTAGGGCCAGCCCCTGGGGGTGGGGACAGCATCCCCCGCCTCAGGTGCCCCAGTTCCATGGCTCTGTCCCAGCTTCCTCTGGGGTGTGTGGGGGACAGGATGGGACAGTGGGGCAGGTGCCAAGGGATGTTGCTTGAGAAGCATGGCCAGTGAGAAGCAGTGTCTGCTTGCATTCCCAGCTCCGGAACCATCCTGCCCCGTGATCCTCTTTCTCTAGAAGGTCCAGGGTGGGGGTGGGGATGCCTGTGGTGGGGGAAGGGGGGCTGTGGCCCTGGGCCAGCAGAGGGACCAGGCCACCAGCCCTTCCTGGCTCCTGAATTCTTAATCAGCATAAATATTTACTTCCTTCCTCCCCCTTCATGGCTCCCAGCACAGTAGAGCTTCGGGGAGGTTAGACTGGGCCTGTGTCTAAAAATAAACAGGTGGAAGGACAGGCAGACACACACAGACAGACAGGCATAACTGGGGGTAGAGGGTCAGGTAGAGGGCAACTCTTTGACCAGGCAGAGGAATGTAGGAGCAAACCCAAGGCCCACCTGCCAACCAGGGTCTTGAGTTTTGGGGGTGGGTGGGGTGGGGCTGGCACTCTGGTCCCCATCGCTTTGTGGTCCAGGCCTGGCTTGAGAGAACACATGCACACAGCCTCAACAGGGACAAGTCTCAGACTCAGGTCCACAGCCAGGAGTGGTTGCCCAGGTGCCCACAGCCCTGGAAGCTGAGGCAGCCTCCTTGTGCCCTGACTCCCCACAGCCCATGTGGTAGGGGCTGCCGTGTGCGAGTCCCCACAAGCAGCCAGTGGCTCAGGGCAGGGAGGGGGCCATCTCGTTTCCTGTGTGTGTGTGTGTGTGTGTGTGTGTGTGTAGAAGCTTGGAGCTTGTAGGGGATGTAGGGGGACGATGAGCGGGGCTGGGCAGAGATGAAAGCCCAATAAGGCTGTCAGGATCCTTGGCCTGGAGGAGGGGTGAGCAAGGATGTAGTGCTCACCCTCCACCCCTCTCTGTCGGGGTAGGGGGTGGGCAGCTCCGGGTCCATGTGGGCCACGCTAGCCTCTAAGAATGCACTCAGTGAAATGTCCTGAGTATTTTCTAGGAAGTGGTTATTTCCACCACATCGACCCTTTAAATGCAAAGAACTCTGTGCTGCAGTCTGGTTAGCAGGGATGTTTTCAAGGCACAACATAGCATATAGCATAGGGTGGGTGGGGGGTGTCCCTCATGTGCATAGAGGTAGCGGAACTTAGGGGGAAGAGCTGATGATGTTCCTGAGTCAGTGGACCTGAGTCCAATTATATATGAAGAAAACTGATAGTGAGACATTCTAGAAGGATGAAAACTACAGAATGAAACCCATAATAGCATTATCACCAGTGTTAAAAAAAGTTGTTTTTTTTTTTTTTGTCAGTCCTGGGACTTGAACTCAGAGGCTAAGCACTACCTCTTGGCTTTTTCCCTCCAGACTAGCACTGTACCTCTTGGAGCCACAGCTCCACTTCTGGCTCTGGTGATTAGTTAAGAGATAAGAGTATCCCAGACTTTTCCTGCCCAGGTTGGCTTCAATCCTCAGATCCTCAGATCTCAGCCTCCTGAATAGCTAGGATGACAGGTGTAAGCCACCTGTGCCTGGCTTACGGTGTGTGTGTGTGTGTGTGTGTGTGTATGTGTGTGTGTGTGTGTATGTGTGTATTATATATGACTTTTAGTTATTGTACTCTGGCAACCCTGCACTGGCTGGCCTGACTGCAGTCCCCAGCTGCCCCCTGGTGGCAGCTAGGAGCCCTGTCCTCCTGGCCCTTTGTGGATGCCTCTTTTCTGCCTCACCTGGAAGGTGGGGTGCACTGCCTTGCCTGGCAGCCCTTGTGCAGTCATGGCCAAGTCTTGCATGGCTTATCTGGCCCAAGCTGTCATCCTGGTTCCCTTGGAGGTGCTGTAGATGCCTACTGGGAAGAGGTGAGAGCGGGGCACAGAGGGTACCAACAGTGGGTCGCTGAGGAATAACCTCTATCTTGGAGGACGTTTGTTGGTCCCCTGGCATGTTTCTGCATCTTCCAGTTCAGGCTGACAGGCTTCCCAGGCATAGCTGCCAACCCTACCAGAACTGACTGCCAGGAAGGATCTGGCTAGCCAGCTCCTGAGAAGAGATCTACCCTTGAGTCACGCTGGCCACATCCTAGCTCTCCAAACTGAGGCAGCTTCCAAAAGTCAAGTCTCAACCAGGTGTGGTGGCGCATGCCTGTAATCCCAGCACTGGGGAGCTGAGGAAGGAGGATTGTGAGTGTTATGGGGTTCGAGGTGGGGGGGAATACCCCATCCCTCCAAGAGTCCACCACTCAGAGACAGTCTTAAGCAAAAAGATGGGTTTGTTGGGGAAGCAAAAAGCGAACTGACTGGCCAGGGACGCAGCACAGACTCAGGAGCTGAAACTATGTCCCCCCCCCCCCCCCCCCCCCCAGTCCTGGAGCTGGGGTTTATCAAGGTAAAAGCGCAGCACAGATGTAGGGGGTTGACACAGGGGGTAGAGCATGCAATTAGTTCACAGATGTAGGAGGTTGACGCAGGGGATAGAGCATGCAACCAAGCAAGCGTGGCACAGATGAAGGAAGTTGACACAGGGGTAGAGCAAATAACAAGACGGAGTCCAGCTCTATTTCCCCCAACATTTCCTATCATGTTTCCCTAATCAAGATGGAGTCAGCTCTACAACAGTAAGCTTGAGGCTAGTCTGGGCTGGCTACATTAATAAGTCTTGGTTTCAAGAAACAAAATCCCCCACTCAAGTTTTATGTAAAGGACACCAAATGTCTCCATTCATTGATTGGAAATAAGAGTCTCATGGACTTTCCTGCCTAGGCTGGCTTTGAACCTCAATCCATAGAGCTCAATCTCCTAAGCAGCTAGGATTACAGGCATGAGCCACTGGCACCTGGCTACATCTTCCTTGCTTCTGCGGGTGCAGCCTGCTGGGTGGTGGTGGGGGGGGGGGTCCCACTGTTCCAGCACAGCCCTTGTTCTTCCCTAGGTTCCCGCCTAAAGACCCACCGGGCACCCCTCCTGACTGCTGCCTCCTCCCACGCCACCCCCTACCGCCATGCACTCCCTGGACGAGCCGCTCGACCTGAAGCTGAGCATCACCAAGCTCCGAGCGGCGAGAGAAAAGCGGGAGAGGACACTGAGTGTGGTCCGGCAGCGGGCGCTGCACAGAGAGCTGGGCCTGGCGGATGACAGCCCCACACCGGGCTCGCCCGGCTCCCCCACCTCAGGTAGGGGCACCAGGCAGGACGTGGAAAGGGGTGTGGGCTTTTGAGGCAGAGCTGCTGGTCAGCCTGGATGTGAGGATTTCAGGGACCAGTATGAGCAAGTGCATCTCAAAAGATCTTGGTGCTCAGGCTCCGTGTGGCAGTCTCCCCATGTTTTGCCTCCAAGTAGACCCTGAAATCCAGATGTGCCATCTGCCAGAGGTAGATATCTAGGTAGGCAGTGTCTGGGGAGTTTGAAAGGACCCCTTCTGCCAGCCAGCCAGGGGCCTATGTTCAGGTTTCTGATCTTCAATACCCCCTGTGCCAGACTAGCCCTGTCTGGAAGATGGTGCTCCCCACTTACTGCTGGCACAATGGCGGAGGCTATCGCTGCTGGCAGCCAGACAAGATAGGTGCTTTCATCACCTTAACAGCTGTAGCGGCTACTCCCTGAAACCTGAGGCTTGGGGTCCTAGTACAGATCCAGAGCTGGTAGGACCTGGCCCACCAGTACTCCTAGCTTCTGCCTCTCTCCAATCGTGCTTCTCTCTTAGGTTTCCTGCTGAACCCCAAGTTCCCTGAGAAGGTAGATGGACGCTTCTCTGCAGCCCCTCTGGTGGACCTCAGCTTATCCCCACCATCTGGATTGGACTCTCCCAATGGCAGCAGCTCCCTGTCCCCTGAGCGCCAAGGCAATGGGGACCTGCCTCCGGTGCCCACTGCCCCGGTAAGGAGGAGGGAAGGATTCCAGGAAAAAGGCGAAGTGGATTCCTGGGGCTACATAACAAAACTGGGTGACTTAAAATAACAGATATTTTCAAGTCGACAGTGGCTTATGTCTGTCATCCTAGCTACTCAGGAGGCTGAGATCTGAGGATCTTAAGTTTTAAGCCAGTCCAGGCAGCCAAATCCTCAAGACTTATCTCCAGTGAGCCAGCAAAAAGCTGAAACTAGAGGGGTGGCTCAAGTGGTAGGGTTTAGCCATGGAGGGACAACACTGAGCAAGAGCTTGAGGCCCTGAGTTCAAGCCCCAGTACCAGTGTGTACATGTGTACACACACAGGAGTGTACGTGCACACACTAGTGTACACACACACACACCAAAACCAAAACCACCAGAAACTTGTTATTCTCTCGCTTCCAGAATCTAAAGTCTGGGAATATGGCCTAGTGGTAAAGGGCTCGCCTCGTATACATGAAGCCTTGGGTTTGATTCCTCAGCACCACATATATAGAAAAAAGCCAGAAGCGGAGCTGTGGCTCAAGAGGTAGAGTGCTAGCCTTGAGCAAAAGAAGCCAGGGTCAGTGCTCAATGCCCTGAGTCCACGCCCCAGAACTGGCAACAAAAACAAAACAAATAAACAAAAAAGCAGAATCTAAAGTCTGAAAGTGTTGGCAGGGCAGGGTTCCCTCAGAGGCTCCAGTGGAGAACCCTTCCTCCCTCTGCTTCTGGAGGCTCAAATCTGGAGCCCTCGTTTGGTGCTATACCCCTCCAATCTCTGCCTGCATCTTCACCTGCCTTCCCCCCTCTACCTTCCTCTGCTTGTATCTGTGTGCAAACCTCCCTCTACCTCCTCTTACAATATGCTGGCCATTGGATTTAAGATGGCGCTACTCCAGCAGGAACTCATCTTAACTAATTCTGTCTTCAAAGACTCTGTTTATAGACAAAGTCACATACCACAGGCACCAGGAATTAGGACCTGAATATTTGGGGGCACCATTCAGCCCACCCCTGGGGGTGGGGGTGGGGTCGGGCCTGCCCATGGTCCCCAAAGCACTAACCAGCTTTCCTCATAATTCCTGGCCCACAGGATTTCCAGCCCCTGCGCTACTTGGATGGTGTCCCCAGCTCCTTCCAGTTCTTCCTGCCCCTGGGCTCTGGGGGAGCCCTGCACCTGCCCACATCCTCTTTCCTCACCCCCCCCAAGGACAAGTGCCTCTCGCCAGAGCTGCCCCTACCCAAGCAGCTGGTGTGTCGCTGGGCCAAGGTGAGTGCGGGGGAGCCAGGACTGTGGTGTGGCCTAGGTCAGCAGCCCTACTTGGGCTAAGAATCGTGCCTGGCCCCACAGTGTAACCAGCTCTTTGAGCTCCTGCAAGACCTGGTGGACCATGTCAACGACTACCACGTCAAGCCCGAGAAGGACGCTGGGTACTGCTGCCACTGGGAGGGCTGTGCCCGCCACGGCCGGGGCTTCAATGCCAGGTGAGGGAGCAGGGTGAGGGTAGGAGGCTGGGGCTGGGGCTGCAGTGGGCTGAGCACCCCCCTCCTCCCCTTCCCGAGCAGGTACAAGATGCTCATCCACATCCGCACGCATACCAATGAGAAGCCGCACCGCTGCCCCACCTGCAACAAGAGCTTCTCCCGCCTGGAGAACCTGAAGATCCACAACCGGTCCCACACTGGTGAGTCCTGCCTCTCCTGTCTGCCCTGTGACACCTGAGGGACAGCAGAGACCAGGCTGCACCCAGAACCCACAGGAGAGCCCACTCTCGCCTCCAGGCACCAACCGAATCATTGCCTTAAAAAGAGCTACATGTATGAGGCACCGGTGGCTCATACCTGCCATTCTACTTACTTTAGAGGCTGAGATCTAAGGATCATGGTTCAAAGCCAGCCCAGGCAGGAAAGTCCATGAAATTCTTACCTCCAATGAGCCACCCGGAAACCAGAAGTGGTGCTATGGCTCAAAGTGGTAAAGCACTAGCCTTGAGTACAAAAACTCAGGGACAGTGCCCAGGCCCTGAGCTCAAGCCCCATGTTAGACCAAAAAAAAAAAAACAAAAACAAAAACTAAAAGAAGGCTAGCAGTGGGGGCTCATGCCTCTAATGTAGTTAGGTGGGAGGCAGAAATCACGATTATAGTTCATAGACCCCATCTCAACAAACAAGTTGGATGTAGTGGTACTTGAGAATAATCTCAGCTACTTAAAAAGTTTTGTTGAGAGGATTTCAATCCTAAAGACAGCCTTGGGTAAAAACTCAAGACACCCTATCTTTGAGTAAGGCAAAAAAAAAAAAAAAAGCATAGTTAGCAATGTCAGCACCTGCCCTGGACCACATAACTACCTACCTGTTATTCAAGTCTGTGGCAAGGAGGAACCGGAGGGCACACAGCAGGACTACAGCAGTCTGGGCCCTGGTCAGGTTGTTCTGCCTGCTGATTGAGTCGTCAGATCTGGTACAACCCCCTCCCCACCCGCAGGTGAGAAACCCTATGTCTGCCCCTACGAGGGCTGCAACAAGCGCTACTCCAACTCGAGTGACCGCTTCAAGCACACCCGCACCCACTATGTGGACAAACCCTACTACTGCAAGATGCCCGGCTGCCACAAGCGCTACACAGACCCCAGCTCGCTGCGCAAGCACATCAAGGCCCACGGCCACTTCGTTTCTCAGGAGCAGCAGGAGCTCCTGCAGCTGCGCCCACCTCCCAAACCACCCCTGCCCACCCCCGACAGCAGCCCCTATGTCAGTGGGGCCCAGATCATCATCCCAAACCCTGCTGCTCTCTTTGGAGGCCCCAGCCTGCCTGGCCTGCCCCTGCCCCTCCCCCCTGGCCCCCTCGACCTCAGTGCCCTAGCTTGTGGCAACAGTGGGGGGGTTGGGGCAGGGGGGAGCATGGGTCCTGGGCTGCCAGGCCCTGTCCTGCCCCTCAATCTGGCCAAGAACCCACTGTTACCCTCGCCCTTTGGGGCTGGTGGACTGGGCCTGCCTGTGGTCTCTCTCCTCGCCGGCTCCGCTGGCGGCAAGGCCGAGGGGGAGAAGGGCCGTGGGTCAGTGCCCACCAGGGCTCTGGGCATGGAGGGCCGCAAGACTCCCCTTGACAGGACGGAGAGCAGCCGCTCCCGGCCCAGCCCTGACGGACTCCCCCTGCTGCCAGGCACTGTGCTGGACCTGTCTACTGGTGTCAACTCAGCAGCCAGCAGCCCCGAAGCACTAACCCCGGGCTGGGTGGTGATCCCACCTGGCTCCGTGCTGCTCAAGCCGGCTGTGGTGAACTGAGCCGCCTGCCCACCAGCCTCACCGGCCGCTGTGGGTCCTGTCCCCGACGAACAGAAACTCTTCTGCGAATAGCAATAATGTCCTACTGCCACAGGGCCTGGGTATCCCTGCTCCCTGGAGGGCTGGGCAGCAAGGATGGTGCTAGAAGGTCATTGCTGGCTCCAGCTCCTGAGGGCTTGGCTTGGACCTGCTGTCCAAGGAGAGCTGTGCTCTTAGGTGCTAAGGCCTCCCTCCAGGCCCTGCCCCCGAGCTTCTGTCCTCCACCTCAGTACTTGCCCCCTCACCCCCCCCCCACCTCGGTGCCTCCTCCATTTCCTGCCTTGGCTTGCTCAGACCCATTCCCGTTGGCCCTTCTGCCGAGCCACAGGGAAGAAGCCTGCTCTCCCTGCCCACCCCTATGACAAGGTGCCTTCCTGCTCCCTGGGGAAGGAAGGCCTGCTCTGCCAGCTGCCCCCGTCCCTCATTCATTGCTGGAGGGGGCACTGCTCCTCTGGCCCTGCAGCTTGGGAGTGTGGGACACAGACCCACAGGATTCCTGTGCTAGGGACAGGAGGTGTCAGGCAGTCCCAGTGCCAAGATATCCAAGGGACCGAAGCCCCTGCTGCAGCCTGGGCTCAGGGAACAGGAGCTGGGGTTAGGGCAAGCTCCAGCCTCATCCTGCTGGGCCCAGCCTGGGCAGTGCCATTTTGTAGAGGCTTGCAGGGCACTGATCCGGCCCAGGAGGAGGCTGGCTGGGGAGATCCTAGGCAGGGAGGCAACTCTTGGCCTGGAGGCACCATGTCAGCATGCATAGAGGGCCTACAGGAAGGTGTTTTCTGGGGGCTGTAGCTGGAGGCCCTGGGCTTGGGAAGAACAGGCTGGAGGACTTGTGACAGGTGGCTTCCTCTAGCAGTTCCCTTCTTTGGAGCCCCACATGGTCTACAACCCCACTGTGCAATCCTGAGAAGCTGGGCTCCCACAGAAGGCCCCCACCCCATGGCCCACTCACTGCTTCCTTCCCACCAGAAGGTTCCAGACCTCCTGTCCCTGGCCAGTGGCGTGGTCAAATCCTCCCATTTTCCTACTTGTAGAACAAAAGAGCGGCCAAGTAGGAGGGAGCAGCTTAGTAGCCCTCCACTCCTCTGTGCAGCTCTGCTGACCCCACCCTTTCCTGGACTGCCCTTCTGTCCCAGAGGGGTCACCCTGACCCTGACCTGGTCCGCCCCGCCACAGGGCTCAGGACTCAGGCTAGTTGCCCCTTGAAGGGGCTGTGAGTGAGAATGGGAGGGAGCTGGTCTCCTTCCTTTCACCTCACCCAGGACCCAGAGACCCCCTCACCCCCACCCTGTTAGGGCCCCAGGCCCTAAGTCCCTGGCTGGGGGGGCTTGGGGTTTGAGACTCAAGGCCAGGAGCAGAGGAACAGGGCACTGGAAGGCGACATTAGCTCAGCATGTGACTTGGTGATGGACCAGGCTTGGAAGGGCCGGTGTACGTGTCGTTGTCAGTTTGTTCTTGCACATTCCGGGATGTCAGTATTTTAACAGGTTCTAAGTGCCTTTCTATTGTAGCTTATGTTTTCCTCCTCTTGGCTCCATTGCTGTTAGCATAGAGTTTTAAAAAAAGAGATAAGCTAATGACTATAACAATATATTCCTCCATGTGAGAGGAAGTTTATAAAGAAACAATAAAAGTGAGTTGTAAAGAAAGATGGTTTCTGTGTGGTGAACATCCCTGGGCTGGACCACCTGACCCTAGGCCACCCACCCAGTCCATGCCTAGTTGTGGGATCCCCAGCATAGCACGAGGCTCTGACTGGGGCTTTTCCAGCTTCAATCAGCTGAGCAGGAGGTTTTGCCCAGCTGGGAACTGGAAGGGATGCACTGGGAGGAATAAGCAGACACGTTCTGGATGAAGTAGCCTAGGTTCAGGTCCAAAAACAGCCAGGGAGGACAGGACACAGGAGGGAGTGGCTGCATACCAATGTCACCCCCACTTCTGCCTCTAGGCTGCCAAAGGCTCCTGCCTCCTTATCCCAGACATCCCCATAGTGGGAAGGAAGGCAAGCCCACCTTCTGGAAATGAGGAAAAGACATTTATTACCACGCTATAAATTATGAGGAGTGGGGTAGGGTAGGAGGGGCAGCGCAGTCACGTTTTGGGTGTCGGCCCTTTCTCTGTGTCTTCTTGGGCCTGGATTCTGAGCTCCTCATCCAGACGCTCCTTGGCACGGACAACCTGAGGAGAGCAGGCAGATTAAGCTGGGCACAACCTGGGCTCTCTGCCCCTTACCTGCATGTAGGACCTCTTTTCTTCCTGTCCCAGGCTCAGGCGGCCTCCTGGGGGACAGTGGGCACAGGATACCTGTTCTGGGATCTGGTTGGAACATACCACCACCACCATGCTCCTGTTCTTTCAAGGTCCTAGCCACATGGCCACTGGACAGCCTGGGGAGGTGGCAGTTTGACTTGGAGAGGACAATGCCTGAGGTTGGGGCACCAGGAGGAGACCCTGACAACTCTGCCTGTCAACCTCCCACCTGCTAGATGCCCTGCCTGGAAACAAGGGGCCCCAGCGAGGGAGGGCAGGAGGTCTGTGGCAGAGCTCTCACCTTTGACTGCAGGTAGAAGGAGCCCCCTACAGATTTATCGTTCACTTTAAATAGGTGTTCATAGTTCTGCAGGGAGAGAAGAAGGCAAGTAGCTTGCAGTTTCAAGATGAGACATTGGGGAAACATGTCAGGAAGGGAGGCAGGCTACAGGGCTCAACCTGGGACCCACAAGCCCTGCTGGGAAACACAGGAGGCTCTGCACCCACTGAGGAGCAGAGATTAGACAGGTGCCACTAAGGGGGGCTCTGGCTCGCCAGTTACAGTATTTGCAGCCAGAGCCTCTGTACCTGCCCATTCTGCTAGCCCCCAACCCATTCCAGGAGCCAGTCTGGTGGCCTCACCTTCTGGACCTCCTCAGGATTCAGCTTGGAGATGTTGAGAATCTGCTGGGCCTCCTGCAGGCTGAGGCCAGAGAGGTTGGATGCAGCTGCAGATTGGTGCCCAGCACGTCCCCGGGCGTCAGCTGCTGCCCGGCTGGCTGTGTGGACACGTGGGTGACTGCTCAGCCCTAGGCAGCCCAGAATTCCCCCCTAGGCCTTCCAGGTGGTGGCTCACCCCTGCCAGTTGGCCCAGAGGAGACATATAGAAACAAAGGTGGCCAGGAGTGGTTTTGGGGGGTGCAAGGGGGTGGGGAATGGACATACATGCCCCACTGGAGGGTAAGAGCAGGGTATAGCCATCAGACCTGGCTCCTGGTCCCAACCTAGGCCTCAGAGGACTCTTCCCACCCTCATCTTGTCCCAGGGGCAACTTGGGAAGCTTTAGGTTACTACAAAGACCAAAGAGAAAAAGACACAGCAGGCAGGGTAGGAGCACTAACAACCAGGGCCTGGATGCTCTGCTGCTGCCCAGATCATCAGGGCAGGCTGCCACCTGTGGCTACTTCCCTTTCAGTGAGCCTAGTCAGGAGCCAGTAAACTTTTCCTTAAATGTCAAAATACTTTAACTCTTTAGATAGTCAGTTTTTGTACTTTTTTTTTTTTTTTTTTTTTGGGCCAGTCCTGGGACTTGGACTCAGGGCCTGAGCACTGTCCCTGGCTTCTTTTTGCTCAAGGCTAGCACTCTGCCACAGCGCCCCTTCTGGCCATTTTCTGTATATGTGGTACTGGGGAATATGAACCCAGGGCTTCATGTATACGAGGCGAGCACTCTTGCCACTAGGCCATATCCCCAGCCCTGATAGTCAGTTTTTGTTAGAATAATCAGCTCTCCTTGAAAGCAGCCCCTGGCTGCAGATAAGTGCCAATAAAGCTTTATTTACAAAAAGAGGTGGGCAGGTGGGCCAGATCACTTACTCCTGTCAGGGTGCTTGTATAAACTGAGCCTCACTGGAGACAGACCTTGCTCCCTTACATAGGACTGCCCCAAAGTCTCCCACTGCCCCTGGGACAGGATAGGTCAGTGCCCCAAGCCACCAGCATGCAGAACCCCAGCAACAGAGCAATCCCTGCATTCACACCAGCAGGGCCTCCAGGGTAAATGTGGCCTGGCTAGGTGCTCCTGGCATAGGGAGAGTAAGGATCCACACTTACCTGCAAATTCTTGTCTCAGGGCCCGAGCAAAGGCTCTGCCCACCACCTGCACACCCATCACAATGATCTGGGCCAGGTACTTGGCCTATGGGCAGAGTAGGCACTTGGTTACTAGGCTGCATCATCAAGGCCTGTAGTGTGGGACCCTGGAGGTGGCTGCCAGTGGTATGGCTGACAGGACGCTGAGGGCAGGATGCTGAGGGCAGGACGCACATGGCTTTAGTGACAGGCCATCTTCAGATACTCATCGAGTACATGAGGGGGACTGGCCCCTACCTGGCCTTCAGGAAAGGCAGAGAGGAGCCCAGGGCACATAGCTTCAGGAGATGGAGAGCAGCGGCTTTAGGAAGAAGCACTAGACTGGGAGCCAGAACACATGAACAGTCCCAGGTCAGCCACCAATTCATTTGCCACCCAGGGCCAGTGATGGCTCTTCTGTACTGATAAGACTTTTCTGGGCCAGCCTTCACCTTTCCAGGAACAAACTGATCTAGCCTTAGCTCTTTCAAGACTGTTCAGAGGGCTGGGAATATAGCCTAGTGGCAAGAGTACTTGACTCGTATACATGTAGCCCTGGGTTCAATTCCCCAGCACCACATATATAGAAAATGGCCAGAAGTGGCGCTGTGGCTCAAGTGGCAGAGTGCTATCCTTGAGCAAAGAGAAGCCAGGGACAGTGCTCAGACCCTGAGTCCAAGGCCCAGGACTGGCGCAAAAAAAAAAAAAAAAAAAAAAAAAAAAAAAAAAAAGACTGTTCAGAATACTGTGACTTGGTGTTTCACTCATTGATACAGGAAGTTACTAAAGGTCTACTCAAAGCACAGCAGTCCTGACCCTTGGGAGCTAACACCTGTGAGGCAAAGAGGTAGAGACCCAGCCATCAAGGAGAGTCTGGTTAGTTCATCAATTCAGTCCCTGGTTTACTCACACAGAGCCCAAATCTACACTACTCTCAGGTCAGCACTAGAGTACAGAGACACAAAAGACCTTATACTGCACCCTGGGGTCCAGGAGGGCAATAGCAAGCTAACTAGTAAAAAGCCGTAAGTGGAGCTGTGGCTCAAAGTGGTACAGCCTAGCCCTGAGCAAAAAGAGCTAGTGACAGTGCCCAGGCCCTGAGTTCAAGCCCTACAACTAGGCCAAAAAAAGAAACAAAAAAAACAACAACACCTGAGGCTGTGGGCTGTGCTTGCACAGGCCTGGAATTCTACCACCTGCACCACACACACACAAACAATCCAACAAGAAACAACAATAACAACAAAACAGGGGCTGTAACCAGAGACTTCCCTAATATTCCCTGCAATGTTCAAACCAAAGTGGTTGGTGGCCTGTGGTTCCTGTCCAGACCTCCATGGCTGCATACAAGGCAGAGCTTCAGCAGCTATCCCAGCTGGCCAGGGGAGCTGGATGGATGGCTGAGGCCACCCAAGTTCCTGTGGGAAACCTCTACCAGGGGAGTGAGCATAGTGCAAGCTGTGTGACTGGGCAAGTCTCAACCCCAGAGTCTCAAGTTTTCTCACCTATAAAAACTGCAGAATAATATGGCTGTCATAGAGGTTAAACAGATAGTGGATGTAAACTGCTGGAAAGGTGAAGGAGGGAAGGAGGAAAGGAAAGAAGGAAGGAAGGAAGGAATTTTTTCCTTGTAGGAGGACTCTAAGGCCCTCAGAGGCAATGTGCATAAAACTAAGTGGAAAGATAGACACTGGCAGGGCCAAAGCAGAACTTAGCAACATCTGGCTTTGCTTCTGGTTCAGATCCTGCTTGCTGTTAATGTTTGGTGATCAGGTGGCCCAGTCAACCCTCTTATCCATTAGCTCAAACTTCGCTGAGTGCTGGCTTTGGCCAAGCCATTCTCACAGCTGGGGAGCAGAGCTCTACCAGCTGCAACTACCACAGGTGATCCAAACAGTCACTGGCTGAGGCACCTCCCAGAAGGCTCCCCCAAACACCCCAAAGTTCAATAACAGACAGACCAAGAACAACCTGCCCATGTGGCACCTAACTTCAGACCAAGCAGTAGGCAGAAAACAGGTCAGATGCACAGGGCTCCATCCCTGGGACCCACTGTGAGAAGCAGCAGAACTGCTTCTGGTCTGGGGAGTAACATGGCATCTGTGGGCCCAAAGCCCTGAAGCTGTGGCAAAGGACCACATATGAGGTCGGGGAGGCACCCAGAAGGATCTGGGCTTTCAGAAACAACCCTATGTGTGGTGCTCCTCAGGGCACAGGAGCAAGCTGCTTCTGAAATAGGAAAGGGCTCTGATTACCCAGAGCCCAGCAAGCAGCTGCAGGTATCAGAGCTAGACAGACAGAAGGAACACTGGGACGTTTGCCACAGTATTTTCAGGACCTCGACAGTGACCTGCACAGTGGGTGTCTAGTGTGTATTTGAATGAGTGTGGCAGTGCCACACTTTACCAGCTCACCCTCAGCTTTGTTTTGGCCAAAGCTGGAATCTCAAAAGTCCAGTCACTCTCTTTCAGGCGAAGTTTCCAAAATACCTCCTAATCCCAGGTACTTCACCTCTGTCTGCAAATCCAGTTCACTCCCCACTTGACATTCACACCTCTTCCCCAGGCCCCAACCTAGGCCTACCTCTCTTTCGGCACTGTGGCAGCATCTTCTACTCAGAATTCTTCTGGACATGGGACAGGACATATGTCACACCCAACCCCCTGTGAATCTGTCCTGGGCCCCTTCCATTTGTATTCCTACCTCACTTTGTTTTCTAGGTATTTTCTATCACCTGACTTTATCCTTTAGGATACAAACTTCTCCAGGGCCATATGCCGTTGCCTTGCGGAAGGCGAATTAACGCTCATCAGTGACTCAGGTCAGTGAGGGGTCCTCAATAAATGGCAGGGCCCATTACAATGATAAGGCAAGGGATAAGGTGGTGAGAAACGGGGAGAAGTTCTCAGGACACAGGAAGACCTGTGCTCAAACCTGGCATTTGACGCTTGTGGGAAAGACTCTGGAGGAGTTAAGTTCTCTAGGCTGCGGGTCCCTCATGTGCAAAAGGGGGACAAGAACGGCATGACTTCATGAGAACTGGCCTCGGCACCGGGCCTGGCACTAGCAGGTAGCTACAGCTACCTTAGGAATGAGTGTGAGGAATGAGGCTCACAAACTAACCCGGGAGACGGGGGCATACAAAACCTCCAGAGGCAGAGCTCAGTCAGGACTTGCCTTTTTAAGGGTTCCCCAGATGACCTGCCGGGGTAAAGGTCTGTTCACTGTTGTAGGTGTCAGCAGTTCATCACAGAAACGCTGTCTCCCACGTCTCGATCCCAGTTCAAATCCCAGGTCTGCCGCTTGCTCGAACGGTCAACCGCCCAGCGGGGAAAAGAGGCGAGCGACACCAGAACGCTAGGGCTCAGGGCCGGCTCACCCTCCAACCCCCGCTGCCCGCGGGGCCCGCTCGCTCCCGGGCGGCCGAGCTTGGCCTCACTTCCCAGCTCTGAGGGCCGCGACCCCAGCGTGACGACCCAGACGCGGCTGCGGGCCGAGCACGCGGGGAGGCGCACGGCGCCAGCAGCTCCGCGGGAACGCGCCGCCCCTCTCCGACGTGACCACCCGTCCCCAGACCTCGCCCCCCTCTGAGCCTCACCATGACGGCCGCTCGGCGTCGGGGACGCGGGCTCCGGCTTCTCAGCCCCGTGGGCCCCGCTGAAGGGCGACCGACGGGTCAGAGGTCAAGGGAGGAAGACGAGAGCGCATGCGTTAAAGCCCGGCCGAGCATGCGCGTTTTCAAAATTCCGAGGAGGCGGGGCGTCACCTGCAGTGACGCACAACGGACGGGGCTGCCCTGGGGGCGGAGCTTAGATCTGGGCGGAGCCTGCCTGGGACTCAGAGAAGACCACTGGGAGGACCGTGGCCGGCCCTGGGCCCTCGCGGCTAGCCAGCGGGGCCGTGTGGAGCTGTTTCTTCCCTTGGTTTTACCAAACTTTTTTTTTTTTTTTTTTTTTTTGCCAGTCCTGGGGCTTGAACTCAGGATCTGAGCACTGTCCCTGGCTTCTTTTTGCTCAAGGGTAGCACTCTACCACTTGAGCCATAATGCTACTTCCAACTTTTTCTGTGTATGTGGTGCTGAGAATCGAACCCACGGCGGCTTCATGCATGCTAGGCAAGCACTCTACCACTAGGCCACATTCTCTCCCCTAGCTCATCTTCTTAAAGTGAGCAATCCGGTGTATTTTTGGTATATGCACAGGGCTGTACAACCTTCAGTACCATGTAATTCCACAGCCTATTAACAGTGGTTCTCCATCCCTTCCAGCAGTCCAGGGAAACACTATCTGCATCCTGTCCCTCTGGACTGGTCTGTTCTGGACATTCCATGGAAATTGAACCAATACTACTGTCACCTTTTGCAACTGGCTTGTCCCTCTGTTCTTGAGCACCTCTATTTTTTGTCTTTGAAGTTCTTAACCTCTACCCTCTCCCTTCCTCCTCCCCTCAGCACCATGCAGAGCTTCGTCGTGTGCAAACCATTCTCCTGGCTCTATGGCAGGCTCCTCCAGGTCTTAGCTTTCAGGTTACCTGAGAGTCTCTTTCTCAGCCCATGAACACTCTGCCAGCCTCTGCATCCAAGTCATTTCCTTCCATGTAGTCCATCTTCTGACTGTCCTTCCTCACTCTGCTCATGAAGTTTGTTTCCTTTGTACCAGGCTATAATAACCTGAAGTCCTATCTCTTCTAACCACCTAGAGTACTGCTAGGCATCTGAGTGCTCAGTGAATGAACTCAGAAGTTTGCAGCATTCAAGGCCTTAAGATCAAAGTCAGCCTAGTGGTAAATTGCTCGCCTTGTATACATGAAGCCCTGGGTTCGATTCCTCAGCACCACATATATAGAAAAAAGCCAGAAGTGGCGCTGTGGCTCAAGTGGCAGAGTGCTAGCCTTGAGCAAAAAGAAGCCAGGGACAGTGCCCAGGCCCTGAGTCCAAGCCCCAGGACTGGCAACAAAAACAAAACAAAGATCAAAGTCAGGCTGAGACCCACAGGAGCCCAGTGCCTACTCCCTCACTCATACTCCTGTCCCCTTCCCTCTTCCAGCCTCACAAACTAGAGTAGCACAGGAGATGGCCAGCTTAGAAAAGTTTAATTGCTGAGAATACCCAGGGCTCATGCAGGGTGGTCCCTGAGGGGCTCACATGACCCTAGCTGGGTCGTTGGCTGGGTGAGACCCTCTTCTCCTGACTTGCCATGGGAAACAGGGTAACTGGCCCGAGGCCCCTGAGGCTGGAGCTGCTCCAAATGTCTTGGTGGAGGACCAGCCCCCAACACCCTTGACTAGAATTGGGGCAGCAGGCAAGATGGGTTGGCATGTAGCAACTGAAAATGCTAGACAAAGCCAGCCCAGGCGGCAGAAAGAGTAGGGAAGATAGGGAGCCCAGGGCCTGCCCAGGGACATGCTACTGACCCCCACCCCCCACTCCTTGGTTCCACATGCTAGCAGGCAGCTGAGGAGAGGCGGCTCGTCCCAGAGGAAGCAGAGGTGCGGACAGTCATTGGAGTGGCGGTGGGCCCAGCAGCCGTGGAAGTGCCCAAGCTCTGCAGGAGGCCAGGGCTTCTGGGAGAAGTGTGCCAGGGCCAGAGTGGCAGCCTCCAGTTGGAAGAGATATGAGGTGTGCTCTAGGAGGTGGCAGTGGCAGCTGAGGCCAGGGGAACCTGGTGAGCAGGCTAGTCCTGGGAGGAGAAATCAAGAGGTATCAAGAGGTGGGAGGGGATTAAGAGGGTCTGGGAAGGAAGGGGATGGGGGTGAGCTGCAGTATGCTTGGGAGGAATGGTGCTGCTGGCTTGGGAGCTGGCTGGGCTTGCCTGCCACTCACCCACTCGTCCTCATCCACCCCTTCGAAGGAGTCCTGGGGCAGTGGGTCCTCACGGTTCCCCAGCTTGGCTACCATGGCATTGAGCAGCTGTAAGAGTGGATAGGAGGAATGGTGACCTCAAGAACACCTCGAAATCTCACTGTTGGAGTCCAACAGTGTCAAGAAAAGAGCCATGTCAACTAGACCCCTGACAAAGTTGATTTTGCTTATTGGCATACATCAGTTGTCCTTTTTACATTTTTTGGTAGGCCATGGATCAACCTCAGAGCTTTGTGCATTCTAGGTAAATGCTCTATTACTGACTGTACCCTTCTGACTATTTTTTTGGTAGTACTGGGGTTTGCACTCAGGACCTTGGACTTGCTAGGTAGGTATTCCACCACGAGACATGTTTTTTTTTAGCACAACTTGTATGTAGCCCAGGCTTGCCCTGAAGTTCCTGCTGGCATTATAGGCAGGTGCCATCATGCCTGGCTAGGCAAAGCCTGAGGCCTTGTGACTCCTGGTCCAGATGCTACCATTTCTGCACATCACTTCAAAGGCATCATCTTCCAGCTTTGGTTCAGTTAGGCCTGGCCAGGGTGAGGCCCTTCGCTGCTCCCTGGCTTCCTATGCCCTGGAGGCAGCGGCAGGTCCCCCATGTCCCCCCATCAAGCTCTGGTATAGAGACAGTGTGACATGTGCTCTCCCTCACTGCTCCACATGCCAGTCCTTCCCCACACCTACCTCTTCTTTCTTCTGTTGGTCTGACTTCTCTTCCAGGTACTGTGCTGAAGATGGGGTCTTCCTGACAGGGGCCTCACGGGGGGCCTGGCTCACTGAGGAGGGGTAAGGATGGGTATCAGAGTCCCCTGGGTGGGGTTCTTGGTGCCAGGGGACTTGAATCTCTAGGTAGAGACCTGAGGAGTGCTGTTAACAGTTATCCAAGCCCCTGGCCACAAGGCTGTTTCAGGCACCAGGTTGCACATGTGTGTGCATATACACCCCTGCCCACCAGGAGTGCAGGGGCAGGTCTAGAGATGCTGCTCCTCTGTTCTCAGGAAGAAACCCAGGTCTCTGTGTGGCAACTGGGTCAAAAGATTGGTCTTGGGTCTTCTTCCCCTTCCTCCAACTCCTGTTGGCCTCCCCTGCTCCCTCACCCAATCTAGATCCTTATCCTACCTGGGGTCATGCCGGTGGGCTGAAGGTTGAGTAGCCGGGGCTGACCATTAGCACCTCCCAGCCAGGCCTCAGCACTGAGCACTGGCTCCCAGCTCATGGTTGTGTCTGGGAAAACATCATCCTGGAAGAACTCTTTCTATAGGACAGGAAGCAGCCATCCAGAAACACTGATCAGAGACCAGGACACACTAGCATTGGGGATCCCCCCCAACAACAACAACACTAGGGTTTCCCCGAGTTCCAGACAAATAAGGATGCAGGTATCCTCAAAAAGCAGAGAACAGAGAGGCCTGGAGGCAGGGTCAGCCAAGAACTTAAGTCTGTGCCAGTATGGGATGGAGGGCTTGGCAGTGCAGTCCTTAGACCCAACCTTACCCGGACTCGGGGCAGCCGGAAAGCAACAGGCTCCAGGGAGGTATGGCGCAGCCGCAGGCATCGAGCAAACTCTACCTCCCGCACGTCACACTCAGTCTTTGGCAGGAGGACAAAACCCTGGCGGGGACAAGGAGGCAGAAGCTGGTGCCAAGAGCTCCTGTCTGGGCACCTAGTATTTTAGGTGGCAATGCTCCTCAACACCGGCACCACAGACTGGCCCTGGACAGCGGTGTGTTGGTAATGTGAACAGAGAGGGCAAAGATGGATCATCTCAAGCCGCCAGCTCAACTCACAGAATGCCAAGCTGAGCAGAGATGGATGGGGCACTTCCCCTGCAGTCAGGGGGAGGCACACAGCCTTAGTGGCAGCACCAAAAAATGATCAGAGGATCCACTTCTTTGGTTTTCTTTTTCTTCCTCCTTCTGCCCTGTCTGAGGATGGGATTTAGGGCCTTATTCTTGCTAGGCAAGTGCTCTACCACTTGAGCATCATCCCCAGTCCTTTTGCCTTATAGTCTCATTTTTGAGATAGGGTTACAGGATAACCTTTTTTACCCAGGCTGATCTTGGATCACAATCTTGCCTCAGTATCCTGAGTAGCTGGATTATAGGCACACACCACCATGCCCAATCTCTTGCTTTATTTTTTTTGTGTGTGTGCTGGTCCTGGGCCTTGAACTTGGGATGTGGCTCTACTTTTTGAGCCACAGCTCGGCTTGGCTTTATTATTATTACTTAGTAGGTAATAGAGATAAGAGTCTAACAGACCTTCTTGCATGGGCTGGCTTTGAACTGTAATCTTCAGATCTCAGCCTCTTGAGTTAGGTGTGAGCCACCAGTGTCCAGCTCTTTTTGTTTTATTTTAATGGATTTGTTTGCATGTTCAGACTTCAGATTCATACAGCTTAACTTTATAAAGTTTAATTTTGAATAATGACTGAGTATAATATAGCCAGCCCTCAAAATTCCTGAATAATTTCAAAGCCAGTCTCCCTGCATCTAACCCCAACCCCACATGCTCCTGCACTTCCTCTTATGACCACAAGGTGGCAGGGACGCTCTGCAGTCCCAACTGGGGACAGAAGGCTCAGAGGCCAGGGTATGTGGCACCACCTTGTGAGGGTCTGATGACGTGAAGCTGTTACACTCCAAGAAGAAAGGGGCTTCGGGGAGCAGCTCGTACAGGAACACTCGGGTGTCACCCTAGGAGGCAGAGGATGGAAAGTGACAGTAAGGGACCAGCGACACCAGCCCTTCCCACACCCCACTGCTGATCCCAGCCTACCTTGCCAGTAAGGAGCACCAGGCCGGTATCTGGGTCATAGCTGGGCAGCAGGGTGGAGGGAGCCACATCGAGGCCCAGTACTGCAGAGGCGCCACCCGCTATGGAATCAGCTGCATACAGCAGCAACTGGCGCTCACTTCGGCTGCCAGGGGGTCAGGGGCAGAAACAGGTCCTTAGGGCTGGAAGAGGCCTGGGGCAGGGCAGAGATGCCCACAGGGACCCTCATCCTTGCTGGGCTGGGAGCCTGAGGGCCAGCAGGCAACAGGAAAGCCAAGTCCAATGCTCAGAACTCTCCTGGCCAGGGGCAAGGGCAGCAGAGCCCCAAACCAACTTGTTGTGCTGCCTCCCCTGCTGAGCCCCTCCAAACTCGGTTCCTACTCTCCTCAGCATAGGGGGTGTCCGGCCTAGCCCAATGCTAGCCTCCCAAGTAGGGACCTCTCCCTACATCCCACTTCTTGCCCTCTGCTCAGCTGGGCAGCTCTCCAGCCTTCCTTTCCAGGTCTGAATGCCTACCTCCTCCAAGTCTTAGCAGCACCTTTGTGATTAAGCCCTCAACCCTGAGAGACCTGCCCTGATTCAACCTGTGAAGTTCCAGGTCTGCATGTCCCAGGCCTCTTTCACTGGCCTGACTCTGGGCTTCCTGTGCCCCTCTAGTTCCTTTCAAGCCTGGCTTCCAGGGCCTGGCCTTAACCCCTGGCTCCTCGCTGACTCATTTTCCCTCCCCAGTGCATCTTCCTACCTGTCCATCCATCCATCTGCTCATTCATGCCTGTACCCACCCAGCAACTCACCTACCCTTCCACCAGCCACCATGGGTCCCACTAGCCATGGGTCCCACTGAGTGAGGAAGGTTTTTTGTAGGCCTGACCCAATCAGTGCCTGTGGAGAAAGGGGGCTCCGGTGAGGGGGATCCCCAAGTCCTCACCTATCAAAGCCAGACACCAGCAGACATTGACCACCACACACCCAGACAATGCGAGCTCCACGAGCTCCCTCAGGTCCTGGGCCTTCCTGTTGAGAAACAGCACATGAGGCCCAGACAGGACTCCCCCAGTGGGTCAGTGGGCCAACACTCAGCCTCTGTGTTCTCACCTGCAGGGGCTCAGGGCTGCTCCGGGGTTGGTAGACCCGCACACGCCCATCCTTGCACACAGTGGCCAGGTGCTGCCCATCAGGACTCCAGGCCAGACCAAAGATCTGGGGACAAAGCGGGTTTTAAGAGGCAACTTCTCACCCCACGCCTTAGTGTCTGCCCTGGTAGCTGTCCTACCTGGTCCTGGTGGCCCTGCAACCTCAGCCGCTCAGCTCCGGCCTGAAGATCCCAGATGCGGATGGTGAGGTCGTAGGAGGAGGAGGCCAGCACGTCGGCCGCCAGTGGGTGGAAGCGCAGAGAGTAGATCTTTTCTGTGTGACCTGGGGGGGGGGGGCGGGCATAGGTGACTCTGAGCCCCTTAGGAGCCACAGCCCCTCTAGACTCTCCCTATCTTAGTCACCCTAACCTGTGAGTACAGTCTCAGGTGTGGTGAGGACATCCTCCAGGCCCCCCGGGGGCACTCGCCACAGTCGGATCCGAGCATCCTCTGCGGCTGCAGAGAGGAAGGAGCAGTTTTCATCACTAGGCTGAACCCCCTGGTTGCCCTGCCTCCCTCAAGCCAGTGGGGGAGGGGCGGGGGCTCCTTACCCACAGCGAGGCGGTGGGGGTCGAAAGGGTCCCAGGCCAGGTCAGTCACTGCTGCCCCATTCTGTAGCGTGGGCAGCGCTGTATCGGGCAGGCGGCCAGGCTTCCACAGCTGGGGAGGCATCCCCCACCCCCATCTCATCAGGATCAGGCAGGAAGGTGGGTCCTAGGGCTGCAGGGCCACACTGTGCCTAGGCCCCCACCCCTCTATAGCAGATGCACCCACTGCTGGATGACCCAAGCTTCCTGCTTTAGCCCCTCATGCTCTGAGTCCCAGGTGCCAACAGTGAGGCCCCAGAAAGTGAGGGGGTGGCAGCGTGGAGTGGTGGAAAGAGCTCAGGCTTAGGGTTTGGGTGGCCTGGGTTCAAACTCAGCTCCACTTACACAGTTGTGTGACCAGGGCAAGTCACTAAACCTCTTTGTGCCTCTTCACTCTCATCTGCAAAATGGGGATAAGAATAGCACCCACAGCGTGGGGTAGCTGGGAGGACTGTGTGTCATGATGGGCATGGGTGGCACACGCCCCTGCTCAGTGAGCTGATGTGGGCGGCTGAGGCTCTGAGCACTCTTGTCAACTGCAGGCACCTAACAGGCAGCCCTAGCGGGGTGAGGCCCCTCACCTCCAGCACTGCCACCTGCCCACCACTGCTGAGCAGGGGCACAGCTATTCGCAGCCGGTTGGCACAGAAACCATCGCTCTCGCCAGGTGTGGTAAGGTTGAGCCCTTTGAGGTTGGTGATGTGGCTGTCTCGGTGCAGGACAGTGCCCTGAGCGTGGCGGAACTTGGAGCTGGGGCCTAGGGAATAGAGGACACATGGAGCCTGTCACCAGGTACCTGGCCTACTGGCCGGCCTGCTGTTCTCGCTGCAGGGCAGGGTGGAAGCTCCCTCTCCATCTCCCCAAAGGACAAATGACTCCAGAAGCCCGTATCTGGCTGAGGGGTATGGAGGATAGCTGGGGCTCTCCTGAGCAGCTTACCCAGGAGGCTTTGCAGCGACCTCTGACTGGGGCTGGTACCAATGCCGCTGGTGCTGGAGAATGAGGGTCCCAGGCTGGAGGGCGTGGAGGGTGAGGTCAGTGAGCTGGGAGGGGAAGAGAAGCCCTCCTGGGGAGAAGGACCAAGTCAGCCATCAGATCCCTGGTGTGCTGGCTAGGAAGAGCCAGGACAACTCCTGTTTTGGGCCTCCTGGGTCCATGGGACACTGGACTGGGCATAAGCTCTACTGCTGGCATGGATGGTGGCAGGGGCTGGGCTTTAGCCATGTGGGCAGAGGTAGCAGGTCTGGCTCCTAGCTTGGTGGGAGGCCGTGCCAGGGAGTTTCAGTTGCCAGTGTTTGAAGTCAGAACAATGTTGCTAGTGGACATCAGGGTTTAGAACACCGCCAGCCAGGCATGGTGACACATGCTTGTGATCCCGGACACTCAGGAGGCCGAGGCAGAAGAAACATGAATTTGGGACCAGCCGGGGCAGCAACACCCTCTCTCAAAAACAAAATTGCTAAACAAAAGGGCCTAAAAGGGCCTAGGGTATGGGATAAGAGGGAGAATACTCAGCTGGGGATTACAGGCGTTCACAGGTGGGTGATACCATGGCAGTCCTTATAGTCTCATCTAATTATCAAGCATAATAGATTCAGGAATGCACGAAGATAAAGAACTTGGCTAAGCCAGGCACCAGTGGCTCACACCTGTAATCCCTGTAATCCTAGCTATGCAGGAGGCTGAGATTTGAAGATTATGATGTGAAGCCAGCCCCAGGCAGGAAAGTCTATGAAATTCTCATCTCTAATAGACTACTCAGAAAAGGCTGGACGTGGAAGTATGGCTCAAGTGGTAGAGCACCAGCTTTGAGCAAAAAGAAGCTCAGGTATAGCACCCAGGTCCTGAGTTCAAGCCGCAGGACTGGCACAAAAAATAGAACTTGGCTGTGTATGTGTGTTTTCTTTCTTTCTTTCTTTCTTTTTTTTCTTTTCCAGTCCTGGGCTCAGGGCCTGAGCACTGTCCCTGGCTTCTGTTTGCTCAAGGCTAGCACTCTGCCACTTGAGCCACAGAGCTACTTCTGGCCGTTTTCTATATATGTGGTGCTGGGGAATCGAACCCAGGGCTCCACGTATACGAGGCAAGTACTCTTGCCACTAGGCCATATTCCCAGCCCCTATATGTGTGTTTTCATGGTGGTACACATCTATAATCCTGGCTAGTGTGGGATGGAGGTAGGAGGATAGTGGCAAAAGCATGAGCTTCTATCTGAAAAAGGAAGTGAAAGGGCTAGAAGCATGGCTCAAGTGGCAGAATGCTTGCCTAGTAAGAAAGCACCCATTAGGGGCATGTAGCAGCCACAGGAGGGTGTTGTGGCCTCACACTTACACTTGGGTCTGCATTGGTCCCAGGAGTCTCCATAGGCTGGGTCGTGACTGGGGAAGGCTCCATAGAGGGTACCAGACAGGAAGTGAAGCTGGGGTGGGGCCGGCAGGCTGGGTTGAGACTGACCTTCTGCACCTGCGGAGAGGCTGGCAGTTGAGGGCATGGAGCTCCCACAGAGGCTAGCAGGTAGGAAGGGAACCTCTGAAGGGATAGATAAGGCTGGGGGGAGTGGAAGGGAACAGCCCGTCCAGTAAGTTGCACATGGCTAGCGTGGAGCTGCAGGGTCCAAGTGGAGTAGGGTGGGAGCAAGAGGCAGGGCTGGCCCTACCTGCTGGTTGCTCCCAGCCCACCAGGCTTGGGTGTCAGAGGCGGGCACACAGCCAGCAGTGTCTGGAAACAGGTCTTCATGGAACTCCACAGCCTAGTGATGAGCAGGTAGGGGTGGTAAGGCCCTCATCGCCCAGGTCCCCAGTCCTTTCCCCAAACACCTCCTCACCTTTCGGGGCACATGGTGGCTGATGGGTACAATGGCTGTATCACTCAGCTGCAGGACACGGAGTACCTCACAGCCCATGACAGCCAGGGCCCGCCGGGGGACAAGGGCTGCCCCCCGCAGCACACTTTCCAACACGCACTGAGTCACTGCCAAGGACATCAGCGGGGAGAGTAAGGGAGGGAAGAGGATGGGAGGGGAAGGGCGGGGAGGGGCAGGGACTCACCTGGGCTCAATGCTGGCTGCTGCAGGGCTACTTCATAGCAGTACAGCTGACTCTCGCCCTGAAACAAGCTCTGTCTGAGTTCCATCTGCTGGCTATGCTCTGGTGGCCTGGGCAGGCCTGGCTCTGACACCAGACTCCCAGCTTCCTCCAGAACCCAAGCCACAGAGCCATGGGGGCATCTAGGAGCACTGACTGCTGGGTGCTGAGCTGTGCTCTTGGCAGTACTTTTCCCTGACTTGCTTACCATCAGTTTCACATGACAAGCACTCAGTGTTTGTGCGAGCATTTATGGCTCACCCACTGTGTGCTAACACAGCTCTGAAGACAGATTTTCTAGGACCACATCATCAGGTCACTTGGCTGCTCAGGTGAAAAGGTATCTGGCAGGATGTGTGGTGGGGGGTGGGGCTTAGGGCCAGCAGGCACTTTTCTAGGTCCTTCTCTTTCAAGGGACAGCAAGGAGGACACTAGCAGAGGGCCCAGACTCTAGGTGGTAGACCAGAGTTGGGAGCAGCTTCTCACTTACCTTTCCTGCTAGGACCAGGAGACTTGAGTCTGGGTCAAGCAGGGGTATCAGAGACCTGGGGAGAGAGGGCCAAGGGACGGGATGAGAGTTTAAAGGACAGCACATGTGGGCTCAAATCAGGTACCTGGAAAGTACCAGGAACCAGGAATCACTTAACCCTTCCAACCCCATGCCCAACCCCACATCCAGCCGCCCACCTGCTTCCCTTCAGGACCTGGGCACTGGGGCCCTCCACCTGAGACCTCATATGCATCGGTCCTGTCCCCCCTCAGCCAGGCCAGACATGGGGCCATCACGGCCAGGAGGCTGTGGGGAACAATGCCAGAACCAGGCTCCTTGTCCCCATCCAGGGCTGCCTGAGGACAGTGGGGCCCAGCCAAATACTCTAGGTCTTCATTGAGGTGGTACCCACTATTCCAACCCCCTCACCGGGGCCCCCTGGATGCCCAAGAGAGGCTCAGATGCCCCTTCAGTAATCTCTCTCTCTTTCTGGCAGTTGTGGGGCTCTGGGTGCTGTCCCTCAGCTCAAGGCTAGAGTTCTACCACTTGAGACACAACATCATTTCCAGTTTTCTGGTGGTTAACTGGAGATAAGAGTGTGTGTGTGTGCGCGTGTGTGTCTTAGTGGTAGAGTGCTTGCCTCACATGCATGAAGCCCTGGGTCTGATTTCTCAGCACCACATACACAGAAAAAGCCATAAGTGGCACTGTGGCAAGAGGTAGAGTGCTAGCCTTGAGAGCAAAAAGCTCAGGGACAGTGCTCAGGCCTTGAGTCCCAAGCCCCAGAACTGGCCAAAAAAAAAGTCTCATAGACTTTCCTGCCCAGGTTGGTTTGAACCTTCATCCTCAGATCTCAGCCTCTTGAGTAGCTAGGATTATAGGAGCAAGCCATTGGTGCCCAGCTGGTAGTATCTCTTAAGTCCAGGTTCCTAGGTTTGAGCCCGATGCTGGGGAGAAGGGACACAATGGCTAGGCTTTCTTGGCCTCCCCAGACCAAGTGGGTAGGACACCCCGTCTCTGAGGTGGGGTCACAGCTGGGAAAGTGAAGGGTAGACTGGAGCTACCCTATGCTGGGCTCAGCCTGGGCCAACTGTGTGTGACCAGGAATTCAGACCTCTCTTCTCTGGGCCCTGGGAGGCCACTGAGACCTCCCCAAGCTTAGAAGCACTGCCTTCTGCCTCCCCCCACCCCCAACACTTGAAGGAATCAGGAGAAGTTGACAGTGAGTCTTCTTTTCCTTGCTCCTCGTCTGTTTCTTGTCCCTGGGGATCCTTGGGCCTGGCTCTCTACCTCACCCTCCTTGCAGCAAGGCCCTGTCCCAACCCCAGGTCACCCCAGCTGAGGCAGGTGCCCTCACCCAGGTAACAAGGGGCTCAATCTCCCCCTCCCCTGCCCACCTATTTGCTGCCCACACCACAGAGTGGGTGGGGAGCTGGGTGGGGCCCTGGGTGTCTCCAAAACTTCCTGGAGGGCCCTGGGCTGGACACCTGTGAGTAACACAGGCCCTAATTACCTCAGGCCAGCAGGGCAAGCCAGGCCCGGCACTGTCAACACCGCCTGCCGCGGGAGAGGGGGCAGGAGGTACAGTGATGATGTATGGTCTGGGCATCCCACACTGAGGCTCGAACCAGTGGGTTGGCATCTAGTACCTTGCAGTAGCTCCCACAGGCCTTCAACTCACTGTCCACTCCTTCAAGGGCATTCATTTCTTGTCTAGTTATTATGCATCTAGACCCCTGCTCAGCCTGCTAGAGTGACCCAAGGTGACTCCAACAGACTCCTCTGTCAGGAGTTCACAGCCTCGCACAGACACAGACACAATCCCACAATGAATCTCAGTGCAGGGGACAGGATGACTTGGCTTTGGCTAGGCTGCTGGGGGAGGGCTTTCCCTATGGTCCCAATGTTAGGAGAAAATCCAATAGGCCACAGTTCCAGTAGGAGCATCATTTACAAGGGTCCTGTGGCAGGTGGATGCAAAGCGACTTGAGGGCAGGAAGAATGATATATACCTGGTAGCCTGGGCAGTGATGACAGATGGAGGGGTGGGTGCTCAGCTGGAATGGGGGGAGTTCTGGCTTTATGGGGGGGGTGTGAGCAACAAAAGCTGAGGTTTTTGTTTTGGGGTGTGGGGTCAACCCTGTGCATTCTAGGCAAGCTCTCTACTGAGCTTTATCACCAGCCCCTGGTGGCATATTTTAGGCAAAGGGTAGGACCAGGTTGTCACGAACAGAGGCTGCACTGGTGCTGTGTGGGGTCAGGGAGGAGTGGGGCAAGAGGGAATGTGAGACTCAGGGTCAAGGCTGAGAACAAGGGATGGGGAGGGGCCCCTGTGGCCCTCTTGCTGCCTAGGTAAGACCAGGCCGAGTCCTGAGGGTTCCATTGTGCCATGGACGGCTTCCCTGCCCTCCCCACACTATGCTGCATCAGCCCCTGCCCACTGACTCAGGCACTCAGGATGCGGGGGAAGAAAGTCACAGCTGGCAGGGCTGGCTCCTCTGACAGGTCAGGCCAGTCCTCTTTGCCTCAGGCAGAGCCATCTGGGCAGCTCTGCCAGGCAGGAGCATCCTCCTGTCCATGGCACAGCATGCACTGGAAAATGGGGTCATGACATGTAGCGCCAAGGGTTGGCCAACATCTGGCACGGGCCAGATCCCGGGCCTCATGAAGACAGCCAGCCTGGGTCTGCGTCTGGAAGGCAGGAGATGCATTATGGACTGGCAGAGAGCTAGAGACGGTGAGGGACGGTGCCTGTGCCTCACCCACTGCTGTGGCCTCGGGGCCTTGCACCTCCAGGGATCTAACCCTGACTTGAAGTCTTAGAAGCTCAAGAGCTCACATCTGCCCCTGGCCTTCAGATCAAGTTAAAGGATGGGCCAACAAGAGAGGCTTTTGTCCCTCATAATACTGCCAATTCTCCCAGATCTCCTGTGATGAGCAAGTTGGGAAAGCTGGGTAGGTTTTCTGGAGGTTGCCCATGAGTCTCTGGATGGTTAAGAGACTCAGATGAGCCTAGTGCCTGGGATCAGGGCAAGGATCACCTTATGTAGAAAGAGTACATTCGAGCAACTGGCAACAGAGGCAAATGGTTTTGAGGCCATGGAGAATATCAGGCAGGAGACTGGGACATCACCCCTGTGGGTTATCAGTGGATACTCTCCAGGGCCTCTGAGGACTTACAGTACAATGGAAAAGGCTCAGGGACAGTCTGCCCCAAAGTCACACTGCACTGAATGCACATGCTTCTGAACCAGCAGGAAGCTGGCTGAGTGGAGAGCCCAGCATGAGACAACAGGGGGAGGTGGGGATCACAGTGACCTCTAAGCCCAGGCCTTGGTCAGAAGGGATTGCTACTCAGCCCCAGCTGAAACTTCCTCTCCAGGGAAAGCTGGGAAACCCCATTTTAGTGCAAAACCACCTGATTTTTCAATGTTGACAATGCCTTCAAAGTTTAAAACCTGCTACATGGGCCAAATGAGACACACTTAGTGGTAAGCTCTGCTCAAGAACAAGGGTTCGCAGGCCATGCAAACACCCATGATACAAGAATGTGTGTGACGATGAGCACCATCTGTCCTGGAAAGAGGACCCTGTGAAGGCAAAGGGCCAAGAAGAGACATCTAGGTGATTGTCACAGTTGCACCCTACTTGGGCCCTGACAACAAGGGGACACAGGCCCATCCTGCCTTCTAGAGGGGTCCTCCAGAGATTATGTAAGCCCCCAACTGGCATGGCCCAGCCAAAAGCCTTGGCTGCAGCCCAAGTAGGAGGGGGTACAGTGTCCGGAAGTTCATTTGCTGATCTGGGTCCCCAAAGGCTCTGAGGCATGACTCTGACCACAGACATGGAGGGGGAGGAGGGCAGAGCATTTTCCTGGAATCCTTCAAGCCAGGGGATTTTTCTGCACTAGTCCAGCCCCTGGCACCCATCCCTCCTAGCCAATCAAAGACCACAGTCAACTGAAGTGCAAGCCCCACCCACTGCTGCCAAAGTTCTCAATACCCCCCATCCTAACCCCCCACCTCTGGCACATTCTGGACTGAAAACTGCCAGTAGTTGTTGGGGCCTTGGGCACATGGCCATTTCCCTTTCTGTGTCTGTCCTCCATCTAAAATGTGGGGAAGGGCTCCAGGTTGCTCTCTGTCCTGAGGCTAAGACCCCAGTTTTAGGGAGGTGGTACTTAAGCTGCTTTTGGAAGAAGTGTTTGAAATTGGGATTAGTTGCCAACAACAGTCACATTGAGGGACTGTGCCTCAAAATCTGGATTTCGGATTCTCTTGAGTAAGTCCTTACCTCTGGCAGGCTAGGCTGGTCATGGGAAATAAATCCTTATCCTAACACGGCTCGTCCCCTCTCCGCCATACCTCTGCCTCTCCTGGGCTCCACAGGCCCTGGGGTCCTTCACGAATTGCCTGGTGACTCACAGGCATGTGGGTTCTAACTCGCTGTAGGTATTTGCTTGCTTATAATGCGAGAAGCTCAATGTCACCCGGCAAATTAGAGGCAAAGTTGAGCCCAGGTCTTCCGATTCCCACTAGGTGGGGTAAAGTCTCTCCTGGCCCAGGTCGGGAGGTGACAGGGTGAAGAAGAGGCCAGAACCGTCCAAGGAGCGTCAGCGGAGGGGTGGGCGGATGATCACCAGGCCTCGCCCGTCCCAGCCAATGGGGAGGAGCCCTGCCCCTACCAACAGCCACGCCCACTATCAGATGCCACGCCCCCACTCTTAAGATCTGACCCGCCTCCCGCGAGCCGACTCCAGAGCCCGAGCCCGGGGCGGGGGAGACGGGGACGCGGCTGCCTCGGGACCGCGGGACCCCGGACCTCTCCGGCCCGGCGGGTCGCGAAGGACTGAGGCCACGGCCCGCCCCGACCGGCTCCCTCGGCCGCCGCCGCCAGCTGGTGAGTGTCTGGTCGGGGGGTGGGGGGCGCGGATATACAGGGAGGCTTCGGGTGAAAGCCGGTTGTGGGGACATCTGGTGGGCTCTCCGCACCCACCGTGCACGCGCAGACCTGCGCCGCGCGCACCCGCACCTGGGGGCGGATGGCAGCCCCCAGCCTCGCACGGCTGGTTACCTAGGCAGACTAGGCGTGCAGGCCCAGTGCCCCCTCCCATGGCCGTCCTGGGGCGACGCCCCCCACGGCCAGCCAGGGTGCGCGCGTGTTCATGGTTCAGTGGCCGCGAGCAGACAAAATAAACACCCCCTCCCTCGCTTCCTCCTCCCACGGCCGGGCCCTCCGGCATGACCAGTTTTATGAATCAAACCCCTTTCAGGGGTTGGCCCAGCCATAGTCTTTGCTTACTTTTCCTTCCCGGGGTCACACAGTTGGGTGCCCCTGTGCAGACAGACTGAGGGTCCCCAGGACCTTGTCACACATGTGTGTGGGGGGGCAAAGGCACATAGATAGGGCTGTGGCAGGGTGGCCGATAGGTCTTCCCTTCAGGTAGGGGAATGGACCTTGGCTACCCAGAGCCCCAAATGCTCTAGACATCAGGGCACCCCATTTCTGCATCTCTGCCTCTGCCAGGGAGGGGGCTTTGCTTGGGCTGCAAACTTAATGGCCGATAGCCAGCCTAGTCCTTTGTGTCCCTGGGCTGGCAGTTCTAGGGCCTGAGGACTGCTGAGGTTCCCTGTGGTCACTGGCAGGCCAGCTGATTGGTGCCAACCATTCTGCTCCGTCCCCATTTGTTAATGGTTACCACACCAGGGTCGCTGACCACTTATGCTGGAGCCCAGGGGTGAAGTCTGCTCCCAGAGTCCAGGTGTCTCCTCTGCTTGTTTTCTGTACAGGCCCAGAGAGAGGGAACCAGGAGCTAGAACTTACCTCTCCAAACCAAGAACTGGCCTAAGTCCTAAAGGTCCTTTCCTGTTAGGCTAGTCTTTAGGTGTTGCCAGCAAGAGGAGAGGCTGGACTGGCATCCTCCAGGAGGGCAGAGAAGCCCAGTATGGGCCCAGCTGTTGGCAGAGCCCAACAGAACTGGGGCAGGCTGGTGGGGGGATGGGAGAGCAGTCCCTAAGAGTTTACTGTCTCCTGGGGGTGTGGGGGGGAGAGAATCAGCCCCCTAGGCTTCTGTAAACAGAGTGTCAGAGGCAGGAAGAGGGCTCTGGTAATGAGCAGCCCAGCTGGATTCCCTCCAGACCATTATCTAGCTTCTCCCAGTCAAGGGAGGGAAAGGACCCAGGAACACACATGCCAGCCTCTGGGTCTGGGTGCTGTCCATCCCACCTCCCCCAGCCTTGTGGGAGCACACAGAACAGCCACCTGAAACTGGTGGTTCAGAGGGTCACATGGAGTAGAGGGGTTTGTGTCCCAGACATTTTTTCAATGTGACATTTCTCTCCCCACAGTCTAAAAATGGGGGAGGTGGGGCTCAGTACTGGATCCCCTCAGATAGTGCCCAGCTAGGTCTGTATTCTCCCTGGGGAGGTAGATCTCCCTGGCAGACAGCCTGGAGTTAGGGAGATGCTAGACAGGAGGTGGCCCACAGTTTCAGCTTCTATTACTGACACTCACCTTGTGGGGAGCTAGGACAAGTCCTAGGCAAAGAGAGTGAAGTCCTCATTGAGGCTTATTAAGTGGATCCTCCCCTCTGGGCTTCACAGCCCCTGGAATAGGATAGCAAAGGCTATCCTGCCCATCTCAGCAGCCCAACTAGATAGTCCCTGTCAGTAAGTGGACATAAGGCTGTCCACAGGAGCATCCTTGAACTCTGGCAGGTCCTGAGTTCATGGCAAGGGGGTTAGTGACCCCTCCCAGAGCCCCCTCAGCGCCTCTCCCTGAGCTGGGGAGCCCAAGGCTGTGTGTTGCCAAGAAAACCAGCTCCCCTCACTGCTATGGAATTTGCGTGAGTTCTTGGAGAAGGGGGAGGGTATGAGGGTTCTGTGTGTGTGTGTGTGTGTGTGGTGTGTATGCAGGAACGCAGCCCAGTGGGCGTGTGTCTGGCGTGGGCGTGTGTCTGTGCGCGTGACTGAAGCAGGGCTGTGTTTGGGGCAGGCAGGGGTGCTTGGGGAATCGGTGTGCAGTGTGAGGGCGGGGGCTCAGCCTCCTTCCTTTTTATCGCTGTTCACATTCCAGAGTCAGCCGGCTTGCTTTCTCCAACCCCTCAGCCTGCTGCCGTCCAGGCCCGCAGGCCTCCCCCGCTTTTCCTCATTCCAGCCTCCCTGGGTGTGAGGAAGCTGGAGGAGGCTCCCTCAAGCCACCTCGGTTTGGGTGGATGGGGGGGGGGGGAAGAGGCAAAGGGCCATTTCTTCTGGAAGGTTAGGAACAGCCCCCCAACCCCCAGCAGACTCCTCCTGGGGAATGCAATAAGGCTCTGACATTCCTGGAGGCTGCCTGAGAGATTTCATTAAGGAGGAAGGAGGGAGCTGGCTTGCACTGAGATGGAGCTGGGGCAGGCTAGGGCTCTGCTGGCCTCTAGCCTCAGTAGCACAGTAGCAGTGGCTGTGGGCAACAGCATTGTGGCTCACTGACCAAGGCCCACCTACCCACTGACTAGTCCGCAGACTCCAGGAAGGGTCTCATAGAGTGGCCAGAACCCTGTATGGCTAGTGGCATGGTGAATGTAAGAGAAATAAGGACCCCCACACACACCCCGCTGGGCCATTTCCTTCTCAGATTCCTGGGCACTGGGCCCAGGTGGGGAGCCTTTCCTGGTGACTAAGGTAGTGTTCTGGCAAACTCAGGGTTAATTGTAAGGTTGGACTCTTAATAAGTGCTTGGCCCTGGGTGGGGACAGGGCAGTGAGGAGGCCTTGCAGCTGGGCCCAGCCCTGGTGGCATCACACCTGCCCCGTGTCGACAGTGGCATCTGGACTGGCCCACTTCTAGTTGGGCAGCAGCCACTGCATAGCTCCTGGGGCCACAGATGTCCCTGCCCAATAGGTGGCACCTCTCCTGACTGAGATGGCCTGTCCTGCCACCCTGAGGGCTCACGTAGCCCAGGGACTGGTCTTAGTCACTAGTCTGCCTGTCTTGGGCTGACAGATCTGGCAGTGGCCAGCCTCTTCCTGGGAGTGGGGAAGGAAGGCCCAGCTGCCAGCTTATTCAGACCTAATCTGGGACCCAAAACCTGCTCCCCAGACAGGTAGAAGTTGGTATAGAGGATTCGCCAGAGGAGCTTTCCCGAAACACAATTCTGCCTGGCTCTTACCTGGGAAGTTCATATTTAAGTGGTCTTTTTATTGAGTGGAACCCAGGGCCTTAGGGTTTTTTTTTTGGAGGGGGAGGGGTCGTGGGACTTGAACTCTGGGCCTAGGCGCTGTCCTTAGGCTTTTCAGCTCAAGGCTAGCACTCTACCACTTGAGCCACAATGTCACTTCTGGTTTTCTGGTGGTTAACTGGAGATAAAAGCCTCACAGAGTTTCCTGCCCAGGTTGGCTTTGAACATCGATCCTCAGATCTCAGCCCTCTGAGTAGCTAGGTTACAGGTGTGAGCCACCGGCACCTGGCTCCCTAGGATTTTTTTTTTTTTTTGGCCAGTCCTGGGCCTTGGACTCAGGGCCTGAGCACTGTCCCGGGCTTCTTCTTGCTCAAGGCTAGCACTCTGCCACTTGAGCCACAGCACCACTTCTGGCCGTTTTCTGTATATGTGGTGCTGGGGAATCGAACCCAGGGCCTCATGTATGCGAGGCAAGCACTCTTGCCACTAGGCCATATCCCCAGACCCGGCTCCTTAGGATTTTCAAAAACATTTCTGGGTGATCCTGACTTTCAGCTCCTAATGGCTTCAAGTGGAGATGGAGGCTGAGAGAAGGCAAAGAGCTAGGAGGAAGTCACAAAGCAGGGAGAATGAACAAATGAAACCTGGGACCCTCCAGTTTCATCACCAGCTGGAGTGGTCTCAGAAATGTAAGGCCCAAGCATCTATGCCCTTGATATGACCACCCAGGGCAGACCATGATCTCTCATCACTGCTGGGCCAGGGGCTGCTGTGTCCCAGGGAAGGGGAGATGGGGTGGGCCCAACCCTGAGCCTTGTCGGACACGTCAGCGAAACTGGAGCCAGCAGTTCTGGCTGCCGGCACAGTCCCGCCTGCCTGGGGGTGGGGGGGCATTGGCAGACTTCTGAGTCTGGGCTGCTGCCAGGCTTGGCCCAGTGCAGAGGCTGGGCGGGCCAGCACCAGGAGGTAGAGGCCTGGAGCCACAGGGCAGCCCCAAGGGCCCATTTCCCCCCCCCCACACCTTTTCTGAAGTGGCTGGCATAGGAGGGTGTGTGTGGACTCAGTCCACCTGAGCTCTCCTTCACTCAGCTGGGCACATGGCCTTCCCCAGCAGCCATGAGATGCACTGGCCCCACAGCTGATGTGGTTACCCAAATGCCTGGGTTCTACCCCATCCTCTTTCCTGCCCCTGCCTGAGCTGGAAGCATGTGTGAGTGGGTACCTACACATGTGTAGCACACTCAAGGGGGTGGGGGCACTCTGGGTCCCTTTGAGAGCTGAGATGACAAATACCCTTACGCATAGAGCACCGCCCAGAGGTCATATGCTACAAGGGGCTGGCCAAAGGACAGCTCACCCCCCACACCCCACACCCTTTTTCATAACTAAGGGCGCTCCACCCCCATTTCCCCACCACCCTGAGAATAGAAGGCAGCCTCAGCATAAGGCCTTGCCCCTGGGCCCTGTGGGTATGGAGGTGTTGCATGGCCCCTTCTTCCATGGTGGCCTCACCCTAGGAGGCAGGCAGGGCTCCCCTGTTTACATCCTTAGTAGCTCATGTTTACTGACCACTTGGCAAATGTTCTTAGTACAAACTAAGCCATCCTGAGAAGCAGGCACTGTGACCAGCCCCCATGGCACAGATGGGAGCTGAGGTGGGCTTTGTGGCAAGACTATCTTGCCAGCTGGCTGAGAAGCTTGTCAGTCAGCCCCCATTCTGAGTCCTGTGTGCTGGAGAGAGCACAAGCCTCAGAATCTGGCCTCTCCACTACCCTGAGATGGAGCCAGACCAGGGCAAAGCCAAAGCATTAAGGGGGCAGGGGGAGGCCTGGCCCCTCACTTTGCCCTCCTGCTCCCTAGGGCTAGGGCCTGTAGCTGCTCCAGTACTCTGAACACCCTTTGCAGAAGAAAAGGTCTCCCCTCCCTGGCTGGGCTCTGGGATCAGATATCAAAGCCAAGGCCCTGCCCCTGTTGGAGCCAGATGTAATCACTGGACAGCATGGCAGTGGCAACCCCCAGAGGCACACACAGCAGATTCAGCACCCTCAGACTGGTGGAACATCTCCTGTAACTTGCTGAAAAGAATCCATGTTTGAAACCAAACGATATTACAAAATAGGATGACTGCAGAGGGTGAAGGGAGCCAGCTTCCCACACCAGCTCTGTAGGTGAGAGCCTGAGGCCCACAGTCAAGGGCTTGGGGATTTAGGCTGTCTCCTGCTACCTTCCTTCATGATTAGCCTTTGCTCTGGCCACGTTTCTTCCGGGGATTTCCAGGTCTGCTCTTGGTGCCAGAAAAACCATGGTGGAGCCCCCCACCCAAAAGGTTGTAGCTTGTAAACTCTGGGGTCTCTAGAGACAATATTACTAACTCCTGCCTTAGTCTCCTCTTGTTTAGTGGGGTGAAGCTAGGTTCAGATTGAGGATCTCACCCTGAATCCTGGGGGAATGGGAAGGCTAGCTACTGTTTGCCAGGTCTCTAAACTTGACCCAGAACTCTAGCCTCTCTTGGTCTGACCCAGCCCCCTTCCTTACCAACTCAGACAAACATTCCATAGCTCACTTGCCAGCCAAGTGGGTATGGGGTAGTAGCCAGATAAACCCAACAGATTAGGGTCCCTCTCTTTCTTATAGAGTGGGGAACACTTCCCTAGCTCATGGCCTTCCTGCCCTGCAGGACATACAAAAGAAACTAAGGCAGTGACACTGTAGTCTCACAGCTTGGACACCTTTGAGTGCAGGGCCACTGCCTGGAGTAAGAACTTTTAACCATGACCTCACACAAAGCCCACAGAGGTGTAGTATGTTCAGGCTGATCACATGCAGGGTATACTCCCACTGGACCCTGAGAGGGCTCATTTGGGGGCACCCCACCCTCACAGAGACATGGAGGTGTCTGGAAGTCAGGACCCACCCACTGCTCTGAATTAGTGAGGGTGGAGTAGGGGTCCTGTAGGGTACACTGGAGGCCCTCTGGGCTCTGGTACCTGCTTCATCTGGTGCTCAGTGTAAGGCCGGGCTAGGGAGGTTCCCAAAGCAGAGATGAGTTATAAGGGCTCTGGAAACCATGAAGTCAAGACAGAGCCTTGGTCTCAGGGAGGTACCACCATAGGCTCCTGGAGGGCACATATAGAGGCACCTAAAGGGATAATGCTTCTCCAGGTAGCCTCTAAACAGCAGGCCTCATTGTTAGCTAGCAAGGACCTCCAGGCTGCAGGGTCCTAGGGGAGACAACTTTGGCAGAAGAACACCGTAGGTAGGCAAAGCCTACAGGCTCAACCTGAGCAACAAAGTCTCCTCCTTCACCTAGAGTTGGCCCAAGACCCCCATGGACCCGACTGTCCTGCTTATTCCCCATTCCAGCCTATCACCTCCTCTCTTTCTACTCCTTGTGCCTGAGGGAGCAGGCAGTAGGGCACAAGAAGGCTGGGTGGGGGTCGTGTTACCTGCCATGGCCACAGAGGGGGAGGGGCAGCCTAAGCTCCAGCACAAAAGGCCCTTGTGCAAGCAGCGGGTGCCTGGAGGGGGAGGGGGAGATCTGTCTGCCTAGGGACAGGCTGGCACCCCATACAAGGCTCAGGAACCTGTAGGGCACAGGGTGAGGGCTATGCCAGAGCATGAGGAGTGGCCCACAAGGTCTCCCAGGAGCTTGACTGAAGCGAAGTAAGCTCTGGACTGATCTCCTCTCAGGCAGATCCAGCTAGGAATCAGCTCAATCCATGTCCTAAGTGTGGAGTCCTTCATTGGGAGGGTGGAAGGCTCTGCCCTAGGGGTAGACTCTGCCATGGGATAGATAGGTAACATCTTGAGCTCTAGCTCAGTCTCCCTGGCTCCTCTAAGGGCCCCCTTTCCTGTCACCTGGGAATGGTAACCCATGGTGGCTGTGTGCTTCACAGTGTCCGCATGTGGGAAGAGCAGGCACTGTAACTGCTGAGGGGTAGCTGCTGCTCATCCTCCGCCCACAGCAGACATGAGAACTTAAGAGGAATGGGACTGCAGGGCTTGTCAGGCTTGGCACTGCCTCTAGCTACCCCCTCACATCAGTGTTCCCTGCCTCAGTCTTAGGGTCCCCTCACCTCTTGTTTCCATCATCATGCTATGAGAGCCTGCCTAGCAAGAGCAAGGCCTGAGTTCATGGGGACTGTGTCATCATGCTGTGGAGGTGGAAGAGTCTGAAGAGGAAGCCTTCCTCTCTTCTCAGGAAAGGGGCACCTGCCAAGGACTGCAGTCACCCTTAGCCCCTCCTTCAGGAGCCTTGCCACTGGCCACATCCTGGCGGCTCACAGCCCCCATCCTGGGCAGGTCTGACTGTACAAGTGGAAAAACACCGATCCCATAGTTTCCATGTGAAGTCTTCCTGCTGCGGTCTCTCCTCACTCTGAGGAGGGAGGGACACAGAGCATGGCGCAGGGGCCAGTGGCCCAGGGCAGCCAGCTTCTCTGCTTACGCGCCTGGGCTGCCCGCCCGCCCTGTCTCTCCAGACGCCTGCTGTAAGGAGGGGCTGCTGCTCCAGGACACATGATTCCTCTCCCTGATTAGCCCTCCTTCCCCGTCCACCGCAGTCAGCAGGAGTGCCTGAGCTCAGCTGGGGAAAGTAGTGTGTGGTTATTGAGCACCCAGAAGCTATCTATCACTATGTTAGTCTTTGCTGGTCTCCTTGTCCAGCCCACTGCCTGCTCCTGATAGCTGACACCATAAGGATAAAAATCATATGGTGAGAGAGTAATGGGGATGGGCCAAGAACTGGCCAGGGGGCACTGGGGACCTGACTCATGGTGCTGGGCTCTTGCATTTCGGGGCAGGGAGTGGTTAATTCCCTTCTGGTCCTCTTGGCGTGGCTGCCCTTGGGGCCTTGACTCATGACCACTCTGTACACAGGGACAGAAGATGCGCTCCAGGAGCCGCCTTCCGCCGCCCCTGCTGCTCTTCCTGCTGCTGGCCCTGGGACCCAAGGTTCAGGGCTGTCCATCTGGCTGTCAGTGCAACCAGCCACAGACTGTCTTCTGCACTGCCCGCCAGGGGACCACAGTGCCCAGAGACGTGCCACCTGACACAGTAGGCCTGTATATCTTTGAGAACGGCATCACCACACTCGACCCAGGCAGCTTTGCCAGTCTGCCTGATCTGCAGCTCCTAGACCTGTCACAGAACCAGATCACCAGCTTGCCTGGCAGCATCTTCCAGCCACTTGTCAACCTCAGCAACCTGGACCTGACTGCCAACAAACTGCGTGAGATCACCAACGAGACCTTCCGTGGCCTGCGGCGCCTCGAGCGCCTCTATCTGGGCAAGAATCGCATCCGCCACATCCAGCCAGGGGCCTTTGATGCACTTGACCACCTCTTGGAGCTCAAGCTGCAGGATAACGAACTTCGGACGCTACCCCCACTGCGACTGCCCCGCCTGCTGCTGCTTGACCTCAGCCACAACAGCTTCTTGGCCCTGGAGCCTGGTGTCCTGGACACCGCCAATGTGGAGGCGCTGCGGCTGGCTGGTCTGGGGCTGCAGCAGCTGGACGAGGGGCTCTTTGGCCGCCTGCGCAATCTCCATGACCTGGATGTGTCTGACAACCAGCTGGAGCGCCTGCCGTCTGTGATCCAAGGCTTGAGGGGCTTGACACGCCTGCGGCTGGCTGGTAACACTCGCATTGCTCAGCTGAGACCAGAGGACCTGGCAGGCCTGGCTTCCCTACAGGAGCTAGACCTGAGCAACCTGAGCCTGCAGGCCCTGCCCAGTGACCTTTCACACCTTTTCCCCCGATTGCGCCTCCTGGCAGCGGCCCGAAACCCCTTCAACTGTGTATGCTCCTTGAGCTGGTTTGGGCCCTGGGTGCGAGAGAACCATATCATACTGACCAGCCCTGAGGAGACTCGCTGTCACTTCCCACCAAAGAATGCTGGTCGGCTGCTCCTAGAGCTGGACTATGCTGACTTCGGCTGCCCCGCCACCACCACTACAGCCACAGTGCCCACCACAAGGCCTGAGGCAGAGGAGCCCACACCCTTGCCTTCTAGCCCAGTACCTACCTGGCTCAGCCCCACAGAGCCAGTCACTGAGGTCCCTAGCATGCCACCCACTGCCATGCCGACTGTGGAGCCTATTCCCCGGCCCCAGGACTGCCCTGTATCCACTTGCCTCAATGGGGGCACCTGCCGCCTAGGGGCGGCACACCACCTGGAATGCCTGTGCCCTGAGGGAGTCACAGGCCTGTACTGTGAGAGCCGAGTAGGGCAGGCAGTGCAGCCTAGCCCCACCCCACGGGCCACACCAGGGCCCCCACAGCCCCTGCCCCTTGGTGTTGAGCCAGTGAGCCCCACCTCCCTACGTGTGGGGCTGCAGCGCTACCTGCAGGGCAGCACCGTGCAGCTCAGGAGCCTCCGCCTCACCTACCGCAACCTGTCGGGCCCTGACAAACGACTGGTGACCCTGAGGCTGCCTGCCTCACTGGCAGAATACACAGTCACTCAGCTGCAACCCAATGCCACCTACTCCATCTGCATCACACCTATAGGGGTGGGTCGGCTGCCGGAAGGTGAGGAGGCCTGCGGAGAGGCCCGCACACCCCCAGCAGTCCGATCTAACCACGCCCCTGTCACCCAGGCCCGTGAGGGCAACCTGCCACTCCTCATTGCACCCGCCCTGGCTGCTGTGCTCCTGGCTGTGCTGGCTGCTGCAGGGGCAGCCTACTGTGTGCGGCGGGGACGGGCAGCAGCTGTAGCTCAGGGCAAAGGGCAGGTGGGACCAGGGGCTGGGCCCCTGGAGCTCGAGGGGGTGAAAGCCCCCTTGGAGCCAGGCCCCAAGGCTCCTGAGGACAGTGGGGATACCCTGCCAGGTGGGCCTGAGTGTGAATTGCCACTCATGGGCTACTCAGGGCCCAGTCTCCAAGGAGCTCTCCCAGCTAAGTGCTACATCTAAGCCAGAAGAGATGGAGCAGCCGGCACCCTCTTGTTGCCACAGTGAGTTCTTAGCATGTATCACCGGGACACATATGGGATGGGGCTATATGACCACAGTCAGCCTCTGCCCCACTCTGGTCTAAGTCTCCTCATCTGTGAGCTGCTGCAGCCCAGGTGATGCATTCTGGTAGCCCCAGCCCAAGTGTGTACAGGGTGGCTACTGCCGTCTTCTGCAGAGTGCAGTCCTAGGGCAGGTGGGCCCTGCCGTGTGCTGGTAACGCGGCCAGGCCCTTCCAGGCTCCCCACAGCCAACCATGGAGACTGGGAGCCAGTGAAGGAAGCCCCCAGAAGGAGTAGTGGGGCCGGCCCTTTGGCTGTGGCCTTGGCCCTAGAAGTACAGGAAACTGGAAGGAAAGGTGCTCTGGGCACGCAAGGGTTTGCTTCAGTTCCACTTTTTAGAATATATTTATAAGAGATCCTTTCCCATTTATGTTGGGAAAATGATTTTCAAACTCAGTGACAAAGACTTTGTTTTTGTAAGACAAATGATGACATGAAGGCCTTTTGTAAAAAAATAAAGGATAAAATGGAGTGAAAATCTTGGGCTCAAATGGGTATGTGGGTTGGGTGTATGGAGTGTGTATAGAAGGAGAGCCCACTGGGCATCAGCTGCTCACACCTATAATCCTAGCTGCTCAGGAAGCTGAGATCTGAAGGCGGCACTTCAAAGCCAGCCTGGGCAAGAAAGTTCCCATGAGACTCTTATCTCCAGTGGCATTGTGGTTCAAGTGGTGCTAGCCTTGAGCACAAAGTTCAGGGACAGTGCCCAGATCCTGAGTTCAAGCCCCACAACTGACACCCCCCCCCAAAAAAAAAAGCAAAACAAAACCCAATCCCTTTCCCCCAGCAAGTTCCAGACCTGGCTTGGCAGAGCTGTCACAGACCTCTCCAGAAGGGTGACCCTCCCCAGGGTCTTGACAGGGCACGAGTCTGAGGCCTTGGTGGGATAGGACTGCCTCAGCCTCAGGAAAGGGGTCTAGTTAGGGTGGCCTCACCCACACCAGGCTCAGTCTTCTGCACAGCAGTGCCTGTGGTAAGGATGGGACGGCTCACAGCAGACACAATGTATGGAGTGCCCCCAAGGAAGGCCATACCCTCCTCAGCAGATTTAACAGGAAACTCACTGACTTCCCCTAGAGAATGGGTACTTTGCGCTATCTTATTCCAGGGCCTTATGGCTGGTCCTGGGATCAGGGGGCCTCCAGAACCTTCTGCAGAGTCCTAGGCTGGCCAGGTAGGAGCATGGCCCCATTTCCCCCCTCCTGTTCTACTGGCCCTAGTACAGGCTCAGCAGAAATACCTTGCTGTTTTTCCCCCAGCTATACAGAAAGGCTTTAGAGTAGGGAAGCACAGATCAACATGCCAAAAAAAGGGGTGGGGGAGGGCAAGCCAGATCCATCAGCAGCAGATACAAAGGGAAGACCAAAAGCTCAGTCTGGATTGCATGAAACAATGCTAGTCTCAATGGCCCTGTAGGGCCCCTTTACCTACTCCCTGTACTGGGGAGGTGCTCAACTGTTCTGGGACTCCCAGGAGTGTAGGGGTGTTTTCCAGGAAGGCTGGAGTGGACAGGGCCATGGCCTAGGCTGGAGATGGGAAGCTTGAGACTGATGGATATATAGTTTTTCCTCTTACCCTTGGGGGTGGGCAAAAGAGGGGCAAAGGAGGGGTCCAGCAAAAACTAAAGTGAGCCTCCTGGAGGCCCCACACTAACGTCCTTCTGAGGTCATGGCCCTGGCTCTGAGCCTCACCCCCCAGTGGGAAGTAGGTGGCCCTGCCAGGCCTGGAGAGCAGACCCTGTGGCTCAGGGTGTTGATGTCAGCACCGAGTCAGGCTTGGCCACGCGAGGCTCTGGATTCAATTAGCGGCTGCTGAGGGCTCTGGCTTGAGGAGGGAGGTAGTGGTGGGTCACGAGGGTAGTGGGTGGTGGCAATGGGCCCCTTCCTCCTGAGGCGGAGGTGGTGGTGGTGGTGGTGGCGGCGGCGCGGCAGCAGCCCAGGTGGATTTCCTGTAAGCCTGGGTCCTATTAGGGCAGCGGCCATGTCCCCCCTATCCCCCCCCCCCCCCGCACAGTCCCGTCAAAGGGCCCTTTGTGGGCCTGTGGGCTGTTGCCGGAGACAGTGGCTGCTGAGTAAATGTTTTCACTGCAAAAGCAAACCTGGCCTAGAGGGATGGCAGGGGGTGGGGTGGCAGGATCCAGAGAAAGGTATTCAGAGCGTCCCCATCCTGAGAGGACTAAGCCAAGATGCAGCCCCTACTCAGGGCAACAGCACCAACTTCAGGCCAGGGTGTACCCTGGGCAGATGGGAAGGGGCAGCAACCCCCAATCACCAGGTCCTTCCTGCCCCACGCCATGCTGTTTGGTCTTTACTTGTTCTATGCCCAACAGCTCACTTTACAGAAAAACAGTGCTGTGGAGAGCTGAAGCAGCCTGCTCTGGGCAAAAAGGACAGAACCCTAACATCTGCTCCCTGGACTACAGTGGGGTATCCAGCCCAACCCTGCTGCTGGAGGGGGCAGGGCACGGAGTTTACGCAGCACTGTCATGGACGCACACTCACAGGTCCCTCTCAATTCATGCCCAGAAGTAGAGCACCTGAGACAGGTATGCCTGCATGAAATGGCAGAACACGAGCTGCTCTGGCTCTGTCAGTCCCTCTCATTATCCTTCCATGGCACAGGGCCTGGCACATAACGTTCTGGACAACCCTCTTTGGACGGCAGCCTGCCCTTCCACATGGCCTGAATTCCAGTCATCCCTTCCTCCCAGTGAGATGTGCTCCTTTGCAGACACCAATGACAAAAGGACAGAGATGGGAACAGTGACCAAGGCCCTGAGAGAGGATGGAGGAGGAGTTTGTGCTTGACCTATGGTCCCTGCAGCTCTTAAAAGCACATGCTGTTCTGCCCAAACCAAGATGGAAAATCTGTAAAACAGAAGAGAGCAACGGGGACTGGGTGGACACAGCTGCCAACCTCCCCCGCGGCTGTGCCCACAGTCAACGCCCTGTGCGTGTTCTATCTTCACTCAGAGGGGCTCTCGCTTCCAGGGAACCCACTATCTCTAAGAGCAGCCTGGAGGCTGGCATGCATCCTTGGCATCTGCTGGCTTCGTGGGGGCTGGAGATTCCTAGCTCATTGGCCAAGGATGCTGGACTGCCAGGGCAGAGGTCAGGGCTGGGGGACAGGGCGGGACACGGGCCTAGCCTCCCATCTGGGAGTGATTTGACAAATTCCAGTCCTCACTGGTCCTTCCAGGCTATTCTTAACTGCTGTAATTACAGGGTCAGCCTTGGCTAGTGGCACCGTAGGGTCTGGGCATCGTTAACTCTTCCAGGGGCCACATTAGGGCCTGGCAGGGGATGCCCTGCAGGGGAGAGGAGACAGTCACCATCAGCAAGGGTGGAGCCTGAGACACAGGAAGTGGTAGGCAGAACACTTGAAAGCTGATGCCTAGGCCTTTTATGCCTGTAATATCCTGTAGGCCTCTGCTGATGGCTTATAGGGAAGGGCCATCTGGCTGAGAAAGATCTAGAGAACAAGATGCCAGGGCAGCACCAAAACAGAGTGAGAGCATGGGACAATGGTGGCTGTGGAGCCCTGAGGCCCAGAAACTGCTACTCCAGAACAAGGCAGTCCAGCTGAACCCACTTGTGAGCCCCAGGCTAGCATACGCAGGAACGTGGTGACAACCTGCCTCAGCCTCTCGCCTGCCCTGTGGTTTCAAGGAAGGTCTAAAGCTCAGCCAGCTTTGCCTTCCTCATCTGTACAAGGGGCCTTACCAGCATCCCAGGTTCTTATTCCTGGTTAAGAGGACAGGGCAGAGTATCTGTCCTCCTGTCTACTCCCCTCCTTATCCAGGGACGCAGAGCAGGGCTGTTTTGGAGGATCCAAGAAAGACCCTGAAGCCTTCCCCACCTCAACACCTGCTGCTTCTGTATTTGGACAGGCCACTGGCCTTCTGTGACTCAGTTTCCTCAGTTGTGAAATCCAAACAGGAAAGGGATGCACAAGCCAACCAAACCAGGTCCTTTTCTTTGTTCCAGCACTTCCCAATCTCCTGGCCCCAGAGGGCCCTCATGAGTTACAGCTGAGATGGGCAGAGGTTTCAGAACAGAGGCTGCATATGTTCCTGCTTCCACCCCACAGACTTGCCCGGCTAAGTCTCTGAACCTCCTGGAACCTCGGTTTCCTTGCCTGTAAAGCAGATGGGTATGCAGAATGCACTGTGGGCTTCCTGGTGGCTGGCTCCTGAGCAACTGTGAATCAAGGCCATCTCTGCATAGAGCTGATGGGGTAGGCTGAGCCCTACCACAAACAAACTCTCCTCCATACACTTCCAGGGAACAAGAATAGAAGGACAAGGTGCCTTGGACCTCCTGTGCTGCCTGGGCACCAGTCTCATTTGGGGTCAGACCAGACATATGGGGACCAACACATGTCAGGAGCTAAGTGAGCCCTTTATGTAGACCTCAGTAGACTTGAAGCCCACATACACATGCCACAAGCACCTCCAAACCTGTCCGTTTGTCTTCATACCACCTCGTATCCTCCTCTTTAGATATCCTGGGGCCCTTGGCCTCACAAACACATCTACAGCAACATCAGTCTGCACACATATGCTGGTTGCAGCCTTTCCCCAAATGCCAGAACACACTACTCTGAGTCCCATCCCATGAAGCTGCCCAATGACAGGGAGCCACTCTGGGGGGGGGGGGGGGGATGCTAGTGGAGAGTTGGAAACAAGAGTCTAGCTTATTCTGTCTGCCTGGGGCTGCCCCACGCCCCCTGCTGGTGAGGTTAGGGCTCCTGGCAAGGCCAGGGTTCTTTGTTGAAGACCTCAAGGCCCAGCTCAGGCACCTGCTGAATGAAAGCCCTGCCTCTCGGACATGCTAGATCGGCGCCCTCACCAAAGGCACCTGTACACCAGGCCTGGACTCAGAGCATTCTCTGGGCCAATAGCCCCACTCTCCCACCATGCCACAGCTCTTACCTGGGTGAGGTGTCCAGAGTGAGGGAAGACAGGGCACTGGAGAAGACCCGGGTGTCCCAGAGCTTCACTTCCCGCTCGCGCATCTTTGGGGGAGGTCAGAAAGAGGCTTAGAGGAGCCTTACCTCAGCACCATTCCAGGACACCCGGGACCCAGGGCCTGAGAGCACAGTATGGCAGCAGGCACCTGCCCCAGAGCAGCGGGGGAGTCATGCCAAAGAGGGAGAGTTTGGGTTTTCATGTCCTTCCCCTTTAAGAACCCTTAGGTGACAAGGGATAAGAGGCGGTTCCCTCCATGGACTCTGGTCCCTATGGGGCCAACACAGCTCCCAGGGTCAGGCTTAGCTATTGCAAATGGAATCTGCCAGTTTTCCATGGCTGTCAGTCTCCTGGGGCTCTAAGACCCAGCTGCATAGCCAGGCCGTATATGGATAGGCCTGGAACTGGCCATCAGCCCCCCACCTCTCAATGGCTTCACCCCACCCTCTTAGCGCATGGGCCTGAAGGGTCAGACACATGCCCATCTGGCCATGCCCTGCTCATGCTAGAGGAACTACTACCTGGTTGAATCCAGTGGACACGAGGTGCTGCTGGGAACCTGTCCACACCAGCCGGCTCTCTTTGCTGTTCTCATGGGCCTGAGTGTTCTGCAGGAGACAAGAGACAGAGCTAAGCCACCAGGAACCCTGCTGGGGATGAGGATCCCCAGGAGTAGCCTGGAGCTGGGAAGTTCTGCTGTCACCCACTCACCTGAGCACCCACAGAGAGTGGAAGGGAGTAGGTCAATATTTTCCCTGGAGGTTGTGGGTGCACACAGAAAGAAGCAGGAAGATCCCTGCTTCCATTCCTGTGGGCAGCTCTACAGCTAGAGGCGATGAGGCTTCGGCTCAGTCTTGCTTCTCCTGAGAGGGCTGGCAGCAAGGCCTGGCTTAGCACATTGGCAGGTACCCACAGAAGGCACTTGGTCGGGGGTCTCCAGCTCTGGACTTTGACAACTAAGAGTTATGTGACCCTGAGGACCCCTCTTGGAACTTATTTTTCTTGCTTGTAAGCAGGACTCAAGAAGCCTGTGCCACTCATTCCCTGGAACCACAGCAAGGATGGACTAGGAGTCCACGTGGAAGGGCGGGGTCTCTGCCAGGCAAAGCACCATGCAAATCCTGGGATTAGGAGGGCTGCTGCCCGTGGGCAGGAGGGAGGGCCTGAGCCAAGCTCTAGGGGACGTCTTGGGAGGGCAAAACAGTGCCCTTTGTGACTCTCTGTGGTCCTGAAGCTGCCAGCAGGAAGACCTAAGTCCTCCAAGAAGGAAAAGGAAGTTCACATCCCAGGCAGTGGCCCTGTCCCTCTAGGCCCTGGCAGGGGGGAGCTGACGGGGCCAGAGGAAATGCAAACAGCTCCCTCCCAGTCACCCTGGCCCCTGGAGCCTGAGACAAGGACCCTGTTACCAAAAATAGCTTATCCCAACTGTGGCCAGCCTCCTCCGAACTTCCCACGATCTCCTTGGGAATCAATGAGGGAGGGAAGCAGCCTCCAGAAGCTGGCCCAGGGCCCCCTCCCCAGCACACAGGGGCCGCCCCTAGCGTGGGAGACCGCTGGAAACACTCCACTGTGTCCTTCAAGGGGCTTTTCTCACTATTCCCTTCTCACTCAGCCACAGTGGCACGGGAAATCAGGACTAGTGCCTGAGAACCAGGGCCCCACATGTCTCTCTATGTAACAGGGGCTGTGGGGTCAGAACTAGGGTCAGGTCATTAGCAAGGCCTACCTCTCACACTCTAGAGAGGGTCGGAGGTGTCACAAGGGCTCTTGTACCTCAAGGTACAAATACTCTTGTAAAAGGCGAAAGGTTTATACGATCTGAAGAGCAACCAGAGTATACAAATACTCTTGTGTAAGTGGCAGACCAGATGCCTTCTAACTGGTCTGCACTTCATTCATTCATCCACTCATTCATTCCACTTAGTAAACATATGAGGCTTCCCCTAGGCCAGGAGCCAACAGTGGGGCTGGATGATTCTCAGATTACCAAGAATATGCTCATTGTTCATTCATTTGTTCTCAATGTGAGTATTCAAGCTCACACAATGCTGGGCACCTAGAGCCCTGGCAAATGAGGCAGACAAGGTCCCCAAACGCATGGAATACATACATCAGGAGGCTGACTGGACTAACTAACTATAGCACTGTGGTTATAGGTTACTCTAAGTGCCACAGAAAAGCAGTCAGACTGCCTGGGGGAAAGCCAGCCCTGCCCTCATCACCACATCCCACGACAAGTTATGCAGCATCTCTGGGCCTCAGTTTCCTTATCCATAAAAACATCATCACAGGAACTCTTCTGGCTGACTGCCACACAGAATAGGTGTTAACACTAACTGCTTAGCACTGTACCTGGTGCCTATCAATTGTGTATGGTTTTGTTGTTGCTATTAAGACAAGGACTCGGGCTGGGAATATGGCCTAGTGGCAAGAGTGCTTGCCTCGTATACATGAAGTCCTGGGTTCGATTCCCCAGCACCACATATATAGGAAATGGCCAGAAGTGGCGTTGTGGCTCAAGTGGCAGAGGGCTAGCCTTGAGCAAAAAAAAGAAGCCAGGGACAGTGCTCAGGCCTGAATCCAAGGCCCCCAACTGGCCAAATAAATAAATAAATAATTCATATACAGAAAATATAGAAAACAACAAAGCAAAAAAAAAAAAAAGACAAGGACTCACTCTCTGGCTGATGTCATACTTGCCATCTTTCTATCTGAGACTCCTAATTGCTGGGATTACAGGCATGTACTACCACATTTGCTAAGCTGCATTTAAAAAAAATGCTTTACAAAAAAATTTAAAAAAAATAAAAAACAAAAAAATGCTTTACAGGGGCTGGGAATATGGTCTACTGGTGGAGTGCTTGCTTAGCATGAATAAAGCCCTGGGTTTGATTCCTCAGCACCACATAAACAGATAAGGGCGGAAGTGGAGCTGTGGTTCAAGTGGTAGAGTGCTAGCCTTGAGCAAAAATTTGAAGCCAGGGACAGTGCTCAAGCACTGAGTTCAAGCCCCAGACTGGCAAAAAAAAATGCTTTACAAGACGATAACAGGGTCTGGACAGAGGCTACCTAAAATCATCGTAAGGTCCTATTTGAGCCAGAATAGGAGCATCAGCAAGACACTAGTTCTGCATATGGAGGGTAGGCGATGATTGAAAGCAGAGGCTGGGGCTGGGAGAGTACCAGGGAAGACACTTCAACTGTGAGCACAACCAGCACTCTGTCCAGAGGCCACAGGAAGGCTTACACTAGAGATTCCACCCTACCCTCGCCCTGCCTCACTCTAGCCCTAGATCACCAGGGGAGGGGGGGCATAGTGCCGCGGAATAATTTTCAGTTTCCAAACTGGACAGTTACTCACTGATTTCGGTGATCCCTAGGGAGGATGATCCCTACTTTCAATTCCCCCAGTTCTCCAACTTCTGGGTTCTGGGAAGGTATTCTGCTGACTCCCGGCTCTACCACAAGAGGTCCATGGGGAACATATTGGAGCCAGGCTGAGTGTTTCCCACTCAGAGGCAAGAAAGGTGCCAGCCAGCCAGCGCTGCTGGAAATGGCCTTTGTCCCCCTAGGTGACAGATCATCCTGCTCATGAGGTCCCAAGAAGGACTTGCTGCCCCTCAGTCCCCTGACCACACCTGGTCTAGGGAAGAGAAGAGGAGGGGTTGTGGCCAGGCAGCACCAACCCTGCTTGGGGGGGGGGGGGGGGTTGGGGGTGCATACTCAGCATTCCAGCTGCTGTGCAGCCAAATCCCTTCTCCATTACCATGGTAACACTTCCTGTGTAGGGTGTGGCTGCTCTTGGGGCAGCCCTGAACTCTTCTTGGGGAGAGGGGAACTTCTCTAGGAGAAACACCTCCCACTACCCACCCCCTCTCATCCAGACTCAATACTGAGTTGCACCCCCAGGCTAGGCTCTGCCCCAGGGTTGAGGGGATGGTGTTCACATGGCACTGGCTCCTCTATCCAAGAAAGAGATGAAAGAGTTGGTCTCAGCTCCCTCTTGTCCCTGACTGAGGCCCTGCCTCCCAGCCCAGCTCCCATTATCTCCCAGCTACCTGGACTAGCCATGGCTCAAGCCTTTACCTACCTCCATGCTAAGCTCTTTCTAGGTGAAGGGCAGCAGAGTGGGGCTAGGGGAACAGACACATCCCAGCAGTGCACTTTGTGACCTTCAGTGCCCTGGCCTGGACTATAGAAAGAACCAAGAGTCGGGAAGGGTGATCAGGGTGAGAGGAAGTCACACAAGCTAAGTGCTGGGACAAAATGAATAGCTATAAATGTAATCGAAAAACAAAATCAGAAGCAGAGCAAGATGATGCTTGTCAGTATCCCAGTGACTCAGGAGATGGCTTGAGCCTGGGCAACATAGCAAGACTCCATCTCAAAGATAAATAAAAATAGAGTGGCCAAAGGCAAGACCCAAAAGACAGTGGAAGGAAGAGTCCCCTCTCCATGAGTGGATTCCAGGCTTTGGGGACAGGGAGGCTGGGGTGAGATGAGACCCAGAGAGGATGGCACAGCCTTCCTCCCTAGTTACTAGGTAAGAAGGGGGACCACAGAGAGGGCACGCTCAGAGGCCTCTCCCCAAGCCGGCCCCTCAGCTCACACTACCCTGGCCGCCAGCAGCGGTTTTCCTAATAGAAGCCAGGTGTGGGCCAGATGCCCTTGGCGGAAGTGGGGGGCAGGGCTGGCGGAGGGCAGCATTCCAGGCCCAGTGCAGCCCCCACTGCTCAGCACAGTTCAGCAGCAGGGCCAAGCATTGGCACTGTCCCAGCAGCTGGGGGAGCCGCCCACGCTCTTCCCAGGTCTCCTGCCCAAGCCCCCCTCCAGGGGCTCCTCCAGACCCAGACCCAAGCTGTGCCTGCACTCTTCAAGAGCTGGGAGCCCCCTGGCCGGCAGCCACTCCTGTTCCACCTCGGCCTCAATAACCGCCCACCCCTGTGAGAACAGGATGAAGGCGGAGGAAGGCTGGGAGGACCCCACCAAGGAGGGGGAGAGGAAGAAAACACGCAGGGAGCTGGCCCAATCTGAGGCCCAGTGAGCATGAATGCAGATGCCCATGTATTGCCCACATACCGAGGCAGGGAGGCCAGTGACTTAGAGGTCAAAGAAAGCTACCAGGTAAAATGTCAAACTGCCTGCTTGGCTCAATTTACCTGCCAGACACTCTCAGTTCAACTGGACTGAGTGCAGTAACTGACCATATTGTGTTAGCCATTAAGGTGTGCTGTTCCTTGTGGATAGGATTCTGAGGGTGAAATGGGGGGCAGCCCCACACAAAGAATGCCATATTTGGGCTAGAAAATTTTACTATTTGTGTGTATGTGTGTTTGCACGCGCATGCATGTGCTGGTATTGGAGCTTGAACTCAGGACTTCAAGCTCAAATCTGGATTTTCCACTCAAGGCTGGTATTCTATCACTTGAAGCACACCTCAATTTCTGACTTTTCGCTGGTTAATTGGAGATAAGAGTTTCTCAGACATTGCTGCATGAGCTGGCTTCAAACCTCAATCCTTAGATCTCAGCTTCCCGAGTAGCAAGGATTACAGGCATGAGCCACTAGAGCCTGGCTCTTAGATAACTTTACCCTTGACCCCTTGTAGTGAATCAGTCCTGGAAATGGGAAGAGGGATGGGCCTGGATCTTTGTTGGGGAGCTCCTCCCAGAGTTGGCAGCAGAACCCTACACTTCACCTCCCTGGGGGAAGAAACGTCAGTTTCTAGAAAGTTCTTTTGAGAAATATAAATCCACTGATAGATTTTATTGCTTAAAACCCTCTATTGGTGTTACAGCTCAAGGACTAGGTCCTTCACATGGTCTGTTTCCCCTCTGTGCCTCTTTGGTAATAAGCTCAGGCCATCTATGTGTGTCTCCTGGTGAAATTCGGAACTCAGCTCCAAGGCCAGTTGCTCAGTGAAGTGCTAAACCCTCCCAGCAATCACAGGGCAGGGCTACGTGTCTTGGCTTATCAGCTGCTGCCTATGTGGCTTTTGTTGGAAGAAAGACTGACTCCCCAGCAGCTCTGTGCTTGCTGCAGGAACCCTAGGTCCGAGTTTCCTTGTTTGAACCGCTGCACATACTCTGCACCTGGTACACAGGCCCAACCACCCACAGCCCCTGGCTCTCAGTTCAACTGGACTGAGTGCAGTAACTGACCATATTGTGGTAGCCATTAAGGTGTGCTGTTCCTTGTGGATAGCATTCTGAGGTGAAATGGGGGGCAGCCCCACAAAAAGAATGCCATATTTGGGCTAGATAAATTTTACTATTTGTGTGTGTGCGCATGCACGCGCGTGCTGGTATTGGAGCTTGAACTCAGGACTTCAAGCTCAAATCTGGATTTTCCACTCAAGGCCGCTGGCAGACCTGCCCACCCCAGGGTCCACTGTAAGACCTGAGGGGCACGGAGGATGGCAGGAATCTCTCTGCTTCTCTGCAGCTGGTCTCTGCTGACCATGCCAGGCAGGGAGAGTGGGGTCTCAGAGAGGGGGAGGAATCTGGAATCTCAAATTACGTTCTTGAAGCCAGAGGATGCCTCTATCAACAAGCCCCATGGGCCGCTTGGCTGCACCGCACCCTGTGATCAAAGCTATAACCTCCCAGGACCCAGAACTCACGCCCCCAGAAAAATCTTCCAGCGGGAGCATCACCAAGAGCAGCAGCCCGCCTCCCAGGGGCCATGCCAGGAGCCCGAGTCTGCCCCTCCTTCCCTCCCTATGCTGGAACCACAGCGTCCTCACCCTGCACACTGCCTTCCATGTACCCTGCCTCCCACACAACTTACCTGAGAGGCCTTAGCACTTGCTCTGGGGTCAAAGATCCGCAGCTGCTTGTCCTGAAAAAGCACAGAAGGAAACAGAGAGCAGACATTTAGGGCCAGAGGATCCTTGGGGCCAGCCTGTCTCCCTGACCCCAGGTCCTGATTGGCTCATACCCCAGTATGCAAGGAGTCACCGTGCACCAGGAGACCCTCCCCCAACTAAGTTCCTCCTTATACCAAGGCATGTCTTCTTCCTATATAGTTACTCAGAAGACTACAGGAAGAGACAAAAGTTCACCTCCTTGTGCATACAGAGTGTGCTAAGCACATCACACACACTCACTTGCTCCTCATCTTTCCAACAGCCTTATGAAGCGATACTATCAGCATGACTCCTCCTTGGCAGGTGCCAGTGGCTCATGCCTGTAATCCTAGCTACTCAAGGGGCTTAAGACTGTGGTTTGAAGCCAGCCCAGCAAGTAAAGTCTGTGAGATCCCTATCGCCACTAAATACAAAATAAGCTGGAAGTGGAGCTGTGGCTCAAGTGGCTAGCTTTGAGCAAAAGAAGCTCAGGGACAGCACCCAGGATCTGAGTTCAAGCCCAAGACCAGCACCAAAAACAAACAAACAAACAGAATGACCCATATGACCCCTCCATATACAGAGAAATAGAGGTTGCTGGCCACACCTGTCTGTCTAGCCCTGTGCTTGGCCCAGCCTGGCTCATGTGATGACATCATTTTTGCACTTCCAAAACTGTAAACTAGAAAGCCTAACTGACACTCCTTAACCATCCTCTTAGCAGTTACTAACCATATTACCCCAGGGCCAAGATGGAAACAGATAAACAGGGCGGGGAGGGGTGGCGGGCGGCATGGGGAACTGTACTGAAATAAAATGTCCATACCTTTACCCAGGTCCTTAAAGTTGTGGACCGTTGTGGAATAATGTATGTGGGTGTGTACACAGTATATAAAGTGCATAAAGAACTGGACAGAGGGGATGGGAATGTGGCTTGTGGTAGAGTGCTTGCCTTGCATGCATGAAGTCCTGGGTTTGATTCCTCAGCACCACATAAATAGAAAAAGCCAGAAGTGGCACTGAGGCTCAAGTGGCAGAGCTAGCCTTGAGCAAAAAGGAAGCCAGGAAAAGTGCTCAGGCCCTGAGTTCAAGGCCCAGAACTGGCAAAAAAAGAAAAGAACTGGCCAAAGCCAGATACCAGCATCTCACACCTGTGATCCTAGCTACTCAGGAGGCTGAGATATGACCATGTTTTAAAACAAGCCTGTGTAGAGAAATCTGAGTTGTTGTTTTTTCTCTAATTACCCAGAAAAAGTATGGCTCAAGTGGTAGAGCTCCAGCCTTGAGCCAAAAAAGGAAGAATGTGAGACCCTGAGTTGAAGCCCTGGTACAAGGCTCAAAATAAAAAAGAACTGGGGCAGAAGCACTACACCTGGGGAGCAGGGGGAGAGGGGTAGGAAAAAGACAACCTGGGCACAGACAGGTCAGGGCAGAGTCTGTGTCCACTATTTATAGGCTTGGCCATAATTGGTGGCAATAAACTGTTACATACAAAAAGGAAGTTTCAGAATAACATGGCATGGTGTGAATCTACTGTGGTCAAAATAAACAAAAATCTCTATTTATGTGACCATGTTCTTGTACATTTTGGGAGTTTGCTGAGCAAGGAGAAAGGTACTGACCAGCATAGGCCAAGGTGTAAATGCTGGGTATGAGGGGTGGGGAGTGTGGCTGACTAGAATTTCTTTTCATAGCATGAACATCACAGATTCTATTTTCATGTTTTGGAAAATAACAATTGGACTTTGAATTAAAAACATTACTGTTGCCAGATGCTAGTGGTTCACACCTATAATTCCAACTACTCAGGAGGCTGAGATCTAAGGATCGTGGTTGGAAGCCAGCCTGGGCAGGAAAGTCTGTGAGACTCTTATCTCCAATTAACTAATCAAAAACTGAAAGTGGCGCTGTGGCTCAAGTGGTAGAGCACTAGCCTTGAGCAAAAGAAGTTCAGGGACAGTGCCCAGGTCCTGAGTTCAAGCCCCAAGACTGGCTGAAAAAATAAAACAAAAACCCAAAATCATGACTGCTTATATCAGCACCAGAAATTCTTAGTTATAAATCACACAAAATATATATCAACAAATATGAGGGAAACTACAGAATTCTGATAAAGGAAATCAAAGAAAACTTGCCATTAGTGGCTCACACCTGTAATCCTAGGTATTCAGGAGGGTGAGATCTAAGGATCACAGGTTGAAGTCAACCTGAGCAGGAAAAGTCCAAGAGACTCTTTATCTCCGGTTAATCACAAAAAGCCAGAAATGGAACTATAGCTCAAGTGGCAGTGTGCCAGCCTTAAGCAAAAGAGCTCAGGGACAGTGCCCAGGCACTGAGTTCAAGCCCTAGTTCTGGCTGGCACACACGCATGTACATATGGCACACACACACACACACACACACACACACATCAAAGAAGATCTAAATAAATAGATAAACTTAAAGTTGCTGTGATAACAGTTGTGTCTAATTTGTTCTATGGATACCATACAATCCTAATCAAAATTCCAGCAAGTTAACTTGTGAATACTGACAATCTGACTCTAAAGCTTAGATGAAGAAGCCAAGCATGGTGGTTCATATTTGTAATCATAGCATTTGGGAGGCCAAGTCAGGAGAATCAGAAGTTCTAGGCCAGCCTGGGATCCAGTAAGATCTTGAGGGGAGGAGGGAACAAATAACCCAGAATAATTAACACAAAATTGAAGGAGCATAAAACCAGAGGACTAATACACCCAATTTTACAAAAAATGCCACAGTAATCCAGGAGGTGGTGGTGTTGGCAAAAATAAAAATAAATTAATTAAATAAATAAATAAAAAATTAAGTGATAACAAGAGCAAGAAAGCCAAGTAAGAATGAGAGCCCTGAATTCAAGTCCTAGTACTGGCACAGAGAGACAGAGACAGAGACAGAGACACAGAGGGAAGTTTCATTTAGCATAATGAAATGCTATTTTTTTCAAGTCCATCTGTGTTGTAAGCTATAACAGGATGCCCCCCGCCTTTTTTTTTTTGCCAGTCCTAGGACTTGAACTCAGGGTCTGGGCACTGTCCTTGAGCTTCTTTTGCTCAAGGCTAATATTCTACTACTTGAGCCACAGCATCACATCTGGCTTTTTCTGTTTATATGGTAGTGAGGAATCAAACCCAGGGTTTCATGCATGCTAAGCAAGCCCTCTACCACTAAGCCTCATTGTTAGCCCATTTCCTTCGCTTTTAAGGCTATATAGTATTCCATTGTGTGTACATGCCATCTTTTGTTGGTTTATCCACTCATCCAACAGTTAGATGCTTTGGTTCCACCTCTTAGTAAATTCTGGTACAAAACTCAGTTCTTGGCACCCAGCAAGCTACATGAAGGTAGCTGAGCCATTGAGTGTAGTAGTTTAAGTATGGATGCAAACCAGGATTCAGAGTGAACCCTGAAGCTGTTCTGGGTCAGGTAAAGGGGTGGAATCGAGCTCTACTCTGTCTTCCCTGGACTCACTCACTGCAGAGAACTGCCCTAACTATCCACAAGGCTGGCACGCCCTCTAGTGACCACCTTCTTCTTCACTGGCCCAGGGAGGTCCCTTCTTAGGGAAAAGTACAAGGAAGGAGCTACAGAGGCTGTAGTGGCCCTGGGAACAGAGTTGCTCCACACCACCAGAAGCAGGAAGCAAGTAGAAACCAGCAACAGGGAGGTCTCCAAACGAAGAGAGAGAGGCAGGTAACAGGCTCCAATGGGAAGGCATATGTCCCACACCAACCCCAAACAGCCTGCCCTAAGCATGGGCAGCCATAGTATATAAACCGATGCATAGCCTAGCTCAGCCTATTGATACTGGCAAAGGGGCTCTGGTGAGATTCCCATGGCAAACCATGAGCATTTCCACCTGGCCTGTAGTCACAGGGGGCACTTCCAGCTCCCAACACCATACTACAAGGGCTCTGTGTTGGGAGCTGAACCCAGGATACTTTTAAACTAAGGAAGGCAGCAGTGGATACAGGACTCGGGCATCTGCTGGTCTCAGCACCTGTGCCTAGACAGGTGCTGACCTGGTAATGTTGCTGAATACCCACAGGGTGAATATTTGAGTCCAGGAAGCAGGGGCAGGAGCAGGGGGTCATTCCATAGCATCACTCCCACCATCTTTCATTCCTGCAGCTTGAGGTTTTGTGCTTAGAGGAGAAATGTTTCCCCCTGGGGAAATAGCACAATCCCTCAGGGGCCTGGACTTCTGCCTGTACAACACCAACAAGTAAGCAATGGTATAGCCACACGAGGGAGCTGGCATCACCCACCAAGCTGCTTTGTCCTTCCCATCCCTGAAGGTCATCATGCATCTGAGTTTAGACACTGCCTGCCTTGGTTATGTTCTGTCCCCATGGCAGGCAAAGGAAAGCTTATTTCTGTCATCACTGGCTGTTCTGGCTTTTAGTACTTGACTGCTGATCAGCTGCCATTATAGCAACAGGCACAATCCTTATTCAAAGCCCCTCATGTGAGAGGCCACAGCACCTGTCTCTCCAAGTGGCTGGAAGACATCTGGACCAGTGGCTTCCTCCAGTCAGTGTGCTTTTCCTGCCTGCCTTGCCCCTGGCCAACCAAACCTTCCCAGAATCTGACCAGCTCTAGGCTGCATGTTCCTTTCAGAGACGGGTCACAGGTCAAAACCACCCTCTTATCTGTACTCTCTTGATGTGAGTTGGCTGCTCTACCAGCACAGGGGTGGCCCAGTGCTTGGGTACAGATGCAGCTGAACACTAGCCTCATAGGAAGGAAGAGTGTTTAGACAAACCAGACAAGCAGTGGATGAAGCTGGCTCAAAGTAGAAGGGAGCTGAATGGCACAGACCAGGGACCAGTAGGAGGCTTTCCTTTCAAGGTCCTTCTAAGAGGGTTCCAAGTAGAGGAGGGGGCTCAAAAATGGCCCTCCTGACCTCAGTGCTGAACTTGCAAAGCACAGTCAAGGGTTAAATAGCATAAGCTGTCCCCACACAAAGGCCACAAGTGCTCACTGCCTGCTTACCTTGCAAGTCGTGCCCACAAGGACTCCATCTCGGCTCCAGACAGCACTCTGGACCAGGTCTCCGTGGCTCACCAGCTCTGTAGATGGAATTGGGTGGGGACAGGCCTGGGGTAATGCCCAAAGCAAAGACAGCAGCAAGGGTCCCTTTCAGCTGGGACAGGAAAGGGCCAGAAACCCCTTCCAGATCTGCTACATCTGCATCCAAGGTTTCTTACTTTACCTCTATCTTCATGAGGTCATGTGCTGCCACTCAATGACCCTCAAAGGCTCCCAGCTCCCTGACTTGGACTTTGCGTCCCCTAGGATCAATTCTACTTGGGCATGCTAGCTAAGTGCTCTACCAACTGAGCCCCCATCCCTGCTCCTGACACTTATTTTTTAATTCAAGTTACTAACAACACCAACAAGGAGAAGAAGGGCTGCATACTGTACTACCTGTCAGGGGCTGCTGCTTGGCTACGTCCCAGATCTTCACAGTGCGGCCTGCTGTGCTCACCAGAACACCATCCACAACAGGGTGAAACTGCAGTACTTCCACTGGTAGCTCCTCAGGACCCAACACCACCCCAGGCACTGAGGGCAGGTCCTGGCCAGGGCCTGGCAGCCGCCAGAACTTCACCTATGGGCAAGATGTAGTTTATGGCAGGGCTGGGGGGCCTTGCTGCCTTTAGCCAGCCTCGCCCAGGGCTTCCCCACCCCATGAGATTCCATGTTGGAACAAGGCAGATCACTACTAGGACCACACTACTGGGCCTGTCAGGGCACCCCACAGCCTCAGCTCTTTGGGCTAAGTAGCTGTATACTATGTGTCTTGGGAAAGTTGGAGGGTCACCAGTGTGAGGGTCCTAGGTTATGTTTGGAGGCTGGTAGAGAAGACACATAAGTGGGGTCAGGGGCTCTGCTGTCTCCTCCAACCTCCCACATCACCCCTGCCTGCCTCCCTTGGGCAATCAGAAATATAAGAGAAAGTCAACCACAGCTCAGGGTAGATACTTGGGGGCCACCAAGAGAAGGGACAAAAGCCTGGGGACTCAGATAAGATGTGGCAGCAACTCAAACTGGCCCCACTCACCGTTCTGTCAGTTGAGCCAGTGGCCAGGAGGAAGTCATCAAAGGGAGAGAAGTCCAAGTCGGTGACCTGGTCTGTGGGAGAAGAGCAGTTCGATCTACCAAACATCCTTGTTCCAACCCAATGGTTCCTCCTCTCCAGGGGGAACAAAGACCAAGACACCTTATACCCTGACAGAAGCAGTTGAAGGTCTCCAGAGCCAGGTTCCCCCTAGATGGCAGGGGGCAAATGACCTACGCCCCCTCTGCATGCATTGGGATGTGTCTCCAAGAGCCCTAGCATCAGGAGGTGGGCAGGAGAAGCTCCTTGAACTTGCTCAGCCACCACTGCCAGCCCAGAACCTCCTAAGTAACATATCCAGCTGTGGAAAGTCCCCAGGAACTGTCCCCCAAACCCTTCTTTTTTTGACATGAGCAACTGGAGCTTATTTCAGTGCTTTGGTGGGGAGGAGAATGTAGAACACAGAGGGAGCCACCACTCAGAAGGGAAATGGGGCTGGTGGTATGTTGGGGTCCATCTTTCTCGCCTTGATGGAAGGGGCTTGATGCACCTCCCCCAGCCATGGGGAATGCGGACCTGCTACCCCCTCTAGATTGGAATCCAGAGAAACCGGTTGGGCCAACAGCCCTCCAACCTGCCAGCCAGCTGGGCGCCCACCAACCCCACCCGGGTTCGGTGGGCTCAAGTGACATTAGCCCTTGGGGGTCACGTGACAGCTCACAGCCTATCAGAATCCTGGCCAACCCCCTTCCTTCGGGATCATCTCCCCTTGACCTTCTCTCAATAAAGTTAGTTCGCTCTCAGAAGCCTACTCCGTGGTCTATGTACGCTAGCTCCCAGGGAAGGATAGCGGTCACATTACCACGTAGGTCGCGCGCACGCCAGGCCGGAGTGACCCCTACGTCTCACTCTAACTTACCTGCAGATCGAGGGTTAGGGGAGAGGACGATACGGAGGGTAATAAGAGAGAAAGAAATAAGCATCTGAGCCGGGTCAGAGAAAGAACCCCAACAGTGGTATAGGATGGAGATGCAAGATGAAGGATGGGCGGAGAGGGAAGGAGTACAAGCAGGACTTGTAGCCCAGCCATTGTCCGTCATCCTCTCTGCCTACATCCCAGTGAAGCTGAGAAGGACTGCTTTCCTCTTGGCCAGAGGAGACAGGGGGAGGGGAGTAGACATGGGCAGGCATTTCTGCAATGGCTCCTGCCTGAAATCCGCCAGCAAGACAAGCCTTGGAACCTTGTAGCCATAACTGGTGGTGGCTGGGTCTGCCAGGGGCACTGGTAGCATGGCATTTTCCAAAGAAATGAGATGCAGTAAGAGTTGAATGAAATGAATGTACCTATACTAGGTACTTTTTTTTTTGTCTGTCCTGGGGCTTGAACAGCCTGGGCACTGTCCCTGATCTCTTCAGCTAAAGGCTAGTGCTTTAGCACTTGAGCCACAGCACCACTTCTGGTTTTCTGGTGGTTAATTGGAGATAAGAGTCTCATGGACTTTCCTGCCCAGGATGGCTTTGAACCTCAGATCTCAGCCCCCTGAGTAGCTAGGACTACAGGCATGAGCCACTGGCACCCAGCTGTGCTAGGTACTTCTGTGCATACATTCCCCAACTCTTACCAACAGTGCATCAGATAGCATCACCCCAACATGAAGGTAAGGACACTGAAACTCAGAGAAGGGAAGTAACTTGCTCAGAGCCACATAGCTTAGAAGAGATGGTCCAAGGGTCAGGCTCAGACAGTTCTGGAAATTGTACTTAACAATTTGATTCTATACTGCCTTTCCCAGAAGTAGGAGAGGGCCATGAGCCACCCAATGGCTTACATACCAGACTGCTCCAGGTGCCCACTGGCTCTGCAATGCTGGCTGCTGGGCTGAAGGGAGCCCTAAAACGCAGACAGTAGCCTTAGCCCTGCCTGTCCCAGTTTTCTGCAGGAACTGAGCTCAGCGACCTCTAAAAGAGCTTGTATGCAGAGGAAGAGAGTCTGAAGAGTTGCCGCACCAATGGCACAACCTGCATAGTCTAGTTTCTATTTAGAGTACACTAGGAATAGAGTGCTCGCCATCTTTCAAATAGCACCAACTTGGGGTAGCTCCTCTATATGTAGAAAGTATCAAAAGGTAAATTAGGGGCTGGGAATGTGGCTTAGTGGTAGAGTGCTTGCCTAGCATCCATGAAGTCCTGGGTTTGATTCCTCAGCACCACATAAACAGAAAAAGCCAGAAGCGGTGCTGTGGTTCAAGAGGTAGAGTGCCAGCCTGAGCAAAAAGAAGCCAGGGACAGTGCTCTGAGTCCCAAGCCCCAGAACTGGCAAAAAAAAAAAGGCAAATTATGCACTGGTGACTCATGCTTATAATCCTAGTTACTTAGGAGGCTGAGATCTGAGGATTGAGGTTCAAAGCCAGCTTGGGCAGACAAAATCTGAGAGATCCTTACCTTCAAGTAACTAGCAAAAAGCTGGAATTCTGGGCTTGGCTCAAGTGGCAGCCATGAGCAAAAAGGCTGAGAGTCTGAAGCCCCAAGTTCAAGCCCCAGTACACACACACACACACACACACACACACACACACACACACACACACACAGCAAAGGCAGTGTCTAGAATCATAGCACCCAGTAGGCTGAGGCAGGAAGACTGTGAGTTCAAGGACAGTTTACATAGCAAGACTCTGTTAAAAATAATGGGGCTGTGTGTTGGTGGCTCATGCCTGTAATCATAGGTACTCAGGAGGCTGAGATCTTAAGATCTTAGAAAGACTGTCTTGTATGATTCCATTCAGGTCGAGAAAAGGCCAATCTACAGAGCAGAGGCTAGAAAATTCTTCCTGCTAAGAGTGAGGCAGTACCCAGTTCAGGACTTCACACTCAGTCTCTGTCAAAACTATTCAACATTGGCCAGGGGCAAAGTTCAGTGGTAAGCCATGTGCTTACTTAGCATGCCTGAAGCCCTGGGCTCCATCCTCACAACCAAAAAACAAAGAAAATAAATAAATAACCTTCTCAACTCTGCCCTTGCAAGAAACAGGACAGTGAATGGCAGGGCTCTGTTCCAAAAGAAGTATTTACAAGTCAGGTGCTAGTGACTCACAACCTGTAATCCTAGGTGTTCCAGAGGTTAAGATCTGAGGACCAAGGTTAGGAGCCAATCGGGGTAGATAAATCCTAGAGATTCCTTTTTTTTTTGGCCAGTCCTGGGCCTTGGACTCAGGGCCTGAGCACTGTCCCTGGCTTCTCTTTGCTCAAGGCTAGCACTCTGCCACTTGAGCCACAGCGCCATTTCTGGCAATTTTCTGTATATGTGGTGCTGGGGAATTGAAACCAGGGCTTCATGTATACGAGGCAAACTCTCTTGCCACTAGGCCATATCCCCAGCCCAATCCTAGAGATTCTTATCTCCAATTATCTAGCAAAAAGTCAGAACTGGCAGTGTGTATGGCTCAAATGGTAGAGGGCCAACTGTGAACAGTAAAAGCTAAATGACACCAAGAAGCCTGGACTTCAAGCATCAGTATAGATATGTATGAAAAACAAGTATTTACAAAAACAACCGTTGGCTTATGTGGCACAGGTCTGCTTCAGAGGTAGTAAGGGAACTGATTGGTGGCTGCCTGAGGCCGATTAACTGCCTGGTAGTTACAGCTTTAACTTTAAAACGTCATTTTTTTTTTTTCATTTCAAGTAAGCAGTGTTTATAGCACAAATGCCTTAATTCTTTTTTATGTGTACGTGTGCTGGTCTTAAAGCTTGAACTCATGGCCTGGGCAATGTCCCTTACCATTTCTTGCTCAAGGCTAGCCCTCTACCACTTGAGCCACAGCTCCACTTTCAGCTTTTTGATGGTTAACTGGAGATAAAAGTCTCATGGACTTTCTTGCCCAGGCTGGCTTTGAACTGGATCCTCAGATCTCAGCTTGCTGAGTAGCTAGGATTACAGGCATGAGCCACAAGCACTGGGCGACAATTCTTTTTGTAAGTTTAGATCAGAAAACCAAGATGGTATAACTTAACACACAAAGCACTCTAGACAAATCTTTGTCATCTTTTCCAACCACCATCATCATCACTGTCAAAATCTCTTCACTGAGCAGTCCATTGGGCCAAGAATCTACCGACAGTTCTACCCCATGGCCTTCCAAAGAGTGACCAGGAACACCAGTCAGAGCTTAGGCCCATAGCTGCTGTAACTAGATAAGGAAGATGAAGTCTGCCCGCAGGCTGTCAGGGAGAAAGCCAGGCATCCCTAGAAGCAAGTACAGCAGACAAAAACCCTTTGTGAGGACCCATCTCCAGCCCTGCCACCCAGCATAGCCAACTCCTTGAAGGGTCCTGTGCAGCCTGGCTGACAACAGTGCTAGTGCCTAGTGGCACTCTAGGAGAGGACACTAGGCTAAGAGCCACACAGTGCCAGTCTCAAGCCCTCCACCTAATTGATGACCTGGGGTACTTTCTTTCCTCCTTTCTGCCCAGGCCCAAATTTTAAATCAGGTTGAGCCTATGGAGCCTGAGAACCTTGTAAGAACACTCAGTGTAGATAGTAACACCAAGTGTGTATGATTCCCTGGCCCCAGAGAAGCTGAAGGAGTCCTAGATCAAGTACTCACTCACCTGAATGGCAACCCAGGTAGGCCACATGTCTCTTGTCCTCCCCATGGCTGTCCAGAGGTACAATACCCAACACACCTATGAAACAAACACAGGGGCTTTGACTTTGGGTCTAATAGGGACTAGTTACCTCCTAGACCAGAACCTCTAGAGAGGTCATACCCAAAACTCAGCCTGGTAGTCTACAAGTAGACTCCTAGTCCCAGTCTACCTGTAGACACAGACACAGTGAATAGCCCAGGGCTGGTTCTTCCCCAGGTAAGATGTACACCTGTGTGTGGAACGAGAGGCTGCTGGAAGGAGAAGTTTTCTCTCTGGCCACTGACAGTTCTCCCACCTTTACCAGAGACAGAAGCCAACCCCTAAGGCAGCAGAGAGGGACTGAGAGAGACTGGGTTGATACCATATGTCAGTTTTTGGATAGTGCTCTACCTGAAGCCCTTGACTTCTCAAACAATTGATTTGAAGTCTACATTATACTAAGCAGCCAAAGGGTTTTCTGAGACAGGGTCTCACTATGTAGCCCAGGCCCAGAAATCACTATCTCCCTGCTTTGGACTTCTAAGGGCTAGGATTACAGATATACACCATCCTGTTCAACTTTATTATTTTATTTTATTTTTTTGCTAGTCTGGGCTTGAACTCAGGGCCTGGGCACTGTCCCTGGCTTCTTTTTGCTCTGCCACTTTTTGCTCTGCACTTTTTGCTCTGCCACTTGAGCCACAGCGCCACTTCTGGCCGTTTTCTTTATATGTGGTGCTGGGGAATTGAACCCAGGGCTTCATGTATAGGAGGCAAGCACTTTTGCCACTAGGCCATATCCCCAGCCCCAACTTGATTTTTTTCCCCCCTGTCCCTGAGCTTCTTTTGTTCAAGACTAGTGCCCTACTACTCTTGGCTTTTTCGGTCGTTTTAGTTCAGAAAGCCAGTCTAGGAAGAAAAGTTCATGAGAGTCTTTTTAAAATTATTTTTTATGATATTATAAAGGTGATATACAGAGGGGTTACAGTTACATAAGACCCTTATCTCCAATTAACTACAGAAAAGCCAAAAGTGGAGCTATGACTTAAGTGGTAGAATACCAGCCTTGAATGAAAAAATTAAGGGACAGAGCCCAGGCCCTGAGTTCAAGCCCCAGTACTGGCACACGCACACATACACACAAAATCAATCTGATTATGTTAACCATTTTGTGCTGATAGAAGCCCTATGTGATGCTCCCCTCTAAACTCTCCCAGCCCACCACCACCACTGCTCCTGCTCTCTAGCAGGTATAATCCTAACCTTCCTCCTTATCTTATCTATGATGACAAGGTCTGAACCTACTCCCCTGTAACCATCACCACCCCTACCTGGACGGTCAGAATTGAAGGCAATCAAGCTACAGCTCGATTTGATATGACTGCCACATGTGGGGGTAGTCCCTGCACGAATGTCACTGATCCAGGCCTGGAAAAGACAAATAGGAAGAAATACAAGGTGAGGGCTGGGTCTCTCTGTTCATGCTTAAAGCAGTGGCCATAATCCAGTGAGGTCTATCTTAAAGCTGTACCACAATAAATGCATTCCTCTGGATCAAACCCTGTTACCGCTCACACAGTCCCTTAGAAAAAAATGTTCTTGAAATAATCTAAAGGAGTAGTTTTGCTTAGCAAGTCAGTTCCTTAATAAGGGGGAGGAGGCTGTCAGAAGGAAGTGAATGGGTAGAGGGACTTGTTTCTGTTAAGATGGAGGGAGGGAGGCAGGCAGAGGAAGTCAGAGTGAGCCACTGAAACAGAAGATGGGCTCAGCGTCCCCAGTTCTCTGCTGAGGGCCCCCTCAGAACCTTTTCCAAGCACAGGAGAAAAACACCATTAATTCAGGAGGGGAAAACAGAGGCCTGGAATCCTCAGAACATGCACTTGTACCAAGCTCCCTAGGTGAGTGAATGCCTTGTTCCCACAGAGATGTTTAATGCACCAACATGTGGGGATCCGTGGGAACATTTTCTCCAAAACTGAGATGAATCAAGTACTTACATTTCCTGCTTTGACAACATCTTCCTCATCCCCACCCTCACCCCCATTATGGCATCACCATTTAATTTTCCCATTTGTGTCCACTGGCCACTGATAGAACATGAATAGCTTGTATTATTTTCCCCTCCTGAATTGTATATATTGTATAGTGAGAAGACATTATCTTTGAAAAGCAGAACAAAACACCTGCTCTTCTGCCTCCCAAATATAAACTCTTCACCTCGCCAAGCAGTTCCTGGTTCTGTGGTCCTATCTGTCTACCTGGTTGGATGGAGGCCCATGCAGAAGCAAGCATCAAACCTCCCATGTGGTACTTACTGCACTCAGAGCAACAGTTTTCTTATAAATCTAAACACTGAACACTCACCTTTTGTCTTTCTACATGCCATTGTGTGTAGAATAAAACTCAGTTTCTTCCTATGGTCTCCAGGCTCCTGCAGGACTGCTCTGGACTCATTGGTAACCATGCTATCCACCCAACTTTTCCCTTTTTTACTCCTCCACCAGGCTCTTTTCCACTTCTCAACCTTCCGGCTTCAGCTAACTTGCCACTTCCTCCAGGAAGCCTTTTCCACCATCCTTCTAAGGTTAACCCCTACTTCACTATCTCCAACTTAGCCTCTCATGTGTTCTTCAATGCACTTATGAAAACTTGCAGTATCCTTAATATGAGATCTCTGTTTGCTGGCTGTCTCTTTCATGATATTGTAAGTGCCACAGGGGAGGGAAAATGCTGTGACATTCACAGCTGTGAGTGCAGAAGCTGGGTAGTGCACATAGTAGGGCATAAAAAATACTGCCAAAAAATTGAAATGCACTGGGTGCCAGTGGCTCACATCTGTAATCTTAGCTACTCAGGAGGCTGAGATTTGAGGATCATGGTTGGAAGACAGTCCAGGCAGAAACTCTGTGAGACTCTTTTTTTATTTTCCAGTCCTGAGATCTTGAACTCAGGGCCTGGGCACTGTCCCCGAGCTTCTTTTGCTCAAGATTAGGCCTCTACCACTTGAGCCACAGCACCACATCTGGCCTTTTCTGGTTACGTGGTACTGAGGAATCGAATGCAGGACTTCATGCATGCTAGGCTAGCACTCTACCATTAAGCCACATTCCCAGCCCTGTGAGACTTTTATCTCCAATAAACTACTCAAAAGAGCAGGAAGTGGTGCTGTGACGCAAGCGGTAAAGTGCTTGCCTTGAGCTAAAGAAGCTTAGAGACAGTGCCCAGACTCAGAGTTCAAGTCCCAGGACTGGCAAAAAAAAAAAAAAAAAAATTAAACGAAAGTCAAGCCCAGTGCCAGTGGCTCATGCCTATAATCCTAGCTACTCAGGTGGTTGAGATCTGAGGATAGCAGTTGGACGAAGAGGCCTGCTGAGAAGCTCTTACCGCCAATTAACTACCAAAAAATCAGGAAGTAGAGTTGTGTCTCCAGTGGTAGAACACCGCGTTGAGCAAAAAAGTTGAGGGAGAGAGGAAAGAGCAGAGAGGAAAACGGAGGGGAAGAGGGAGGGAGGGAGAGGGAGAGGCCTCTACTTGCTTTGGACCCCTGATGGGATCACTAAGAGGTCAATTCCTATCCCAAATTATCTGAGGACACTCCCAGCCCTTCCAGATAACACAAGAGGTGGCAGACTAGGGCTAGCCTGCTGCGGTTCCGGGAATGGAAGGTGCCCCCCAGCACGGGGCTAGGCTTCTCTGGGCTCCACCAGCTCTGGTTTCCCCCAAGCCACACCCAGCCTCCGCGGGAAGCATCACTGAGAGTAAAAGAAGATCTTGCGCCAGCAGCGACAGGAGGAAGCTCCGGCGGAAACCCGAGGGAGGGGTGCACCGCCCGGTCGAGGGGCGCCAGGGAAAACAGGGGCATTTTCCCCACTGCTTGGCCCAGGACAGAGACGATCTCGGATGGCACCGCACGGAGGACGAAGAGCCGGGCAGCAGAGCCCCAGCCCCGGCTCCTCTGCGAGGCTGACCGGAAGCCGGAAAGGCAGGCAGCCCCGCAGGCCTCAGGCCTGGCTCGGGCCGGGAGGGATGCGCAGTCTCCGGGGTCCCAGGGCGACAGGGACAGGCGAGACACTCCGCAGGGTCCACCTAGCGGCCCAGAGCGCGTCACCAGAGCTCCGGACTTTGGTCTTTGGGCAGCGACAGACCAGCTAGGGCGCTGGGCCGGGGCCTGAAGGAGGCGCCCCGGAGGAGAAGGCTCTGGGGGACTCGGCGGCACCGGGTATCCACTGCCGGGCCAGTGCGTGGTGGGGAGGACAGCGGGGACCAGGGGCGAAGGGACAGGGCATGCAGGCTAGGCTCACCTCCCGGCGTGGCGGCCGGGCCTCCGTGTGCCGGAATTTGGACACCTTGAAGCGGTTCATGGCGGCAGAGACCTGCGCGGCGCAGCCTGAAAGACGAGGGGCGTCGGTTCTCAGGTGCACGCTGAAGAGCCACGCTACTCCCGCTGCCGGCCGGCCCCACCCGCGGCCCGCCGCTCGACGCCACGCCCCTACACGCCCCCACCCAATCGAAACCGCCTGCGGCCCGCCTGGCCACACCCTACTGTTTCTTTCTCGCGCTGGACCGGCCTCTTGACCAATGACCGCTTGGCAATCCCATGGTGCCACGCCCCCACGCCTAAACGCTACGGGGCAGGTGGGAGGTTGTGCACACCGCGGCTTTTGGTCCACCACCCGTTGGAGCGTGCCAGAGCATCGGGCTCCGCGGTTGTGATTCCTTGTTCAGAGTTTGTTCTTGAGACTTTTTTCAGCGGGCCGATTGCGCTCTCCCACAATAATTACTTTAAGTAGTTAGAGAGAGCCAATCACAGGTGGCTCAGGTCTAGCTACTCTGGAGGCTAACATCTGGGGATCGTGGTTCGAAGCCAGCCTGAGTAGACTAATCCATGAGATTATTATTTCCAATTAACCAGCAAGAAGCTGGAAGTAAAGGGGTGGCTCAAGTGGTAGAGCTCCAGTTTGGGGCAGAAAAGTCAATTGAAAGTGCCCAAGCCACCAATTCAGGGAACCTAGCTCTTGGAAGATCCACACTGAGAATAGAGCCCATCAGCTGTGCTCTGAATTTTTAAATTCAGATTTGGATGATTCCCACAAGAGGGAGGAATCTTGCCACAAGAAGAAGGCATAGGGGATGTGACTCTTGGCCCAGATGTGCCACAAATGGCTTTTACCTAGTAAACTGCATCTGCATCACAGGGCAACTCTAGCTTGCAGTGCCAAGGTCCCACAGATGAAGCTACTTTCCCTCACTGGGAAGCCAAGCTCCAGTCACAATAAGTTCTACATAAGGGTTATCTATCTTGTCCTGCTTTGTACCTAATTTCTCATGTCCTAGGAATACAGTAAACCTTACACTTTGTCAATGTTTAATAACTGGATCATGTCATGCTTCAAACCGAAATCCTCAGATCTTAGCCACCTGAGTAGCCACTAGGATTACAGGCTTGAGCCACTGGCACCAGGCCCAACCAGAATTTTATTGTTGAAGGCTCTGCATATCTACATTAACACCCATGTACAGAAAACGTTTGTGAACAGTATTATGGGTATGCCTTAAGGGGAGGAGCATTAATCATCCTAAACCCATTCACAAAGTCTCATGTTCCCTTCCTAGGGCTTGGGAAGGTGATTGTGTGAAAAGTTCAAACCTCTCTGCAAATAAACTGGCAGGTCTACCTTTCTAGCCTCATCTCCAGTTACACACCCTACTTTTCGGGTATTTGCAAACTTCCACATCTTAAGACATCTGCTTTCAAAGTCCTTACATTACTTGAAATATTGTGTCCCTACTCGATGTACTTTTTTTTTTTTTTTTTTGGCCAGTCCTGGGCCTCGGACTCAGGGCCTGAGCACCATCCCAGGCTTCTTCCCGCTCAAGGCTGTAGCACTCTGCCACTTGAGCCACAGCGCCCCTTCTGGCCGTTTTCCATATATGTGGTGCTGGGGAATCTAACCGAGAGCTTCATGTGTAGGAGGCAAGCACTCTTGCCACTAGGCCATAATCCCAGCCCTCAATGTACTTTTCATCAAAGTGCAGTCCTCTTCACACTGCAAACCTCGCACATGCGTTTGAAAGGCAGAATGACTAATGCTTACTTGCAACTGTCTATATCTTTGATAGCATTCAAAACGATACTCATTAAAGAACGCGTCTTTCTCTCCAGTGAGATCTGCTCCTCTAGGCAAGTTCTGCTGTAATATTCATCGTGGTACTCCCAATATTCTGAACGTATTTAACACAAGATAGGTATATGATGCGCAGTAGGTGACTGACATAGTACGTGTTCACAAGCCTTACTAAGCTCATTTTTGTGTATGTCGGCTCTCATATAAACCAGCAAACTCGATTAGAGGTTTGGAAAAGGCTTACGTGCTTATGAGATGGCTAAGCAGTACCAGTCCTGTTAGGCAGGGAAGATAGTGGGAGAACTGCTGGCCAGCGGACTGACAGACGCAACAAGCTGCAAACTTTCAAGGGTCGAAGAAGGCAGCCGCGCACTGCCTGCTGGGATATGCGCGACCAATGTCGAGTTGCCTATCGGGATTTGTAGTTCCGCCCCTTGCTAGGACCCGCAGGATAGTCACAGTCGCTTCAGTCAGTCACACTGTTCACAGATAAGGCTTAGTGTTTGCCTTGTTCAACGCAAAATTACGAGAGTCTACAAGAAAGTCTACACTGCAGACCTCTGCAGGCCACCTGCGCGTGCGCAACGCGTACGCTCTGCGTGCGCGCGGAGACCCCGCCCCAGAAGCATCGCCTTGAAAGTCTTCATTGCGCCGGGCGGCGCAGGCGCAGTGTCCCCGGGCCAAGATGGCGGCGCGGTGTTCCACACGCTGGTTGCTAGTGGCCGTGGGGACCCGCCGGCTGCCGGCTACGGCAGGGAGAGGGGCCCGGCCACCTCGGGAGGGCGTGGTGGGGGCGACACTGGTTCGCAAGCTGAACGTCGCTGCCTTCGCGCCTTCCCCGGGTGCTCGCGGCCCCCCGGCGCTGCTGACATTGAGGCCCGGTGTCAGCCTCACAGGTGAGGGCAGACTTGCGGCTCCCGGGCCTAGAAAGTAGGGGTTCGCCTCGCTCCAGCCACAGGGGTAACGGGAATAGAGGTGTCTGCCATCTACGGTGTGAAACTGCTAGGACACAGGCCAGCAGGAAGCAGAGAGGCCCAGCTGGCGACTCACACATGCCGGCTTAGGGGAAGAGCTGCGCGGAGCTCGGGTGTTGAAACGCCCCGAAGGCCGTGAACCTTCACCTTTCTGTCAACATTTCTACACACAGCTGCTCCCCTGCTCACGCCTTCCCCATCTCTCCACCTTCCATCTCCTTTCCACCTGGCGTGAAGAGGAGATGGGAAGGGGGAGTGAGTGCCATTCGGTGAGTGACTGGGGAACTCGGAGACCCTGCAAGGTACGGATCGCCACCCCCATTTTAAAGAATGGAAAACTGAGGCTTTGAACAGAGGAACTGATCAAGGTCATCGAGTTTGGGTGAATGATCATTTCATAGCTTTTGCCCTTTTCTCCACATTGTGTAAATTGAAGGAAACAGTTAACAGATTTGTTTGTGTGTGTGTGTGTGTGTTTGGCCAGTCTTGGGCCTTGGACTCGGCCTGAGCACTGTCCCTGGCTTCCTTTTGCTCAAGGCTAGCACTCTGCCACTTGAGCCACAGCGCCACTTCTGGCCATTTTCTGTATATGTGGTGCTGGGGAATCGAACCTAGGGCCTCATGTATACGAGGCAAGCACTCTTGCCACTAGGACTAGGCCATATCCCCAGCCCCCCTTTGTTTTGTTTTTTAAGGTCCTTAAGTCAGTGTAATAACACAGCCTAACATAGACTGAGCTCATAACAGTGTGTCAGTTATGGTTTATCTCCCTAGATCACATTTCCCTGTGACAGGCACTGATCTTAAGAGAAACTGGTTTAGGTGTTGAACAACTTGTACACAATCACAAAGCAGTGCCTTCGTTTGAAAACTGCCTTTCTTATTGTTGAAATAGAAAATTTTATGTATTAAGCCTTTAAATGCTTAGGTATGAAATTCTGTTTTCTTATGTGTTGATTACATTAGTTTTAATGAGAAGAAAGGAAGGAAGCATTGAACAAATGACCGTGCTTCTGAATCGCATAGTTGTTATGTGTCTCTATGTTTTGTGCAAGTGATATTTAAGCTATCTAAATTTATAAGGAAAACTAAGGAGTCCTGGCTTGATTCTTTTCTTTTTTTTGGTGATCAGTCATGGGGCTTGAACTCTGGGCATGGGCACTGTCCTTCAGCTCTTTAGCTCAAGGACAGTGGTCTACCTCTTTGAGCCACAGTGCCACTTCTGGTTTTCTGGTGGTTCATTGGAGATAAGAGCCTCATGGACTTTCCTGCTGGGTCTGGCTTTAAACCACAGTTCTCAGATCTCAGCCTCCAGAGTAGCTAGGATTATAGGTTTGAACCACCGACATCCAGCCCTGGCTTGATTCTTTTTTTTTTTTTTTTTTTTTTTTTGCCAGTCCTGGGCCTTGGACTCAGGGCCCGAGCACTGTCCCTGGCTTCTTCCCGCTCAAGGCTAGCACTCTGCCACCTGAGCCACAGCGCCGCTTCTGGCCGTTTTCTGCATATGTGGTGCTGGGGAATCGAACCTAGGGCCTCGTGTATCCGAGGCAGGCACTCTTGCCACTAGGCCATATCCCCAGCCCCTCTGGCTTGATTCTTTACCCAAGACATTTTTCTATTGAGGCCCAATTCTGTAATGGTTTTGTAATAGGTAGTCTAGTGATAATTTGTGATTGCTTTGTGCAGCATAAAGTAAAAGAGTATGGGTGATGATGACAATCTCTTAGATTGTGACCTGGGTGCATGATTTAATCCCTTTGAACCTCTTAGCTGTGAAAGTTCATTTGATGGTTTTGTGGTCCTTTCTATACAATTCAATGTGGGTTTGCTTACATGAACATATTTTAAAATTCTCTTCCTGCCATTTCTATTCCTCTTGTACACAGTAGTCTACTGAGATTTTCCTCAAGATTATTTGGAGAAATGTCTGGCCATTTTAGGGCTTGCTAATGTTTATTTGCTTGTTTTCAGTTGTGTAGCTTGAATTCAGGTATCTGCTAGTCAGGCACTCTGCCACTCAAACCATTCCACCAGACTTTTTTTGCATTGGTTATTTTTGAGATCTAGTGTTGCTTTATCTCTGAGCTGGCTTCCCTGCATAGTTGGGATGCTAGGACATGCCAGTGTGCTCAAACCATAGTGGCCAGCCATTGTACTTTCCTGATGACAAGGATAATAGGCATACACCACTACACCCTACTAGTAGTTGAGTTGGAGTCTTCAGGACTTTTTGCCCAGGCTGGCCTTGAACTTCAGTCCTTTTAGATCTCTGCCTCCCAAGTAGCTAGGATTACAGGCCTCAGCTACCTTGTCCAGCCAGTGCTTGCTAATACTTTCTAATGACAAGTTCTTTAAGTAGGATTTGGATGCGTCTTTTTGCTCCATTGTTAATCCCTTAGGTAACAAGCTTTATAAAGGTAAATTTTTTTTGTTTTTGTTTTTTTGTTTAAACAAGGTCTCTCCATGATGTAGCCTTTACTTGAACCTTTAAGTACTAGGATTACAGGCATTTGTTACAGTGCCTGGCTTCTTAAACTAAATTTATTCATATTAGATCTGTACAGATTTGTAAAGCACTTTTTTCCTTTGCAGTGTGGGGGATTGAATTTGGGCCTTGTAAATGTTAGGCAGATGCACTATCACTGCTATAACCCAGAGGATTTTTTTTTTTTTTTTGCCAGTCCTGGGCCTTGAACTCAGGGCCTGAGCACTGTCCCTGGCTTCCTTTTGCTCAAGGCTAGCACTCTGCCACTTGAGCCACAGCGCCACTTCTGGTTGTTTTCCATATATGTGGTATTGGGGAATTGAACCCAGGGCTTCATGTATACGAGGCACGCTCTCTTGCCACTAGGCCATATTCCCAGCCCTACCCAGAGGATTTTTATAATTGTGTTACTGACAGATATAGGAATTAGCTCCTACACCTAGTGTGAGGCTGTTACTGAGGAATAGCATTCAGTTTTTTGTTTTTTTTCCCCCCAAGTTAGCTCATAGTCTGTGATTGGCATGTTTTCTACCAGGTGCCATACACTTGTGAGAACTGACAATGTGGGCTGGAGGTATGGCTCAAGTGGGAGAGTGCCAGCCTACCTAGCTCCAAAGCCTTGAATTTATACCCCAGTGTTGCCCCCCCCCAAAAAAAATTTATCAAGCTGCAGTCTGTTATCACAGTTAATATTCCAAATTCATCAACTCATCTCCCAAATAAGACAGGGTCTAAGACCTTGTCTCAAATCTTGCAATATAATCATGGGACGTGAAAACAGCACCTTAAGTCTGACTTCTCTCAGGCAGAAGGCAGTTATTTGATCCTGGGTTGGTCATACTTAGAGTGACTTGGTGGCTAATCAGTACTCTGGGTTCTAAAAATGGCAAGACACTCACCATAATTTGGAAAAAAAGTTAAAATCTGCCTAATTATTGCTAATCATTAATACTTTTTTTTTTTGCTGTTGGTTCTAAGGGCTTGAACTGAGGGCATGGATGATACCACTTAACTTTTTTATTTTGTTTATTTATTTCATTATTATTTTTTAAAAATTTTCTACCACTTAGCTTTTTTTTGGCCAGTCCTGGGGCTTGACTCAGGGCCTGAATACTGACCTTGGCTTCTTTTTGTTCAAGGCTGGCAACTCTTCTTCTTAAGCCATAGCACCTCTTCTGGCTTTTTCTGTTTATGTATTGCTGAGGAATTGAACCCCGGGCTTCATGCATGCTAGGCAAGCACTCTACCACTAAGCCACATTCCCAGCTCCCAATTAGCTATTTTTTTTGGGCTGGTCCTGGAGCTTGAACTCAGGGCCTGGACTCTGTCCCCAAGCCTCTTCTCAAGGCTAGTGTTCTACCACTTGAGCCACAGCTCCACTTGTGACTTTTTCTGAGTAGTTTATTGGAGATAAGAGTCTCATGGACATTCCTGCCCAGGCTGGCTGTGCATTGTGATCCTCACATCTCAGCCTCCTGTGTCACTAGGATTAGAGGGGTGAGCCACCATCGCTAGCAGTGTGTTACATTTTCAACAAGCTATGATGCTGCTAGTCCAGGGACCATATTTTTAAACACATTCTATAAGCAGATCCCTAGGCCTGTATGATAGAAGAAAAATGTGAGGATTAAAAAAAATTACTAAGACATTTCGTTGTACAAGAGGAAATGTAAATGAATGAAACAAGCATATGGAAATATTGAACAGTGGTAACTGATTAGGCAGTCTATAAGAGGTAGCTGAATCCCTTTCTAGGGATGGGGAGAATGATAAAAGGGATGACACTAATCATGATGCATTGTATTCATAAGCTGATTTGTTGAATGATAAACCCTTTGTACTTAAAGATAATAAAAATATAATTTAAAAAAGAATCCTTTTCTAATAATGTCCCTGGTAAAGCCCCTCTATCTGAGGTATTTATAACTCGTAGTGGTATAATGAGACTACACCAGTAATATAACCCAGTAGAATCAGCAACACCTAGTGTTGTGTTAACTATGGAAGTGGGCTAACTGTAGTTTCTAGTAGGTTGGGAGGAGGGAGCAGGCTTGTTAGCCATGGCCTGCTTTTTTTTCTTCATGGGTGTATCTCAGCTGCTCATTTCTTTTATTGAACACAATCCCAGAGTGATTTTCTTTTTTCTTTTTCAGGAACTAAATGTTACCCTTTTATCTGTACTGCCTCCTTCCACACGAGCGCCTTTGTGGCCAAAGAAGATTATTACCAGATATTAGGTGTGCCCCGAAATGCCAGCCAGAAAGAAATCAAGAAAGCCTATTATCAGGTCTGTATCAGTCAAATTTAGTGAAAAGACTGTAAAGGGAGATGTTGGTCTTGTCTGGGCCTGATTGGTACACTCATAACCTACATGGATGGGCCTTGTGCAGCTGTGGACCATGGAGTGATTTTTAAAAAGTCGACTTTGCTGGATACGTTCTTCGTGTATGACATTGTGTACCTATTCAGTTAGAGTCCTTTTTCCATGGAAATTATGAGTAAACGACCAGGCAGCACATACCTGTGAAGGACAAAACTGACCACAGCTATAGATTTTGTGTGTGCTTAGCTTGTGAGAGGCCCTGGGTTTAATCCCAGTGTCCAATAGTAAAAGTAACTTGGGCACCAGTGACTCCTGCTTGTAATCCATAGTCCTGGCTACTTAGGAGGCTGAGATCTTGAGGTTTGAGACTAGATTGGGCAGAAAATCCTAAGAGACTCTTTGTCTCTAATTAGTCAGTAAAAAGCTGAAAGTGGAGCTGTGGCTCAAGTGGAAGAGCACCAGACTTAAGTGAAAAAAGCTAAGTCACAGTGTGAAAGACAACTTTTTTTGCCAATCCTGAGGCTTAAATTCAGGGCCTAGGTGCTGTCCCCAAGCTTCTTTTCTCAAGACTCGCATTCTACCACTTGAGACAGCTCCACTTCCGGCTTTTTAGTAACTAATTGGAGCTAAGATTCTCATTGACTTTCTTGCCAAGGCTGGCTTTGAACCATGATCCTCAGATCTCAGCCTCCTGGGTAGTGGCGGATGTGAGCCAGTGGTGCCTGGCTCAGAGAGAAAACTTTTTTTTTTTTTTTCTTGGCCAGTCCTGGGGCTTGGACTCAGGGCCTGAGCACTGTCCCTGGCTTCTTTTTGCTCAAGGCTAGCACTCTGCCACTTGAGCCACAGCGCCACTTCTGGCCATTTTCTATATATGTGGTTCTGGGGAATTGAACCCAGGGCCTCATGTATACGAGACAAGCACTCTTGCCACTAGGCCATATCCCCAGCCCGAGAGAAAACTTTTATAAAGGAGTAATTGTAAGGTGAACATATTGATGTATACCTATAATCCTAGTACTCAGAAGGCTGTGGTAGGAGAATTGTTAGTACAAATCCAGTGTGAACTACAGAATAAAATTCTCAAAAATAAAAAAAAAAAGGCAACGGGGCGTTGGTGGCCATGCCTGAAATCCTAGCCACTCAAGAGGCTAAGATCTGAGGATCAAGATTTATAGCCAGCCTGGGCAACAAAGTCTGTGAGACTCTTCTCTCCAATTAACCACCAGAAAATCAGAAGTGGCGCTGTGGCTCAAGTGGTAGATTGCTAGCTTTGAGCTGAAGAGCTCAGGGACAGCGCCCAGGACCAGAGTTCAAGCCCTACGACCAACAAAAATAAATAAAAATTTAAAAAGGCATGGGGCTGGGGATATGGCCTAGTGGCAAGAGTGCTTGCCTCGAATACATGAAGCCCTAGGTTCGATTCCCCAGAACCATGTATATAGAAAACGGCCAGAAGTGGCGCTGTGGCTCAAGTGGCAGAGTGCTAGCCTTGAGCAAAAAGAAGCCAAGGACAGTGCTGAGTTCAAGGCCTAGGACTGGCAAAAAAGAAAAAGGCATGATTATGGCTGTTATTTGTGTTCTGGGTTCTATTTTAGTAACCGTCCTGTGTCTTTAATAATTTTTTTTCCCTCTTAGCTTGCCAAGAAATACCACCCTGACACAAATAAGGATGACCCCAAAGCCAAGGAAAAATTCTCTCAGCTGGCAGAAGCCTATGAGGTAATGCATCCAGCCCCTAAGTTAAAAAAAAACCTATGAGGTAAATGTGTGCAATCATTTTGTTCAGTTGTGTCCATGAATCATTGTTTGCTTTGTTCACAGGATGGCCTGGCATGTCATAGGTCTAGTATGAAGGCTGTGTTCTTGTACCACATCACCTTGGTTAAAAAAAAAAAAAAAAAGTGAAGCCAGGTGCTGGTGCTGGTGGCTTACACCTGTAATCCTAGCTACTCAGGAGGCTGAAATCTGAAGATAGTGGGTCAAAGACCACCCAGGCAGAAGAGTCCCTGTGAGGCTCTTGTCTCCAATTAACCACTCAAAAACCAGAAGTGGCACTGTGGCTCCAAATGGTAGCAAAAAGAGTTCAGGGACAGCACTCAGGCCCTGAGTTCAAGCCCCATGACAGACAAAAAAAGTGAGATCTGGAGTTGTGGCTCAGCAGTATCATGCCATCCTAGCAAGCATAGACTCTTGAGTTCAAATCCCTAACAATAACAAACACAACAGGAGACAGATCTGAGGACTGAAGCCAGCTCAAGCAGGAAAGTCCATGAGATTCTTATCTCCAATTAAATACCAGAAAACTGGAAGTGGTGCTGTGGCTTAAAAGTGGTAGCGCACTAACCTTGAGCAAAAGAGCTCAAGGACAGTGCCCAGTCCCTAAGTTCAAGCCTTAAGACCGACAAGAAAAAAAAAAGAAAGAAAGAATTTCCATAGCTGTGTGTGCTGGTGGCTCGCTTCCTTAATCCTAGATACTTGGGAGGTGGAGATCTGGAGCATCATGAGGTTTGATGCTAACCCAGGAGCCTCCATCTCCAGCAAAAAGCAGTGCTAGACACATGGCTCAAGTAATAATGCAAGCCCTGTAAATGCATGGCCTTGAGTTCAAACTCTGCTACTCTCAAAACAGAAAAAAAAGATGCCAAGGTCTCATACAAGGTCTTTTACCTTGGAATCTCAATGATGAATGGACTCCATTAATTTGTATTCCTTTAGCTGCCCAGGCAATTCATTGCGGCTGCATTTGGGAATTCTAGGTTTGGTTAGTTTTGTATTTCATGACTCCTCCACTTAAGGCATCACTACTTTAAGGTCTGGTGGCTATTGTAAAGGCAGAAGACCATCACTGCCCTGAAAGAATGTAAATGTAATCAGAACAATGCAAGCACCTGTGAAACAACCACTGCCCAATTGCAAGCTTATTAGGAAGTGGAACTTCTTCCCAGACTTTCCCACCTGTTTTTTTTTTTTGTTTTTGTTTTTGTTTTTTTGCCAGTCCTGGGGCTTGAACTCAGGGCCTAAGCACTGTCCCTGGCTTCTTCTTTGCTTAAGGCTAGCACTCTACCACTTGAGCCACAGTGCCCACTTCTGGGTTTTTCTGTTTATGTGGTGCTGAAGAATTGAACCCAGGGCTTCATGCATGCTAGGCAAGTACTCTACTGCTAAGCCACATTCCAAACCCCTTTCCCATCCTTTTAAAGAGGTTTTGAATATGTACAAGTTACAATACAGGAATAGATAACTACATGTGAAAAGAGTCTCAACTCATTGATTGTTTACTGAATGAATGTCTTTTTTTCCATGTCAATTACATCTAATATGTATTAGAGAGACTGATCAATTGATTTAAAAAAAAATATTTTTTGCCAGTCCTGGAGCTTGAATGCAGGGCCTGAGCACTGTCCCTGGCTTCCTTTTGTTCAAGGCTAGCACTCTACCACTTGAGCCACAGCGCCACTTCTGGCTTTTTCTATATATGTGGTGCTGAGGAATCGAACCCAGGGCTTCATGTATGCGAGGCAAGGACTCTACCTCTAGGCCATATTCCCAGCCCCTGATTGATATTTTTGAGTTTTTCAATCCAGGTTAGTGCTCTACCACCTGAGCCACACCTCTGTTTGTGGCTTTGTGATGATTATTTGGAGATGAATTTCTTAAACTTTTCTTTCCTGACTGGCTTCAAACCTTGATCCTCAGATCTTGGCCTCTGAGTAGTTATCGTTACAAGCATGAGCTACCAGAACCTGGCTTGACTTTCCTTTCCTTTTTGAATCAGTCTTGCTGTGTATTCCAGATTAATTTAAAACTCACAATCCTGCCTTAGCCTCCTGAATAGTGGGATTGCAGATTCCTACCTGCCACTTTGTCTTTCATTGAATGTTTTTGTATGTGAGATCACTTGGTTGGCTAACATGACTTCCTTGCTTGGTGTGAATTTTATCAATGTTCCTGGGCCTCAAAAAAACAGAAATTTCTGACAACTATGCTTCTCCTCATTGTAGGTCCTTAGTGATGAGGTGAAGAGGAAGCAGTATGATGCCTACGGTTCTGCTGGCTTTGATCCTGGGGCCAGCAGCTCTGGACAGAGTTATTGGAGGGGGGGGCCTTCTGTTGACCCAGAGGAGCTGTTCAGGAAGATCTTTGGGGAGTTCTCATCGTCTTCCTTTGGAGATTTCCAGAGTGTGTTTGATCAGCCTCAGGAAGTAAGTTTCTTATTTTGAAGACCCCTCCAAATGTGATGTAAACATAGAGTTCTGTTAAGTCAAAGGGAGCTATTTGGCAGAAAGTAACATTTGAAAATTTTTATAGATAATAATAAGTACATTCTTTTGAATACACACACACACACACACACACATATACACACACACACATATTTTTAATGTGCCTTGAACTCAGCCTGGGTACTATCTCTGAGCTTCATTTTGCTTAAAGTTAGTGCTCTATTACTTGAGCTACAGCACCACTTCCAGCTTTTTCTGTGTAGTTTATTGAAGATAATGGTCTCACAGACTTTTCCTGCCCAGGCTGGCTCCAAACCTTGATCCTCAGATCTTAGCCTCCTGAGTAGCTAGGATTACAGGTGTGAACGACCAGCACCCAGCTGACTATGTTCTTTTTTTTTTTTTTTTTTTTTCAGGCCTGGGGCTTGAGCTCAGGGCCTGAGCACTGTCCCTGGCTTCCTTTTGCTCAAAGCTAGCACTCTACCTTTTGAGCCACAGCGCCACTTTTGGCTTTTTCTGTGTATGTGGTGCTGAGGAATCGAACCCAGGGCTTCATGCATGCTAGGCGAACACTCTATCACTAAGCCACATTCACAGTTCTCGTTCTTGTTCTCCTTCCTTCCTTCCTTCCTTCCTTCCTTCCTTCCTTCCTTCCTTCCTTCCTTCCTTCCTTCCTTCCTTCCTTCCTTCCTTCCTTCTTTCTTTCTTTCTTTCTTTCTTTCTTTCTTTCTTTCTCCAGTCCTGGGGCTTGTACTCAGGACCTGGGCACTGTCCCTGGGTATCTTTTGCTGAAAGCTAGTGTTCTACCTCTTTAGTCACAACTCTACTTCCAGCTTTTTTGGTAATTAATTGGAAAGCAGTCTCATGGACTTTCCTGCTCTGGTTGGCCCCATTGTTTTTAGGCCTATGACATGGCCTTAAATCCTAATGAGGAGTGCATGGTAGAGCATAGTTGCTCATCTTATCGTGGCTATGACACACACACACACACAAAAAAAAAAACCCTAAATTTTCACTTCAATTAAGACATACATTATCAGTTAAAATTCCTGAGAAGTAGGACAAACCTGCCAATTGAGTCCCAGTCATCCTGGCCTGGCAGACTTGTAAGTACAGTAGTGACAGAGTAACTACAAGTGCTACTCAGTGCCTTCCTATCCCCAAACAGTACATTCCTGTGGTCACTGTCAAGGAAAGACTGATAAGCCGTGCCTCTGTTTCTTTAGTACATCATGGAGTTGACATTCAACCAGGCTGCCAAGGGTGTCAACAAGGAGTTCACCGCGAACATCATGGACACCTGTGAGCGCTGTGATGGCAAAGGGAATGAGCCTGGCACCAAGCTGCAGCACTGCCACTACTGTGGTGGCTCCGGCATGGTAAGGATGTGTCCCTTCCTCCCTGCAGTCTCCCCAGCCTCTCACCATACATTCCTACTGTTCACCCCATTCCTTTCCTCCGTGCTCCAGTAGCTATCTATTCAGGCACTCCTAGGCTTTGAAAGTTCATAGCTACAGAGAGTATTAACCCTAGAACCATCTTGCATTTTGCTGTCCTAGACAGTAGTTCTCTGTCCTGGACAACAGTACAGATTGATACAAGAAAACTGTTGTCTTTGAAAATACTCTTTGGGGGCTGGAAATATGGCATAGTGGCAAGAGTACTTGCCTCATATACATGAAGCCCTAGGTTCAGTTCCTCTCAACACCACATATATAGAAAATGGCCAGAAGTGGCACTGTAGCTCAAGTTGGCAGAGTGCTGTCTTTGAGCAAAAAGAAGCCAGGGACAGTGCTCAGGTCCTGAGTTCAAGCCCCAAGATTGGCAAAAAATTAATTAATTAATTAAATTTAAGTTTTTAAAGAAGAAAATGCTCTTTGGAAGATACAGAGAATTTGATAGTCAGGAGAATTCAGATGTGACTTGAAGTCTCATAATTCTCTCTCTTTTTTTTTCTTTTGCCAGTCCTGGGCCTTGGACTAAGGGCCTGATCACTGTCCCTGGCTTCTGTTTTGCTCAAAGCTAGCACTCTGCCACTTGAGCCACAGCGCCACTTCTGGCCGTTTTCTGTATATGTGGTGCTGGGGAATTGAACCCAGGGCCTCATGTATACAAGGCAAGCACTCTTGCCACTAGGCCATATCTCCAGCCCCAATTCTCTCTCTTTTTATTCAGATGTACTCATTTCAAACATTTGGCCCCATTTGCTTTGTTGCCATGTATGGTTTTCTGCTTCTCTCTTCATTTGTGTCTGTTTGTTTATATCTGTATGAGTTCAGAGATATTCCTATGTTATGGTCAGTATAGTTACTTCAGTGTTTAAATTGTCCCTGATTTGGCCTTTTGAAGTCCCTTCTGGTTGGTCCTATGTTCTTTTGCCATGTTCTGACCATACTTTCAGCACTTCCTTACTTTGCCTTTCAACAAAGTTTTCTAGGCTGACCTGTACTATTACCACTGCAGTTAGCCCTTCCCAATGAGCCCTGGTTCTGCTTAGTACATAATGGGACGCAGAAACCAAGATCTGTGGCCTGGAAGTACTAAGTACTTGCTCCTCTTATACCACTGCCTCTCAGCTCTTTCAGTCACTGAGTCAGTCAGTACTTGTACATACATACATTTTTCCTTATCTGTTCAAATGTATAGATATTCATATGTACATACATGGGTCACAAACTGAATCCAATCTAATTATTTCATACTTACTTTTTTTTCTTTTTGTCCTGGGGCTTGGACTGTGGGCCTGGGCACTGACCCTGGGCTCCTTTTGTCCTTTTGCTTAAGATTAGTGCTCTATCACTTTGAGCCACTGCACCACTTGTGGCTTTTTCTGTGATTAATTGGAGATAAGTGTCTCATAGACTTTACTGCCCTGCCAGGCTTTGAACTGTGATCCTTAGATCTCAACTTTCTGCATAGCTAGGATTACAGGCCTGAACCACCAGTGCCAGGCTTACTTTTTTTTTTGCCAGTTCTGGGGCTTGGACTCGGGGCCTTAGCCAGGTTCCTGGCTTCTTTTTGCTCAAGGCTAATATGAGCCACAGCACCACTTCTGGCTTTTTTTTGTTGTTTATGTGGTGCAGAGGAATCAAACCCAGGGGTTCATGGATGTAAGGTGGGCACTCTACCACTAAGCCAAGACCCACTTTTTTTTTGTTAATTTGTTTTGTTTTTGTTGCCAGTCCTGGGGCATGGACTCAGGGCCTGAGCACTGTCCCTGGCTTCTTTTTGCTCAAGGCTAGTACTCTACCTCTTGAGCCACAGCTCCACTTCTGGCTTTTTTCTATATATGTGGTGCTGAGGAATCGAACCCAGGGCTTCATGTATACGAGGCGAGCACTTTACCACTAGGCCATATTCCCAGCCCCTAGACCCCCTTTTTTTTTAAACGAAGATAAACCTGGCTCTGATTATCCCCAAAATACTAATCACTTGCTCCATCATATGACACACATTAAAGAATTAACCATTTCAGAATCATTTATCCATATAATGTAAAAAAATTCCTACTTAAGATTCTCAATATTTAAAACTCTATTGGATAGGAGAACTCAGTAGCATGTGCTTAATATGTACAAAGTCCTAGATTCGATCCATAATGGAAGGAAGTAAGAGAGGGAGGGAGGAAGGAAGGAAGGAAGGATTGATTTCAGAATGATATGTGTGATATAGTTATTTAGCTGGGTATGGTAACAAACCTGTAATGCCAGCACTTGGAAGGCTGAGGTAGGAGATCAACAGTTTAGTGCCACCATGATCTACATAGCAAAAAAGACATGGAAAAAGTTATGGAAAGAATATTCAAAACTGAACTATAAAAAGTTGGTTGTGAAGTCTGCATGTTTACAAGTTCAGACAGGCAATATGATCTCCTGTGCTTGTTTCTTGGTGTTCTTTAAGAGCACATACACACAAAGAAACCTTCAACAAAACATTTCTCTTAGGAATCAGTGTACTTGCCTGCTTACCTTTTCTTCCCCCCTTTTCTTTCTTGTTTTCATTAGGAAACCATCAATACTGGCCCTTTTGTGATGCGTTCCACATGTAGAAGATGTGGCGGCCGAGGCTCCATTATCACCAATCCTTGTGTGATCTGTAGAGGAGCAGGGCAAGCCAAGCAGAAGAAGCGAGTGGTGATCCCTGTGCCTGCAGGTGAGTCCCAGAGCACCCCATGTTCAGGTGATGACCAGGGCCACTGTGCCCTGTGTGATCTGGCTGTTAGCAGAAGCTTAGTTTGATGCCCTGGAGTTCAGGCTGGAGAAAGAGCTAGAATATCCTAGAGCCTTTTATTTGCTTATTTACTATCTTATCTATCTGTCTGTTTGTCTGTCTAACTCTCTACCTATTTATTTTATGTTGGTAGTAGTATGTTGGTAGCTTGAACTCAGGGCCTGGGCACTGTCTCCAAGCTTGTGTACTCAGGCTAGTGCTCTACCATAACCCCACTTAAGGTTTTCTGGTGGTAAATTGAAGATAAGAGCCTCATGAACTTTCCTGCTAGGCTAGCTTCAAACCATGACCCTCAGATCTCACCCCCCTTTTTTTTTTTTTTTGCTAGTTGTGGGGCTTGAACTCAGGGCCTGAGCACTGTCCCTGGCTTCGTTTTACTCAAGTCCAACACTCTACCATTTGAGCCACAGCACCATTTCCGGTTTTTTCTGTATATGTGGTGCTGAGGAATGGAACCCAGGGGTTCATGCATGCTAGGAAGCACTCTACCACTAGGCTACGTCCCAGCCCGACCCTCAGATCTCAAGCCTTCTGAGTGGCTAGGATTACAAGCATGAGCCACTGGTACCTGGCTTTTCTTTCTTTCTTTTTTCTTTTAAACTGTGCTAATATTAGGTCTTGAACTCAAGGCTTCATGCTCTCGTTTGTTTTTTTTCCTTTATGTTTGGTGCTTTACCACTTGAGCAGCAACTATACTTCTGGCTTTTTGCTGGCTTAGAGATAAGAATCTCTTGAATTTGTCTTCCCAAGCCGACTCTGAACCACAATTCTCAGATCTTAGCCTCTTCAGTAGCTAGGATGTAGACATGAGTCACCAGAGCCTGGCCTATTGAAATCTTTCTTTTTGAGGCAAGCAACTTTTTTTTTTTGCCAGTCCTGGGGCTTGGACTCAGGGCCTGAGCACTGTCCCTGGCTTCTTTTTGCTCCAGGCTAGCACTCTACCACTTGAGCCACAGCGCCACCTCTGGCCTTTTCTATATATGTGGTGCTGGGGAATTGAACCTCATGTATATGAGGCAAGCACTCTTGCCACTAGGCCGTATTCCCAGCCCCTGAAATCTTTGTTTTTGTACCAGTTATCTTTAAATACGTGCATTCTTCTGCTTGGGAAGAAGCAGTTACCATTGTGTGGTTTCTTCTCCTCCCTCTGTCTTCATTCACGATAGTCACCACTAGCAAGGATTGAGAATGAGCAAGGGGTTTTGTGGCTGCTTCTGTGGGTCTCCTGAAAAGTCATTGTTGCACTAGGTGCCATCCTAACTGCTCTTTCTGGAACTTTTGTTTGTCTAGGAGTTGAGGATGGCCAAACTGTGAGGATGCCTGTGGGAAAACGAGAGATTTTTGTCACGTTCAGGGTAGGTATTTGCTACTTACCTTCTGTTGGGTCTTTGCTTTCTCAGTGTTGCTGAGGCTGTTATTGGTCTGAGGTAGGAGCTTTGTGAATGCATGTGTAGCTGTTTCTAAATGGAAGAAGGGCTATATATGTGTGGTTATTAACAGTCTTATTGAGGTTTTATGCCTGATATGCAAATAAAGCTTCCTTATGATGCTTACAAGTTAGAAACAGGATACAAGAACATATAGAGAATTGTTGATACGAAAAAGTTACAACAGTATAATTTATTTACTGTGTGTGTGTATGTGTGTGTGTGTGTGTGTGTGGTCAGGAATTAAACTTAGAGCCTCTGGCATACTATGTAAGCATCTCTATGTCCTATTTCATACATAGAGAAGACATGGTTTTCTTAGATAGTAAGAAAGTAATGGCTTCTGCCACTAGTTACACTCCTAGATATGTACCTGAGAAAAACACCTATAAATGCACAGAACATACTTACAAATGATAGGTACAGGGGTGATATGACAGACCTGTTCATAAGATTCCAATGGTTTGCTGGTTTTGGATAAGAGAATAGTCTGCAAACTGCTGGGTGACAGAGTAAGTGGTGCTAATCATCAGAAGACCACCAGAGCCACAGGTGTGAGCACAAGTCACCTTTTCTGTCACTAAACAGAGAAGAAAGCACTAGTCTTAGGAGGCTAAAGACCATCTATGAAGTGTTGTCATATATATGAGATGGACTGTATTTAGGGACATGGAAATATACAGCAAAAGCAATAAAAATTAAAGAAAAGATGCTCAAAAAGCTAATTTACATTCTTGTTCCTTCTACATTGGGCACTGTCAGAAAGGGGTAGATGTTGCTCCTCTACAGTGTGGAAGCACAGAGGCTGCGTCCCCTTCAAAGCTGTGAGATGCTATCACACATTGGTGATATTCAGGTGCTGAGCTGTAAGTGTAGAAAGCTCAGGCCTGACAAGCCATGTGGCTCATACCGGTGCCTTCTTTGGTGGTTACATTCATCTTGTCTTTTGGCCTTAGGTACAGAAAAGCCCTACATTCCGGAGGGACGGTGCAGATATCCACTCCGACCTTTTTATTTCAATAGCTCAGGCTATTCTTGGGGGGACGGCGAGAGCCCAGGGTCTATACGAGACGATCAACGTGACGGTAAGAGGGGCAAGGATGATATTGCCACAGTGGTATTTTGTTGCCCCTTTCTTTTCTTGGCAGTACTAGAATTTAAAAGTTTGCTGGGAAAGTACTCTAGCACTTGACCCACGTTCCTAGCCCTTTCTGATTTATTTTTCAAATAAGGTCTCACTTTTTGTCCAAGCAATTCTGTACCACAATCCTCCTCTTTATGCTTCCCTAGAGCTAGATGACAGGTATGTTTCACCATATACTCAGCTTTTTACTGTTTGACATGGCGGGGGGGTGTGTGTCTCACAAACTTTTATTTATTTATTTATGTATGCATGCCAGTCCTGGGCCTTAGACTGGGGGCCTGAGCACTGTCCTTGGCTTCTTTTTGCTCAAGGCTAGCACTCTGCTACTTGAGCCACAATGCCACTTCTGGCCATTTTCTATATATGTGGTGCTGGGGAATCTAACCCAGGGCTTCATGTATACAAGGCAAGCACTCTTGCCATTAGGCCATATTCCCAGCCCCTCACAAACTTTTCTAACCAGGCTATCTCACTCTTTTGAGTAGCTAGGATTATATGCATGAGTCACTGCCCAGCAACTTTTTCTCTGAAGTGGGAAATGAAACTTGTGAACATCTAGCTGGTCAAGGATTCTGAGAGTTTTGAGAGAAGAGTCCTGGGGCGAACACTAAAAGCTTTAGGGTATTCCTCATGAGAATAATAAGCTCAGGCCTCTCTGTATTGCCATGTAAACTAGTTTCTGGTTTGGGTCCCTTCCTTTGCTGGTTAGTAGCCTCAGGAACTATGACACGGAGGTGTGTCATTGAAGTTGTTGCTCTTTTTTTCTGACTCCTCAATGTCTGATGATGGTAGCAGATCCTTCTGGAGCCATATCTCCCCTCAGGTTTCAGCAGTAGTGCACAGCGTCTTGTAACCAATCTGAACCTCTCACCTCCACCTCGAGGTCCTACCACTGTTTGCATTTGCCTAGTGTCTTTTCCAGCCTTGATGTGCGGCATTTGGGGTGATCTCTGTCTGTGGAGTGGACGCTGTGGGCACAATACTGTTTCCATCCAAGGGCAGTCCCTGTCCATGCCATCTAGCCCATTGAGGGCCCTGGAGCAAGCTCAGCCTTGTACCCTGAGTTGTGTTTTTCCATTCCTGTGTCACTTCTGCTTTCTAGGCTCACCCCATATGACTCCTGCTCTAAGTTCTGGCAACTCAGCCACTGTCCACATGGTTGCTGATGGGCTTGCTCCACACACCTGAGTGCAAGTTTTTTTCCTTGAGGGCTTTTATGATTGTTTTTGTGTAGTGAAATGATTTACATTTGGGTAATGGTGACCAAGGAATGTACTGCTTTCCTTTCACTATAGATTCCCCCTGGGATTCAGACAGACCAGAAAATTCGATTGACTGGAAAAGGCATACCTCGAATAAACAGTTATGGTTATGGTGATCATTACATTCACGTCAAGATCAGAGTTCCAAAGTAAGTGTCAGCTCCAGCTCACTGGCCAACTCTGCCAGACCCCACCCACACCCTGTTCCAGGCACCTTCTAGCCTGTCACCTTCCAGGCCCCATGCCTAACAGTTCAGGGCCCTTTGAACTCTAGGCTTGGGAAAGTCTCTTCTTTCTTGGAATCGGGTGTGTCTAGCCCAGGATCCCTATCTGTGGAGTAGACATATGAGAGGTCAGCCTCACTGAGTTGTGGGAGAATGAAGTGAATAACACAGGAGATACTTAGCTGCTGCTGCTGAGTTGCTATGGGCAGAATGCTATGCACACCAAGGCCCAGTGCGCAAGACGGCTGGGTATACATCAAAGCTAGGAGTCTTCCGGTTTCCCTTGGAGGCTGGTTTCCAGCACTCATCTTTTCCATAGTTTCCTGCCTATCGCTTAGGCTCCTCCTACAACTGTATCAGCATTGCCACTGTGACAGTTGTTTGAACAACTTGGTGTACTTTGGGAGCTTTGAGGCCCTGGCCTCTTACTGGCTCTGGGTGCACTCCAGCCCAGACCAGTGACTTATCTGTCTGTGTGTTCTTCAAAGAGATGCTCAGGGGAAGCACTGCTGCTAACTGTGTTGGGTCCACAGGAGGCTCACCAGCCGGCAGCAGAGCCTGATCCTGAGCTACGCTGAGGACGAGACAGATGTGGAGGGGACAGTGAATGGCGTTACCCACACAAGCACTGGTAAGGGGTCTGGAGGTGATGTGGTAGATAATTTAGAGCAAAATGTTTGGGTTTCCAGTCAGGCTTCATGAAGCCCCCCAAAAGTACTACAGAAAGTGGGAGGTGTGGGCAGGAACAGCTGGAGAGAAGCCTCAAATCCTCCCTCCCTAGGAAAGCTTCTCTCCTGTTCTTAGCTTGTGTTTGTGTGCCAAGGAAGCACTGGAGTGCTTCCTTCCCAGGCAGCTCTGTGTCTCAGAGCCAGTGTTCTGAGTTCTAGCCTTGGTTCTGCCACTTACCTTGTGACTTTGGGAACTTTCCTCCATGAGAGCTTCTTGTAACAGCTTAAGGAGGTGACTTGGATGAGTTTGCACATTCCCAACCCTTAACATTTTGCTGGGACTGGATGTCTTGTAAATCACAGTAACCACAATATCCAAACCATATTGGAGGACTCAGTCTGTATTTTAGAGTAGGCTAGCTTTGATTTCTTCCTACAGTATATAGCTACATTACTTAACTCCAGGTTCAGATGTCCTCCTGTATTGGGAGAATGTAGTTGAACATTGGTGACTTGCTATCAGCTTACCTGCCAGCCGTTGGCCCCCTTGCCCCGGGAGGTAGGCTCTTCCATTGATTGGGACCTTGCTCAGGTCAGGACAGGCTGCACCCAGGAGTCATTACCTCAGCTGCACATATTTCAGACTCAGTGCATCATTTTGTTTAGGATTATAGGTACATACCACCATGTCCAGCTTGTTTGGCATTTTTTGTTGTGCTCCTTGAACCACCTACTAGCTAACCAGGTGCTTATTTTAGCTCTTCCAGACTTCAACCACTCTGGCTCTTGCTTATCTATGGCCATGAGGCAAAAGCCACTTCCCGGCTGTGTAACAGGGGTGGCAGAGTTGGGGGAGGTGGGAGTGGCAGATGCTAAGTGAGCCCACTTAGAGCTTGGGTTCTAATGTCAGATGTTTTGTGTCCCAGCTGTCATTGTTGGCAGTGAAGCCTTAGGCAGATTACCTCTGTGAATCTGTTTCATTATTAGTAAAACTGAAGACAGTAGTAATACCTCTTCATAGACTTTCTAGGCAATTAAATGAGATTGTGTGAGTAAAGCCTGCAGTTCAGTGCCTGGCATATATTAGAAGCAAGTGTCACACACAATCCCTTACACCAAGTTTTGCCATCTGCTTACCAGTGGTAAGACAAAACTCTAGACTCTTCCTGTCTTAGGCGGACCAGGAAAATATACTGTTTATGGACTCATTGTTAGAAGGGTTCTTTTTGTTCTTTTTTCTTTTTTCTTTTTTTGCCAGTCCTGGGCCTTGGACTCAGGGCCTGCACTGTCCCTGGCTTCCTTTTGCTCAAGGCTAGCACTCTGCCACTTGAGCCACAGCGCCACTTCTGGCCATTTTCCATATATGTGGTACTGGGGAATTGAACCCGGGCTTCATGTATAGGAGGCAAGCTCTCTTGCCACTAGGCCATATTCCCAGCCCTCTTTTTGTTATTTCTTTATATAAGAAAGCGGTTACCAAGAACTGAAGGAGAGCACTCCAGTTTTTCATTGTGTTGTGCAGGGCCTGAGTCCTTTCTCTGTGCAGCCTGGAGCTTGGACATGGCCCCTGCAGCTTTTGACAATTGTCCAGACTTTATTGAGAATGCTGTTTAGGTTGCCATTCTTTATATAAGAGCACACCTTAGCTCTGCAGTTTTGCCTGGTTAGAGAAGTGAGCTCTGATCATGCTGCTTGTGCAGTACTGAGAGGTCTCTACCCCCTTTGCTTGGAGACCTTTTTGTCCATGCTTTGGGCTCCTCACTGTTAAAGTCCTCATTTGACTCAGAATTAGTTCTAGGAGACCATGGCGATTTTAATTTAGTTGCACAATGTACTCAGCATGTTAAAAATATACCCTAAAGTTCTAAATGTTGTTATAGGCTTCACTGCAACTCATCCCGAATCTTTTATGCAGCAGCATTCCTTAGATAGTCTTGGCCAGGGCCCTGGAGAAACAGCACTGAGGCTGATCTTACCTGTCAGGGTTAGGGGCCAGCCACAGACTTTGCTTAGGGCTATACATGCCCTCTGCTGGCGTGTTAGACAAGATGCAGTGCACTCAGTAGAGGCAGTAACTTCCTCACTGGATTTACCAGGCATGATAGATGTTAAGTACCTGCATATGGAATGTAGTAGACCTAGAAGTAGGATCTTTTGTAGGGTGCATTGTTTGTCTTGTTGCTAGTAGCATGAAGGTTAAGAGCCTGAGCTTCAGGATTAGGCTGCTTGTACTTGAACTCAGATCTGCCCCCTGCTAACTGACTTTGGGGCCACCTGAACTCTGTGTCCATGTTGTGTTGTACCACATCTATGAACTTTACCTGTAATGCTACCCTAAGGATTCCATGAGCAAATATATAAGTAGTGTGGCTTGGCTTGGAAGGCATCTGTTAATTGGCTCCATTATTTTTGTTCAGATTAGAGACAGTTGGTTGCTGTGGGTCCATGACTCAAGGAATTGGGCTAACATAGGGCTCTGAGTAGCCCATTTGAACCAGTGAGACGGTTCAGCCAGCATGAGAATGGCCCCCTCTGTTTCTGGGGTGGTGTTTACTTGCTTCTTGAGTGCTAGTGCCTGCACACAGACGTAGGTAGGCAGGGGCTGGGGATGTGCCACAAGGAAGAGTACACCCTTGACCCCGGTTCTTTCTGCTGTTTGTGCCCAGGTGGCAGGACCATGGATAGCTCCACAGGAAACAATGCTAGGCCTGAGGCTGGGGAGGACAAGGAGGGATTCCTTTCCAAACTTAAGAAAATTTTTACCTCCTGATACCCATCCCAGCTGAGGTAGGAAAACCTGTGAGGTTTCTTCCTTTGTTTCCTTCTGTGAACTAATCCCCTTTTGAACTAATCCACTTTAACATTGTATCCACCCCCACCCACCCCAGGATTTGGAAGAGGTGCTAGTTGAAGGTGTGATGAAGCTGGCATCTTCTTAGCCAGTAGGAGCAGAATGTGGCACACTCAGCCAGCATAAGGCTGACCAGGCTGCTTTGGCCAGCCTCTTACAATCCAACTCTATTGACTCCTCGCTGGGGAATTTGTATTTTGGGGGGCTGCCACTTGACCCTCCTTAAGCCAGTTCTCAGGGGCTCTCCATCCCAGTGGTGGGATCAGCTTACCTGTGGTCACAAAGTGAATTGTGTGTGGCAGAACCAGGCCTAGAACTCAGATCTCCTTCACCTCCTGCCTGCCTCCTATTGCCTGGGCAGTGTAGTGTTGTGCCAAACCTGGGGACTGCTGTAATGCTTGCACACTGTGGTGTTTTGGAATGTACTATTGTGTGTGCTCACTTCCTAGTGCCCTCTAGGGATTAATGGAAGCTCTCCAACAAGACAGGGGTGTGTTCTGTTGAGCTGTGATATGTAACCATTTATCCCCTGGTTCAGGAAAACGGTCCACTGGAAACTAGTCTGGAAGCTTGCAGCCCCTCCTCATGACCAGGACCTTGGAGCTAGGAGGATCCCGGAGCAACAGCACTGAGCCTTTGCCTGCAGAGCCCTCCAGACCGCCTGGCAACAGCACAACCATGTGACAGCACCTCTGCATAGAAAGGTTACAGTAGGCAGCCATGGGCAGTGACATGTAGCACCCAAAGGCTGGTAGAAGTTTTCTGTCCACCAGCAGAAGATTCTCCACTTCTGGCTTAGGCAGGGTAAGATACTTGGACTCTTCTTGCAGTAGTAAAACTCTAATTTGGAATCAAATATGGTGATCTTAGTTAAAAAAAATTAAAGGCCATGCTTACTGCTTAAAAATGAAGCCTTAAGCTGCATCAAGTTGTGATGTGATTAATTTTCCTCTCAGCAAATTCCCAGAGGTTCTGGAATGAGTCCTTCCTGACAGGAACTGAGGACTGCACACCCTACCAGGCCCACCTTCCCCCAGTAGGCCCAGACAAGGCATCAGTTTCTCTTCTGGAGTTTGTTTTTAGTACTCAAGGTTCCATAAAGCTGGAAAGTGGGTGATGGGGCCAGATGAAGGACAGTTCTTCCTCCTACCCATCTCACATGGTCACCTGTCCCAACTGCTGAGTTGCTGTTTGAGTCTGGTGTGGTAGGACTCGACTACACTGTGGCCCTGTAGGGCAAACTTCAGCTGCTGTGGGTTCTTGCAGCTGTGCCGGGAGGGCTTCGTTCTCCACACTTACACTGTATGTTTAAATTACTCAATGCTATACTATGAATCATTCTCTTTTTCCAGTGTGAAGGTTTGCTCAAAAGAGCAGAGTGCAGTGTGAGCCAGTGAAGGCTCCCACCATGCAGCCAGAGCAAATGATCCATCCTCAGCCTCTACTGGTAGCATGTTGTCCACTTGTTTCAAGGTCCTTGAGCTCTAGTGTAAGACAGATTAATGAAGAACACTTTCTCAGTAGCCTCCTTTGTATTTTTCTTTATAATTTACGAAAGTAAAGCACCTATTAGTGTCTGATTCAAGAATGTAAAATGATTCTGTATCATTGTAAATAAGATTATTTACTGCAAAAGATATTTAAAACCTAAATTGTGGTCATTTCTTCTTTGAAAGAGTTCCAACTCCCTTCTGCAGGCAGTCCCACAGGGGGTGACTAGAGAGTCAGCTGCCTTCCTCTGCAAGGTCACTCCCTGCAGATTGGTTGCTGTAGTGTCCTGACAGTGCTGATCCTGAGTTGCCCAAACCCAGAGCAGGGTACCCCACAGGACAGCATTCTCATGTAAGCAAATGCTCTAGCACCTGGCCGACTTTGAGAACCTGTGCTGAGATGTGCATAGGCTCACTAGGACCCAATACATACCTGCTGTTGCTTTTCTTTTCCTCCGTTACCTTCAGAAAGTTTTCACTTTTTATTTTTGTAGCTACACTCAGGACCTTATACTCTTGCTTGGCTTTCATGCACATGGCTGGTGCTCTACATCTTCAGTGAAGCCTCTGGCCCTGCTTTTTGCTGATTATTTTAGAGGGAGTCTCATGGATTTTTCTGTCTGGGCTGGCTTCAACCCACAATCCTTTAGGTTGGGCTCAGCCTCCTGAGTGGATAGGATTATAGATGTAAGTCACTGACCACCTCGATAAAAGTTTTAGTTTAACCTGGGCCTCCAGGTGGATGTGTGAACACGTGTGCACACATTCACCCCCTGTCCCCCTTGTATTCTGGGGTGAATACAAAAATGTATGAAAGCGTTCACTGGGCTAGGGAGAGAAGAAAGTTGATGGATAAGAAAGGCTCAACAGATATGCTGCAACTTGAGATGTTTTCCCATATTTTATTCACACAGTGCTCAGACACAATTCTAGGCAGTGGAGGAGAAAGCAGTGAGGCTAGACAGTGTCTCAGGAAAGCATAGGTCTCTTTCTGGGAAAAGGTAATCGAATCTTACTTTTGTCCTTGGAAAGAGGGATTCTAGGTCGACTTTAGGATGTGTATAGCTGGGCACTATTGGCTCACACTTGTAATCCTAGCTGCTCAGGAGCCTGAGTCTGAGGATTCTGTTTCAAAGCCAGTTCAAGCAGGAAAGTATGAGACTCATACCTCTAATTAATCTGCGAAAAGCTCAAATAAGTTTTTTGAGCGCAGGCCTTGAGTGGAAGAGCTAAAAGACAAGCCAGGTGCTGGTGGTTCATGCCTATAATACTAACTATTCAGGAGACTGAGATCTGAGGATGGTGGTTCAAAGCCAACCAGGCAAGAAAGTGCATGAGATGCTTATCTTCAATAAACTCAGAAAAAGCTGTAAGTGGTGCTGTGGCTCAAGTGGTAGAGCACTAGCCTTGAGCAAAAGAAAATCAGGGACGGTGCCCAGGCCCTGAGTTCAAGCCATAGGACTAGCAAAAAAGAAAAAGAAAAAAAGCTAAGGGACAATGCTCAATTACAGGTCAGCTGTCCTCTTAGGGGCACCATGTTGCTGTGCCCTCTCGGGTAGAAGGTACTATGCAGTTTTTACAGACTTCTGCTTTTACATTTATTTCTACATGTAGCTCCTGAGCATTTATTTCCAGGCTTCTTTGTGTCCTCTGAGCTAGTGTGCAATATATGTTTAAAATAAAGGTGTTTCGAGGCTCCTGACCTCTGGGGATTTCAAATAGGGAGAAGGTAGATGGCTATTCAGCCTTTGCTGAAATGTTAGGTGGATCGGTTGGAACAGATGTAGTTATGGAGTAGACAAAGTGGACTCAGGAATTAGCCTTCAGCTCCTGCCTCCTCAGACTTCTACTGGCCTTTGTACCCTTCCCTATAATCAAAACCCCTCAACAGACTAGAATCCTTTTCACTAGGCATATGCTTATAATCTTAGCACTCAGGAGGCTGAGGCAAGAGGATTATGAATGAGTTCCAGGCTAGCTTGGGCTGCACATGGGCGGGCAAAAAATAAAAGCCAGAAGAACTTTTGCCAGTCCCACAAGCCTTGCCACCTCTGCTGAAACTGCCCTGGCCTATACTGTTCTGTATCATTCAGCTGACACTGAAGGCAGATGAAAGCATCTCTGATGGCTTTGCAGAGGCATGTTAAAACTCTTGCTTGTTAAACTTGTATTCTCTATTTTCTAGCTAGAATTCTGCTTATTTAGCATGACGCTCTTAAAGGGTCACAGTGGGCCTGTCAGGATCTTTACATTATAATAGAAAAAGGTGAATTCACAGTTCCATGGCCAAGGACATGGCATACAGTCTGTGTCTGTACAGTGAGAAGAGGTACAGATCAGGTGCCCTGCCTATTGGGATTAGCTGTTACTCCTGCAGCCAAAGGGATTCTTGGGGAGTCCAAACCCAAGTCTTGTGAGATTGAACTTCCAGAAGCCAGACACTTAATTGGTTTGTTTGCTGGTCCTGGGGCTTGAACTCAGGGCCTTGGCACTGTCCCTGAGCTGCTTTTGTCTCAAGACTAGTGCTTTACTACTTGAGCCATTGTACCACTTCCAGCTTCTTCTGAGTAGTTTACTGGCGACGAGTCTAACCAACTTTCCTGCCCAGGCTGGCTTTGAACCACAATCCTTACATCTCAGCCTCCTGAGTAGCTACGATTTTAGGTGTGAGCCACCAGCACCCACCTCAGACACTAGGTTTTTACACAGGCGTCTTAAGTCACCTCATCTCTCTTGCAATAGCATTGTTGTGATATCTTTCACATACCTTAAATTTGTAGTCTGAAGGCTTTTAGTTGAGTTGGGCAAGCATCACCAATTTTAGAGCCCTACAAAGAAGCCTTGTATGTGTTAGCATTCACTCATTCTTGGCTCTCTGGTGCCCCTAGTCTCTGGCAGCTCCTCATCTATTTTCTGTGTGTGGGCTAGCTTGTTCTGGACATTACCTATACTCATGAGCCTTCAAATCTGACTTCTTTCAATCAATGTTCTTCAGGTTTATCCATGTTGTAGAATGCATCAGAATGTCATTCCACAGTATAATAAAAATAATCCATTGTATGGCTACTGATGGACATGTAGGTTGTTTCTACTTTCTGCTGTCATATGAGATAGGGCCATGGTGGGCAGCCAGTGGAGGACCAGCTGTCTCTGTCCTTTGGAGCTCTGGTGTCAACTGTGTTTCTATGTTACTTACTCATTGCATAAATTCAAGGCAGAGGGTATAATTGTTTCTTGTTAAGGTTGTATTTAGAGCCTGACACACCTAAGTTGTCAAGGAAATGCCTGTTTTCTAGGAGTGGAATGAATTTTATGAGGATGCTGCCCCGTTTATACTTCAGGTCAGAGGGCAGGGTAGAGTTTGGTAGTTACTACACAGGTTAAAATTCTGGAATCTCAGCAGGTAACTTGTGTTCTTCAAAGGGAGCCAAGTTGCCAACACTATCATGTAAGCACTGAACATCTCCTAATTCATACTTAGGAGAATTATCTTGCTTAGCTTCAACCTGAAAAAAAATTATCTGTCAGGGTCATTAAAAATGGGGCTCAACGACTGCATGATCTGACAGCATGCCTTTAAATTTCCAACAGCTTTAACCAGTGGCCTGGAAAAGAAGTGCTAATAAAGTAGTCTGCACTTTAAAAAACAACCCCAAAGGGAGCCAAGTTGGAGTTGGTTCACCACAGTGATCTTTGCTGCAGGCAGCACCATTATTTCCATTACCCTGTAATCCACAACTTTGCCATTTTTTCTCCCCATTCTGTTCTGAAAGTTCCCTACAGCTCGGGCTATACCAGATACAGAAAAAGAGAAGAGGGAACTTCTAAATTTTTCTTTCCCTCCCAAGTCTGTCACCATTCAAAATGAATGTACAGATGGCCACTGGCTCTGGAGATGCAGGGGGGTGCATACGGGGTGTTGTTGCTGAGGCTCCTCTCTGTGCCTAGTGCACATCTAGCATCTGTGTACTGGGGATGGTGGGAGCTAGGCAGAAGTGTTCCTCTTGGCCAGGGTGGAATACTCCACACCTAAACATTAACTCTCTACAGTTACCCATATTCCTTTCCAGCTAGCCAGTTTCTACACTCTCTCTTTATTACAGGAAAGAGAGAGTTGCTGGGCTTCCTACCCCAGCCATTTCATGTCTCCTGCTGGATTGATTTTTCATGCTGTTGGTGCTCAACAGCTGCCACTCCCACCCATGTCCCAGAGACAGAGCCCTTTTCTTTTTGGAAGCCATCTGTAAGAACAATAGCTTTGTTTTAAAAAAAAAATGTACACAGGACAGATGATTGTGCCTCTGAGCCTCCCTCCCCCCAGCTCAAGGGGCTTCAAGATAGTAAAGTCACAGTCGGGCAAAGTCCCCTTTGTGCTGCTCCAGCCACTGGTCTAGAGTCCGGGCCTTGGGGTTGAGTTGCAGGGTCAGCTCAATGTTGCGGTCAGGTTTCAGGGCATAGAAACGGAACATGTTGGCTAGGTCACGGGCCCCAGGGAAGCCAAGCTTCTCATAGTCCTCAGGAGTTATCTGGAAGCAGAAAACCCACCATGTTGTTCCATTTTGTCTCCAATGTGGAGAGAAGCTGGATGGGCTTAATATCTTCCCACCTACTTCCCACCCCAATCGCTGTTGGCCTTATTCTGCAGTTGTGAAAACTTCGTACTAGAAAGGCAAAAGGTTTGGAAGCCAGTAGTCCTCAAAAGCTATTTGATATTTGTTGGTTTAGACTCTTCTTTCAAAAATCACAAAATGAAATCCTTCCACAGCAGAAATATGCAACATCACTTTCCAGCTCAAAAGCCTTTCCCTACTGAAGTGAATCTTCAAAACTTGTCTGCTTAGTGCGCATTTCCTACAGTTTTCTTTAAAGAACTAAGAAAGCTCTAACATGAATTACCATTTCAATCTTCAACCACCCATGAGGGTGGACATATACACCCATTTATAAGTAAGGAAGGGACTGTCCATGCTCACACATTGGTGGATTGGGGCTAGAACTAAGATATAAATACCTCTCTCTCTCTCTCTCTCTCTCTCTCTCTCTCTCTCTCTCTCTCTCTTTCTCTTTGCCAGTCCAGGGCCTTGGACTCAGGGCCTGAGCACTGTCCCTGGCTTCTCTTTACTCAAGGCTAGCACTCTGCCACTTGAGCCACAGCACCACTTCTGGCCGTTTTCTATATATGTGGTGCTGAGGGATTGAACCCAGGGCTTCATGTATAGGAGGCAAGCACTCTTTTTTTTTTTTTTGGCCAGTCCTGGGGCTTGGACTCAGGGTCTGAGCACTGTCCCTGGCTTCTTTTTGCTCAAGGCTAGCACTCTGCCACTTGAGCCACAGCGCCACTTCTGGCCATTTTCTGTATATGTGGTGCTGGGGAATCGAACCCAGGGCCTCATGTATATGAGGCAGGCACTCTTGCCACTAGGCCATATCCCCATCCCCCAAGATATGAGAATCTCAAAGCTTGAGCACTCTACCCCTCCTCTTCTTCCTTCTGTGGCTCTGCTTAGGTCTTAGTGGGAACTCCAACAAACTTGGTATTTTTCATTTTCTTAAATGAGTAGGTTTTACTTTCTAAAAAGAAACAAGGCATTCGGGTCTGAACAAGAAGCCTGAGGGACAGAAGGGAAAGGAGAGGATACGGGAGCCTCCTGAATACCTGTTCAGGCCCAGTGGGTGGCAGGTCAGGCCTTATTCCAGCCAGGATTGCTGTCCATTTTTGCAGAAATGTCTATCCCCCACCTTGGTCAAAACCTCTTGTCAGAAATTTCACTCTGGTCACACTTAGCTCTCAGCAACAGCATGACACCAGTATTTACCCTGACAGTGAATTTAGATTTGCCTTGTTCAGAAGGCTAGACAACCCTACAAACTCCTTCCCTACATCCCCCAAAGGACTTCAGTTGGCCCTGCCTGACAAGCTCAAACACAGCCCTGGAGAGGGGAAAGCCCACCTTTGAATGATGTACAGTCTTGCCGATGTGCCTGGTGAGCAGTGTGGCATACTCCTCAGCGGTATGCCTGCAGGTGCTAAGCCCAATGTTCTGCCCCACGTACTCTTCTGGTTTCTTCAGCAGGCTAAGTACCACGGGACCCAGGTCGCTCACAGCCATGCCATCCATGGGAATGTCACCCATGGGTAGATCTGTGGGGACAGAGAGATGTGCTAGCAGGGACATAGCAACTCGGGTGCTAGGACTGGTTTCCCCAGCAGTCAGTCCTCTAGAAACCTGCATCCATCAGCCTGGTCAGCGTCCAGGTGTGATGACAATAGCACTTCAGCATCCCACAGAGACATAAAAAGAGATCTGTCCAGATCACGCAGGGGCACCCAACAGAGACATGAATCCTGGCAATAGTTCTGCAAACCACAAAGGGCCCTTCCAGTGCCCTACTAGTGGTTCCATCTTCTACTTACCCTGTGGGCAGGGCTCCCCCAGCTCTCTGCCAGTGCTAGTGCCCCTTGCATGAGGGTGAGTGGAATTCTGACACAGGATGAGTTTTTAGGAATTGTCTGGGCTCATGCCTAATGTGAGGGAGCCAGGGTCTGTACCCAGAACTAGCTGATGACAAGCTACACCTTCCTGTTAACACCTGCAACTTCACAGGGTAAGAATGTAAGTAAGGGAGGAAACCCACCCAACAAGTAGCTCTTTCCATCTGGGGCTTGCTGGGGCAGAAAATAGGAAAGGAGATTCTCAAAATAGCAGGGCAGCCGCACACTGGTCATGGGAACGCCAATATCTCGGAAGTATTCCTCCACTTCCCCTTTGCCATCAAAGTGGCCTGCAGCCAGCCTCCCAGCTGTCAGCTTCTTAATGTTCTCCAGGCCGCTGTAGATCACATAGTGGAGGCCCAGGCGCTTGGCCAGATCTGCCAGCAGCTTTCCCTAGTAGATAGGAGAGATCACAAGACTAAGACCCCATTGGTCAAACTCAACAGCGTGCTCTGCTGTTAAGATGATGGGGCAATGTCCAAAAGAAATCTATGAAAGCAAAGGATCTTTTATTTTATTTTTGTCGGTTTGGGGGCTTGAACTTGGCCTGGGCATTATCCCTTAGCCTCTTTGTGCTCAAGGCTAGCGCTCTACCACGTGAGCCACAGCACCACTTCCAGTTTTCTGGTGGTTAATGGAAGATAAGGGTCCAGTGGACTTTCCTGCCCTGGCTGGCTTCAAACTGTGATTTTCAGATCTCAGCCTCCTGAGTAAGGTTCTTGAGATGAAATTATCCTAGATTAACCAAGGTAGCCCTAAATCCAATGTAAGTGTCCTTACAAGAGTCAAAGAGGCACTAGTGGCTCTTGCCTGTAATTCTATATACTATGCAGAACTGCAGCTTGAAGCTAGTGTGTGCAGATAAATCCATGAGACATTTATCTCCTGATAACCAGTAAAAAGAACTGGAGAATGGTTTAAGTGGTAGTACTCCAGCCATGAGCAAAAAAAGCTGAACAAAGGGGCTGGGAATATGGCCTAGTGGCAAGAGTGCTTGCCTCATATAATGAAGCCCTGGGTTCGATTCCCCAGCACCACATATTTAGAAAAAGCCAGAAGTGGCGCTGTGGTTCAAGTGTCAGAGTGCTAGCCTTGAGCAAAAAGAAGCCAGGGACAGTGCTCAGGCCCTGAGTCCAAGCCCAGGATTGGCAAAAAAAGCTGAGCAAAAGGTCCTGACTTTGAGCCCCAGTACTAGAAAAAACAAATACTGGGGCTGGGAATATGGCCTAGTGGCAAGAGTGCTTGCCTCCTACACATGGAGCTCTCGGTTCGATTCCCCAGCACCACATATATGGAAAACGGCCAGAAGGGGCGCTGTGGCTCAAGTGGCAGAGTGCTAGCCTTGAGCAAAAAGAAACCAGGGACATTACTCAGGCCCTGAGTCCAAGGCCCAGGACTGGCCAAAAAAAGAAAGAAAGAAAGAAAAAACAAATACTGTTTATCATGGGCAAAAAGGGAGTGGCACAGGAATGGAGGGAGGAAAGGTGAGCAAATATAGTCACTACATTCAACATACACTATATAAAAAAATGAATTATGTAACAAGGGGAGGGAAGGGAGGAGGAAAACAGAAGAGAATGAAGGAATGACACTGGCCAGAAAGCACTATACTCATAACTTAAGGAATTGTAACCCCTTTGTACAACACTAATAATAATAATAAAAGTCAAGAGTTAGGCATGGTAGTTATCCCAGCTATACAGGAAATGGAGCTAGGATGATCATAGTCAAAAGCTAGCCTAGGCAAAAGTTAGTTCAAAACCCTATCTCAAAAACAAGCTGGCTTCAGTGTCTCAAGCCTATAATCCTAGCTACTTGGAGAGGGAGATCACAGGATCTCAGTTCAAGAGCAGCCTGAGTGAAAAAGGTTCTTGAGACTCCATCTTGACCAATGGATGGGCATGGGTAGTGCATACATATCCTCCTAAACTATAGGGTAAGCACAATGACTGAGTGCTGCAATGCACACCTGCACAAATTAGACGACAGTTCAACCTGGGCATTAGTATTTCCCCCACCTCAGGTCCTCAGCCCCTCCCACTAACCCCCAGCTCTACCCATACCTGAACACCCTGCCCTAGAGCTATAATGGGCCTCTCCCACTCACCACACAGACCTACCTGCTTCCCCTCTAGCCCCAGAGTTACAAGCCACCACTTGGATTAAGGTGCAGATGCCATATTGCTCCCTCATGTGGGAGATACAGGCCCCACTAATAAACCTCCTTATAAACCTCCTGTCCATGACTATCTCCGCATGGTCCCCTGGGATGGCTGGGACGGATTCTTTCAGGCATAACGCAAGACCCTGTCTCAAAAACAACCAACTCCAGAAAGGAAAGAAGAGGAAGACACACAAAGAGAAGACTATATGAAGACAGGCATAGGTTGGAGTGATGCAGTCACAAGCTAAGGAATACCAGGAGCTACTGACGGTGCAAGAGATGAGGAAAGGCTTTTGGAAGAGGTATGAGGATGCTGTGGTTTTAAAGCATACAAGTCATTTGTCACAATGGAGCTTGGATGTTCACACAGGTTTCAAAGGATTACATTGAGATTTGGCTGGGTACCCATAGCCCACACCTGTAATCCTAGCTGCTCAGGAGGCTGAGATCTGAGAATCAAGGTTTGAAGCCAGCCTGGAAAGGAAATCCTTTAAGACTCTTCTCCAACTAACCACCAAAAAGCTACAAGTGGAGATATGGATCAAGTAGTAGAGCACCAACCAGCCTTGAGTGAAAAGGCTAAGGGACAGTGCCCAGGCCCTGAGCTCAAGCCCCAATATTGGCACGCACATGCAGTTTGCTTCAACCAGAGACTGTCCACTGTGTTAGGGTCACCTTGTAGTTTGCCCCCTAGTGTTCTGGTGCTAAAGGGTATCAGTGGCTTGAGGAGAGGAAGGCCTGCACTGGTTGGCTCCCTAGCAAAGCAGACCAGTGGATCAAGGATTTCCCTCCCATCTGCCCTCACCTGATTGACCTCCAGTTCTTGACTGCAGTTTTCCCAATAGTTGGTCACAATGAAGGTGGCATGAGCTCCGGTCATAGCGAGCTCCATGCTGGCCTCATCACTCTGGTCTCCCTGTACTACTTCTGCACCTTGCTGCTTCAGCTCCTTTGCTGCCCTCTGCCCAGGGTTTCGGGTCACTACTCGAACCTTGAATGTCCCATCTTCCAGGAGTGTGCGGGCTACAGAGCCCCCTTGAGCACCTGTGAAGAGTCAGGAAAACTTCCAGAGTCACAACTGACAGAGTCTTGAGAAGGCAGAGCCCTGAAAGGACTGCTGCACCACAGCAAGGAACACCCAGGAATTTTTTTTTAACATAATGAATCAGGGGCTGGAAATATGGCCTTGTGGCAAGAGTGCTTGCCTCGTACACATGAAGCCCTGGGTTTGATTCCTCAGCACCACATATATAGAAAAGGCCAGAAGTGGAGCTGTGGCTCAAGTGATAGAGTGCTAGCTAGCCTTGAGCAAAAAGAAGCCAAGGACAATGCTCTGGCCCTGAGTTCAAGCTCCAGGACTGGCAAAATAAATAAATAAATAATGAATCAACTTTAAATGTCAGCTATATTCACATATAATTCACTCAGCATAATATTTACCCTTTCTTTTCAGTACGAGGGATAGATAAAACCTATAGTCTAGAATAATAGGTATGTGCTCTACCACTGAGCCACATCCCCAGCTGAACAACCCTAATATCCTTTAGTTGGGGTTGTTTGTTTCTTGCTCCGCCTCTCCTAAGTGGGCAAGAGTATGCTACTTTATTTTTTTTAATGCACAGGGATAGTGCTTGTCCAGTATGTATGAGGCCCTCGGCTCCATACCTGGCACAGAAAAAAAAAAAGTTTAAAACAAGCAAGCAGACCTGTAATCCTAGCTACTCAGAAAGATGAGATCTGAGAACTGAAGTCTGGAGCCAGGTGGAGCTGACAATCCAAAACTCTTACCTCCAAGTAACTACAAAAGAGCTGTAAGTGAAAGGCATGATGCTAGGCTAGCCTAGGAAGAAAGGTTAGCAAAGGACAAGGCCCTGAGACCAAGCTTCCAATACCAGGGGCTTAAAAAAAAGTAATAAATAAAATCCTTATTGTAGTTGCAAATTAATACGTTGAATTGAAGCCCTTTTGTACAACTACTTGAGGATAATTTTGTTAAACGCCATTAAAAAAAAATCCATCCTGGGTGTAGCTTAGTGAAAGAATTTGGGCTTAGCATGTGCTAATCCTGGGATTGACGCTCAGCACGGAAAAATAAGAAAAGTATATATATAAAATATGTATCTATACACACACATACAAATGGAAAAGTGGGGTGGCAAAATAGTGTCTACTGGTTGGTAGGATACCCCCAGAAACTTGGTAACTGATGGAAGAGGGGCGTAGGAAAATATAATCTGGTAACCTGTACGCGTAACTTTTTTGTTTTTAATCTAAAAGTAATCTCCACGCGAAGTTCTACACTGTGGTCCCAGTCACCCCATCTCCCGGCAGACCCAGGATGGAACAGCTCTGGCTCGCGCAGGCCTAGCCCGCCTGCTCACCTGTGGCTCCAAAAACCACCACCAGTTTCTTGTCGGCCATGAAACTCTCCAGGAGAGGAGCGATGAGGTCCCAAGGCCTGGGATTGCGGGATTGCAGAAGTGGGAATAGACAAAAAGGCCTGGATCCAGAACCGCTGGGACGCCGCGTGAGCGCCAAGGAAAAGCGCGCTGGTGGTTGTGAACCCGCCCCCTCCCATCCCCTTGGCCCGCCCACCTCCCTCCCCCTTTCCGGGTCCAACCGGCAGGCTAGATCCCGCCTCCTTCCTCGCTGCTACCCAATGGGAAACGCCCACAAAGATGGAACGCGGCTAGGGACTGTGGTGCACCCCGCCCCCCACTTGCCTGCAGCAGAGCCCACTGCCGAAAGAAAGGTGGTTCGGCCCTGCGTGAGCTGCATGACCCATTCCAGCTCCAAACTATCCTGGATAGAGCCTCTGTAGACTGTGTTGTGCCCGAGAACCCTCAGTTCACGGCTCCTGGATGCCCGCAGTCCTCCTCTTAACTATGATTCTGCACGCCGCAGACCTGCCCTTCCCCACATACTGGCCCAGATGGTTTGTCCGGGTTCTGGCCGGATGCAAGCGTGTTTGCGCACGCACGCCTGGAGAAACTTGCAAATCACCTCTTCCTCTAGTCCACGTGTCTTGGAGGCTGCACAGCCTGAGGCCAGACGAAACAAACAAAAAAAAAAAAAAAAAGGAAAAAAGTGGAATTTTCTCTCGAACCAGTAACCATGCCTGTGGCTATGACTCTTAGCCCTCCAGAGGCCTGTCGGTCGCCGTGCTTGAGTATGCCTGACTCACGTTTGCAGTTGTTATGACTTGCACAGATTACAATTCTTTCTACCACAATAGTTGTTTTTGTGTTCGATCAAATTTCTGAAACGAACGCTCCCACTCCTAAAAAGTTACTGCTGTTGGCAGTAAAAGCATTCGTTATTTCCCCCCCCCCCCCCTTATTTGTATCGTGATTCCTGCCCAAGGTCATCTGTTTTGCTGTCACTGCTGATTCTAACACCGGAAATGGTATCTGGAACAAGGCAGGCATTGAAACAACTTTTGAACAGCCTGGCACTGCATCTACATGATCAGGTCAGAAAACTGCTGCTGTATTGTTTATAATCTAGCCTTTGCGATAACCCACAAGATTATGGGGTTCGTTTTTCCGCTGCTAAGGATGGAACCCACTGCCCTACCCGTGCAAGGAGAGGGCTCCACCAATAAGCTAAACAACCTCAGTCCTTGGTGTTTGTGCCTCCCTCCTTTCCTAGGGGACGGGGCGTGTCGTTTGAGGGCGTGTCCAGAACAGGCCCCGCCCACGCGCTGCGTGCGCACGTCGCGCTGTCCGATCGCCCGCCCGCTCGGCTGCGGCGGCGCTGAGAGAGTCGAGGGAGTCGCTGACTTGGGGATTGGCGGATTTGCGAAGCGGACTCGCTGCGGGTGAGTGGTCCGCGCTGTCCCTGGCTTTCCTCTGGGCTGTTCGGGCAGTGCCACCGGGACCCTGCAGGACCTAACCTGACGGCGCTCCTCAGGAACAAGTCGGGGCTCCGGGCTGCGGGGACGCTGGGCGGGGGGCGGCCGGAAGCCGGTGAGGAAGACGGAGGAGCGGCCGACCGCGGGGACCCGGGTGGCGTCGGGGTGTCAGATGAGGACGAAGCCCTTCCGGTGGGGGCCTAGGCGGCCTTAGCGGCTCCCTGGATGTCCCGTGGGCCCAGCCCCTCTCAGCGTCCCGGGTGAGCTTGACGAGGTGACCCCGGGGTCCGCCACGGAAGCCCGGCGTCGCTACCTACCCCGCTGGCGGCCGGCCGGAGCCCCGTCCTTTAAGTGACTCACCTCGAGGGAGGCGCCCTTTGAATCAGCGTGGGGACTTTGGGGGTGACCTCCGGTGTCCTTTTGTGGGGATGTGTGTTTACAGATCCTGGGGCCTTGAACTCAGGACCTAGACGCTGCCCCTGAGCTTCTTTTGCCCAAGATTGGAGCTCTACCACTAGACCTACAGCTCCACTTCCACCTTTCCGGTGTTGAGTCAACAGACTTTCCTACTCGGCTAGCTTTGAACCTCACAGTCCTCAGATCTCGGCCGCCTGAGTAGCTAAGATTACAGGCTCACGTGAGCCTGTCCAGTTTGTCCGATACCCTTTAGTGCAGAATTTGGCAAGAGGAGCAATGACCTGTAGGTGCAGCTGGTTAGTCTGGATTAGGAGTTCACCGGTCACCTCCTAAATGTTGTGCACTAAGTGTCTTAATTGCCTTGTAAAAGCTGCCAGGACTGCCTTGCACCATCGTTGCAAGAGGCCTGTCTGTGTCAAGCCACTTAAATTGGTTCTGAAGGACCAATTGTCGTGGCCTGTGGCTGTTCTTCCTTACTGTGCTTTGTTGATGATGCCATAAACTGGACAAGACCGGGTTTGAAAGGTAACCTTTTATAATGCTCTATAATTGAAGAGATCTCTTGCTCTCAAGCCTGCCCTGAACCTTGTGAGTTGATCATTTCTCCTATCTGTAAAATGAGATCAATAAGAGACTCATGGGAAGTAACTTGACCTACATCCTCCAAACAAGAAGATGGCACAGGTGAACTTGAACCTGACAGTTTGGCTCCAGGTAGATACTGTGCTCTTGTAAAAATTGGAAAGTGGTCTTCCTTCAATCCTGTCAAGTAAAAGGAAGTGAAATTGTTTTGTGCCTTTGAATTTCATTAACAAGTGTATTTCAGTTTTTGCTGAGGAGATGAAATCTATGGCCTCTTGCATGTGTATATGTGGGCTTTTTTGCTTGTTATTTGCTTGCTTTCTTCTTTGCCAGTCATGGGGCTTGACCTCTGGGCCTGAGTGCTGTCCCTAAGCTCTTCAGCCACAGCACCACTTCCTGTTTTCTGGTGGTTAATTGGAGATAAGAGTCTCAAGGCCTTTCCTTCTCAGGCTGTCTTTGAACCAGGATCCTTGGATCTCAGCCTTCTGAGTAGCTAGGATTACAGACAGCACCAGGCTTCTTCTTCTTCTTTTGTTTTGTTTTGTTTTTTTGCCAGTCCTGGGGCTTGAACTCAGGGCCTGAGCTTCTTTTTTTGCTCAAGGCTAGCACTCTACCATTTGAGCCACAGTGCCCCTTCTGGCCCTTTTCTATACATGTGGTGCTGAGGAATCGAACCCAGGGCTTCATGTATACGAGGTGAGCACTTTACCACTAGGCCATATTCCCAGCCCCTCTTCTTTTGTTATGAGGCAAGTACACTTGCCACTAGGCCATATTCCCAGCCCCCCTCTTCTTTTTGTGAATATAGCTATTTCCATGTAGCCCAGGCTGACTTGAGCTGGGATTACTGGCATGCTTAATGAACCTGCCCTAACCAGTGTTTTTTGCTTTGTTTTGTTTTGTTTGCACCAATAGTGTAGCTTGTTTGCTTTTTTTTGTTTGTTTTGTTTTGTTTTGGCCAGTCCTGGGGCTTGGACTCAGGGCCTGAGCACTGTCCCTGGCTTCCTTTTGCTCAAGGCTAGCACTCTGCCACTTGAGCCACAGCGCCACTTCTGGTGGTTTTCTGTATATGTGGTGCTGGGGAATCAAACCTAGGGCCTCATGTATACGAGGCAAGCTCTCTTGCCACTATGCCATATCCCCAGCCCCCCAATAGTGGGGCTTGAACTCAGTGCCTTATATTCTTTCTCAGCTTGATTGCTCATGACTAGTACTCTGCCACACCTCCAGTTGGCATTTTGCTGGTAATTGGAGACAGTCTCTTGGACCTTTTTGTCCCATTTGTTTTTGGACTGGGATACTCCCATTCATCCTCCTGAGTAGCTAAGATTACAGGTGAGTCAATGGTGCCAGACAACCAATGTGTGAATGTGTATATGTGTGTGTGTGGGGGATGGTACACATGCATGTGTGCACTCAATACTGAGGCTTAAACTCAGGGTCTCACACTCTTGGCTTTTTAACTTAAGGCTGGTGCTCAACCACTTGAGCCACACTTCTGCATCTGGCTTTTTTTCTAGTTGTTTTGAGATAAAAGTCTCTTGAACTTTTCTGCTTTGACTGTTTTTTAATCCTTAGATCTCAGCCTCCTGAGTAGCTAGGATGACAGGTGTCAGTCAGCAGTGGCTGGCCATAGCTGGTGTGTTTTGATTACAATTTTTATTAAAATTTCTTAGTTTCTTTGGGAATGGGAATAAGGAATATAGGTTAGTGTGTGTTTATTCACTAGGATTTTAAACATATAACAAGATGATAATCTTTGTTTATGAGTTCACAGATAAGACATTTATACGTTTACCTGGTTAAAAAAAATGGAAGAAGTTTCCAAAAATAGTCCTTGAGCCAAAATACTGATGAGGGTGTGGGAATATGTGGGTCTTGTGTTCATTGAATGACCTAATCCAACTAGGAAATCCTGTGATTCCTCCATTGCCTGACTTGACTTCCTTTTTTCCTTTGCTTGGGCCAATAAGTTGAGCTGCTGTTGAGTCAAAGGAATCAGGAATGACTAGAAATGACAATACCAGTGAGTTAGAAAAAGTTGAGTGTTCATTACTTTTAGCTTATCCCTCAATAAGACACTTAGGGCGCTGCCTTCAGCTTTCAGTTTTCCTTTGAAAAATTGATGATTCTCTTTATAGGACAGTTGGGCTCTGCATGTAGATTGCACTACAAATTGGAATGTCATTCCTCCAGGGAACAGATCTTTTAGAAATTGGAATTGTATGTTTTGGTGTGAAATGTAGAATTCACTCCTTGGTGAAAAAAAGATGAAAAATTTGAACTATAAATTACCTTCTATGTTGCTGGTCATAGTTAACTAAAAAGTTGTAAACATAACTGATAATAACCTTTTTCTCTGATAGTAGCCAATGCAGAACCAAGAATTCTAGAGATGAGATGTACCTCAGTAGTAGCATGCTTACCTAGCATGCCCAAAGCCCTGGGTTTGATCCTCAGTTCTGCCAAAATAATAAGTAAAACTTCTAGGCTACATCCCCGTTTGTACACAACACATAAAAGATTCTCAAATCTCAGCCTCTTGAGTAGGATTATAGGCATAAGCCACTGGGGCCAGGCTTCTCCGTCTTTTCTTTAATAATAACATTAGTTGTGGGGTTCTGTTTTGTTTTATTCTTCTATGTTAAGGGGAATTGAACCAAGAGCCTTGCTATTTGGTGTTGTTTGGTTTTTTTTTTTTTCAGGGTTGTTTTATTTATTTATTTATTTTGCCAGTCCTGGGCCTTGGACTCAGGGCCTTAGCACTGTCCCTGGCTGCTTTTTGCTCAAGGCTAGCACTCTGCCACTTGAGCCACAGCGCCCTTTTGGCCTTTTTCTATATATGTGGTGCTGGGCAATTGAACCCAGGGCTTCATGTATGCGAGGCAAGCACTTTTGCCACTAGGCCATATTCCCAGCCTTAACTCTATATTCTTAAAGCAGTATAATTATGCTAAGCAAATATTTTAAATCAAGGACTATTAGCTAATAAAAAGCTGAGTGTGGGGCTGGGAATAAGGCCTAGTGGCAAGAGCGCTTGCCTCGTATACATGAAACCCTGGGTTTGATTCCCTAGCACCACATATATAGAAAATGGCCAGAAGTGGGGCTGGGAATGTGGCTCTGTGGTAGAGTGCTTGCGTAGCATGCATGAAGCCCTGGGTTCGATTCCCCAGCACCACATATATAGAAAAGGCCAGATGTGGCGCTGTAGCTCAAGTGGCAGAGTGCTAGCCTTGAGCAAAAAGAAGCCATGGACAGTGCTCAGGCCTTGAGTCCAAGCCCCAGGACTGGCAAAACAATTTCAATTAATTAATTAAATTAAATTAAATCTCACCAAAAAAAAAGAAAAAAAGAAAATGGCCAGAAGTGGCGCTGTGGCTCAAGTGGCAGAGTGCTAGCCTTGAGCAAAAAGAAGCCAGGGACAGTGCTCAGGCCCTGAGTCCAAGGCCCAGGACTGGCAAAAAAAAAAAAAAAAAAAAAAAAAGCTGAGTGTGGTGCCATATGCTTGTCATCCCAGTTGTGCATGAAGCATAAATGGGAGGATTCAACCTCAGCAAACAGCAAGACCCTATATGAAAAGTGACAGTGGAAAAAGGGCTACAGATAGGGTTCAAAGAGTAGAGGCTCTAGCAAGCTCCTGAGTTCAAACTCTAGTACTGCCAAAAATTGAAAAGAGGCTACAGGGCTGGGAATGTGGCTTAGCGGTAGAGTGCTTGCTTATCACACATGAAGCCCTGGGTTCAGTTCCTCAGCACCACATAAACAGAAAAAGCCAGAAGTGCTGCCATGACTCAAGAGGTAGAGTGCTAGCTTTGAGCAGAAAGAAGCCAGGGACAGTGCCCAGGCCCTGAGTCCAAGCCCCAGTACTGGCAAAAAAAGAAAAAAAGAAAGAAAAGAGGCTAGTAATACTTCGTGAATGTTAAAGTCTCTGGTGCCTTCAAATGATGCTTGTTGATCTAAGACCAGGTTTCCAAACTCCTGACTGGCAAATTTGAGATTATGACTGGAAGTCTGGCTTTTAAGAGTTTCTAGTTGACTCTTGTTTGGGGTTCCCTTGACTAAAGCACCTACTGCACAGAAGAGGGTATGAATGGACAGGGTTCATAGAAGTAAGTTAATAGGATACATGAAGAAAGGCATAGTAAAAGAAGAAAGAGGTGATTGTTGTGTGGTGATAACTGTGCTGTCACTCTGTGTGCCACAGGCCAACTAGACAGATAGTCTCTTCTTTCTGCTTAGTGGGAAAATTAATTTTTGTCACGCGAATAGATTTGTTTATTTCTCAGGAGTATCACAGGCCTAATTATTGTCATAGTTTTCAGTAACTTCGAAAGGGCTTCGGGGAAGGATGGCAGAACAGAGACTGGTGTCCTGTAACTAGTTTTCCCAGCCTTTTTTTGGGGGTGGGGTGGGGTGCGGCAGTCCTGGGGCTTGGACTCAGGGCCTGAGCACTGTCCCTGGCTTCTTTTTGCCATAGTGCCACTTCTAGCTGTGATGCTCAGGAATCGAACCCAGGGCTTCATGCGTGGTAGGCAAGCACTCTACTGCTAAGCCACATTCCCAGCCCCCTTGCCTTGTCTTTTTTAAGTGTTGGAAGCTTGTACCTTTCTCCTGATGAGCTGTCTTAGTTTTAGGAGACTCTGATTTCATTTTCAATCCTACAGTTACTTAAGAGCTTATCATTAAAGACTATGTATGCTGGGGCTGTGGAAGGTGCCGGCATGATTAAAACAATTTGACATCATGCTATTTGATTTTTTTATTATTACTTTTTATATGCTAGTTGATTTCAGTCGATCTAGTTGACTGGCTTGCTTCTTAAATAGCTGTGATGATCATATTTTTCCTACCAAACATGAACAGACTCATGGTTCAAACATACAGGTGTAGTGAAGAATAGGTGGAAAAGGATATTTGAAATCAGAATTGCTCTAGGAGCCAAGCATCTGTGGTTCATGCCTTTAATCCTAGCTACTCAGGCTGAGATCTGAGGATTATGGTTTGAAGCCAGCCCAGGTGGGAAAGCTGAAAAGCAGAGCTGAGGCTCAAGTGGTAGAGCACTTGCCTTGAGCTGAAGAGCTCAGGGGCAGTGTCAGAGTTCAAGAAATGTCCATTTATCTTTTTCTTTAGAGTAGGCCTCATACATGGTAGGCCAGTGCTGTTTGAAGTCCAAAGTGGGACCTTAGCCTTCTTTGTAGTCACAGAGCTCATGAACACAATGTTGATAATATGTAGTGTTGTTATGGAAATAAGTGGTATGTCATTGCTGTAGTTAATTTCAACATACCTAGTGCCAGTAGCCATCCGCTTTCATAGATATTTGAGCTGTTCTTTCTAGCAAGACCATTGTGTGCTGAGGCAGATGAACTGTTTCCAGTGCAGTCTAGAGGGGCAAGAGGGAGCAGGAGAAGACTCCGTGACAATATTAAGAAAGGGTCCTAGGTAGTTCTATTGAAGAGAAGATGAGAAAAGGAAATAGAGGGAAGTAGAGTCCAAGATGCCCTCTAACTCCGTCTAGAAGACATAAACCTTCACTCCTTTCCTTCTTTTGTGTGTGTGATGAAAAAAACACAAAACAAAACCAAATCCCTTTAGGGCTTCATGTATGGTAGGCAAGTTCTGTGCCACTTAGCTATATCATCTTTTTGTGTTGGAAGACCAGCAGAATCCGGCCTTCCTTTTGCTTTGTAATAGCAGGTATCCTGATAATTAGCAAATTACCAAACAAAACAAACCACAAGACCACCACACATACAAACCTACTTCATTCCTCCTCCATCGCACACTTGGTTATTTATTAACTTCAAAGAAATTCCCAAATGTGCTGAAGGTCATATTTGTCCAACTTTGAAAAGCTTAATAAAAAGACAGTAAATGGGTCCCATAAAAGAAAAGTGCTGTGTGGCTAGCTGCTGTAGATTATGCTTTTCTACTTTTGCATTTGCCTTTTTTTAGTTGTTTGAGATAGGGGTGAGGCAAACTCCCACACACACACCATTTTCATTTCTTTTTAAATTCTACTTAAATACTGTACAAATCTACAGAGTAACATAATACTAAGACTCTTAGCTTTAGCTCCATCTTCTTAGAAACCTCTGGACCATGAGAGCCCAATGTGCATGCAGGCTGAAGTTCCAAAAAAGAAAGATGAAGCAGAGGTCCAAGTAAATAAGCTTGATCACTCATCGAGGCCATAGAAATGGATGTGTGGTTTAAGAAATAGAGCACTGTCCTTGAGTGCAAAAGCTAAAGGACAGTTCAAGCTCCAGGACTGGTGAGGGCACACATGCTTAGCATGTGTGAGCATGTTTAATCACCAGTACCACTCAAATATCTGGGGCATGGCTCTCAAGTGGTAGACTGCCTGCCTACAGGTAAGTGCAAGGCCCTGAGTTCAGACTCCAGTACCACAAAAAAGGGCTAGGCTGTTTTGGTAAATACTCTTCTTCCCTATCTTCAGGGAGGTATTTGGATGAAAGGCAGAACCAAGGACATTCCTTAGTAAACAAACAGACTTTCCCAGAAGCCCAGCTGTCCTGGGCTTATGTTAGTGCTAGTCCAAAGGACATCTTGTTCCTACTTGGATGCCGTGGTCTTATCTAATTCCCAGGAAAGGTGGCACTGCCTGAGGTCCCAGCACCCTCACTGAAAATGTCTTGAAGGTAGAGTTTATTTAAGGTTCAGGTCTGCCATCTGGAAGGGCTTTTATCACGCTACCACATAGGGTTAAGGGTACAAAGGATGGTTGGGGATGGAATGAGTTGAAGACACAGAAACCACATGCTTCCTGGGAGGTCATGAAGGTACTATTGAACTATTGGAAATCAGGCATGAAAGTTGTCAGAAAGCTGCTATCAACTTGTGTAATCTGTGACTAGCTTCCTCCTGCTGCTTCTCTTAAGACATACAGGCCTCAGCCACCCAGCCTGTAATCCTAACAACTCAAGGGGATCTGAGGATAACAATGTCAGCCTGGACAGAAAAGCCTATAAGACTCATCTTCAGTTAACTAACAAAAATACAGATGTGGGGCTGGAAATAGGCCTAGTGGTAGAGTGCTTGCCTCGTATACATGAAGCCCTGGGTTCAATTCCTCAGCACCACATATATAGAAAAAGCCAGAAGGGGAGCTGTGGCTCAAGTAGTAGAGTGCTAGCCTTGAGCAAAAAGAAGCTGGAGGCAGTGCTCAGGCCCTGAGTTCAAGCCCCAGGACTGGCAAAAAAAAAAAGACAGACGTGGCCAGGCACCAGAAGTTCTAGAGAAGCTGGAGTATCTGTATGGAAAGTCTACTAAAATCTGATTAAGTAGAATTTAGTTCTTCTGATTCTTAGCCTACTTAATAGTCAGACACCATACTGATAAATGATAGATTTCTTCTAGTTTTAGGTTCCATCCCACAAAGAAGTCAGTAATCACAGGTTTGACTTCTAGTGACCCACATAGCAATGAAGCCTTTTCCCAAGGAAGGAACTGTGACTCTTCTCTTGTCTGTGAGCAGTGCCAAGTTGCCCTACCCGCTAATAAAAATCTCTGTAAAAGAGGTTGATAAAAGTGAGATGAGGGCTGGGGATATGGCCTAGTGGCAAGAGTGCTTGCCTCCTATACATGAGGCCCTGGGTTCAATTCCCCAGCACCACATATACAGAAAACGGCCAGAAGTGGTGCTGTGGCTCAAGTGGCAGAGTGCTAGCTTTGAGCAAAAAGAAGCCAGGGACAGTGCTCAGGCCCTGAGTCCAAGCCCCAGGACTGGCCAAAAAAAAAAAAAAAAAAAAAGTGAGATGAGTGATTTAAGACTTAGTGCTAAAATCTCATCCTGTCTTTCTGTGAACTAATGAAGGCTTATTAGATTTGATGTCCTTTTTTTTCTTTTCTAGTCTTGGGGCTTGAACTCAGGGCTTGGGCATTGTCCCTGAGCCTCTCTGTGCTCAATATAGTGTTCTATCACTTGAGCCACAGCACCACTTTCAACTTTTATCTGTTTATGTGGTACTGAGGAATCCAACCTAGGGCTTCTGTGCATGCTAGGCAAGCACTCTACCACTAAGCCACATTCCCAGCCCTTGATGTCCTTTTTTTGAACTCCCTTAGCAAACTGCTTTTGTAGCCCAAGCAGGGTTTCTCAACTTTGTATTATTGATGTTTGGGTGTGGGTGTGGGTACTGTCTGTGCACTGTCAGATACTCAGCAATATCCCGGCTGATACTGTTTCCTGTTTGGAGATATATGTTCATTTTAACTTTTAAGTGACATTTTTCAGTTTACAAATTAGCATCATATGGCATAGAGCTTTTATGACATATCGTTCTACTTTGTTTTTGTTTTTTGAGGCAGGCTCTTGCTGTATAGGCTGGACTCAAATTCCTGATCCTCTTTACCTTTGCTTCCTTAATGCTGGAATTATAGGAGCATGTTGGCACATGTTAATTTCATAATCTTGTGATTTAAATAACTTATTTAAGTCAAATCTTATGACTTAAATTTGTATGTAGAATTGTTACCAAAAAAAAAAAAGAAACTGAGAAATTAAGTAGTTATTCTGGGGTCATTCGGCTGATATAGCAGATCCAAGATTTACTCTTGGTTGTGCATGTGAGGAGTTTATGGCTGAACCTTGTGTTGCCTTTTGGTCTCCATGTGGCCAGTGGCTTTTCTCCCTTGGCTCATTTCAGTTAACCTTTGTGAGTACCTACTGCAGCTTGCACCGTTCAATATGAAGACTGCTTATACAGTTCAAAACAAAAGACTTGCATGCTTAGTGTTATTAGACATGTTGAACCCAGCTTCTGGAAACTTCCTGCTGGTAGGATTCTCTCTCCATGTCATAGGGGATGTATATTACAATGCAAATACTTAAAATGTATGTTTAAGTTAATAGTCACATATGGCAGTCATATGGATATTGAATCATCACTAACTTAACTTGGAGAGGCTGTTTTCTGAGAATATTCTACAGTGAGGAAGGTAAACAGCACAGCTCTGGAAGTTTTTCACATAGATAATACAGAGTAATATATTACATCTTCCCTTTAATGCTGAAAGCTTCAGTGAAGAGCTAGTTTCTGGAATGCTTTCCTAGAAAGTCAGTTGAAAGTCCATTAGCTAAGTAACGGCTCTGTCACTGTGATTTTCTGCCTTTTAACTGTGGTTATGAGATGTGTTATGAGTAATCTGTATTACTAACAGCTGTTTTTATTAAGATTTTTGTCTGAAAAAGTAAGTTTCCTGGGCACTAGTCACTCATTCTTGTAATCTTAGCTGGTTCAAAGCCAGCCTAGGTAGAAAAATGGAATCTCCTCTATAAAATAGATAAACTGGCTGTGCTCTAGTGGTTCATGCCTATAATCCTAGGTACTCAGAAGAATGTGGTTCAGTGCCATCCTGGGCATAAAATTCCCTAAACTCTTTGTTTTGAGCCAATACTGAGGCTTGAACTCAGGGCTTGTGTGCTATCCCTAAGTTTTTTTGCCCACAGCCTTTTTAAATTTATTTTATTTTATTTTTTATTGTGTGTGTAGTTAATTGGAGCTAAGAGTCTCACAGACTTTCCTACCCAGGGTGGCTTTGAACCATAATCCTCAGGTCTCACCCTTCTGAGTAGCTAGGATTATAGGTTATAATAATTGGAAGCTAATCTTTTATTTATTTTTTTTGTTTTGGTTTGGTTTTTGCCAGTTCTGGGGCTTGAACTCAGGGCCTGAGCACTGTTTCTGGCTTCTTTTTGCTCAAGGCTAGCACTCTACTACTTGAGCCACAGCTCCCCTTCTGGCTTTTTCTATATACGTGGTGCTGAGGAATCAAACCCAGGGCTTCGTGTATACGAGGCAAATACTTTACCACTAGGCCTTATTCCCAGCCCTGGAAGCTGATCGTAACAGGAAGTTTCTATGAGCATATTGTCTATCTATGTACTTCTGTTTCCAAGGTATCATATATTTTCAGGAGCACAAAGATAGGATTGATTGGACTTTAAAGTACTCAGTACAGTTGATATACTTTTAGATTCTTGAAATTATTTTTCTGTCTAGTTACTATGGTAGTGGGTGCTATAGAGATGTGCTGATCCTATTGTGACCTCCTTTTGTGTAGAGGTGTCTGGGAGTCCTTGTAGCTTCACTGTCCACCAAGGCCTGGAAGTCTGGCAAATTTTCTCCAGGCACTGAGTGGTGGGGTATGCCATCTTCCTTTTTGGGATCAACCTTGGGCTACCTTGTTAGTTAACAAAAGTAGGAACAATCTCAGGTTGCCCTGTGATCTGAGAGTGTCAAGGTGAGTGTTGGAAAGCAGGAAGTAGCAACTTTGAATCTTTTTTTTTTCCCTCTTGACAGAATTGGAGTTTGAACTCAAGGTTGTGTTTCACTGGCACTCTACCACTTGAGCCATACCTCCACCCCTGCTTTCTTGCTGGCTATTTTGGAGATGGAATCTAGTGAACTTATTTGCCCTAGCTGGCCTCAAAAGCACAATCTTTCAGATATCAACCTACTGAGTAGGTAGGAGATATAGGCATGAACCACCAGTACCTAGCTTTTTTCCTCCTCTTTTTGGTGTCATTATTGTGGCCTTAACTTAGGTAGGGCCTCTTGCTCTTGCTTAGCTTTTTCACTGTAGACTTACACTGTACCACTTTGAGCCATATAAGTCAAATCTGAAGAAAGCTAAAACCAAATTTTATACCAGAAAACTGGTATTATATACAACACAGACCCTTCACTTAGCTGGTGTCTTGCCAGTGTGCTGTCTGTGCTGCATCAGTCCTTAAGGAAGCATCTCTACATTCACATTCTTTTCCACGTGAGACTGTTTGCCTGTGTACTCTTCTGGACTGTTCTGTGCACCATGTAGTTCATCAGCCTTTTTTTTTTTTTCCTTCCTTTCAGTTGTAGGGCTTGAACATGGGGCCTGGGCATGGTCCCTGAGCTTTTGTGCTCAGGGCTAGTGCTATACCACTTTGAGCCACAGTGATACTCCCAGTTTTCTGGTGGTTAATTGGAGATAAGAATCTCATGGACTTTCCTGCTTGAGCTGGCTTTGAACCACGATCCTCCAATCGCAGCCTACTGAGTAGCTAGGATTACCGCCATGAACCACCACCAGCAGTTTATCAGCCTTATGCAGAAGCGAGTGCTTTAGGGTCAAGAAAGTCCATTTTCTATTTTGATTTTTTTTTTTTGAGTGTTCTTAGACATCACTATCCCTCAATACAGGAGCTATGGATGTAGCTCAGTGGTAGAGCACTTGTATGCATGAAGTTCTGGGTTAAACACATACACCAACACAATCAGTGACATATATTTAGTGCTTACCATGTAGCAAACATTGTGCTGTCCTGGTCTCACTTAATTTTTTTTTGGCCAGTCCTGGGCCTTGGACTCAGGGCCTGAGCACTGTCCCTGGCTTCTCTTTGCTCAAGGCTAGCACTCTGCCACTTGAGTCACAGCGCCACTTCTGGCCATTTTCTGTATATGTGGTGCTGGGGAATCGAACCCAGGGCTTCAAGTATACGAGGCAAGCACTCTTGCCGCTAGGCCATATCCCCAGCCCCTCACTTAATTTTTATAATTGATCCTATTGAAAGACTGCTGAACACACCAGGCATTCCCTATAATAACCAAAAAAGAATGTAGCTAGAGGGGCTGGGAATGTGGCTTAGCAGTAGAGTGCTTGCCTAGCATTCATGAAGCCTTGGGTTCAATTCCTCAGCACCACATAAACAGAAAAAGTTAAAAGTGGCGCTGTGGGGCTGGGGATATGACCTAGTGGCAAGAGTGCTTGCCTCGTATACATGAGGCCCTGGGTTCAATTCCCCAGCACCACATATACAGAAAATGGCCAGAAGTGGTGCTGTGGCTCAAGTAGCAGAGTGCTAGCCTTGAGCAAAAAGAAGCCAGGGACAGTGCTCAGGCCCTGAGTCCAAGGCCCAGGACTGACCCCCCCCAAAAAAAAGTGGCGCTGTGGCTCAAGTGGTAGAGTGCTAGCCTTGAGAAAAAGGAAGCCAGGGACAGTGCTCAGGCCCTGAGTTCAAGCCCCAGGACTGGCAAAAAAAAAAAAAGAATGTAGCTAGATGCTTAGAGGAAACTTGGGTTGGATATATATATGTACCAATACATTAACTGGTGGGGTAAGGCAGATTTTTTTTTTAACAGTGCTAGAGACAGATCTTCAAGCATGCTAAGCAAGTGATCTAGCATCAAGCTACATCCCTGTAAGGGCTGTGTGTGTGTGTGTGTACACACACAGGTACTAGGGTTTAAACCTCAGACCTCAAGATCATTGCTGGCACTCTTACCATTTGAATCTCAACTCTACTTCTAACTCAGGCTTCAAACCACAATCCTTAGTTATCAGCCTCATGAATAACAAGGATTACATGTGTGAGCTACTGGTGCCTGGCTTCTTACATTTCTTGTGCTTCCTTGACAGCTGTTCCTACATACAGCTTGTAGAACACACTTAGCAAAATACTGACTGAGGTAGAAAATTAAGCTTTCTTCTTTTCTTGGTCTAATTTGCCCTGACAGAGAATGTTGGTACTGTCTCTGTGACCTTATTAGTTATTGATATTGAGCTGGAAAGTTCCCCAAGTGGGCTGCCCCTTACACTGCCAACTGGAAGCCTCCAGGGACAGAGGATGAGCTTGTCATGTGGGACTGTATTTCCCAGCCTGACGAAGGCTCAGCCCTTAGAGCAGGCAGTGGGAATTCATTGGCCAGTTTATTATCTCTTTCAGCTGAGTCTTGAGTAGGCTGGGACAGTTAGTGTGCAGGTGACTCACATGTAGCTGACACAGGCTTGTTGGGTACTTTGTGAGCTGATCTGCTCTACAGGAGAGCTGCTGGGTGCAGTTTGGTGAACTAATTCCAGTCAACGCCGCATTCCTGTCACACACTGCATGAGGCTATCTGGCCCAAACACACGAACAGGAACCCTGGTCTCAGGTACAGTTGTTGTGGCAACATGGAAGCGTTGGGTTGCTTGTCAAGATGGGTACTACTGCAGTGTTGTGTTGTTGTTTTTTTAATGTATGTTTTGGTAGCTTTAAATTTTGACAGTTGCAAACACACAGATGAACTGTAACAATAATACAAAAAAATTATTGGTACATTGTGGGGCGGGGCGAGGGGGAGAATACTGGGTCTTGAACTCGGGATCTGGAAGCTTTTTCCCTTGATTGGTGTTCTGCCACTTGAGCCATACCTACACTTCTGTTTTTTTGCTGGTTGATTGGAGATCAAAGTTTCATAGGCTTTCCTGTCTGGGCTGGCTTTGAACTGTGATCTTCAGATCTCAGTCTCGGGTAGCTAGGATTACAGGTAATCACACATGTCCACACACATATCCTTCTGGTTGACTGACAGTAGGATGTTCCTTCTGAATGCCTCAGTACTTACCTGTTGAGAACAGGTTCAATGTCCATATAATCTAGTTATCTAATCCATTGTCCATATGTAGATATATCTATTTTGTAATATGTCTAATAATGGGAAAGCTTAATCATGGAGAAAACAACTCTGAGGTGCAGGGGTATAACAACTCCTTGGTTGTGCTGGCTCAGAGGGTAGAGTGGATAGGCATTTAGCCAAGTGAGTGCCAGGGATGCTAAATGACTGGCTCCTTCTGTCTTTACAGGACCAGAGTGAGGTAGCAAGAATCACTCAGCAACAATGTCAGCGGAAGTGGAACCCTCTGAGGGGGTGGACGAGTCAGAGAAAAAGAACTCTGTGGCCTCAGAAAAGGAAAACCATGCCAGGTGAGCAGTGGGATCTGACTGCATCTGGTCAAGAGGGCATAGTGCCTGCCTTGCCCAACACAGTTGATTTCATCAGCTGGTACCCCTGGGAAGTAGTGAGGAGTCCTAAGCACTGGTCCCTTGATGCTTCATTATACTACAGGGCTCATGTCCAACCCCAACTGCTCAGTGTTCCTCATTTCCTCTATTCTGTTGCCCAAGGAGGCAGGCTGGGAGTGCTGAGTTGTGTCTTTAATAGTATTCCTGTCCTTTTTTCTCAACCTCAGCGTTTTTCATCTCAGCCAAGAAGTGGATAATCAGAGGCAGAGCCTAACTCTTTTCTCTTAAAATGTAGAAGGTGAATTCTAAAGCAGACTTTTTCTTAATTACTTTTGTTTGTTTGTTTGCTTGTTTTTTTGCTAGCCCTGGGGCTTGGACTCAGCCTGAGCACTGTTCCTGGCTTCTGTTTGCTCAAAGCTAGCATTCTACCATTTGAGCCACAGCGCCACTTCTGGCCACTTTCTATATATATGGTGCTGGGGAATTGAACTCAGGGCTTCATGTATATGAGGCTGTACCACTAGGCTATATTCCCAGCCCTTTTTCTTACTGTTAGAACCAGTTTTCTAGTGGACTGGTTTCGATTCTCCAGCACCACATATATAGAAAATGGCCAGAAGTGGTGCTGTGGCTCAAGTGGCAGAGTGCTAGCCTTGAGCAAAAAGAAGCCAGGGACAGTGCTCAGGCCCTGAGTCCAAGGCCCAGGACTGGCAAAAAAAAAAAAAAAGAACCAATTTTCTGTAGCCTCAAATTACAGGGCCTTGATATCAATGTTTGTAGTCTCTCATTAGAGACCTGTTATTGGTTAGGTTCTTTTTTATACCTTGAGATGATTGCTAATAAATGGATTCTTAGCATGTGGGTAGTGCAAGCTAATTTGAAGAAGTCTACAGAGGCTGAACCATGGGCAGGCCATATTTTTCTCTAAGACTGTGTGGGTGCACATGACTCCCCCAGCCCAAATGCTATCATCTGTATTCATCCAAGAGTACAGCTTTAACTTGTGTGAGTTTGTCAAACAGCACAAACCCAGTGTTTCAGTTATCTCATCTTTGCACTCAGGCCCAGCTAATATATAGTCCTGAGAGACTGGACTCACAGTGGAAGATGGCAGCATGGCTTCTGAGAAACATTTCTTAAAGGCAAAAGATTTCTGGAGAAGCCAACCAATGCTGCTGAAATTAGCATGGAGTTTCTCTGGCCACTAGATGGCCACAGAAGACAAGTGTCAGTCACTTGGAAGGTTGCTAGCAATTTGGGCACAAGACATGAGGAAGCCATAGTCTTCCACATGTCCTATCTGCTTTGCTCAAGGCTAGCAGTCAACCACTTGAGCCACAACTCCACTTCCAGCTTTTTGAGTGGTTAATTGGAGGACATGAGTCTCACAGACTTTCCTGCTTGGGCTGACTTTGAACCTCCAGATCTCACCCTCCTGAAGAGCAAGGATTATAGGCATGAGCCTCTGACACCTGGCCCCCTCAGTCTTTGCAAAGGATTGTTATGTCTGTTTGCCCTGTGCTCCTTGACAAGCTCCCTATGCTTAGTTATTTGTGCTAGAATGAAGTGTCTAAGAATCTCCTTCCTCTAGTTTAGCAACTGGTCACCATGGGGGTCTGTATTTTATCCTGTGGACATTTTTTGGGAAGGGCTAACTCTTACACACATATATAAAACCCATCTCTGCAGAATGGCTGACCTTTCTGAGCTCCTGAAAGAAGGGACCAAAGAAGCACATGACCGGGCAGAAAATACCCAATTTGTCAAGGACTTCTTGAAAGGCAACATTAAAAAGGAACTGTTTAAGGTTTGTGGTTCTCAATCAGATGAGGTTGGATTTCAAATTTTCGTTTGGGGTTGGGGTAGGAGGTGGGGAGGTTAATTAGTCCTCTGGGTGGTTCTAGAGCCCCTCTGAGAGACAAGCTGGGCCTTTTTCAACATTCATTCATTCTTGGTGTTAAGCTGTGGTGGTCCTGGCTTTATGGATAGCATAGTGTAAAGGAAGCAGAAGTATCTGTGTCTCGAAAAACACTAAATAAAAATGGGTCATAGGGTGGATCTTTAGGAAATTGAAGAGTTTTGGTTCTTAGTCTCCAGTCACTCTAGTGTGTGGGTTTGGACCTGCTGGTCTGGCCTACAGCCCCTTTCCAGTCTTCCATCATCCCCCCACAGCTGGCCACTACTGCACTTTACTTCACATACTCAGCCCTTGAGGAGGAAATGGACCGAAACAAGGACCACCCAGCCTTCACACCCCTGTATTTCCCCACGGAGCTGCACCGGAAGCAGGCACTGATCAAGGACATGGAGTATTTTTTTGGTGAAAACTGGGAAGAGCAGGTGAAGTGCTCTGAGGCTGCCCAGAAGTATGTGGAGCGGATCCACTATATAGGGCAGAATGAGCCGGAGCTGCTGGTGGCCCATGCTTATACCCGTTACATGGGAGACCTCTCAGGAGGGCAAGTGCTTAAGAAGGTGGCCCAGCGGGCACTGAAACTCCCCAGCACTGGGGAAGGAACCCAGTTCTACCTATTTGAGAATGTGGACAATGCCCAGCAGTTCAAGCAGTTTTATCGGGCCAGGATGAATGCCCTTGATCTGAACTTGAAGACCAAAGAGAAGATCGTGGAGGAGGCCAACAAGGCCTTTGAGTACAACATGCAGGTATTTACAACTGGGCACTGACCACGGGGCCAGCTCTTTCTGTAGGAGACTGGGCTTCAGAGGGACCTTTGGCAGTGGGCACAAATCCAGAGCTTCCCAAGAGCATGAGGACAGATGAGCTGTAGCATGATCCTAGAGGAAGGTGAAGGAACCAAATTGGCCACCAAAAGGTGTGGTTGGTTCCCAGCACAAAGGCCTGACTTGGTAGAAGCCTGTGGGTAGTGTTGGGGCAGATAAGGTCCAGCATACATAGGGGTCTGAGAGAATAGAGCTGTCTCCCTCTCATCACAGGATGCTGGGACTGAGAAATGGAAAATATCCTCCTTTTTAGCAAGTATTAGCATGAAGTCTTGCTTGGTAAGCAAATAAGGCCAGAAAAATAGTTTATAAGAAGCCTTTACTTCAGGCCAAGCATATAGAGGTTGTTTCTATACCCAGAGCCCAAGGTCAGCAGTCTCAGGGAGAGCAGCCACAGGTACTGGATGGAGTGAGGTGCCAGCGTCACAGACAAGCCATGCCTCCCAGGATCATCTGTTAGATTAATGCAGTTAGTGTGCTGTTCCTCCTCCTACCTGCTCCAGCTCCTCCCTCTGTATTGGTGGTGGAGCAGCAAGGGAGTTCTCCAAAAGCAGAGTCTGCACATGGTAGAGGGATGGCTCCTTGATTTCTGCCTTCTCAGATATTCAATGAACTGGATCAGGCTGGCACCAAGTTAGCCAGAGACACTCTGGAGGATGGGCTCCCGATGCATGATGGGAAGGGAGATGTGCGCAAATGCCCCTTCTACGCCGCTCAAGACAAAGGTAGGTTGTAGGTCCCAAGCTCCCCACCTGGGGTGGGCATGTGAATGGCCCCACTGAAGCCATGTCTCCTGTTGTGCTGCATACAGGTGCCCTGGAGGGCAGCAACTGCCCCTTCCGGACAGCCATAGCTGTGCTGAGGAAGCCCAGCCTCCAGTTCATTTTGGCTTCCTGTGTGGCCCTGGCTGCTGGACTCTTGGCCTGGTACTACATGTGAAGGACCTATCCTGTCATGCTGGCATCCTCCTAAGAGACCACTGTCCCACCCCCAATCTCCACCCGACTAAATTACCACCTCAGGTGACTTTTTTAAATGCTGGGTTTGAGAAAACAAGCAACCAATAAAAGCCAGACACTAGAGCCTTTTCCTGACATTGTCCTCTCTGTGGGCCAGGTGTGTATTGATTGCAGCTTACCCCATAGAAGCTTGCAGTGTGCAGTGTGGCAAAGTGGACCGGTATTTCTGAACCAGCTCTTCCCAGTGCTTCTACACCTCTTGAACCTCCCGCTCATCTTTACAGTTTTTCGGACATTATCATTGCCTTGTGGCCAGTACCCTGGCTCTTTGGGAGGAGGGAGGTCTTGCAGATGCTGCTGCTCAACTTCTGTTCCAGTGGGAGGGCAAGATGAAGCAGGATGAAGCCAGGCTTCCTCTACCCCCAGAGGCCCTACTAGCATATCCTTTTCAACCAGGATTCCCTGAGGTCTGTGAGCCTGGACTGTCCCCTCCTCTTGTCTGTGTAAACATTACAAATAAAGTGGTCTAGGCACACTTCCTCCATCTTCTGGCATGGGGTGGGTGCCATTTGGACCCCAGTAGCATATGGAGGACCAAGTGAAGAAGTAGATATCTTTTTTTTTTTTTTTTTAACAGAATCCACAGCAGCTCCCCAACACTCCTGCTCATGTCTTTGCCCCACCTTGTTTAGGAATGGATAGTCATTCCGACATCTTTGTCCCAAAAGATCTTGTCTACTTGGACCTATGATTTTCTTACTTAGAAATAACATTTGGGAGGTTTCCTACTTAAAAGACACATATTTGTTAGCTAAAACAGGAACATGAAGTTAGATATTTTTATTAATAGGAATGTATTGTTTTAAAAGTTTTATTCAAAAAAAGGTTCTCAAATGGTGGGAAAACTATAGACTGAGTCTATCACATTCACAGTTTAGAACCTGGGTGTCCAAGACTGCACCCCATAAGCCTCGGCTCAGTGGCTCTATCCTGCTAAAGGACTAAGAGCAACATCTACAAGGTAGAAGGAAGGCAAGCCAAAACTTGGAGGGAAAGGGGTCTCCAATTTACAGGTCCTTTGTGGCAGATACCAAGGAGTATAGATGGCTAGAACCAGTATCAGAAGGACTAAGAGGGCTTTACAGCCAGTGCTGAAACCAACTGCAGTGCTGACTAGTTACTGCTGGATTTCCCTGGGATTGGTCTATATCTGACTCTGGTTTACCACAATTAGGTCCTTAAATATTAATATTGTCCCCAGTAGTTCAGCTCAACCCCTGCCTGAATTAAGACTACTGTAGCCCCACCCTTTCTCCCTCAGAAAGAAGGAAGCCAGGCAAGAGAGCAGAGGCCCGGGCCAGGGGAGTGAAAGGGCCAATTTAATGAGGAACTACAAACTGAGACCAGGCCACAATTCACAGTGACAAGAGGCCATGCAATGGCAGTGCGAGACCAGGAGAGGGACAGCAACAGGATATAGCGTCCATATACCAACCATTCGGGAAGTAAAGACAGGTCTGGGCTTGCACCCCAACAGGGCTGGTGTCCACCAGAGTACCCTCACTACTCAGCTGCTCTTCCTGGTCCCCAGTCCAGTGCAGGGGCCAACACAGCAGCAGCACAGGCAAAGGAGGGCCCGGTGCTTCCTGGAAGTGAGCCAATGGAGAGGGTGTTGCATATCCCAGTGAACCTGCTATCTGTCCCAGATGGGACATAGCAGCCACCAGAGGTCACACCCACATACAGTGAGGACAGAGGGTAGACAGGAGATGCTAGGCTCATGAGTATTCCTTTTGGCCCCAGAAAATATAGGGGTTCACAAGTGTGGCCAGAAAGGGGGTCTGCACACCAGTTTGAAGCTGCCAGGGGCAAGGGAGAGTCCTCCTTCTTGGCTACCAAGGCTACGATTTGCCCAGCATCCTCTCTGCCTTGCACCAGGCAGCTTTTGGGCACTTGGACAGGAGTTAGAGATCTGGGTTTCCATACCTGAGAGTTCTGAGGGCCAGGATTGGCTATCACTACTTCTGTTACATCTTGCCTGTAGTACCCCACGGGTAAAATGTCTTATAGCAAACCCAGGCCTTATGACCCTGTCTCACTTGGGTCCACCCAGCTCTAGACAATGCCCACTCTAGGCCCAACATATCAGAAACAACTGTGGTTTCAGGCACAGCCCTCAGACTGGGACCCACTACTGCTCTAGTTGCTTTTGGTCCCAGGGAAAGCCAGGATGGAGACTAGACCTTGGACGGAAATGGAGGAATAAAGACCCCTGTAGGAGAGCCTTCCCAGCTTATCTTCTAGATCACAAATGCCAAGCAACCAGCAACGCACAAGTTCAGTGCCGCCCCTCTGCTACCCACTGGCCTTTGGGCCTTAAATCCAACATTTTTTGTTGGAAGAGTCAGATGCTCAGGGTAGGGCAAGGTGAGGACAGGATTTCTAGGGATGGTGGCACAGCTTCCAAACCCAGGGTATGGGAGTGGGGAAGCAACCACTGAGCATGGGGAGCAAAGCACAGGGGGCCAGACTGATAGGTGGGGGAGTCCAAGCCTTGCTCCGTTAGCACAAGCGCTTGTACGTGTAGATGTAGGCTTTGCAGCTGGGGCATGTGTGTGTCACATCCTTGAAATCATTGATGAGGCAAGGGATCAAGCAGCAGCCCAGGTCACACCTGAATCAAGAGACAGGGAGAGACAGGTTGAGGCCCAAAGAGAAGGGGCAGAGGTCATCCACACTGTGCTAGCCCCACTCTGCCAGCACCCCAAACTTACCCCATGAAGCAACAGAAGAAACCAAGCACAAAATTCATCAGGCCAATCTCATAGGAGATCTTGGTGGTGATGGCCTGCTGGCAGTGAGGACACACCGTTTGTACTGGTGCACCTTCAAAGATCTCTCCCTGTAGCACTGTCACTGTGGTGGCTGCCCCTGAAGGGACCAAGACAGTGGCTGTGTGGCCTCCAGGACCGGCATAGGGCCCTGGAGGGTAGGGTCCTGGTGGGTAGTAGCCCATGGGTGGATGAGGGCCTGGAGGAGGGTAGAAACCTGGAACAGCATAGAGCAGACAGAGATCATTGGTTGGTTGCATGTCTCATGAGATGAGCAGAAAGCCCAGTGGCCAACTACCTAGTACACAGCCTCCTAGAGGGCCACAGAATAGCAGTGAAAGGAGGAGGCTTTGAGGCTGAGGTCCTAAGTCCATGTGGCCATCATATTCATCCAACCTTTCCTAGGCTCTACGCTATGGGACCAAGACAAGGAATGCAGCAGTCTTCCCTTTGCTCCCTTGCCTATAGCAAGAAAGGACTAGGTCACTAGGCCTGCAGGGATGGAAACTTCCTTGGCCTACTTCCAGCCCCACTCCTGAATAGGGCTCCTCTTTATGTCATGATGCGGTATGCTTAGGACCAGCCCAACCTGAGTGGTAAGCCAGAGAGCTGCTGGTAAGGAAAGGTCAGACAAGTCCTTGGCAAGGAAAAGACTACATGAACACCCACTGTGACTGAAGGACTTGCCCAGAGCCAGAGTCCGGGTGTCTGTGCTACCCCTTGTCCATAGTCTATTACCAGTAATTCCTCACATTGAAGGCTGGACAGCAACTGACTCAGTGCTCCCCTTGTGTCCCTTCCCAACTCACCAGGAGGCATATAGGCGCCATCTGAACCCACATGTGGGGGAATGAAACCAGGCTGGGACATTGGGTGGCCTGGTGGCTCATAGGGTGGCGGGCCAATGTCTGCAGGGGGCAGTGGCATGCCTGGTGGAGGCTGCATCACAGCTGGGGAGGTGCGGCCTGGATAGAGAAGACAAGAGTTAAGCAAATCTGGGCTCAACATGTTGCGATGTACATCTCTGCTTTGGAACATGGAGTGATTTTGGACCAAGTGACCTTACCTGGAGTAGGTGGAGCTCCACTTTTCTCTTCCAGAAGGGGGGCTGTAGGGCCCCCAGGATAAGGAGGGGGTGGTTCATTAGACATGTTCACTGATGCTCCTGGATTGAAGACATAGACATGAACTGCTGAGTTCCATTCTGGCTCTAGACTCTGGTGGTGGTTGCCACCTGAAGTGTAAGCCCAAGTAACAGGCTTCCTTGGCTCCTCCTACAGGCAGGAGTCTCTTGCCTTGGGCTCAGGTACCTGAGCTGCCACCTTTTCCTTCAAGGAAATCTCTAGGATGGTACAGGAAGGGCTAGTAGGCTGGGAATGCTATCTTCTGAAGTGTGACCAGTGGACTGGTGGACAGTGGACAGTGACTCTGGCACTGGGAATGCCTCTACCTTCCCCATCACTTAAATTCTTTGGAAGCTGGAGGTGGTCATGGGAACAGGAGCCACTGAAGTAAAGCCATGGTCCTGAAGCTCGGAGAACCTGACCCAAGGTTCCACCAAAGACAGTTTGGCACCTACCTCCTCCAACAGTTTAGGACATACTCACAAGGGGCCACTTCTACCAAGGGCTGCTGCAGCTAGGGAAAAGGACAGCAGCAGACTTCATACCTCAGATCCTGGTGCTCAGAGAATGGAGGCAGGTGAAGGTCTTGCAGCTGTTGGCTGGGGCAGATGGCTCTAGGAAGCTGTTTCAAGGTAATCAGAAGCAATACTGTCAGCCAGACCACCTACAGGCTTAACTACTACATTCTCCCACCCTGTCTCCACTTTCTCCCCACAGTGCCCTGGGTGCCCTCCTCTTCCCAACAAGAGATACACTTCCCATGTATGAAGGAATGCAAAAGAAGCCAGCTGTGGTTCTTTATTGGGAGTAGGAGGAGGAAAAGAGTGTTAGTGGAGTCAAACATGGCCTCATTCTTCACTAAATTCCCTGAGCACCTACTATTAGGAATGAGAAGAGCAGCTGAGGTCTCCTGGCTCTCCTTCATACATGGCATCGTGAGAGTAACCATTAACAGCATTTTCACTAGGACCACCTTTTTCTACTGCAAGTAATATGATCTAGAAAAAAAACAACTCAACAGTGTAACACACACAGGTGTATATATAACTTTCCAAATAGAGCCCAGCACAGACTTGTTATAGTCCATCCACATAGGACAGAGGCACTAAAGAATTCTGCCACACATAAGGGAATATGGGGTACACAAGCTTAAATATGAAATTTAACAAATCAGAGGGACCAAGCCCAAACTTTGGGCTCAACTGACAGTTTGAGAAATGGAAGGAAAAAGATAAGAGCTAAAAGTATCAAATGTGTGATCCTCTTTGGCCTTCCTAGTGCTGGGATATAGGCATGTGTCAATGCCTATAATAGGCAATTGGTGGAAGATAATAGTTGACAATAAAAGATAAAGAAAAATAACAGCTGGACACAATGGCTTGTTATCCAAGTCAGCAGGAAGCAGAGATGAGCTCAGAGTTCAAGGCCAGCCCAGGAATAAAAGTGTGTGAAACTCCAAATCAACCAATGGCTGAGTACAGTGGCACATACTTATCATCCCAAGATTCTGGGGTGGTGCTTGTCTGACATCCCAGAACAGAGAGGTGGCTCAAACTCAAGTACCACCCAAAAAAAAGCAAAGTCAAGTCAAAACCTAAGTAGCTCAGTGGAAGGACACTTGCCTAGCACATGCCCACTCCATAAAGAGTAAGTGAATGAATGTTATGAACAAACGAATGAATAAATAGTAAAGAAGCTGGAACCTACACATGCTGCTGTAGGAGAGGCAGCCCTTTGGGCTCAATGCCATCCCCATTATTGCTACCTGTCATGCACTAGTGGCTCCTTCAGCCCTCCATCCATACTTGTCCCCTAAGTGCAGCACAAAGTGGGACACATTCCTCCAGTGCAGATGATAATCTAGATAGTGGCTTATGAAGACTCTCAGAACTCAAACAACAGCCTGTGCACCTTTCAACACTCAGCTCATCACAGCCAGACTTGACCCACGAGCCTTCAGGCAGAGGCAGTGTTGGGGCAAGTGTTGGAAATGAGAAGAAAAACTACCAAATTTGCATGGCCAACAAGGTGTAGCCACAGAAATTCTATTGCAAGTCATGACAATCTCTGAGATATTCTTGGAAGTCAGACTATTCTGAGTAAGGACCCAGAGAAGGAACAGTCCTGCCATTCTAAGTCAGGAGATAGGGGGTTCAAGAGTGCTGAGCCCTCCACTGCCTCAGACCAGCCTGTGGAGTAGCATGTAATATCTGCATATTGCAGAGAAGGCAAACAAGCTTATATCCCCAGAGTTGCACAGCCTCACAGCCACCTCAGGTGTTTTGAAGGATTTGGGTCTCATACTCCCACCTTTCCCATTTCTGGACACAACACTGAGGATATTGAGAGTGCCACACATAAAGTTGTGTGTCTGCTGCTCAGACCTGAGAAGTGGCCCCTGTTGGAGAAGCTATTGGCTCTTAGGGAGTAAAGGTACTTTCCATAAGGTGGGTTATGAGCAGAAACAGCCAGAAATGTGTACAGGGGTAGGGTGCTTGTGTTTGTGGGTGTCCCACTACAGAGCTTTACCGATCAAACACCAAGATCCTCAGTGTCCTTCTGGCATTTTTCAGGTATAGGCTCAGCAAGCAAGGAATGATTTGGGCCTTTGTCAGTACAAGGAGGGCAATATGGTAGGTGGCTGATGTTTTAGGAGGCTCCAGACTGAAGAAAGGACAAAACATGTGGAGCAGGCACTGTGGACATCCTAACACACACAAACCTGCAGCTTCCCTGAACTGTTAGAATTCTTACCAATGAGAGCATGAAGAAGAAAACCCTTAAGAGATTCAGCAAAACACAGGGAAGCTGGGGCAGATTCAGGGGCCTTAAGATGAAAGGAGTGTCCAGAAATTGGGGGTGGGGGCTGGTCCCTTCACCTTTTACCAATATAGCCTAGCAACTGCTTTCTGCAGGAAGTTACTCATGCAACCCAGGAAGCTGGAGCCTTGCCTCCACCTGCCTGTGCCCACAACCCACCACAGCCACCTTCCCACTGCTCCCAGAAACATAACTCTTTCTGCAAAGCCACCCTCGTATCCCACACCCTAGTCTACTGAAAATGCCTAAATCCTAAATGGCATCTGCTTCTCAGCACTAGGTGGGTGGGGTGGGCTTTATCCTAGAACGCAAACCTTTGCTCTGAACCCCAGGGTTGACTCCTGCCTGGGTACCCGCTCATGCAGACCCACTATAAGGTGCATACTTTCCCTTCTCTGTGCAGGCAACACTGTACACCAAGCCTCACAGATACACAGGAGCTGCCCCTTCTGTGAGCTGCCAGCTGGGGACTTTCCCAGGAGTGAGAATGGAACTGGTATTGAGATGCCTGCAGGGGTGTTTATATTTTGGGGCCATGTAGAATGTGACTCACCTCCAAGGAAACAATCTTCTAACATGGGATCAGCATAGCACCAAACTCAAGACTCCCATGTCTGTATCTCATTAGTGAGATGGCTGGCCCCAAGTCAAACTGAGAATGGACAGAGCAGGGAGCTCTGGAGTCAGACAGATGTTTCCCTTCCAGTCCAGGGTCCTGTGCGGGCCAGAACCCTCCTCACCTGTATGAACTGAACTAGGCTGCCAGGTCCCAGTGAGGAGGTGACAGAGAACTGACTACTGAAACAAAGACCTGGAATCATGGTATGATGGATATACAACTTTGTGAACATATTAAAGCTCTGAACTGTACATAATGATGAAGATACATCCTGAGAAATAGGTGATTCCATGTTGTGCAAACTACAACAGCTACATCATTAAGTGATAATCCTATTGGAACCCCTGTTGTATAAGCAATCCACCTGTGGCCAAAATGTCATGTTGCACTTTGACTGCAAAATGTCATGATTGTACTTAGAAAAGAATACAATTCCAGGGCAAGTCAGGGAAGGACAGTTTTACTAGACCTGGGGGTTGGGGGATCTGCTCCTGCTGCTGAGTTCAGCTACTCTCTGCAGGTCTGCTGCTTCCCAGGCAGCAGTTCCAAGTGCAAGGCTTTGGAGCTCTGGGGACTGTTCCTGGCCTTCTACTCTGTCTAAGGCTATTCATTACTCATTGCTGAAAGCAATGCAATTGATCCAAGGCCAAAACCAAGCCAACAGGCAATAGCCTGTGGCAGCGCCAGCAGTATGCCCACTGCAGCCGCAGGTCCCCTTGGAGGGAGGCAGCAGGACTCAATACTTCTTGGCTATAGACACTCCTGCAGGGTCTGAGGAATTCTCCAGTTGAAGTCATCCTACATACTGAGGGTACCAGCCCTATACCAATGGTCTCTTCTGTTCCAGTGGGCCTGTCAGCTGACACACTGCCAAGCCATTGTGAAATAAAGCCCTAGAGAGAGGGGCATTCTGAAGCTTGAGGCCTACTGGGATATTCAGCACGGCCAGCTCTGCACACAAGTGGGCTCTCTTGAGACTGAGGATTTCACCAGGTGGTGAGGCAGAAGTGACAGAGAGGACCTTCTGGCATTACTTCCTCAAGGGTCTACTAGGGCCATGCTCTCAAATTTTGGTGGGACAATTCCATTACACTTGATTATTGAGGACCTCAAATTTTGGTTTTGTAGGTCACATCTTTAAAGACCACAAATGAGGAGCCAGGTGCTCCTGGCAACACATGTAGAAACAGAAGGTTGTTTCCTTCTAGTAGCAGGCTTGCTTTGTTCAAGACACTGCTGAACACTCAAGTTTGTATCACTGCTTTGTACCACATGTTCTTTTGGGGGAGAGGGTTACAGGTTGACCCCAGGACCTTGAACACACCAAGCTAACACCTTACTACTAAGCTACATCCCAGCCCATCAGGGTTTTTGTTTTTTGTTGTGCTGGTCCTGGGACACTAAGTCAGGGCCTGGCTGAGGTCCCTGAGCCTCTCTGTGCTCAAGGCTCTACCACTTGAGCCACAGTGCCACTTCTGGCTTTTTCTGAGTAATTTATTGGAGATAAGTCTCACAGACCTTCCTGCCTTTGCAGGCTTCAAACCACCATCCTCAGATCCCTGCCTCCTGAGTAGATAGGATTATAGGCATGCGCCACCAGTGCCCAACTTTTTTTTAAAAGCTCTATGTAGAAAAAACAAAAAGCAGCTAGGTCAGCCAACAAATTAAAAATGGTATATGTCCTTTGCCTCTATACAGCTATCAAACTTGGTGTGAAAGGACTGTGTACCTCACATTTCATCACACAGAATGTTAAGCCACAATGTACTGAGCCAGGGATCACTGGCTCATGCTTGTGATCCTAGCTACTTGGGAGAATGAGAATGGGATGGTCATGGTTCAAGGATAGTCTGACCAGAAAAGTCCACCAGACTCATCTCAATGGAAGAAGCTGGGCATGGTAACACATTCCTGTCATCCCAGTTGGACTGTGGCCCAGTCAGGTGCCTGAGCAGTAAAAGAGACCCTACCTCAGGAATAACCAGCACAAAAAAGGCCAGCAGTGCAGCTCATTAGTAGAGCACTTGCCTAGCAAGCGTGAAGCCCCAATTTCAAACCTCAGTACTGCCAAACTAACACACAAAAACCCACTGGTACCCATTAAGACTTAATGAAGTAATATTTACTGCCTATGTGGCACTGAGTTGTGTGTATAGTGGCCAAGACCAGCTCAAGTTCCAGCAGATTCTTCCCCTCTGATTTTGTATCATTATTTAAATGCAGCATGATGCAAGAATGCAAGATAACAAATACGGTTATTTTCTGAGTACTTCCTGAGAGGTCTCAGATTTTCCTGAGACCATAGATCCCACTTTGAGAACCGTTGTGCTGGAAAAGCCCCACTGGAATGTAAGCAGGTGCAACATTAAGTACCTGGAGGCAGGGACAGGGACCAAAGGCAGCCTGTGGATCTTGGGTCCCACTGGGGATAGTGTGTTGTTTTACCTGGGCTGCACTCTGGGGAGGTACCTGCTGCCATGGAAGCAAGGAGTCATGACATGCACTCTGCATCAACCACACAAAATCCAGCAACACACCTTGTGTGCTGACCTCTCATGGTGGAAGCAAGGTTTAAAAGGAAGTGTAAGCTGGGAATGTGGCCTAGTAGTAGAGTGGTTGTCTAGTATGCATGAGGCCCTGGGTCCAATACTTCGGTACCACATAAACAAAAATAATTAAAAGAAAGTATAAAGCTGGGTGTGGTAGCAGACACTTGTAATCCAGCATTAAAAAAGCTGAGCCAGGGGCTGGGAATATGGCCTGGTGGTAAAGTGTTTGCCTCGTATACATGGAGCCCTGGGTTCGATTCCTCAGTACCACATATACAGAAAAAGCTGGAAGTGGCACTGTGGCTCAAGTGGTAGAGTGCTAGCCTTGAGCAAAAAGAAGCCAGGGATAGTGCTCAGGCCCTTAGTTCAAATGGGAGGGAAGGAGGGAGGGAGAGAGGGAGGGAGGGAGGGAAGGCGGGCAGAAGTAGCACTGTGGCTCAAGTGGCCGAGTGCTAGCCTTGAGCAAGAAGAGACCAGGGACATTGCTCAGGCCCTGAGTCCAAGGCCCAGGACTGGCAAAAAAAAAAAAAAAAAAAAAAAAGTAAAATTCAAAAAGTGCAAAACATCCAGCACAGAAGGGCAGCCTAGCACCCAAGAACACTGAATAAAGGCAACCTACTATTACACTTAGCACAAACAGGCACCAATGCCTCTGCCCTTGGGGGGTCTGATTTCCAGCAGTGGGGGATCCTGGTGCTCACACACCACCAGCATCAACCCCAAGATAAGCAACTCGGTTCCTGTGCATAGCAGAGTATAGGTTGTGCCTTTGTTCCTGGGACATCTGTGTAGAAAGGGAAGACAGCAGTCCCCCAAAGGTGAGTTCTCTAGTACATTTCCCTTTTGAGCATGGGGGACCTTGTTGGGTCTCCCCAGTTCAGCAACACTCTGGAAGGCCCTCCACCCCAAGGTGGAGGGCACAGCTGCTGCACAGCTGTGTTCTAAGGCCCAGTTGATTGCCCCTGTCCCTCCCTAGAGGAACTCCCCCCATGGTAGCCCTGGCACCAGCAAGCCTGAGGGGCTCCTTTGTCCCCAGAAGGCAGGTTCCACACATCTGGCCAGGAGCAGTATGTTCTGCCTTGCTTCGAAAACTGAAAGGCAGCCCTCTGCCTCGCCCACAGCCTCCCATCTGATAGACACAGGCCGTGCCTGCTGAGATGTGGGGAAGGGCCAGTTAGTGTAAACTTCAAAGAATGGCACTGACTCCCAGAGTAACACCGCAGAGCTATCTTTGGTCTTGATCTCTACCGAGCACCCAAGGGACAAGCCCCTTGAAGCCCTAGTTTAGGGTCGGATGGGGCAGGGACAGCATGTCTTGTTGGAATCAGTCTGGGCTGGAGCAGGGGTGTGAAGCATCACTTCAACAGGCACTCAGCCTTTCTTGTCCTGGCTGTCAGACCCAGGCCAGGTGCAGCAGGGAGAACAGGCTGCAGGTCACCTGACAGAGGGCATGTGCACCAATCCCCATGAGACACCTGGTACAATGGAGAACAAAGTCTGGGCTTGCCCAATGCCTTCACTGAAGGAATGACCCCAAGCTTCCTACTTCTTGTCTAATGCCCTCCCTAGCCATCTAGCTGCTTGTACTTATGAACATATTTCTACATGCTCTGCTGCCAGTGCAGCAAACACCTTCAGGAAGTAGGAAGTACAGACAGGGAGGGGAACCAAGGAACAGGGAGGGGAACCAAGGAACAGGGAGGGGAAACAAGGAACATGGAGACTATAGCTGCACCCACACTAGTCAATGAAGTCACCAGCACCTGTTCTAGACACAAGACGTGGTAATTGAGAACCAACTAATTTTAGAAACATCACTTAAGCCATCAAAATGGAGCCCTGGAAAAATATTTTGCTGCACTGAGCTGACACAAAATGGACAGTCTTGGGGCTGGGGATATGGCCTAGTGGCAAGAGTGCTTGCCTCCTATACATGAGGCCCTGGGTTCAATTCCCCAGCACCACATATACAGAAAATGGCCAGAAGTGGCGCTGTGGCTCAAGTGGCAGAGTGCTAGCCTTGAGCAAAAAGCCAGGGATAGTGCTCAGGCCCTGAGTCCAAGCCCCAGGACTGGCCCAAAAAAAAACACACAAAAAAACCCAAAAACAAACAAAATGGACAGTCTTTCTATTAACTTTTAACTAGTTGTCTTCCAAGTAAGATTAAAACATACCATCCTGAACTACAAAAACGGGTAAGGCCCTTCCTTGCAATCAAACTATGTCATCACAACAGTCATGGGCACCAAGTGGAACAATCTTTTTTTTTTTTTTTTTTTTTGCCAGTCCTGGGCCTTGGACTCAGGGCCTGAGCACTGTCCCTGGCTTCTTTTTGCTCAAGGCTAGCACTCTGCCACTTGAGTCACAGCGCCACTTTTGGCCGTTTTCTGTATATGTGGTGCTGGGGAATCGAACCCAGGGCTTCAAGTATACGAGGCAAGTGCTCTTGCCACTAGGCCGTATCCCCAGCCCCTGGAACAATCTTAACTGCACCACAAACACCTCCGAACTCTTGAGTCCAAAGAAGAAGGACTTGTGCCAGGACTTGCCTACATCTCTCCACTCTGTAGAAAGAAAAGCAACCTTTCCTTCCTTAACATATTTCAGAGTTACCATATGTTTTGGCCACCTGCCAACCTGCTCTGAGCAGTGAGGTGATCTTGTCTTTCTTAGATTTCTCATGCAACAGACCATTCCATTATCATTATTTTGCCAGTCGTAAGGCTTTCAGGATCTGGAGGCTGTCCCTGGCCTTTCCCTGGCCTTTTGTGCTCAAGGCTAGCACTCTACCACTTAAACCACAGCTCCACTCCTGAATTTTTGTGGTTAACTGGAGATAAGAGTCTCTGCTAGGACTGGCTTTGAACCATAATCCTCCAATCTCAGCCTCCTAAGTAGTTAGAATTACAGGCATGAGCCACCAATGCCTGGCTATCTTTCAATTATTTTTCTTTTTTGGCCAGTCCTGGGCCTTGGACTCAGGGCCTGAGCACTGTCCCTGGCTTCTTCCCGCTCAAGGATAGCACTCTGCCACTTGAGTCACAGCGCCGCTTCTGGCCGTTTTCTATATATGTGGTGCTGGGGAATCGAACCTAGGGCCTCGTGTATCCGAGGCAGGCACTCTTGCCACTAGGCTATATCCCCAGCCCTCTTTCAATTATTTTTGAAATTCTGGGTGAAGACCCTGAGCTGTGGTGATCTATGTCATATTGTAAGGGTGGCCACAGAAGTCATGAGTGGAACTTAGAAAATAATAGAGCATATGTGAGGCAGATTAGCATTTACTCCTTCCTAAGACTTCACAATGGCACTCTTTCAAGCTTTTTAAATAGCCTTTTCAAGAGTGTTAAAAGCACACAGCAAGCTTTGCTGCAAGACCAACAGAAAACCTGAGAACATGATCAGTCCTAGGGCACATGGAGCCATCCTGTGATTTTGAGAGCTCAGCCAGCCTACACCAATGGCAACCTGCTCCATAGAGCCATAGATCAGAGCACAAATGTTAGCAAAGGTGCGCTGGTAGAATGGCAGTGAAAGTGCTCTAGGATCTACAAGTGAGAAGCAACTATAACTAGAACTTTGTATGCATTATGTGAAATAGTATATGAAAGTTTAACAAAATTCCTATTGCTTGAAGTTCACACTGGACCTTCAGAATTCACTCACACAAACTGGGGTGAGAGAACTCCCTGGGAATTGTGGAGTATGCATCGTGTTTGGCCTTTCCACTTTTTTTTTTTTTTTTTGGCCAGTCCTGGGCCTTGGACTCAGGGCCTGAGCACTGTCCCTGGCTTCTTCCCGCTCAAGGCTAGCACTCTGCCACTTGAGCCACAGCACCGCTTCTGGCCGTTTTCTGTATATGTGGTGCTGGGGAATCGAACCTAGGGCCTCGTGTATCCGAGGCAGGCACTCTTGCCACTAGGCTATATCCCCAGCCCGGCCTTTCCACTTTTGATCATGTATAAATTCCTTTATGACTAAGACATCTAGAGGCAACCTTTCAGGGATGGAAGCCATCAGCAATAACAAAGTTTGAAATCTCTACTGATATTCATGCAGACATCTAGGAGATGTGGCTGTCCCAACTACTCAGAGCAGCTTTAGAATAGATAGAGCTAAGTCTTAAGCTGTTCTGACACACCTAGTGCTGTTCTATAGCACTGTCAGTGCCCTGTCCTGTGTCAGATTCTGCAGATGTTGTTCAGAATACCTTTGAGTGCTTTGGCCAGTGGAATCCTATGTGCTTAGTTTACGAAGATTTCATGGTACCAAGAAGAAAAAACTTAAGTCATGCTTTTCCATGTTAAGAGTAGGGTTGTGAGGGAAATGGGATGCAGAACAAAGCTGTCTCCGTGGGGCTACTGTTCCTCCATACCTCTCAAAGTTCACAGGTCAGTTAAGGGCTTTAATGAACAGTTGGACTTGATGACCTCTTTGTTTCATCATCCAATTTCAGAATCAACCTGAATGACTGTACTTGAGAATTCAATTCTGCATTCAATACAGTATCCAGTGAAAGAGGAGGCAGAGTAAAGGAGGGACAAAGGGTGAACAAATGCAGCAGTAGAACTCACTGGACACTATGTTGAAAATGAACTATACAACTTGTAGGTGGGGATGGGAAAAACTGTTAGAGAGCGAGGGAAGGGGTGATACTATTCAAAAAGAAATGTACTCTTTACCTGACTTATGTAACTGTAACACCTCTGTACATCACTTTTATAATTACAATTTTTAAAATGGCTGGGAATGTGGTTTAGTGGTAGAATGCTTGCCTAGAGTACATGAAGCACTGGACTCAATTCCTCTGTAATACATAAAGAGAAAAAGCCAGAAGTAGCACAATGGCTCAAGTGGTAGAGTACTACCAGCCTTGAGCAAAAGATGCTCAGGGGCTGGGATTATGGCCTAGTGGTAAAGTGCTTGCCTCATATACATGAAGCCCTGGGTTTGGTTCCTCAGAATCACATATATAAGAAAAAGCCAGAGGGCTGGGAATATGGCCTAGTGGCAAGAGTGCTTGCCTTGTATACTTGAAGCCCTGGGTTCGATTCCTCAGCACCACATATATGGGAAACGGCCAGAAGTGGCGCTGTGGCTCAAGTGGCAGAGTGCTAGCCTTGAGCAAAAGGAAGCCAGGGACAGTGCTCAGACCCTGAGTCCAAGCACCAGGACTGGCAAAAAAAAAAAAAAAAAAAGAAAGAAAGAAAAGAAAAAGCCAGAAGTGGCGCTGTGGCTCAAGTGGCAAGTGGTAGAGTGCTAGCCTTGAACAAAATAGAAGCCAGGGACAGTGCTCAGGCCCTGAGTTCAAGCTCCAGGACTGGCAAAAAAAAAAAAAAAAAGATGCTCAGGGAGACAAAGCATAGGCCCTGAGTTCAAACCCCAGGTATGGCAAAATAAACAATATAACTTGCTGGTTGTTTTGGGGGGGAGGGGGGCAGTTAGTCATGAAGCTTAAACTCTGGGTCTGGGTGCTGTCCCTGAGCTCTTCAGCTCAACGCTAATGCTCTACCACTTGAGCCACAGTGCCACTTCCAGTTTTCTGGTGGTTAATTGTAGATAAGAGTCTCACGGACTTTCCTGCCCAGGCTGGCTTTAAATAGAGATCCTCAGATCTCAGCCTCCTGAGTAGCTAGGTTTAGAGGAGTGAGCCATCAGTGCCCAGCTTTTTTTTTTTTTTAAAGTATCCCCAGAACTTTATGAGGCACAGGTAGTAGTTGTATGCCTGGAGAACTGACCAGCTATTAGGGAGACAAGACATCTGAAATGCAGACCCACATTTGAGTTTATTCACCCAATGAATACTGAGCTCCCACTGTCAGGCACTTTCCTAGGCAACCAAGGTGGGGACATCTGTCTTAATGGATGGGAGGAAGACCTGTAAAACAGAAATACAGAGCATGTCACACAGTGATACAGAATGAGTGCTGTGGAGCTGTGATTCTACTGTAAGCATGGAACATTCCAGATCTAAAGGTAGTAAGGTGAGCCATGTGCATGGTTGGGGAGAAGGTCCAGGAAAATATCTGAGCAGAGCTGGTGGCAGGAGAGCAGAGAAGGGAGTATAGAGTAAAAGGTGGTGGGGTGAGGGGCTTGGCTAGGTCCTGTAGCAACTGGACACTCACTTTTACTGAGTGAGCTGGGAGGCTTTGGGGGAATTTAGGAAACTGAGTTGTCCCACTTCATATGCTCATTACTAACATGGACTAACACGGGTCCACCAAAGCTCTGGTATCAAATAAGCAGCTTCTGGAAGGGGGAATCCCAATGTATTTGGGTATCACCAGCAGCCATAGGTACAGTTGCTTTTTTGGTCAGTTTGGCAAGAACTTCCAAGAAATGAATCAGTGTAGCAACTCTCCAGACCAAGCAAGTAACTGGAGTTTGATGGGAGTTGGCCCAACTCTTGAGAAATACAAGAATACCCAGGGAATATGAGCACTGAGAAGTGAACACTTAAAGCTTTCTCTGTAGAACTGGCCAGAATTTGTCAGGTTCAGGTTCAAGCACAAGCCAGTTTTACTCACAGACCTATTACATCATCCTCTTCTTATTCTAAGTGAATACCAATTTGAAGAGTCAAGACACTTAACTGAAATCCACTGGAGACTCTACTAGATCACTCACCTCAATGTTCTTGCCCTCAGGGAGCTAACCTCAGACCTCAGGGAAGCTAAGGCATTCGTGGGAAGAATTTACAAAAGATACCAGGGAAAACCAGCCAGAGCTCCAGCTGTGGGTTCAGCCCTAAGGGAAGACAGGTTAAGGTTACACTGGTCACAGGAAGGGGATTTTGCCACAATACTAGGGGAGTATGGACTCCACAGCCAGTCTGACATTCCTGGGCAAGGGTTCCCTACCAGTGGGCCTTATTTCAGTTGGGTACACGCCAGTCTCCAAATGGTGGTTGAAAGAGTTCTAGATATTTACTCCCTTTAAACCTTGACCAACAGGCAAGTCCTACTAAGTCCATAGTTCAAAACATGCTCCTACTATCTGGTGGGCCAAGGTTCAAAAGGAAAAGTCCAGGTTCAAGCCCAGGTCCCAGGCATACCACAATTCACTCCAGCCCTACCATACTTCACCTCACACTTTTTTTTTTTTTTGGCCAGTCCTGGGCCTTGGACTCAGGGCCTGAGCACTGTCCCTGGCTTCTTCCCGCTCAAGGCTAGCACTCTGCCACTTGAGCCACAGCGCCACTTCTGGCCGTTTTCTGTATATGTGGTGCTGGGGAATCGAACCTAGGGCCTCGTGTATCCGAGGCAGGCACTCTTGCCGCTAGGCTATATCCCCAGCCCTCACCTCACACTTTTGATGAATGCTTGAGATTAACCTCAGTGGACAGCCTATGCTATTCCTAACCAAATGTTCACTATCCCCAACCCAGGCCAGAGCACACTTAGCTCAGATGGACTTCACTAGCTCCTCCTACAAATCCCTTTGTTTATGGCCAAAATCCAAAACAGGAAAAAATATCATTTCATGGATTGTACAATCAGCTCCGTGGAGCTGTAATCACAATTGGGCCAGGAAAACCTGTTTCCTGCCTATGTCCCTGGTCCTCTCTTCCTTTAACCCCTGCTGTTCAGGAGAGCTGGGTGTGCAGCCCTGCTCTGATGTGTGGAAACACCATGGAAGTCACTGAAAGACACCTGTTGCTTCCCCAGCTGGAAGATGTGTACCTCTGAGGATGACAGGTGAGAACCCACCAAGGAGGAACAAAGAACAAACACATAGAGAGCCCCACACTGAACAAAAATCTCATTTGTCCTATATCTCCAACTTGTAAAGCTGTTGTACTTCATGTCAGCTGAACCTAGGACACATTTCCATTTTGTGTTAGAATTCTCTTCAAAAGCCACCCAAAGCAACTCTTGTACTTTTCTCTACCTATTTCTACCTATTGTGGCCTTTTTTTTTTCTTTAATAAGGAAAAATCCAGACAGTGTAACTAGCTCTGAATCCAGACTGAATTAATATTTGTTGAACACATTAGCAGCAATCTAGTTTTCAGAACACTCACAAACCAGGGACATTGGAAAGGTGACAAGAAATATTTTCTGTAAAGTGATCTAATATTGCCAAAAACATGTGTCAACTATTTTCACAGAAAGTACCAGAATGTTAGTGAACTGGACTCAAGTTCCTGGGTTTAAGTAATCCTCCCACCTCAACCCCTGGGACTACAAGAGTATGCCTGTTTGATGGACCTCTTTGTCCTGTATTACATAGCTTCACGCTGTTTTTACTTGATCTAATGTAGGTACCCCTAATCTTTTCAGCACTTATAGTAGATACAGGTCTTTATTTTCCCTGGGTGTTGTTCTTCACCTAGATGGAATAAATGAGGCTCTAGAAGGCAAATGGCTTCAACATCAAAGGAGTGGCCACCATTAAGGTCAGCTGACTCTACCTCTAAGCAGTGCTGGTCCCAGGATCCCATCACTATCCCCAGAGCACTGCTGACTCAGCAGGAGAGGTAGAGTAGGGCCAGAGCTCAGGTGGTCAGATAAGCCATCTCCTTGAGTAGAGGTCTATCCACCTCCCCTTCTGCTTCCCCTATCCTGGAGATAGTATTTGGGAGAATCCTGACAGGGCAGCAAAGACACAGAAGCCTTTTGGAGGATCCTAAGAAATGGGCACATTTCCATTCTATACATTCTAATTCCATGTACCCTCACAGGACAAGAAACCTTCTGTCAGCACTGCCAGCCTGGCTCTCCTCTCCTTCCTTCAGGGCCAGGTCCTCTGCAGAACTTCCCTAGCATGCTCTCTTCTCACTAGATCATTGTCCACATTCAGGACAGAAACAATAACAGAAAACTATGACTTTAATTGACATGTTTCCCAAACTGTTCTCTATGAGGAAAAAAAATCCTTCTTGAATAGTGCTTCTGAAACAGAGACAAATTTCCATACACCTGTCTCTTCTGTCTCAACTGAACAGGGCAAGAGAGGGATTGGCTTGTGACTATGAAACCAAGTACTAGTGCCCAAGAGACACAAAGCCATGACCTCTAATTCACGAGCACCAGGTTGCCAAATATGCTTCCCAGCCATGCTTCCCTAGAATTTAGAAAACACCCGCCAAACCAGCAGGTTTAAATCAGGCAAGCTCACTTCAATTACTGCCAGCATGATCTACTGAGGCAACTTGGCCTCTGAGACACATTACATTTTCTCCCTCTCAAAACCATCTTATTCCCTGAAGTATTCACACATTCCATGTTTCTACTCTCAGGGTGATTCTAGAACAATGGATTTTAAATCCTCCTAAGAGCACATTAATGGTCTCTCCTGCTTCATCAGCCACATGCTAAGGAAATACCTCCAAACCTCTTTGGATCCTCAGGGCTGGGAGGCTTGTGTTAGTTAAAAAGCAATAAGCAATCTAAGCAGCTGTGGCTCATGTCCATAATCCTTGGTATTCATGAGGCTGAGATCTCGACATCAAGGTTTGAAGCCAGGCTAGGCCTACAAATGTGAGAAAACTCTTTATGCTTAATTAACCAGCAAAAAGCTGGAACTAGAGGTATGGTTCAAGTGGTAGAGTGAAAGCCTTGAGTAAAAAAAGCTAAGCAAGAGTGCAAGGCCTCATGTTAGCTCAAATACTAAGGGAGGGAGAGCCAGAAGTGAAGGCATGGCTCAAGTGGTAGAGCACCAGTCATAAGCAGTTAAAAAATATAGAGGTCCCCAGTTTAAACCCCAGTACTGGCATACACACATACAGAAATACTTTTATTGAAAGCAACAAGACTCTAAGACTCTATTAATGATGTGCATTCTTAATTATTTGAAAATGAAATGTACTAGTGTGCTAATACTTTGGCATGTATAAACAATACTGGATATGTGATAAAGTGCAATGAAACATACATTTTAGGCAGAGGTTGATGGACATACAATGGAAAAATTCAACTTGTCTGTATGTTTCAGATTTTTTCCTAACTAAATGTGGAGTGGGCGGGTTTTCTGAAATGGCCAGTGATTAACAATACCTTTCCCATTAGGGGAACAGGGCAGTGAGGCACTAGTGGCTCATACCTATAACCCTAGCTACTCAAGAGTTCAAGCTCCAGAATGGACACAAAAAAAGGGGCGGGGGGGGGGGACACAAAGGAGTAGGATGGATGAGGAACAGTAATAGAGAAGAATTTTATCAGAGTCCAATGTATGTAATTATGGACATATCACAACCAATACATGCTAGTAAAAAGGTTTTAAAATAGAGCAGAAGGCAAGCAGAGTTGGCTGGCCTCCTCACCCCGCCCAACTCTGGTCAGCCCCAGAGAGAAGCAAAGTACTAAGGAGGGCGATCCCATTTGCTTAGGCCCTGCCTGGTCCACATTCCACCCCAAAGAACATATACAAAAGTGACATAAGTACTAGGGAGTGCACGCCTGCCAGGGGCCCTTGATGCTCAGCCTCAAGTGTACCTGAGTTATCTGAGGAGCTTATTAAATACAGATTCTTGTGCTGCACCCCTATAAAATACCCAATAAGAACCTAGGAAGAGGGGTGGACCCAGGAATCTTCCTGTTAACAAGAACCCTAGTCGTTCTGACGCAGAAGATCCTAGACCGATTACTCCCATCTTTTTTGCCACCTGTTGAGAGGCCCCAAGGAATCCACCTTCCGTCAAGGTCCTGGTTGGTGTGAGGCTTGACCGGCAGCCCGCCTCCCTAACCAGTTTGCTCGAGGGCCCCGCAGAGTCACGTCCAGTCCCGCACGCGCCGGCGAGCCTGCCGGGGGCAGGGAAAGCGCGGCGGGCTCCTCTGGGACCTCCAAGGTCACCCGCGGGGCTCGTCCGGGCTGCTCTGCTTGGAGACCCTCCTTCAGACCCCCGTTCCCTCATCTCCCGCGGAGAAATGGCCCAAGCTTCAAACATCGTGGGAACCAGTGATTGGAGGGGCCACGCTAGTAGCCGGGCCCATGAGAGGGGTAACCCCAAAGCTCCCGAACAGCGATCGCCGCAGCCCCGCAGCTGCAACCACCACCGAACCCCCAGGCCGCCCGGGGTCCAGCACCCATTCCGAAGGAGACGGGCAGAGCCAAACCATCCCCGCCCCTTTTACCTCCGAAGCCAAGCACCGAGGCTTGTTTGGGATGTGGAGACGGGTAGGGGGGGTCTTCCTACCTTTCGAAACCCCTTAGCCCGCGGCTTCTGCAGGGACGCCGCCCCCGTGTGACCAACGGCCCCGGGCACTAGCAAACTGCCTGCGCGCCCGAAGGCTCCTGGGACTTGTAGTCAAACTGAGAGCCCGGAGGCTCCTGGTACTTGTAGTCAGGCTGAGCTTCCCGCAGCTCGCCCGCAGGCAGGGATCTAAGCGTCCGGCATGCAATGCGGGGAAGGGGGCGGGACTTCACGCCCCCAGGTCACTGGGGCCTGTGGGGTGTGAGGCCCAGCCCCCGTTAAGGACGAGAGTGTTCAATGTAGGTGGCGGTTCTAGGGAGAGACTCCACCCCCGAATACCCCGAGGCAACTCACCGTCCCGCAGCTTGTCAGCAGAGGAAACGCTGCTGCAGGAACGGCCGCCTCAGCAGCTGGTTGGCGCACCCTGTCAGAGGAGGCCCGTAGGCTCTGGTTGCCTCTCGGAGAGGCGCTGTGCCTCGCGCGGCACGTGACACGCCTCCGTGACGTCGGGGGGCGGGGCGGCTCGGGCGCGAACTGAGCACGTGGGAGGACGGGGAGCCTGTCAGTCTGCGGAAAAGAAGGTTGCCGAGTCCTGAGAACCGCGGGGCTGGCGCGCCCTCTCCGACCCAGTCCGGTCCTCCGCTCCTCCCCCCGACTCCCGCACTCGGGAAAAGGATGGCGCACTTTGTTTTTTTTTTTGTTTTTTGTTTTTTTGCTTCTAGGCCTCCTTTGTATCACAAATAGTTGTCACTTCAGGAGCTGCGCATAAAGTTACTGAGCCCGCGCTCACAGGGCTCTTCCATTCGGGTAGACCGTGTACAAGTAAGTCACAAAACGCCCAGGGCCACGAAGGAAAATCGCCAGACGTCCTACCTGGGAATCAGGGCCTGCTTCTTCAAGGACAGGGAGACCAGGGGCTGGCTTGTGTGGGGAAGGAGTGGAAGGTATGCTATGGTAAGGAATTTGGATCTCTCCTGTTAGCTAACGCTGCTGAAGAGCGATAAACAGAATTACAGTCCGTGGTCGTCATCCACAAGTTTTGTTTTTTTTCCGCAGATACTCCCACTCACCAACATTGATTTCTAACCCTCAACTCGGTACTAGAGTGCCTTCTCATTCATTCGTGAACATGTAGTTCCGCCCATTCGTCTTCAGGTGCCCCTTTTGGGGGACTTTTTAGTGCTATGAATCGCTTATTTTTGTGCATCTTGTTGTGACTGCTGTTTAAAACGGCCCCAGGCTTAGGGCTAAAGTGCTCTCTAGTTCCTAAGAAAGTTGTGAAATGCGTTACTGAGAATATGTGTACTAAATGAACACCATTCAGAGTTGGGATTGAATCAACAATATCTTTACATACTCTAAACCAATGTTACACGTTGATTTGTTCACAAAAATGTGTGACCAGAGGCTCACAAGGACCTAACCCTACATACATCCCACCCCCAGAAGTAGTAGTTCCGTGTTCCTAATTCATCATTTGTAGTAGATTTTATAGTATATAATTATCTTAAACAGTAAGACTTAACTGTATATGATTTGATTCTGTTTCCTGTGTGGAGAGTGCTTTGGAGGGCTGGGAATATGGCCTAGTGGTAGAGTGCTTGCCTTGTATACAAGAAGCCCTGGGTTCAATTCCCCAGCACCACATATATAGAAAAGGTGGGAAGTGGCGCTGTGGCTCAAGTGGAAGAGTGCTTAGCCTTGAGCAAAAAGAAGCCAGGGACAGTACTCAGTCCATGAGTTCAAAAAAAAAGAGAGCACGTGCTTTAGAGCAATAGAAGCCATTAGGGAACTGGGAGGCTAGCACATACATGTAATTTTAATTTTTTTCCTGCTAAGCATGTATAACACAGGAGAAATTAATTTCAGTGGTACTATATATTTAGCTCAATATACACAAAATATTATGTCAGTATTTTATCAGTATAAAAATACCAGTGGAAATATTTTACTTATTTTCACACCATCTTTGGAATGCATTCTATTATTTTATTGGATATTTTAATTTACATCTAAATTTAGTTTGGACACATTTCAAGAGTTTGCCCCATGTAGTTTGTGTCTACTGTATTGGTCCGCACAGATGTAGAATTTAGATTTAGAGCAGTTACTCACTTGACCAAGCAAGGTCTTGTTCTAGCCTTGGAAATATACAAAATGGAATGAAGCCCAATCTCTGTTCTCAAAGTGTACACAGTCCAGCTAGGGAGGTTAACATAATAGCTTATTTTGAAGATGTCAGCAAGCTTTGAGAGTTCAGAAGAGGGAAAACCCCGACAAGGAGTGATTCAAAGAAGGGCATGGTGCGGGGAGGGGGAAGGGGGAGGTTGGCTAGGAATGTAGGATTGTGGCCTGGTGGTAGAGTGCTTGCCTAGAATGCACAAAGCCCTAGGTTCGATTTCTCAGCACCACATAAACAGAAAAGGCCGAAAGTGGTGCTGTGGCTAAAGGAGCCAGGGACAGTGCTCAGGCCCCAAGTCCAAGCCCCAGGACTGACAAAAGAAAAGGGGGGCGGGGAATGGACATTTAAGCTGGTACTTCAAGGATGTGTAGGGGGTCACCCAGATGAAAAAAAGTGGTAAAAGGCACACTAGGCAGGAAGCTACTTATACAAAATCATTGAGAAGTGAAATGCAGTGTCTGGGGAAATGCAAGTAGGTATGTGTGTGTGTCTGTGTTTGTGTGTGTTGCTGGAGTTAGAACCCGTGGCCTCATACATGTGAGGCACATGCTCTAACACTTAGCTCCACTCTGAGACTGGAAAAGCAGTTTTGTATGACTGGGTAGGAGAGTAGAAGAAAGATGGGGGTCTGAGGGAATTTGGAATTTATGCTATTCAGTAGGTAATGTCATGTTGAAATATAAGGCAGGAAGTTACTGAAGGAAGGGAAGGGAGCTTTGAGGGATCCAGAGGAAAGACCCGTAGAGACTAAGAAGAGGGTCAGGAAGGAAAGTAGAATGTGGACTAAAGGGTGGCAAGTATGTCCCCCTCAGCAAAGGGCAAATAGAATGGAACATGCCAACCCCACCAGATGCCTTATGAAAATTTGCTGACCCTCTGGGATCCATTCAGTATCTAATGCCAAAACCAGTGACAGCCTAAGTTTTAGTCAGAAGGAACCGAGTTCAAGTCTTAGATCACACCATTGTGTGGTACTGTTCAAAAGTATTTAATAGGGGCTGGGAATGTGGCCTAGTGGTAGAGTGCTTGCCTAGCATACATGAAGCCCTGGGTTTGATTCCTCAGCACCACATACACAGAAAAAGCCGGAAGTGGCACAGATGGCTCAAGTGGTACAGTGCTAGCCTTGAACAAAAGGAAGCCAGGAACAGTGCTCAGGTCCTGAGTTCAAGCCCGAGGACTGGCAGGAAAAAGAAGTATTTAATACTTCTAACTACAAGAAGGGAGAAACATGACAGCAGTTTGTTTCATAGGACTGGCTTCACGCATTGAGTCACTGTACACAGTGCCTGGCATATTGGTGCCACTTGATACAAATGGCAACTGTTAGTACTTGATGGCATGGAAGAGCTCTGGGTCCCAATTTGCTCACCTAAAAAACTGAATCATCACCTCCCAGCTACCATGAACAAGAATCTAGGAATAAATCAAACAACTGAAGTGTGTGTGTGTAATATGAAGACAGATATTCCTTAAAAGATTAAATGTGAATCTGGGTGGTGGTGGCTCATGCCTGTAATCCTAGCTTCTCAGGTGGCTGAGATCTAAAGACCATGGTTCAAAGCAAGCACAATCAGGAAAGTCTGTGAAACTCTTATCTCCAATTAACCACCAAAAAAGCCAGAAGTGGAGCTGTGGCTCAAGTTGTAGAGCTCTAGCCTTGAGTGAAAGCAGCTCAGGGACAGTGCCCAGGGCGTGAGTTCAAGCCCCAAGATCAGCAAAACAACAACAACAACAGAAGCAGCAAGGCATGATGATACATGCCTGTAATCATATCACTCAGGATGAAGAGGCAGGAGGATTGGAAGTTTGAGTCTGCCTAGGCTACATAGCAACTTTGTTTAAAACAAATAAATAGATTAAATGAAGTCCTTCAACAACTTGCAATTCTATTTCTAGAACTATGCCCCAAGAAAACAGAGGAAATACATCCAAAGATCTATGTGCCATTGTTCATACTGGGGAAGGTCACATTCCTAACTGCTCAAAAATAAGAGTAACAGACCATCGATTCCTCAACACCACACACACAGAAAAAGCTGGAAATGGTGCTGTGGCTCAAGAGGAAGAGTGCTAGCCTTGAGCATAAAGAAGCCAGGAACAGTGCTCAGGCCCTGAATCCCAAGCCCCAGGACTGGCAAAAAAAACAAAACAAAACACAAGAGTAACAGACCAAACTTTGGCCAAGCTCCCCTGAATCTTCCCAATTGGACTTTGTGTTGCTCAGTTTCAACACCAATCTTGTTAGATAAGTTCCCACCCTGGATTTCTGACCTAAATCCTCATCCCCCATCATACCCCCAGGGGGCTGGATCTACCCTGGCCTGCCTTTCAGCAAGGTTCTTTTTTTTTTTTTAAGGGGCATGCAGAATTTTATTTTTTTATTAAATTTTATTGACAAGGTGATGTACAGAGGGGGTACAGTTACATAATAAGGTAGTGAGTACATGTCTTATAACATCTGTTACACCCTCCCTCATTTTTCTTTCCCTTTCCTGGTTCAGGTAAGCATATATACAATATCCAGTGTACCAAAATCATATACAGTAACCACAAAGGGCACACCAAAGGAAATTCACCTAGTGCATTAAGCCTAATGACAACAATAAAATCCTCCTGTTTCCTTCTCTTGGAGTTCATTTTGCTTAACCTCATCTTATATAATCATATGTACATAGCTGTTGAGCTGTTGTCATCCTCTGATAGGTCTAGACCTTTTTATGTTTATTTAGTAACTGTTTGGTTTTAGATACATAATGTAAAGTCGCTGACCCAGACATCTGGAAACACCATTTAAAAAGTGTTGTAGAGCTGACTCCATCTTGATTAGGGAAACATGGTAGGAAATGTTGGGGAGAATAGAGCTGACTCCATCTTGATTATTAAGTCAACCTGACCCCAAAATTCTGATTCTGTAAATGGCTTAACTTGTTGTTTGCTGTACCCCTGGGTCAAGCCCCTACATCTATACTACGCTTTTACCTCTATAAACCCCAATTTGAGGACTGCTCGGGATCACGGTGGCAGTTCCCAAGTCTGTGCTGCATCCCCAGCCAGGCAGTTTGCTTTTTGCTTCCCCAATAAACCCACCTTTTTGCTTGAGACTCTGAGTGGTGGACTTTTGGAGGGACGTGGAACCTCCCCCCCACCCCCTAGACCCTGTAACAAAAAGAAGTTTGTAATTTTACAGACATAATCTCTACTGTTCTCCCCACCTCCCCTAACAAGGGTCTTGTTAGATCAAATTAGCCAAGAATTACCCTGCCCTCACTAGTATTCCATCTACCTATAGCACCCTCCAACTCCTTTGATATAAATGCCTTCTTTTCCTTATTGTCTAAAGAATTGAGCCTATTTCACTTTTCCCCTGTTGCAATTCAATTATTCCTGAATAAAATCTGTTTATACAGCTTTTGCTACTCTCTAGCTCTGGTTTTCTGTCTATCAGCTGATGAATGAATAAACAAAATACAGACTATTCATACAACAGAGTATTATTTAGTCATGAAAAGGGATGAGGTACTGCTATAGGCTACAACATGGATAAATATGAAATCACTGTGCCAAGGGAAAGAAGCCAGTCACGAAGGACAATGTATTATATGACTCCATCTACACAAAATTTCTTTTTTTTTTTTTTTGCCAGTCCTTGGCCTTGAACTCAGGGCCTGAGCACTATCCCCCTGGCTTCTTTTTGCTCAAGGCTACTCTGCCACTTGAACCACAGCACCACTTCTGGCTGTTTTCTATATATGTGGTGCTGAGGAATCGAACCCAGGGCTTCATGTATTCGAGGCAAGCATTCTTGCCACTAGGCCATATTCCCAGCCCTACACAAAATTTCTGTTACCATTTGGATCTGAAGTTTAACCCCAAAGGCCAGAACTAAAGACTTGGCTACCAGCTGGTGGCATTTTTGCGAAATGGGCCTACTTGGAGGAACTAGGTCACTCAGGCATGTCATAGAAGAGTACAAGTTGACCTTGCCCCTTCCTTGCTGTCTCTGTTCCCAGCCACCATAAGATGAGTGGTATGCACCCCCACCATGATGCTCGGGCCTCACCACAGACCCACAGTGATGGGGTAATGTGACCACAAACTAAAACCTCTGAGACGATGAGACAAAGCCTTTTCTCTCTCAAGTGCATCGTCCTCAGATATTTAGTCCAAGTGGCAGCAATCTAATAGTTCAGAAGAAAAACACAGAAAGAAAGATGAGGGCTGGGAAGATGGCTTAGTGGTAGAGTACTTGCCTAGCATGCATGAAGCCCTGGGTTTGATTTCTCGGCACCACATAAACAGGATAAACCAGAAGTGATGCTGTGGCTCAAGTGGTAGAGTGCTAGACTTGAGCAAAAAGAAGCCAGGGACAGTGCTCAGACCCTGAGTCCAAGGCCCAAGCCTGGCAAAAAAAGAAAGAAAGAAAGAAAGAAAGTAAGTTATCTAGGGCTGGGAGAAGAAAGGGGAAACTAGGTACTTTTTAGAGTGACTAAAACATGTTCTGAAACATTGTCATGATGGTTGCAGACATATCTGTACATACACTGAAAACAATTGTACATTGTAAATGGATGAATTCTGCTGGGCTCTAGTGGCTCACATCCAGCTGCTCAGGAGGCTGAGATCATGGTTAGAAGCCAGCCTGGGCAGAAAGGTTCCTGAGACTCTTATCTCCAATAGACAACAGGAAAACCAGAAGTGGAGCTTATGGCTCAAAGTGGTAGAGCTCTAGTCTTAAGCAGAAAAGCTCAGGGACGGTGCCCAGGCCCTAAGTTCAAGCACCATAACCAGCAGAAAGAACAAAAAAGTACACAGATGGAATTGTAGAGGATGTGAACTAAATATTATTAAAACAGCTGTTACTAGCAAAAGAGGGAGACACAGGTGCCCAAAGCAACTCGGGAAGGCTTCACGATGACATAACAAAGGTGAAGCCAGCATCTTTGTACAAAGGTAGAGAGCAATATTGTTTGTTTCTTGCTCTGAATCCTTCAGTAGTCCTATCAGGAACCCACACTGTCCCAGGAGATACTGCGATCCACCTTGCAATGGAACTGCTCGTGTCTCACCTTTTCTTTGGGAAACCAGAGCGCAGCTCCTTCAGCGTCACTGGCTCTTCCCCTGGCACCTGAGGCTCGCCTCCAATCAGCACACGTGTATTGCAAAGCCAGCTGCCTTTTATTTTTAGTCCAAATTTTAGCAAAACTGGGGCAGCAGGAGCACCAGAGGCCTGGCACACCTTCAGCAGCAGGTGCCTTTGCACTTGGTGGCCCTTGCCACTGGAACACCATCCTCTGACCATGGACAAATATCCTTTGGACTTCAGTGGGCACCCCACCTCCCACCCCCTGTGCCTGAGCCCATTCTCCTGACTGTGTTTCAAGGCAACAGCAGGCCCTAGGGGGCAACACAGTGGTACATGGGATGGCCACGTCCCCTCCTTGCCTTTCCTTGTATGACAGCACCAAGAGTGATCTTTCTCAGTCTACTATTTTTAGATCAGAGTTTACATCAGACCTGATGAACTCAGAGTGGTGGTACAAGTCTGTAATCCTAGCTCTCAGGAGGCTAAGGTAGGAGGATTGGGACATTGAGGCCAGCCTATGCTACATACCAAGACCCAGTTCAAAAGAAATAAAAAGGGCTGGGAATAGGGCCTAGTGGCAAGAGTGCTTTCCTCATATACGTGAGGCCCTGGGTTCAATTCCCCAGCACCACATATACAGAAAATGGCCAGAAGTGGCCCTGTGGCTCAAGTGGCAGAGTGCTAGCCTTGAGCAAAAAGAAGCCAGGGACAGTGCTCAGGCCCTGAGTCCAAGCCCCAGGACTGGCAAATAAATAAATAAATAAATAAATAAATAGATAAATAAATAAAATAAAGTTACTAATTAAAAAAATATATTAGTAACTCATCCCACATCTTACATTTAGACTCTATAAAGACAAGTGCTTATAAGTGTTTAGCTTGGTGATTTTTCACAAGTACCCCCTCACTGGTACAGCCAGCACTGGCACCAGGTTGGGACCCAGAGCATGACCATCCTCCCCTCCCCACCTTCAGCCTCCTTCTTGGCCCCTTCCACTCACCAACCCCCATTGGGAAGCCACTACCCTGCTCTTAAGAATAGATTCATTTTGCCCTGTTTTCAATTCTTATATAAGTTGGCGCTGGTTGGGATACACAGTGTTTAATTTTTGGAATGCAAAATCCCCGGGGGACTGAAGGACATCTGGAAAGCAGTTCTGCCCATGGGTGCGGTGACCACCTCCTCTGCTTCCTCCTTGGCCTCCACTGCCCCCACAGCAGGTTGATGCACTAGAGGCTTGAAAGCCTCCGACAAGCTAACCTCACTAAGCACTCTGTGATGGGGACCCAGCCAATCACTGGACACACAGCTCCCTCCATCCCAGCAGATGGCCCTCACCTGCTTACCTCTGACTCCCAAATCTACGTGAGGGGTAAGGCACATGCTCAGGGTCTCACAGCCAGCAACCTGCTGACCCCAGGCCTCTGGGAGAGCTCCCCAGGCCTGGGTGTGAGTGCTCATACTCTGTGGCTGGATGAGATGCTGTCATAGCCAGGCCAGTTCTTTGCACCCAGGACAAGCCAGTGAAGAAGGCTGCCAGTTGAGCTAGCAAACCCTGTGCATCCCTCACTGTGTGTTAGGATTTGGTCATTGCAGAGTTCCAGACCTCCGATAGTGGATGGTGCTCCCGGTCAGCATGCTCTGAGTGGCGAGTGCGAGTTTTTCCAATCAGACCACACCCCATCAACTACCTCATGCCCAGTTTACTCACAAGTCCCTTGGAATCCACCTGCCACAGCCTCCCAACTGCTGGGAATATAGGCATGCGCCACTACACTGGCACACATTCCAGACGTGAGTTTCTTTTTTTTTGGCTAGTCCTGGGGCTTGGACTCAGGGCCTGAGCACTGTCCCGGGCTTCTTTTTTTGCTCAAGGCTAGCACTCTGCCACTTGAGCCACAGCGCCACTTCTGGCCATTTTCTGTATATGTGGTGCTGGGGAATTGAACCCAGGGCTTCATGTATACGAAGCAAGCACTCTTGCCACTAGGCCATATCCCCAGCCCCAGACGTGAGTTTCTTTTTCTTCATGCTTTTTTACAGCAGTGGGTTCCTGCAGTGTGAACTTGATTGATGTTGCTGCTTCTGCCCAGTTTTATAGCTGTGAGTGCCAATCATGTGGCCCACAGATGTTCTTCCTTGCTGTATAATAGTCCTACATGCAGATATGACCCAGTGTGCCTGTTTGGCTAATCCAGGAACATTGGAAATCCCAGAAGGGGACATTGCCTCTTACAAATAGTGTTGTTACAAACACCCTGGGATGGAGCTGGGGATATGGCCTAGTGGCAAGAGTGCTTTCCTCGTATACATGAGGCCCTGGGTTTGATTCCCCAGCACCACATATACAGAAAACGGCCAGAAGTGGTGCTGTGGCTCAAGTGGCAGAGTGCTAGCCTTGAGCAAAAAGAAGCCAGGGACAGTGCTCAGGCCCTGAGTCCAAGGCCCAGGACTGGCAAAAACAAACAAACAAACACCCTGGGATGTGACATGAGGCTTTTTCTCTTTGGTGGCCTACAAGGCTGGATCACAGGGTGTATGGAGCTGCTCCACTTTGTCATACCAAAAAGTTTCCAGGGCACTCCTGCATGTTCATATGCCATAGCTTATGAGGGTTCTGCTGTTTGTACACTTGCCATCTCTGGCTATTTCCAATTGAAATGACTAGGATATTGACGTGTATCTTATGTCTCTATGGTTAATGTGGCCCCTGAGAGCTGACAGTTCCTTTGGAGTGGTCTTTTACTAAATGAACGTCTTCTTTAACTGGGCACCAATAATCCTAGATACTTAGGAGGCTGAGATCTGAGGATCATGGTTCAAAGCCAGCCTGGGCAGGAAAGTCCATGAGGCTCTTTATCTCCAGTTGACCACCAAAATGCCAGAAGTAGGGCTGTGGCTCAAGTGGTAGAGAACTAGCTTTGAATAAAAAAGCTAAGGGAGGGCTGGGATGTAGCTCAGTGGCAAAGCACTTGCATCCTGGGTTCGATTCCCAGTACCAAAAAAGAAAAGAAAAAAAAAAGCTACACAGCAGTGCCCTGAGTTCAAACCCCCAGGACTGGCAAAAAAAAAAAAAAAAAAGGCTCTGCCTTGAAGGAGTGCCATAAATTCTCTTCAAAAGTCACACCGCAGAGGGGCCCCTACCTTCCATAGGATGAAGTGGACCAATGGCCAACCTGACACTGGACAGGTATGGAGGACTCATCTCATACTCTCACCATTCAAGGAAGGACACCAAGGCCATGAAGGACCCCAGGAGGGATGCACTGGGCACCAGACAGAGCCACCAGGCGAGAGGACAGAATGAGAGGACGGGATGGGTCATTTGGATGTTTGTGAGGGCTGGGAGCCTGACAAAGGAGAACCGGGTAGGTGCCATGGGTCTGGCTGATGGGAACTGGCTGGGCACTGCACAATGAGAACTGAGAAGCATTCATTAGGGGGTGTGATGGCCCATTTCAAGTGTCACCTCAACTGGCTTAAGGAATACCTATTAAAGCACTCTATCAATGTTTCCAGTGGCTACAGCTTAGATGGAAAAATCCGCCCACAGTCAGCAAGGGGCCATGTAGTCCATCCATCTCCAGGGACTGGATTACTTTCGTCCTCCCCTAGCCTCCCCTGCTTTAGATCCTCGCAGTTTCCATTTGTGCATCCTGCCCCCTCCCAGGTTCTCTGCCTGTTGGTCTCAGACAGAGAGCAACACCTCAAGCCTCCCTGCTTCTGGGGCCCTTAGAGTTGACCTGAGCCAGGCTATAGCACTGCATAGCCTCCAGCCTGCAGAAAGCACTCATGGGACCCCTCAGCACTCACAGATTCCTCCTGTCTGCCTGTTATTAGTGTGTCCTGTCGGTCTCTCTGGAGCATCTCAATGAGCTTAGTACTTCAGGTTCTTTTCTCATTGTCCTTTTCTCTTGAAACCTGGTCTTCAAGGCAGCATTTTACTCTTCTTGTTGTTGGTGGTTGTGGGGCTTGAATTCTGGGCCCAGGAGCTGTCCCTGAGCTCTTCAACTCAAGGCTAGGGCTCTACCACTTGAGCCACAGTGTCACTTCCAGTTTTCTGGTGGTTATTTGAAGATAAGGGTCTTGTGGATTTTCCTGCCCAAACTGGCTTTGAACTGCAATCCTCAGATCTCAGCCTCCTGCGTAGCTAGGATTACAGGCGTGAGCCACTGGCGCCTGGCTGCCTTCCTGATTCTTAAGAAATCTGTCTTCAGTCTTGAGTCTAGAGACTTCTGAAGAGTGAGCTGCCTTTCTATCCCCTCCCTCTGTACTTCTTGGAAAGGGTCATCAGCCTTACATGACCAGAGGGCTTGAATGAAGAGGTGGCCAGTGTACCCATTCAAATATTCATCAAATATTAGTTGGTCATCCCTCCGGGTGCAGTACACCCCAGGGCATCTGGCCTGCCCTGCTCTTGGAAGCAGGTCCTCTTGATCATGTTCTCTGGTCTCCTAGTAACCAAAAACCAATCAGCTCCAGGACAGAGACCATTCTTTCCTTGATCACTGTGACCAGCCACTTCCCAAGCTTCTGCCTGTGCAGCAGTTTGGGCCACTGAAAGCCATTTGTCTTGAAAGACAACCCAAAAACATTCTCCTGCCAACCTACCCTCCGGCAAGATGAGCACTTCCCTCACGTTGGCCGAGTTGACCAACATTGCCATTCCAAAGTGTGGAGTGGTGAACTTTGGCGCCCTGCATCTCGTGCTCCGGGGCATTTTGGAACACCTTCACTTGGAGGAGCTTAAGAAAGACCTCTCCGGGGATGAGGACTTCCTCCAGACCTCGGGGATGCCTAAACCCAAGGAAGATGCTGCTCAGCCCATCCTTCCATCCATGAAGCAGCTTGTCGATTTTGACCAAGTGCTGAGCCGTATTGACAAGTTAGAGAGTCAGCTGTCCAGCCTGAAGGACCTGCCCTCCACTGCCCAGCTCCTACAGGGCAGCATGGGAACCAGGCGGCCCATGGAGGACCTGTGGAATTTCATCAGGCTCCAGAAGAAGACAGAATCCAATGAGGAGGCCATAACAAAGGTAACAGGAGCCTCCAGAAGCCTCCTGGTTATCTGCGCCCCTCCCCCCTCCCCTGGCTGCTTTCCTCTTCCCTCCTGGTGGGATCATCCTTACAGAGAAGGACTGAGGGTAACCTTGGAGTCTGGCAGAACTAAAACTCCATGCTGGCGACTTCTGTCAGGTGTTGAGGAAAAAAGCCAGACACAGACAGCCATATGGTGTATGATTTACACAAAATACCCAGACTAGGCAAATGCACAGACCCAGGCCCAGGTTTTCCTGGGCTGGAGGGGCGGGGGAATAAAGAGTGACTGGTATGGGATTCCTTTTAATGAAAACATTTTGAGCTAAATAGAGGTAACAGATGTGTAATTCTTGATGTGCTCAACACCACTGAACTATGCCCTTGAAAATGAGCAATTGTGTGTTACATGACACTTACCTCCATTTAAAAAATAAAAAAGTTGAGGTGGTACCATTGTAGTCATGGTGACCAGGAGCTCTCAGCCTAGTGAGAGAGACAGAGAGACAAAGCATGGGAACACAAAGCCATGAGAAGTAGCTAGGTAGAGAGAGAAAGGTGCATTGTCCCCATTCAGAATAAGGAAAAGCTGGGTGCTGGTGGCTCATGCCTGTAATCCTAGCTACTCAGGAGGCTGAGATCTGAGGACTGTGGTTCAAAGCTAGCTGGGCAGAAAAGCCCCCATAAGACCCTTAGCACCATTTAACCACTAAAAACCAGAAGTGGTGCTGTGGATCGTGTGGTAGAGCGCTAGCCTTGAACACGAAGAGGCTCAGGGACAGTGTCCAGGCCCTGAGTTCAATCCCCAGAAACAACAAACAAACAAATAACAACAACAAAAACCAGAAGGCAAGGAAAGTGACCCTCTTTAATTCACTAGATGCCCAGTAGCCAATCAAGGGCACAACTGGGGGCTAGGCTGGGTCTCTACCTTGCACTGCCATGCTTACCTACCCAGCATGCATTTAGTGTGGACAAATAATCAGTGTGCATGAGAGAATAAGAAAGGGAAAGCAGAGTATAGGTGGTGCACACTGATAATCCAGTATCCTGGATACTGAAGCAGGAGGATCCAGGGTTCCAGGCCAGCACTTGCTGAGACCTTATCTCAAAAAACAAAGGTCTGGAGCTGTAGCTCAGCAGTATAGTGCTTGCCTAGCATGTGCACAGCCCTGAGTTCCATCTCTAGCAATGCCAAAAAGGGAGGAAACTATATTTGTTTGAGGGAATGGAAAATGGTGCAATTCTATAGAAAAGCCTGGTAGTTCCTCCAGGGTTCAACAGAGAGTTTGTTAAGTTATGTTGTAACTACCAGTGAGGTGCTCTTAGTCCTACTTTTCAGGTTATAAACAGGCACAGAGGGATAAGCGACCCCCTTGAGACCACAGTGTTAGAAAAAAGGTATGACCTACCCTATGACCCAGCCATACCACTCCTAGGCATCTATCCTGAACAACAGGTCCCAAGATATCAAAAAGACATCTGCACTTCCATGTTTATCGCTGCACAATTCACAATAGCCCAAATATGGAAACAACCCAGATGCCCCTCCACAGATGAATGGATCCAAAAAATATGGTACCTATACACAATGGAATACTACATAGTGATTAGAAATGGTGAAATATTGGCATTCGCAGGGAAATGGTCAGAACTTGAACAAATAATGTTGAGCGAGACAAGCCTAGAACACAGAAAACAAAGGGGCATGATCTCCCTGATATATGACTGTTAAGGTGGGGGGAGGGGGAGACAGTAGAGACCAGGTCTGTGAAACCAAAAACTTCTTGTCAAATGGTATTTCCCACAGGTTTGGGTCAGCAACCCTACACTATGTAACTAAAACCAAACAACTACTCAACATATAAAGGTCAAAAATTGACCTCTCAGTGGATCACAATAGCTCAAAAGCTATGTATGTACGTTCATATCAGACTATTGTCGACATATTGTCTATTGTGGACATTACATTTAAAGCCCTAGGGGAATTTTCTTCAGCGTAGGCCACGTGGCTATTGTCTATGTTCTTGGTACATTGTATATTGTATATATGTCTACCGACCTAGGGAAGGGAAAGAAAAACAGGATGTAAGATATCACAAGTAATGTACACACTGCCCTACTATGTAACTGTACCCTTTTTGCACAACACCTTGTCAAAAAAACCTTTTCTTTAATTAATAAATAAAATTTTTTTTGAAAAAAGGCATGGGCTAGGAATGTGGCTTAGGGGTAGAGTGCCTGCCTAGCATGCATGAAGCCCTGGGTTCAATTCCTCAGTACCACGTAAGCAGAAAAAGTCAGAAGTGTTGCTGTGGCTCAAGTGGTAGAGTGCTAGCCTTGAGTAAAAGAAGCTCAGAGACAGTGCCCAGGCCCTGAGTTCAAGCCCCAGGACTGGCAAAAAAAAAAAAAAAAAAAAAAAAGAAAGCCAGTGAGAGACGAGGCAGAGTGGGCCTGTTTCCAAGATTTCTTTTTTCTTTTTTTTGTCAGTCATAGGGCTTGAACTCAGGGCCTGGGCTTTGTCCCTGAACTTTATCACTCCAGACTAGTGCTCCAACTCACTGAGCCATAGCCTCACTTCAGAGTGGGCATATTGATGGCATGAGTATGTGGACAGCGAGAAAGTCTGGCCTTTTTGCTGGTGGAAAATGGTTGGGTATGAAAATGTTCCCAGAATTGAAACCAAAATTCACACTGAGCTGGGCACTGGTGACCCACACCTGTAATCCTAGCTACTCAGGAGGCTGAGATCTAAGGATCACAGGTGGAAGCCAGCCTGGTTAGGAAAGTTGGGAGTTTTATCTCCAATTAACTACCAAAAAGCCAGAAGTGGAGCTCTGGATCAAATGGTAGAGAACTAGCCTGGAGCAAAAACAAAAACAAGGAACAGTACTCAGACCATGAATTCAAGCACACAAATAATCCACACTGAATGACAGTGCACACCAAATGCCTGGCACAGAACCTGGCACAGCCAGTACCCTACCTTTGCTGGGAAGAGCCCAGAAACAGGTGGATTGCACTGAGCAAGTCAGCTGGCCCTAGAGTCCTAGAGGAACACTCGGGCCTGAGCTTGGGGCAGGTGGAGGGAGCAGGAACCCATTCTGCCAAGGCCAAGAAGAACCTTAGGCCTCATGGTGAGTGGGAGAAGTCAGGACAGAGGGCCATGGCTTGTGAGATTCCACATATATGAAGTGTCCAGAAGAGCAAATCTGGGGCTGGGAATGTGGCTTAGTTGCAGAGTGCTTGCTTAGCATGCATAAAGCCCTGGGTTCGATTCCTCAGCACCACATAAACAGAATAAGCCAGAAGTGGTGCTGTGGCTCAAATGGCAGAGTGCTAGCCTTAAGCAAAAAGAAGCCAGGGATAGTGCTCAGGCCTTGAGTTTTCAAAGCTCCAGGACTGGCAAACAAACAAACAAACAACAACAAAAAAAAACAGAAGAGAAAATCTGTAGAGACAATGTAAGTTATTGCTTTTTTGAGAAGAGGAATGGGGGGTGGGCTGACAATGGAACCAGGATCTTTCAGGGGAATGAAATCACTACTAGACAGTGGTGATGCTTGACACTAAACACCATGGAATCGTACACATTGTGTGTGTGTATGTGCCTAGGGGCTTGAAACGCGGTCTCAGTACTGTTTCTGTGCTTCCTTTGCTTAAAGCTAACATTATATCACTTGAGCCACAGCCCTACTTCTAGCTTTTTTGGTAGTTAATTGGAGATAAGAATCTCACAGACTTTCCTGCCTGTGCTGGCTTTAAACTGTGATCCCCAGATCTCAGTCTGCTGAGTAGCTAAGATTACAAGTGTGAGCCACTGGTACTCTGCTTTACTTCACTGTTTTTGTCTATGTTTTACAGAACAAGACACAGGACTGGCAGGATAGAACAAAGAAAAAAAATCCTCCAATTTAATGCTGTGGACAAGACATACTTTTTTTTTTTTTTTTTTTGCCAGACCTGGGGCTTGAACTAAGGGCCTGAGCACTGTCCCTGGCTTCTTTTTGCTCAAAGCTAGCACTCTACCACTTGAGCCACAGCATCACTTCTGGCTTTTTCTGTTTATGTGATGCTGAGGACTCGAACCCAGGGCTTCATGCATGCTAAGCAAGTACTCTACTGCTCAGCCACATTCCTAGCCCACTTTTTTTTTTAAAACACTGGAGTTTGAACTCAGGGATTCACACTTGCTAGACAGGTGCTCAACCTCAATGTTTCCAGCTCAGCAGACACTTTAGATTCAAAGACACTGAGAAGTAGAAAGCAAAAAAGATGAAAAATCGAGGAAGAAGATATTCTATGCACTCAGGAATAGAACAGGATTGATATGGCTCCACACCAGACAAGATAAGACAGTGCTTCCAGATATAAGGCTGCAGGAGCCAGCAGACTCTCAGCCTGGACAGGTAGACACTGATACCTGCAGTGCCAGCTCTTTGTGTCAGCCTGCCCCTAGCCTGCAAATGGAGAGTGAAGGGTTACAGAATTCTCTAGTTGCCCTAAGCAGAGGAACAAGGTCACCCACCCAGCTCATGAGAGGGCTTCATGGACAGGTTCAGACCTGGCTCTGCAGCCCTCAAAGGACTGTTTGTACAGATAAGGAATGTCCTTGCTGTTAGAGAATGGTGCCTGGTTCTGGTTTGATTTAGGTTGCCCAGGGTTACCACAATGACCCATTGAAGTGGGTTGCTATGGTAGCTAGTGCTAGAATGGTGCAAGCAGCTTCGCTAAGTGTCTGCACCCAGCAGCCAGTGATGCTGGCAGACCAGATGCCATGTCAATGCTAATGATTGCCTCCACTGCACCCTCCACCCCCTTTTCCTGGGCAGGCTGGGTTAGCTTTCTCTGCTACTGTTGCCCAATGCCCCTCAAGGGGGATATAAAAGGGAATCTGAAGTCTGCTGGCCCCTGTACCCACCCTAGGAAGGGTGAATGGTGCCTGAGGAAGGAGGCTTTTGCCCCTTGGTGGGAAGAAGGCCTAGGAGGACCACCGATATGTACCAGGGGCTGGTCTCTTGGCAGAGCACCATCGGATTTGGGACACGGGCTGAACCTCACATCATGAATAAACAGGGTTGGATTCCAGGGCTTCTCAGCCTCAGCACTATTGATAGTTTGTGTTAGATTATTTCTTCAAGGCTCATAGCTGGTCTACGCACTTTAGGATGTTCAGTCTACCCCTGGCCTTCTACCTGAGGGATCCTCTAGTTGTACAAATCAAAAATGTCCCCAGAAGGACACAGGAGGATTCTACTGTTGATGTTATCTTTAAAGTTCTAGGTGAATTTCCTGTGGCGTACCCTACGTGGTTACTGTATATGATTTTGGTACACTGGATATTGTATATATGCCTACCTGATCTAGGGAAGGGAAAGAAAAATGAGGGTGTAAGATATCACAAGAAATTTATTCACTGCCTTATTATGTAACTGTACCCCCTTTGCACAACATCTTGTCAATAAAATTTAATTTAAAAAATAAAAAACTGTAAAAAAAAAAAAAGATGCAAAAAAAATGTCCCCAGACATTGGCAGATGCTGGATATTGAAAAAGACTTCCAGATTAGAAAGTCTGGGCTCTGCTGGGCATGGTGTTGCATGCTTATGATCCTAGCACTTAGGAGGTTAGGGCAGGAGTATAGCATGTTTAAGACCAGCCTGGACAAGTATATAGCAAAAGCCAGAGAGAGATATCAGGTACCTGTGGCTCATGCTTATAATCCTAGCTACTCAGGAGGCTAAGAGCTGAAGATAGTGGTTTGAAGCCAACCCAGGCAGGAAAGTTAATGAAACTCTTCAATTAACCACAAAAAAAAGCTGAAAGTGGAGCTATGGCTCAAGTTGTAGAGCACTAGCCTTGCAAAAACAAACAAACAAAAAAACTCAGGGGTAACACCTGAGACTGAGTTCAACCCCAGGAGGAGCACAAAAAAAGAAAAGAGAGTGGAAGCAGGAGAAGGAGGGGAGAAAAGAGGTAGGGGGCAGAAAGAAGGAAAGAGAAAAGAATAAAATGGGACTGGGAATATGGCCTAGTGGCAAGAGTGCTTGCCTCGTAACACATGAAGCCCTGAGTTCAATTCCCCAGCACCATATATATAGAAAATGGCCTGAAGTGGCACTGTGGCTCAAGTGGTAGAGTGCTAGCCTTGAGCAAAAACAAGCCAGGGACAGTGCTCAGGCCCTGAGTCCAAGGCCCAGGAATGACAAAAAAAAAGAAAAGAAAAGAAAAATGGAAAGAGAAGAGAGGGAAGAAAACAACAACAACAAAAACAACAAACAAACAAAAAACAAGCTGAGCTCCCATCTGCCATTCCATCCCCACTTTACAACCTTCTGCCAGAAGGACCTAGCCAGCGCTTCCCATGTTACCCTGCACACTAACTCCTCCTAGTGACATTTTCCAGAATTGCAAAATTCCACATCTCCCTTTGAAGCCTTTGACCCTTCTGTCAGCCCATTGAAACCTTGGGTTTTCTCCCCTTATAGTGATAATCCTGGGCAGCCAAAATCATGGGGAGGGGAAAGGGAGATGAAGGATGGTATCAACTATTAATGAATTTGTTCTGCCTACTTATTTTTTTGTTTATTTGTTTTGTTTTTGCTGCCAGTCTTGGGGCCTGGACTCAGGGCCTGAGCACTGTCCCTGGCTTCTTTTTGCTCAAGGCTAGCACTCTGCCACTTGAGCCACAGTGCCACTTCTGGCTTTTTCTATATATGTGGTGCTGAGGAATCGAACTCAGGGCTTCATGTATATGAGGCAAGCATTTTACCACTAGGCCATATTCCCTGCCCCCTGCCAACTTATTTTTTTAAACTTGAAGGATCTAGGCATAGATCTGTTCTTTTTATTTCAAAACTCACTCCTGATGGCAGCTGGAGGCCAAGCGAGGCAAAAGTTGGATTCCCTCCCCCCTCTCAATCAGCTGCTCATGGTAGGTCACACCTCTCAGCCAAATAGGAAATGTTAACAAGCAGATTGTAATCCAGGCTGGGCCTGCCATAAATGGATCACCTTGTTCCAAAAAATAGCTAAAGCAAACAGGACTAAAGGGTCTGATTGAAGTGGTAAAGGCCTAGCAAGTGACAGGTCCTGGGTTCAGCCCTCCAGTACCATCATCAACCAAGTGAACAAAAAACTGCCCTCCTCATTTTAATCCCTCTATAACCAAAACAGCAACTGCTGCATGCCACACAAACTTAAATAACTTTATTTATTTACTTATTTATTTTGATGCTGGTCTTGAAGCTTGATCTCAGGACCCGGACCTTGTCCCTGAGCTTTTTTGCTCAAAGCTAACATTCTACCACTTGAGCCATACCTCCACTTCTGGCTTTTTGAGTGGTTAATTAGAGATAAAAATCTCATGGGGACTTTTCTGTCCATGCTGGCTTTGGACCTTGATCCTCAGATCTCAGCCTCCTGAGTAGCTAGGATTAAAGGAGTGAACCACCAGCGCCCAGCTCCATTATGTGTTTTGTTTTCCCACAGTAGGGATAAGGCCTTGTGCATGTTAGCAACACAACCTGTTACTCTGCTACAGCCCAGCTCTGCCTCAATTTCCATTGCCTGAGTTAGGTTTAAAAGATGGGAGCATAAGGGTCTGGGGATATGGCCTAGTGGCAAGAGTGCTTGCCACGTATACATGAGGCCCTGGGTTCGATTCCCCAGCACCACATATACAGAAAATGGCCAGAAGTGGCACTGTGGCTCAAGTGGCAGAAAGCTAGCCTTGAGCAAAAAAGAAGCCAAGGACAGTGCTCAAGCCCTGAGTCCAAGCCCCAGGACTGGCCAAAAAAACCAAACAAACAAAGAAAACAAAGATGGGAGCATAATCTCATATATTGTCTTGTTTTCTTGCTTCCTCCCTTCCTTCCTTCCTCCCTCCCTTCTTCCTTGCTCCCTTCCTTTCTCACCCAGAGCCTCTTGAGGCTCAGAGCACTGTTTTCTTGAGTATCATTTGCTGATCTCTCCATCCTTAGATCCTGAGAGGACTAAGAGAAGTCCTGGGACTATGGCTGTCATCAGAAAGCTTCTACACCAGCAACACCCATTTCACAATCTCATTTTCCCCACAGGCCATGCAGATCCTGCAGGATTTGCTCATTGAACTTCATCTGTTCAAGGTCACTGTTGACTCACTCAAGAAGGACATGGACAAGCTGAGGGACATATTTGAGAAGGTAGCTGCCTCCCTAACATCCTCCACACTGCCCATACTGATAAGACCTCTGGTGGTTAGGACAATAAGGCGAAACTAGGAGGTGTGTCCTTATTCAAGAGATGCAGCCATGAGGGAAAGAGAAAGGGTCTAAGCTGGCCTGGCCACTTGGTGCCTGTCCTGGTCAGCTCTCTGTAGCCATGCTTTGCTCCTTGTTCTACCATATTGAGATAGCAAGTGGTTAGTGGCAGAAACCCAGTTCATTTTGACTTAGAAAAAATAACAGAACTTGGGCTGGGGATATGGCCTAGTGGCAAGAGTGCTTGCCCCGTATACATGAGGCCCTGGGTTCAATTCCCCAGCACCACATATATAGAAAATGGTCAGGGGCTGGGGATATGGCCTAGTGGCTAGAGTGCTTGCCCCGTATACATGAGGCCCTAGGTTCGATTCCCCAGCACCACATATACAGAAAATGGCCAGAAGTGGCGCTGTGGCTCAAGTGGCAGAGTGCTAGCCTTGAGCAAGAAGAAGCCAGGGACAGTGCTCAGGCCCTGAGTCCAAGCCCCAGGACTGGCCAAAAAAAAAAAAATAATAACAGAACTTATTGTCTCATTTGCTAAAAAGTCTAGGGATATCATCAGGTATAGTTAGCTCTAGTACTCACAAACATGGACATCTCTCAGTGGTGTCTTCCTCCCAGATGGCCTCATCTCTGTCAGGTACTCCATAGTCTTAGCAACCGCTGGCTTCAGTTGCATCAACCTAACAGAAAGAGGACATCTTTCCTCTAGTTGAAATCTCTGTGCACGCTAAAAAGCAGAATAAAGCTAACACAGGCACATAGACCAGCTCCGCCTGTACCCCTACCTTCTGTCCTACCTATGGAGGATGATACAATCCCAGAAGCCTGATAGCTGTCCCCAGTCCAAACCAGCAAGAAAACGTATCTCTTTACTCCAAAGCAGTATTGCAGCCAAAGTTTAGGCACTTGCCCCAGATAGTGTGATACAGTGGAGCGCCTGTGATTGACAGGCCAGCGTGCCTTTGAATTTTAGTCTTGGTGCAGATGGGGCCCTTTAGTGCCATGAAACACTAAAAAGGATCCATGAACAAATCTGTATGAGAAACAATGCCTTCTTATTGGAATCTTGAGGGGGAGTTGTTGTTATTTTGAGAAGGCCTACAGTACAAAACTCAAATATTTTTAGCCCAAGATTTCCCAAACTTATATATCTGGAACCCTTTGTCAGAGTTTTCCTTTTCCATCCCTGGGAAAGAAATCCCTGCTCTCTTCTCAATCTTAGTCACCTGGTGCCGTGGGAAGTAGCAGGGCTACGATCAGAACCTATACCCCCAGCCCATTTAGGCTTATTTGACAGATTCGCCCAGAAAAACTTGATGTGGTTGCTGAAGGCTTAAGAATGGAGAGCCGGAGGACGAGCGCCCTGCAGCGGGAAGTGGTGAGGGCTGTGGGCCCTGCTTTGCCTCCCTGGGTTCAGGGGAGCTGGGAGGGGCAAAGTGAGGACATGGCCTGGAAAGGTTGTTTCATAAGCATGGAGGGTGTCACAGACCACAGCTGCCCCTGGGGCAGGTCCTGGGGCCCTGTGGATGACATCACACACACACACACACACACACACACACACACGACTCATACCTGTATTTCCCTACCCCTGCTACACAGGTCACTATCCAGACCAAGCTTCAGAACATCCCCAAACCCGAGGAAGTGGTGCTGTGGAGTAGCCTCCATGAGGCCATGTTCACTGGGGTAAGTGGAAGAGGACAAGGAGGAGGGGGAAGGGTGGATGGGAAGCCAGCACAGCTTCCTCACCCTCCCACCCCCTTTTTCTACAGGCACTTGTTCTGCCAAGGAGTGAGCAGACCAGTGAGCAGTTGCCAGCAGCCACCTTTGCTCAGAGGGAGGCCTTGGAGGATGGTGTCCAACGCCATACCTCCCTACAGAGGACTTCTGGACATTATGATGGCACAGAAATCCAGTTAGAGCCTGTGGAGGTGGTTCCCCTCCGCGGTGTGCAGGAGTTAGGCCAAGCCCAGGTCCTCATGCCTGGGCCTGGGCCTGCGGCTCCACCCGAGTCTTGGCCTATACCTGAACTTGCACTGTCTTGGGTTGGGCCTGGACCTGGGCCTAGGCCTGGGCCTGGGCCTGGACCTGTGCCTGGGCTTGGACCTGCCCCTGGGATTGCACCTGGGCCTGAACCTGAACCTGCACCTGGACCTGGACCTGCGCCTGGGCCTGGGCCTGGACCTGCACCTGGACCTGTGCCAGGGCCAGGGCCAGGGCTGGGGGCTGAGGCCATGCTTGCACTGGAACCTGGTATGACAGATGATTTAGTGCCTGTACCTGGACCTGCCCCAGGTGCTTGGCCCTTTTTGGACTTGCCTGCCCCGGGTCCATCATTCTCCCTGCAGCCTCTTCCCACACAGTTGCTCGCAGCTATACCACCATCCAGGGAAATAGGATACTCGTGGCCTAGTCCCCTGAAGCCACATCAGTCTCACAGGACAGGGCCCCGCCAGCTCCCAGCTGTCGAAGAAATGGAGGATGAATATTCCTACCCCCGCCGTAAGGGAGCCCCTCAGGAAGAGACCCCCAGGCGTGGAGCCCAAGTGGATGCAAGTTCGGAAGCACATCTTAAGCATCCTGGGTCTGGCTTGAAGCGAGCTAAAACCACTGCCGCCGTGGCTGCTGCCACTGCAGCAGCCTACGCAGCTGCTGCCACTTCAGCAGCTAGGGCAGCGCATGCTGCCGCCAAGGCAATCAAGGAGGCCTCTGCCACTAAATTGGCTACCAGAGCCCCATCTGGGCCCTTTTCCGATAGTCTGGGCATAGGGTCTTCCCGTGGGGCTACTGTCTCCACGAGCTTAAGTGATGACGAAGAGGAGGAAGACATGCAGATCTCTGTTGGTAGATTCTCCCCATCGTATACTTCCCCCAGCCTACCCAGGTTAGCCTTTTCCCAGGCCATGATACTTGGCAGTCAGGCTGTAAGCCCTGAAGACAAGAAGAAGGCTGTCCAGTACTCCATGAGCCACATTGCCCAAATGCCTATCACCCAGGACTCCCTGAAAACAGAGTTCTCCAAGCTCTCAACCAACCTGCAGCAACGCCTGACTTATCTAGGTAAGTCTGGCCTGGCCCTAAGAAGGAAGGCAGCCACCCATGCTCTTTACTTGGCTCCACTAGCAAAATCGCTAATCAGTCACTAGGTATTTGCTCTTTTGGCTTAAGCACTAGCCTCTTCTTAGTCTATTCTGTGAGTGGACAGTGAAGTCTTCTTCTCTTGGGGAGAGGGGCTCTTGCGGCTGGCACTTGGTTATATGCTGGTGGCTCACACCTATAATCCTAGCTACTCAGGAGGCTGAGATCTGAGGATCACAGTTCAAAGCAAGCCTAGGCAGAAAAGTCTGTGAGACTCTTATCTCCAATTAATCACCACCACCCCCCCAAAAAAAACAACACAGAAGTAGAGCTATGGCTCATGGGGTAGAGTGCCAGCATTGAGAAAATAAGCTAAGGGGTCAGTGCACAGGCCCTGGGTTCAAGCCCTAGAGCCAGCACAAGAAGAAAAATAGGGAGAGAAAGAAAGAGAGAGAAAGAGAGGAAAGAAGGAAAAAAAGAAATACTAGATGGGCTGGGCTATAGCTCAATCATAGAGAGCTTGGCTAATGTCGTGCAGAAGGCCCTGAGTTCAATCCTCAGTATCACACACACAAAAAAAAAAAAAAAGAAAGAAGATGAGGCAGATTGTAAAGCTTGTATTGGCTGCCATGTTTCCTGTAGTCCCAATCATGTCATTTGCATGATTTTTTTATCTCTTGGGTAGCTCATCCACAAATGGATACCAGGCTACTTAAAAAAAAAATCTGGGGTGATGGAGAGACAGTAGAGACCAGGTCTGTGAAACCAAAAACTGCTTGTCAAATGGTATTTCCCACAGGATTGGGTCAGCGACACAACATTATGTAACTAAAACCAAACAACTACTCAACATATAAAGGTCAAAAATTGACCTCTCAGTGGAATACAATAGCTCAAAAGCTATGTATGCACGTTCATATAAGACTACTGTCGAGGGGCTGGGGATATGGCCTAGTGGTGAGAGAGCTTGCCTCGTATACATGAGGCCCTGGGTTTGATTCCCCAGCACCACATATACAGAAAACGGCCAGAAGTGGCGCTGTGGCTCAAGTGGCAGAGTGCTAGCCTTGAGCAAAAAGGAAGCCAGGGACAGTGCTCAGGCCCTGAGTCCAAGGCCCAGGACTGGCCCCCCCCCCAAAAAAAAAAAGACTACTGTTGACATGTTGTCTAATATGGACATTACATTTAAAGCCCTAGGCGAATTTTCTTTGGCATAGGCCACGTGGCTACTGTATATGTTCTTGGTACATTGTGTATTGTATATATGTCTACCTGACCTAGGGAAGGGAAAGAAAAACAGGGTGTAAGATATCACAAGTACACACTGCCCTACTATGTAACTGTACCCTTTTGCACAACACCTTGTCAAAAAATTTGTGTTTAATTAATAAATAAATTACAAAAAATATCTAGGTGCTAGGAATGTGGGGCTTAGCAGTAGTGGGGGCATGCCTAGCATGCATGAAGCCCTGGCTTCGATTCCTCAGCACCACATAAACAGAAAAGGTCAGAAGTGGCGCTGTGGCTCAAATGGTAGTGTTCTATCCTTGAGCAAAAGAAGCTCAAGGGAAGTGCCCAGCCCTGAGTTCAAGCCCCAAGACTAGCACACACACAAAAAAAATCTAAAGCCAGGCACTAGTGACTTATGCCTGTAATCCTAACGACTCAGGAGGCTGAGATCTGAGGATCATGGTTCAAAGCCAGCCAAGGCAGGAAAGTCCAAGAGACTCTTATATCCAATTAAGTACCAGAAAAGCCAAAAGTGGATCTGTGGCACAAGTGGTGGAGTGGTAATTGAGCAAAAACCTCAGGGATAGCGCCCAGTTCCAGCCAGGACCAGCACCACAGGCACACACCCAAAAATTCTGATCTCAGACTTTTGTTTATTAAACTCCCTGTTTTAATATCATGATGGCTAATATGTCCATAAACTCATGAAAAAGATACGTTAGTGCTGGGAGTGTAGCTCAGTGGTGGAGTACTTAGCATGTTTCCTTAACATGGCCCTTGGTTCAATCCCTAACACCCAATGAAAAAAAAGAAACTTATTACATATTAAGATGATACTATTTGGGATATATTGGGCCAGATAAAACACTTTATTTAAATTGATTCTACGTGTTCTGTTTTGTTTTTTTTTGCCAGTCCTAGAGCTTGAACTCAGGGCCTGAGCACTGTCCCTGGCTTCTTTTTGCTCAAGGCTAGCACTCTGCCACTTGAGCCACAGCACCACTTCTGGCCGTTTTCTGTATATGCGGTGCTGGGGAATTGAACCCAGGGCTTCATGTATTCAAGGCAAGCACTCTTGCCACTAGGCCATATTCCCAGCTCTCTACCTGTTCTTTTTAGAGTTTATTTATTTTTTGTTTCATTCCTAGAGCTTGAACTCAGGGTGTGATACGTGAGCTTCCTTTGCTCAAGGCTAGCGCTCTACCCTTTGAGCCACAGCTCCATTTCTGGATTTTTGGTGATTAATTGGAGATAAGAATTTCACTGACATTTCTGCCTGGGCTGGCTTCACACTGTGGTCCTCAGATCTCAGCCTCCTGAGTAGCTAGGGTCATAGGTGTGAGCCACCAGCACCAGGCTAGATGTTCGTTATAGCTTCTATGAACCTAAACATTAGCTGTCTTAGTGCATTTCTGTGGGACAGGGCCACCTCTGTACTACTCCCACAATTGCTGATCCCTTGACCAGCTATGGGAGCTCTAGCTAGTCATCTTCCTCCTTGCCCACACCAGCCACCCTGTCCTTTGCATCCTTTGCTTTTAGGTAAAATAAAAGACACCTCCAGGTTTGGAGCCACACTGGAGTCACTTCAAGAGAAGCTTAACAACCTCCAGAAATCCAGGCTCCAGGTCAGTATCTCTGGCAGACAGGATCTTTCGAGAAGATGATATGGTTAAGTGGGGGCAGGGAGCTGGCTCCCCAGTCCTTGGCCCTCATACCCCCTGTAGCTAAAGGGAGGTCTGGGTCAGTGAGTGGGTGAGAAGACAGCTTCAGTATGCAGAGGTGATCTGACTGCTGCAGGGTCTGGGTGGGTAGATGGGTAGCTGGCAGCACAATTTCTTCCAACAAGCACCTCAGGTGTTTTGTCTAGTGGCAAGTTGGAATGCATGGGCCCCTCCCAGCCATGGCAGTCTCGGAAGCAGGGGCTTCAGATGTCTACTTCTCCCTCTGTCTAGGAAGAAGAACTTGAGAGAATTTGGGGTACCCAAATAGAGTCAATGAAGAATCAATATGTGGTACTGGACCGAGCGATAGGAAGGCTCCAGAATCGCCTAGATGACTTCAAGGTTGGGAGGTCAGGGGACCAGGGAAGGGCAGGCATAGGAGAGTTCCTCCTTGGGACCATCAGACCTTCTCCAACAAAGGGAGGTTATGCCGGATGGAAGGCTGCAGAGATAGAGGACTTGTTTTTTTGTCATGGCACTTGAACTCAGGGCCTGGGCACTGTCATTGAGATTTTTTGCTCAAGGCTAGCACTCTACCACTTTGGGCCACACCACCACTCCCAGTTTTCTGGTGGTTAATTGGAGATAAGAGTCTCATGAACTTTCCTGCCTGGGCTAGCTTCTAACTGCAATCCTCAGATACCAGACTCCTGAGTAGCTAGGACTACAGGCATGAGGCACCAGTGCCCAGCTTCAGAGGATATCTTATAGTGTATAAATTACACTTCAATTAAAAACAAGCAAGCACCACAGCATATAGTCAGAGCTTTGACAGTATCTATCTTCAGTCTCCCTGCCACTCATTCCTAGAAGGGCTGAGTTATACCTGCTAAAGGAATCAATGTATGAGTGAGGGGGTTAGAGGCATGGTTCCATTTGGTGTAGGGCACTAGCCAGTAAGCAGAAGTGTCAGGGACCAGGTTTGAGTCCCAGTCTTGGACCAGAAAAAAAATGATCAAGAGTATTTCCTGGGGCTGGGGATATGGCCTAGTGGCAACAGTGCTTGCCTCGTATACATGAGGCCCTGGGTTCGATTCCCCAGCACCACATATACAGAAAATGGCCAGAAGTGGCGCTGTGGCTCAAGTGGCAGAGTGCTAGCCTTGAGCAAGAAGAAGCCAGGGACAGTGCTCAGGCCCTGAGTCCAAGCCCCAGGACTGGCAAAAAAAAAAAGAGTATTTCCTGCACAAGCAGTTACCTTCCTAACATTCGATCTAAACTCAGTCATTTTGGGGAAGCAAGACCCTTCCCTGAATTCTCTGTATTACAGGGCCTTTCTAAAACAGCAGGATCACTAGTATGATAAACCTGAAGGTGTATATAGAGTGCTGACCCTGAACCCACTCAACTGGATACTGGACACCTTTCCCAGTGGGCCTGAAGAGTCCTGATATACCCAGCTGATGTGGGAGGCTCTGAGGGTTCCTTAGAACTTACCCAGCCCCATCTGTAACTTGTCCTACTAGAGAAGGGGCCCAGGGGTGGTCCCTACTAGGCAGAAATGATCTTCCCCAATAGAAGAAAGACACAACGTTCCAAACAGAATTGAGATCGTTTCCTTGGGGACTTCTTTTTGAAGTGATCTTGCTGTGTAGCCTAGACTGGCCTCAAACTCAAGATCCTCCTCCCTCAGCCTCTTGAGTGCTAGGATTTCAGCATGTACCTCCATGCTTACTTCCACGGGGGCTTCTCATGCTAGGGGTGGGAGAGGCATCAGGACTGAGGCAAGCCCAGGGTCTTGCACGCTCTCCCATGGTCATCCCATGGCACTTCCCATGACCTCCCAGGGGTCACACACAGTGTAGGGGAAACTGTAAAAGGGAGTCTTGACTCCAGACAGCTGAGATGCTCCTAAATGTTGGAAGAAGTCCTGTTCATAAGGCTGAGGGAGACTGGATATGAAGGGAGCTTGCAGCTTGGAAGAAAAAGTGGGGAGGGGGCCCCCACTAAGGAGGCCAGCTGCTCTTGCTGCTCTAGGGGAATCTGGTAAAGTGGAGAGGGGGCAGTGCTAGGGGAAGCAAGGGTTCCCCCTACACTTGGCCACCGTTGTGTCAGCAGACAGTGGGTCTCACTGGTACCCCAGGGCAGATTAGAGGTGAACTGGCCTTCTGATTACATTGAGGGTTGAGACACCACCTCCAAGGGTGCAGAATGGCTGACCTGCCTCTGCTCTGTGCTTAGTCTTTGCAGCCTCAGATCGACAGGCTGAATCGGGAGAAAGTGAATAAAAGCACAATGGACAAAGAGCTGAAAGAAGTGAGTAAGCAGAGATCTTTGGCTTCCTGTTCCCCCCCAACCCCAGCCCCAGCCCTAGCTCTCCCCTTGGGCAGAGCCATCCAAAGAACCTTCCAGAATGTTCTTGGCCTGTCTGCTTCTCTTTTCAGTGCCTCAGGTTAGTGACACTGTTACCTAAACTTAAAAAGTCAGGCTTAGACTCAGAGCTGAGTTTAAGCCAATGTAGACCCCAAGGGGTTCTAGACTAGAAAAAGACTAACCAAAGGGATGGAACATGCTCCAGCACCCCTGCCCCCCACCCAGCACTGTCCCCTGAGCTCCTGTCTCCCTAGAAAGCTGAAAAGAGTGCTCTGGCAAGCAAGGTGAACAGGAATGAACTGGACGTAATAGCCACAGAGCTGAACGAGATGGTGCAGAGCGTGCTCTTCAAGGTCACGACCTATGAGGAAGACTGGAAGAAGGCACTGGGGCAGTTCAAGAAGGACCTGGCCACCAAAGTGAGCACCTCTGTATTAATACTTGCTGCTGAATACAAATTACCCCAGAACTTAGCAGCCTCTATTAACAAATGTTCGGTTTTGAGGAGTAAGCATTTGAGAGCAAAAGCCAGGTGCCAGTGGCTCACACCTGTAACCTTAGCTACTCAGGAGGCTGAGATCTGAGGATCATGGTTTGAAGCCAGTCCAGGCAAGAAGAGTCCTCGTGAGACTCTTACCTCCAATTAACCACTCAAAAACTGGAAATGGTGCTGTGGGCTTAGAGTGGTAGAGCGCTAGCCTTGAGCAAAAGAGCTGAAGGACAGCACCCAGGCCCTGAGTTCAAGCCCCATGACTGACCAAAAAATATATATACTAATAATAATTTGATGGGGCTGGGAATATGGCCTAGTGGCAAGAGCGCTTGCCTCCTACACATGAAGCTCTCGGTTCGATTCCCCAGCACCACATATATGGAAAACGGCCAGAAGGGGCGCTGTGGCTCAGGTGGCAGAGTGCTAGCCTTGAGAGGGAAGAAGCCAGGGATGGTGCTCAGGCCCTGAGTCCAAGGCCCAGGACTGGCCAAAAAAAAAATTTTTTTTTGAGAGCAAAAGAAAAGCATTTGGGAGCAGTTTAGCTGGGTAGTTCAGGTCTTCCCATGAGGTTACAGCAAAGGTGACATCTAGTGTTGTATCTGAAGGCTTGACTGCAGGAGGAGGTGGAAGAATGTCTTCTAAAATGGTACCCACTTTGGCTGTAGGCAGGATGTTTCAGGTCCTCATTCCACTGCCTCCTCAAGGCTATTGGAGCTCAGGGCCTCCAGGCCCCACAAGGCTTCTTTTACTCAAGGCTGGCACTCTACCACTTGAGCCACCTAGTATATGAATCATCCTCTATATGAAGTGTCTGTAAACAGGCAAATTCAGACAGAGCATAGATTAGTGGCTGCTAGGGGCTGGGAGGAAATGGAGGTGATTGGTCAAAAGGCTGGGAGTGAAGCAGATGTCCTGTAGTTGACTGTGGTGGTTGCACAGGTCCGTGAGTATCATAACAGCAAATGAATTGCCCACTTGGCATACAAACTGTACATGAACAGGTGTCAAAGGTACCCATGTCCAGAGCATGCAGAGCTGCTAGCCCTGCAGTTAAGCAGTAGATTTGGAGGCAGCAGCTAATAATGGGTTTTTCCCTTGGCCGCTGGGCGGCTCACCCTCCAGCTCCCTTGGTCCAAGCACATCCATGAGGAGGAAAGTCTTAACCAGAGCTGGAGCCTGTCCATCACCAGAGCATCTATCTCTGCATCCTTTCTTGGGAGCTGCAGGTGGCTGGGGGAGCATTAGTTGATGAGGTCGTCTTCTCTTTGCTCTGGTTGGCAGCTGGTCCCCAATGACCTGGAGGCTATGAAGAAAGACATAGAGGAGATATGGCGAGTGGTCCTCAAGCTGGTGGTGGACAGCCTTCGGTTCGACCCCGACTGTGCTGCAGGCTTTAGGAAGTGAGAGCCATGGCGGGGAGGGGGGAGGAATGGAGCTGGAATGGGACCAGAGCCCAGGGGTAAAGGGGGGGGGGCTCCCCTGCCATGTGGTCTCCAGCCTTTCTACTGCAAATGAAGAAACTGAGGCTCACAGAGGGAAGGGATGCGGGATTACATGGTGGGGGCAGCTCTGGAACCTGGGACCCTGGAACTCTGCCCACACAGCTGCTCCAGGGCCCCCAGAAGGCCTTGCATGGAGAACCATGTCCTAGGTCCAGGGTGGGAGGGAGCCACAGGTGCGCTGACCCCCCTCTGTCCCTGAGCCGAGGATGGGGACAGCAGGGAGGGGACCTGCAGCACTCCCAGCCCCCACCCTAGCCCCATGGACAGCTGACCACCCTGTGTTCTCTAGGAAGCTCTTTGAGCGGGTGAAGTGCATTTCCTGCGACCGGCCTGTGAAGATGATGACCAGCCCGTGAGTACACTGCAGGGGCATCCACCACCAGGGGGCAGCACAGAGCTTGCTTTGTGCCTTTTTTTGGGGGGGGGGGGGGTGGGTCATGGGGCCTGAACCCAGGCCTGGGCACTGTCCCTGAGCTTTTTTTGCTCAAGGCTAGTGCTTTACCACTTGGCACCAATTCCATTTTCATTGAGTGGTTAATTAGAGATGAGTCTCATGGGGACTTTGCTGCCCAGGTTGGCTTCAAACTGCAAACAGCCTCCTGACTTACGTTTTACTTTTATAAGAACCGTTGTTTGTGTCTTAGAAGGTGCCATGGTGTGTGGGGGGGGGGGGGATGTCCAGGGTTTGCACCTTCCTCCTCCTGCTGGAGCCACAGCCCTGCCTCCCTGCTTTCCTCAGGCAGCTGATCACCATCCGCAAAGGCAACCTGCCATCGAGGCTGCGGCCAGCTAGTGCCAATGGCTATGAGTACCTGGAGCAGGAGCTGCTGAGGTGAGGACTGTGGATGGAGAGGCTGGCATCTTTATTGGCGATCTGCCTCGGTGGACCAAGAACCGCTCCATACTTCCCAATAGGAAGGCCTCCTATTAGATCTCACAAGCCTTGCCTGCCACGATTAACATGTGTGAGGCCTCTCGAGAGCCCTAGCTGTGGCTCTGAGCCAGGCACCTAGGCATACCCCCGCCTTGTGGAGTCCTTAGGGCTTCCCTTTGAGGTGTTTTCCATTATCATCCCATTCCACAATTGGAGAAACTGAGCTCAGAGAGATCCTGTGACCTGCCCAAGGTCATGAAAGAGGTGAATCCCAACCTGCTTGTTTCCCCTCCTGCTGGCTCCTTGGGTCCCAGCTCCACACTAACCTCCTGACGCCCTCTGGAGCTATGGAGCGGCCCAGGCATCTCCAGGTCACCCTCTTCCCTATGCAGGGAACAGAAGTTGCAGATACAGGACCTGGACCCCCTGGGTACCCAGCAGGACTGGGGTGATGGGCCCCGAAACACTGCCACCAGGCAGAGGACATACAACATGACCACGCTCTATCCTTACGGGGACCCGGAAGAGCTGGACTATGACACTGTGAGTCTGGATATCTGCAGGCCCTGCCCTGGGCACAGGTGTCCTTGGGCACTGACCTCAGGCTCCTGGGTAGAAGCCCTGACCTGGGACTGTGCCCTCCAACAGGCAGAGGTGGACATCCTGGGTGTGGATGGAGTCTTGTATAAAGGCCGCATGAACACCCAGATTGGGACTCAGCCTCCTCTCGGGGAGAAGGAACTGACAGGTAAGGGGGCATTTTTGCTGCCCTTGGGCTGGTTCTCCTGAGCAGCGTGAGGGATTTCTCAGGAGGCCCACGGCTTGTGCTGTCCCTGACTCAGGAGCCCTTCCACAGATTCTCATTGAAATAGGGTAGGGATCAAGAGAGCTGTAAGCAAATAACTGGAAGAGTCCATGGTGAATGGTAAGTAGCTGACCTGAAGGGAGGTTATGGTGACAGATCTTGTAACACTGATGCTGGCCTAGGGTGTGGCAGTGGGCAAACAATAGGCAAATTGTGTCAGGGGACATCAGTCTGTGTGGGGAGGATTGGACAGCTGCTTTTTTTTTTTTTTTTTTTTGGTCAGTCCTGAGGCTTGGACTCAGGACCTGAGCACTGTCCCTGGCTTCTTTTTGCTCAAGGCTAGCACTCTGCCACTTGAGCCACAGCGCCACTTCTGGCCATTTTCTGCATATGTGGTGCTGGGGAATTGAACCCAGGGCCTCATGTATAGGAGGCAAGCACTTTTGCCACTAGGCCATATCCCCAGCCCCTGGCCAACTGCTTTTGAAGAGTGAAAGGGGTTAGGAACAGTGAGTACAAAGGCCCTGTGGTAGGCGGATGCCAGGTCCAGGTGGGATGGGGTGATGAAGAAGAGACACAGGCAAACTGGATCCCATGCCCTAAGAGACAGGCCAGCATTTATTGATTATGTATGTGCATTTGTTTAGAGTGAGTCACCAGGTTGCTGTGGGGTCCTGGCTCACCTCTCACTGGCTCCTACCTGGGACCCCAGAACTTTATGGAGTCTATCACTGGGCCTGCAATACAATAGGGGGTGCCTTCTCTGCTATGCTGTGGGTGCTTTACCCTCAGGGAAGAAGGGTCTAAATTTGGCCTGTGGTGGAAGCCACTGGGCAGCTGCCTTACTGGTGTACTAGACAAACAAGACCATGCCCAGCCGCCCCAGCCAACCACTGCCCAGCAGGGCCTCAAGTAGAGGGTGGTTCTCCCAGTTTGGGGGCAGGAGTCTAAATCAAGGTGTCATTTGCACTGTGCTCCCCACTCCTGTCCCCTGCCTCCACTCCTTGCAGCTTCTGTCCTCCAGCAGTGGCACATCACCCCAGCTCTGCCTCATCTTCTCCTCTGATGCCCATGAGCACGCTTGTCATTGGATTTGGGACTCAGTGCAACCCAGGATGATCCCATGGCAAGAGCCTCAGTTATATCCACAGAGATCTTGTCTCCGAATAAGTCACAGGCTCCCGGGGGACACTCTCCAGGCCCCGCCCTGGTTCCAGGAGGGTAGGATACCATGCCCCTGCCCTCTGCCGGCCTTGCCCTCTGCCCAGGTACCATGCGGCTGCTCAGGACCCCGGGGAGGGCACGTGCCTGGGTTTAGGGATCACTAAGCAGCACAAAAACAGGGCTAATGTTTAATAACCCCAACTGTGCCAGGGCCTCCCCAGCTCTGTGGTGCCCAAACAGCCTGGCTCAGGATTCTATACACCCACAGAGAGGATGGGGCACCCTCAGCAGAGGGGCCAGAGCTGCTGTCTCACACACACACACACACACACACACACACACACACACACACACCCTAAGGGAAGGGCCTCTCTTCTATCGGGCCATGCTTTCCCAAACCCCACCCAGCTCACACAATTCATCAGGATGGCCTCACCAGCGCTGTCCTATGGGGTGACAAAGCCTAGCCAGTTCTAGAGGTCCACTGGGCCTGTGATCCCAGGACAGGGAGGGAAGGAGGGAGGGAGGGAGGGAAATGAATGTATCAGTTGGAAGCTTGTCTTTGGGCAGTAATTCTGATGAGTTTCACCTGTCACACACCTTTATTTAAACAAAAGAGCAATTTTAGTCCAAAACAGACTCAAGCAGTATCTCCATCCAAAACCGGTCAGGCTGAGCCCTTCTCCCCACTTAGCACCATCTCAGACGAAGGTGCCATGGGTCCTACCCTGTCCACAGTGCCAGTGCTTTGCCTGTCCCACAGGGACCACCGATGGTTGTTTGGCCAGCCTGTGGCCTTCTGGGGAAGTTGTGCTTGCTCCCTGGTGGGTGCTGTCCCCAGGGAGGGCAGTATGAGAGGCCTCCATGGAAGGAAGGCTACGTGGAGAGGGGCCAGGAGGGAGGCAGCCAGGTGGTGCTGCAGAGGCAGGAGGGAGAAGCTCATCTCTGGCCAGCTCATCCCTCCTTACCAGGTGGAAGCAACTGCCTAAAATAAGCCTAAAACAGGTGGGCCTTACCTCCCTGCCCCCCAGCCTAGAATCACCTTGTGTTCATTTCCTCTGCCTGATGTTATCAACTGCAACACAAGCTTAGTATCTTAGTTCTGCAGGTTGGAAGTCCAAAACCAGTGTCACTGAGCCAAATCGGGCCAAGTCCCTTTTGGGGGCTCAAGGGGGGAGCCTTTGCTTTTCAGCTTCAGCATGCCAGCCTTCTCCATCTTCAAAGAAAATCATTGTTGCTTGTGCTTCCGTGGTCACATGTGGTGACTAACCCTCACAAGGACATGTGATTACACATACCCCACTTCCCCCAGCAATCCAGGTTAACCCTCCATCTCAGGGTCCTTACCCCAGCACAGCCCCCTTTGCCTTGCAAGGCCCCACATTGCGGGTCCTTGTATTGGGATGGCAGCAGGTAAATGCCAGGGTGATTGTTGACCAGCTTCGGGGGGAGGCTTTGAACTCAGAGGAGAGAGACAAGGCCAACCCTAAGAGACCGCACATTGCACGATTCCATTTCCATGAAACATCCAGAACAGGCTCATTCTAGGAACAGGAAGTACATCCCTGCCCATGCCCGTGGCTCACGCCTGTAATCCTAGCTACTCAGGATGATGAGTCTGAGGCTTGCAGGTCAAGGTCAGCCTGAGCAGAATAGTCTATTTGGGGGAGGGCAGGGAAGGGGAATGACTACCTAATGTGAATGTAGGGGAGGAGAAAATGTCTTAGAAGTGATCATGAACAGCACAACAAGTTACTAATGTGCCCTTGTAGTGGCTGTTCTGTGACTTTTATCTAAAAAACAACAAAAGGCAAAGCACAGAAAGATAAGAGTGGGGATGTTATGGGGTCTACTCCAGAAGAAATATCTAAAGAACTGCCAGAGAGCCAAGTATGGTGGTGCACACCTGTAGTCCCAACTACTCATGAGGCTGAGGTGGAAGGATGGCTTGAGCCCAGGAGTTCAAAGCCAGCCTGGACAAAATAAGATCCTGTCACAAACAAACAAATGAAACCTCAAAGAACCACAGGATGTTGCTTCAACCATGAAGTCCTGGCTACCTGGCACCTGCTAATTGTCCCTCTCCTCCCTGGCCTGGAGATGCATCTTGAAAGCCTTTCTTAGCCTTGAGAGGTTCTGGACTGGAGTGGGGAGGAATGAGCTAGAAGGTCTCTACCCTCTACCCATGGGGTATAGGCAGGGTCAAGGGTATGGAAGGTGGGCCTGGGAAACACTGTGGTCCCGCCAGTGGAGAGTCCAGTGTGGCTCAGGCTGGACCTGCTGCAGGGTGCTGAGCTCCGGAGTGCCAGCCCGCAGCCATTTGGATCTTTTTCTCTTAGCTGTGAAGATTCCATGTCCCCCGCCTGCTGCCCAGCCCCCAAGTGATCGAATGCGCTCCAATGCCTTAACTGGTGCTGTCCATGCCCGTGAGTATCCTGCACCCCAACTCCCTGGCCCACCTGGGTTCTGGAAGCCTCTGCTATCTGCATCCTGCCAGCACTTACCCTCCTGCACTGCACTGGGGCCCCTGCCAGGCCTCTGGCATAGCCCTATCCAGTCTCGGGCTCCCTGGCTCCAGCTGTCTCGAGGCTCGGCTTCACCCTATCAGGGAACTTTCTGGCCCCAGGTACCATTCCAGAAGTGAGGCCAGGTGTCTTCCTTAAGGGTCCACCTGGCTGTAGAGGTGGGGCCCACTTACTGTCCTGGGCCTTTGGGCAGGGAGTTTTAGGAGCCTGGTGGAAGGGGCTCCCTCCCTGAGTTCCTCTGATTTATATTTCCAGGTACCAGGCCTCCAGGGACAACTTAGATTTTACAGAGCATGTTCCTTTCTTGCCTCTACTGACCCTTAGTCAATGGAGTGAGGGGTACTGTTAGCCATTCAAAAGAAAGCAGAGCTTGGTCAGCAGGCTGAGGCTCAGGCCTCAGCTCAGTGGACACCCTCCCCCCCCTGCAACTCCACACCCAGTGCTCCTGGTAACTGTGTTCTTCATTGGGCACCCATTCACATAGTCACGTATCTTGGGTCACTACAAAGAAGTTTTGGGTGCTCAGGACCAGGAGAGGTGTGGTTACCAGTTCTGCTGTGGCCCATAAAACCTTCTGCCTCTTCTGGGAGTTGGGTAGCAGAGGATCCCGTTGGTCCAGCAGCATCAGGAAGTGCTCTGAGAACACTCCACGGGTTTCTTCTGCTCCTTCCCCAGCCCCTGGCTTCCCAGGCTACCGCACAGGTGACAGCGCCACCTCCCGCCCTGTATCCACAACGCTATCACGGCCGCCATCCATGCTACCACTGCTGCCACTGGTGATCCCTCCCAGGGGGGACTCCCTACAGGCCCAAGTGCCCCCCAGGCACCAGAGATTTGCACACCTTGAGTCCAGAATCACCATGCCGTCTGCAGAGGAGTCCACCAACTCCACCAACTCGTAAGCCCAGCCGTGTGCCTCCCCGACACAGGGTCCCCTCCACTCCCTTGGCAGAGACCCAGGGCTCTGGATTTAGGACAGAAGCCTGCAGCCTGCACAGAACCTCAGGTTACGTGTCCAGCACCCTCACTGCCCACCCCCCCAGGCCCAAATCCTTATCAGATGCGTTCACGGGCCACACAACTCCAAAGCGAATTTTTTTAAACAATCCCTTTTTTCAAGCTGAGTATGGTGATGCATGTCCAACCTTCAGGAGGCTGAGCCTAGAGGATCTCGAGTTCAAGCCAGCCTGGACTACATAGGGAGACTCTGCCTTTAAAAACAAAAGCCCTGGGCTGGGGAGTACAGCCTAGTGGCAAGAGTGCTTGCCTCCTATACATGAAGCCCTGGGTTCGATTCCTCAGCACCACATATATAGAAAAAGGCCAGAAGTGGCGCTGTGGCTCAAGTAGCAGAGTGCTAGCCTTGAGCAAGAAGAGGTCAGGGACAGTGCTCAGGCCCTGAGTCCAAGGCCCAGGACTGGCCAAAACAAAACAAAACAAAACAAAACGCCCTCAGGGCTGGGAATATGGCCTAGTGGTAGAGTGCTTGCCTCACATACATAAAGCCCTGGGTTCCATTCCTCAGCACCACATATATAGAAAAAGCCAGAAGTAACACTGGCTCAAGTGGCAGAGTGCTAGCCTTGAGCAAAAAGAAGCCAGGGACAGTGCTCAGGCCCTGAGTCCAAGCCCCAGGATTGGTATTCTGCTGAGATGACGTTCATCAGCGTTGCTTCTGCTCTAGCCCGTCTCCTCACATCCTGTGTGGCCTATTTCTCCTTGGCCCAGTTTTCCCATGGGCACCAAATTTTACCACGTGAACACATTTCATGTTGGTCTTTTCTGCCAGTGATTACTGTTATGAACTGAAGTGTTTTCATTTGCATCATTGTTAACCCAGGAGGAAACTTGTGCAGAGCCTCGATTATCCCAGGATTGTGGGGCCCCCTCCCCTCTGGCGGGGTCCCTTGCTCATAGACCACACATTTGACCAAACTCTTCTGAGCTCATTGCCTCAGAGCACAGAGTGGAAGGCTTTCCCGTGGTCACTTCCCCAGGCTGGTGACCTTCTGGAAGGTTTACCATCCTCCTTCCCTGTCCCTCTCTCTCAGTCTCACCCTTGGTTTCTTGATGCCTTACAGCCCTGTGCTTGGGTGTGGGTGTGGGCAGCAGATCCCTGGTGGGAGTAGGAAGTTGGGGGCCAGTGGAGAGAGAGCTGGAGGGAGGGGGCTCCCTGACATGGGAGGCTACCAGTGTCTTGGAACTCTGAGTGCCCGCCTATTCCTGATGGTCCCCAATGCCACTCACCTGAGACCACCCCCATCCTGACTTGTCCTTTCTTTCCCCAAGGACTGTGTCCAAATGAGTCTCAGCTCTTCCTGACCTCAGCGACGGACTCATGTCTCCAGGTCACTCTGGGGGGGTCCCTGGCTGATGCAGCCCCCACCCCCAGCTCCTGTGCAGATGAGTATTGTTGGCAACTTCTGGCAAGAATAAAATCTTCCTTCTTTCTGAGTGGCCTGTCTTGCTGCTCCCTGCAGAGGGGGTAGCCCTGGAGGAGCCCTGGTCTGCCCTCTGCTTCCATCCCAAACTCAACTCCTCCTCCCCCCAATCTTCCCCAGCACCACCAGGCCCCAACTATGCCCTCCAGGGCACCCAGGGAGCTTCTGGGATAACACAGTATTGGGGGTCCTCTGCATCCCCATCCTCAGCTCCCCTAATCCTCACAGCTGGACACCCTCATGTCTGTCCCACCTGAGCAAGTCAACACTATCGTCCGGGAGGGACCACTCTGGGGATGGCAAACCTGAGGCAGTGTTTGAGTGGGTTCACGCAAACTGGAGGCGGGGGGGGGGGGGGACAGGGGCAGGTCAATGTCACTACAGCAGGTGCCCTGGGTGCTTCAGCAGTCCCCAAGCAGTCCTGTCCCTGGGGCCCAGTGGCAGGCTTAGAGGCGGGGGGGGGGGGGCACCAATGCGAGGCTGGCCTCCCCCTCCCCTGCCCTGGGCAGCTGCCTCAGCCTTGTTGGGACAGGGAAGGCACCAGGGAGCAGTGGAATCCAAGTGGGGAAAGCAGGGCCAGCCCAACTTCTTCCTCAGCACTGCTGCACAGCCAGGCTAGACAGCAGCAGGTGTGTCCCAGTGTGTGAGGGGTGCCAGGACAGAGGGCTTAAGGCCGAGGGGCCTGCTCTGGTAGGGTTCACAAATGGGCTGGAAAGCCAGGGAGAGATGGGTTGTGCGTTTTGCACAACAGAGGGTCCCACATGGAGGTGGGTCTGGAGTGGACAAAACATGCATGGTGACCACCTCCCAGCTGCTCCCCTGCAACTGCAAGAAAGGTGGCTGAACAGAGACCACTCACTCACTAACCCAAGATAGAAACTACTAGGACAACATAGGGTGTCACACCTGCCAGGCAGGTGCCCTATCACCTGAGCTATGTATGCCTCAGTCCTTCATGTGTTCCTTATTTTTCTGATCAGATATCACATATATTGGGAATTGTGCTTGGATTCTACCCATGCCTCCTGCATAGCTGGGGTTACAGGCATGCCTTACCACACCTAGCCACAGATGGTGCTCTTCTAAGGCTTATTTGAAATCCATAAGCTGTGGCTACATACCCACAACCCTTTCCAAACGCAGGAGTTGGACACAGCCTTACATTCTCGCCAACCGAAGAGGCGCCTCCACACTGTGAGGTAGGCCTCAGTCAAAGGCCTCATCTGTCCTCCACTGGGAGGGGACTACTGTCAGAGACCCTCAGAAACCTGGGCAGCAGCCAGTTATTCTCCAGTCAGCCACAGTGTTTTCTCAGAGAACCCCTGTCTGAGCCACCAGACAGACCCTGGGGACACTCAGTGGCCCTGGGTGCAGTCCTGTGTCCAGGTCTCAGGAGAACAAGCCCTTCTTTGAGGCTGGCTGAGGAGCCCTGCCTGCTGCAGAAAGCAGCTTAGGTGTTCTGTCTACTGGGCATCCACCACACCCCACTGAGAAGGCATGCTGCATTTTATTTATTTTTGTGCTGGTCCTGATGCTTGAACTCAGGTCCTGGGCACCGTTCCTAGGCTTTTTTTGCTCTACCACTTGAACCACAGCTAGCTCTACTTCTGGTTCTTTAGTAGTTACTAGTAGTTACTTGGAGATCACTGGGAGTTTCTTTCCTAGGCTGGCTTTATATCTCAATCCTCAGGTCTCAGCCTAAGTAGCTAGGATTACAGTGCCCAGCTAGCCCTCCTGATCTTAAAATGTTGGCAAACATATTTAAGAAACTGTGCACCACTTTGTGCAAGGCATGGGGCACACAGCAAGTGGGACAGCAAGCCCCCAAGATGTCTCTGCTATGTCACCTGGTGAGGCCAGGCTTTCTTTCCATGGCCTGCTCCATCCTCTCCCAGAATCAGACACACACAGCTAGAAGCACCATTTAAACAGCCTCATGATGCAAAGGGCATTTTCGTTTTTTGTTTTTTGCCAGTCCTGGGGCTTGAACTCAGGGCCTGGGCACTGTCCCTGAACTTCTTTTGCTCAAGGCCAGCACTCTACCTCTAGAGCCACAGCACCACTTCCAGCTTTTTCAGTTTATGTGGTGCTGAGGAATCATGCATGCTAGGCAAGCACTCTACTACTAAGCCACACTCCCAGCCAGCAAAGGGCATTTTTTAGAGAATGGAATTTGGGAAAAAGTCACCTGGAGCTCCAGTCCAGCAGCAAGGGTGGCACAGTCAGCTCTCGCTGGACTTGAGATGAGGGTTAGCTTTTCCGTGGTACCCAGGCAGTTCCAGGTTGGCACGGGAAGCACAGCAGAGGGTGGCCTGTCCTTGAGTCTGTCCTGCTAGGACGTCAGCCCTCTGCTCGTGGGTCAGCACTGGTCTTTAGTTTCCAGGATTTTTGTGTCACACGAGTTCTGGGTTATGGAGATGGGGCGTCTTTGTGAGCTACCTCTGGCTTCCCTAGACTTAGTTCCAACTCACCTTGTGTGAGCATGCCCGGGCAGGGGCTCCACATGGCAGGAGAGTGTCAGCGGCTGGATGGCTCCTTTGTTAAGGGTCTGGGACACCACAGAAAAGCAGTTGTGAGAAGACAGGCTGGGGACCAGGGTGTTTTAACAAGTACCCAGGGGAACCTCATGCTCTACAAGGCTGGAGATCCAGGGCTTGGTGGCTTCCAGTGATTGCTGGGTGGCTTCGTCACCTGGGAGAGGTTTTATTTTTAGTGATAGCATTGAAGTAGAACCAGCACACCGTAAAGCTCACCTTCTCTAAGTGTAAATGGAGTGGCTTTTAGTGTTAGTTCCTCAGAATCTGGGCTTCTCCCTGGGTGCAGATGTGGAGTGGGGGCAGTAGAGGACAAGAACCTGGCCAAAGGAACCTCAGGACTAGAGAACCTCCATTGAAACAAATGTCCCTAGAAAATGTCAGTTTTGCCTGTAGGTGGTTTTAATCTTTAGAGGTGCCACTGGATTTAGTAGGAGGAACTCTAATTACTCCACAACATGCAGGGTGTCCCACCACAGGGATTACTATCCAATCCCATATATGCACAGTGCCCAGGCAACTGCCTTCTGTTCATGTGGTCACTCAAAAGACAGGCCCAGCCCATAGTGGCCCCCAGAGCTGAAATGGGCATGGTGAGACATGTGGTGGCATCCAGTGAAGAATGTAACTGAAGGCCTCATGCTTGCTACTTGAGCCCACAACCCCAGCCCTTTTATTTTAAAAATATGGCCTTGAGTTTCTGCCTGGGAGGGCCTGGAGTGCAATCTAACTTAAGTCACCTCTACAGGTCCATGCTACCACATCATCATCTAGCTGAAATGGAGCTTCACTTTTTCCCTAGGCTGGCCTTGAACCATGCTCAAAATCTCTACCTTCCAAGTAGCTGGGATTACAGGCATAAGCCACTGTGCTTTCTTGGAGAGGGCATTTCTTAAGCTCAGACCCAAGTCTCTGCACTTCAAGCTCAGGGGGCTGTTGTCTGCAGCCCACTTTGGAGAAGGTAAGGACTACTACAGGCTACCCAGAGGCTCCTGCCCCTGGCACTGCCTATAATCCTAGCTACTCAGGAAGCTGAGATCTGAAGATCACAGTTCAAAGCCAGCTGCCAGCCCAGGCAGGAAAGTTGCTGAGATCTGAAGACTGCAGTTCAAAGCCAGCTGCCAACCCAGGCAGGAAAGTCGCCTTTTTTTTTTCGTGCCAGTGCTGGGACTTGAACTCAAGGCTAGAGCACTGTCCCTGGCTTCTTTTTGCTCAAGGCTAGCACTCTGCCACTTGAAGTCACAGCACCACTTCCAGCCTTTTCTGTTTATGTGGTGCTAAGGAATTGAACCCAGGGCTTCATGTATGCTAGACAAGCACTTTACCAAGACACATTCCTAGCCCCACTGAGGCTCTTATCTCCAATGAACTACTCAGAAAAAAACAGTAGCTTAAGTGGCAGAGTGTTAGCCTTGAGCAGAGAGAGGCTCAAGGACAGTGCCTAAGTGCCCTGAGTTCAAGCCCCAGGACTGGCACACAATCCCTCTCCCTCCTCCAACCCAAACAGAAACCTGGTGCCCCACAGCCTCTTGCCTTCTGGAACCAAGACTTAGTGCTGCTCCCTGCATGCCTAGCACATCCACATCAGCAATCTGTCCACAGGGAAGTCATAGACACTCACCTGCATAGCAGGTGACTCCCAAGTGACAAGGCCTTTTCCCACCACTGGTGGATGGGGGCATGGGCAGTTTCCTGAGAAGTCTCTCCATCTCAGAGTGGAGACTGAGGATACCAGAGATGCCCCTCCCCTCCTGCAGCACCCCCAGGTGCCTCACCTACCCCTGGAAGATGAAGGTAGCTGTTAACCCAGCTAATCATGCAGGCGTGTATGTGGACAGTATGTGGGATTCCTTGAACACAGTCCAGAAAATGAACTTCAGGAGAAAAGCCTCAGGTAGGCAGGAGAACTTGAGTACAGTGATCGGCAGAAGCAGTGTGAAGCTAGGTGAGACTAAAGGTGGCCTGTACCCAGCTCAACTGCCCCTTCAACAGCCAGCTGACAGTAGAGCTCAGGATAATGAGGCAAGACCACAGAGCCTGGTGACGTTTGGAATTAATTCTTCTCTTTTGTTAAAAGGGGGTAGGATGAAATGGGGATTGGGTACCCCTGGGCTCTGGGGGAGGCATGCAGGCAGCCCTAGCAGGCAGGTGCTGGGAGACGGGTGGGAAGAGGCCTGGAGTTTCCCACAATCCTTTTCTCTGCAGGGAACAGCAATGCTAGCTGGTGAGGGGGTGGGGTGAGAGGTGGGGCCCTAGGGAGAGAGGGCAGCGGGCAGGGGGTTTGGGGCTCACACTAACATGCACCATCCAGCTGCCCCATAAACTAAGTTGCTTTTTGAAGAGCAACACACGTATAAATACACAGACACGGTGACACGGCAACATGGCTGCACGCACACATGCGGAGAAGGCCGTGCATTCCCGAGGGGGTGAGGGGTGGGGGAATCTAGGCCTGCTGGCCCCAGGGCATTCCCAGTTAGGAGCCAGCCATGTCTCCTCTCCACTGGGCAATTCTCCGTGGCCACCCTGGGCAGGTGGGTAAGTCCTCATGGGATGCTGTTTGGTCTCCAAGGTGCTGTGCTCCACTGCCCGAGCCAAGTCCATGCGAGCAGCTGCGTGCCTGTGCTGACCTCACGTGCGTGTAGCTGGGCGTGCAGCGCAAGACGTGTCCCTGCCTGGCTAGAGTCCAGTCTCTCCCTTCCAGGGCTCCAGGGCACGGGGGTGCAGACAGAGGAGGGGTGAAGGGGCCCGCGGAGACATCCTCTCCCCCGCCCCACGGGGACCTGGCCTCCGGGAGGGGGGAGGGGCCTCCCTTATCTCTCTGCCTCCATGGCAGGGTGGGCCCTCGGTTCTGAGGTGGCCTGTTGGGGGGCCAGGGGCGGCCAGTCTGAAGCTGGGGAAGGGGGTGCCGGAGTCCACAGGGGCGGCTGCGGCTGGTGGTGCTGTGGGCCCCCAGGGGGCGAGGCTGCGGTGGGCCAGCTGGGGGCGGTGAAGCTGCCGGTGGCGGCTTGGGGGAAGTGCGGCGGGGGCGAGGTGGCTGCTGTGGCCATTGGACTGCCGCTGCCGCCACCGTGGAAGCTCTCGGAGGCCTTGAGACGCGAGAACATGGTGAGGGCATCAGGGAAGTTGGGGGGCGTGGCGGGGGTGTTGGCGGGAGTGCACATCTGTGGGGGAAGAAAGGAGAGGAGGGCTGAGCACACTGTCCCACACCTGGCCGGCATGCAGGCTCACAGGGAAAGGCAGGAGGCAGGCTCACCCATCGAGGGTGGGCCTGGGTGGTACATGTGTGCAGTCTGGCACAATGAATGCCCTCTTGCTTTCTCAGCCCCCTGCTTTGGAACAGTTATCCCCAGAAGGCAACAACCCACTGTACAACAGAAGCCAAACTCCCAGGTCCAGGTTGGTCCAGCCTGCCCACCGTGCCCTAAGCATTTATTCCTCCCCCCCCCCCCCCCCGGTCTTCCACCCAGCCACCCCTATGTCTCCAGGGATACTTACCATCTGGTGGTGGTGGTGGCTATAGGGGATGTTAGTCTCCTGGAAAAAGGCGCTGAGGGCCGTCTGCAGGGAGAAAGGCTGAACTTACCCCTTATACCCACCCTACCTAGTGGGGTAGGACAGGCTGGGGTGATCAAGCCAGCAGGGACTGAGCTGTCACCATGGCTCTGAGAGACAGGTGGTAAATACCCTTACCCTCTGTCATGAGGAAAGGCGATGTGACCCTTAACTAGCCCAGCTGGTTCTCAGCCTTCACCCTGTCACCACCTTGGTGTGTGTCAAGTTCCTACTCTTCTCTGGACTCAGTTTCCTCATGTGTGAGCCAGGGGAACTCAAGAAATGAGTCTGAGCCCTACTTCTCATCCCAGCTGTCTCAGAGAGCCCTGTCCCTGGCTGACCACGTGGCTGTGGCTCTGTCCAGGTCTCAGTTTTTCCACTTGTATGACTAGGAGACCTCCAGGCTCCCACACTCCAGTTGCCAGGGCCTGGAATAGTGTGCGAGGGAAATCTGTGCCTCTCTCTTGAGGAATGGCTTAATGTGGTGAGAGGACCCCAGGCCTAGCAGTGAGCCTGTCATGAGACATGCCAGTGACACATGGTGCCTGCCCTACTGTCCCTTTTGGATCAGGGCTCTGTCAAAACAAGTGTACTCACTATCACTACCACTACCCCAAAGGCTGCAAATGGTATCCCAAATTGTACAGAGAACATGAGGATTACTTGGTAAGCAGGAGGCAGAGGTGGGGTTAGGACCCTGGAACTGAGACTCAAGGCAGAGCCCTCAAGACTGGCAGAGAGAGTAGAAGGCAAGGGGGTAGAAAGTGGGCCACACCAAGGAATAGCTCGACTCCCTCCAGATCTTCTGTGTGACAGATTAGGGGAGAGGGCTCCATGGGGCCTTGAGGAGCCCCTGCCAGAAATGGGAAAACAGCTGTTCTTGTGGAAGTTACCGGGTGACAGGTCCTCAGAGCCAAGGCGCAGCCAGATCCCAGGCCTGGAGTCATGGCTACCCCTCAGATCTACGCTCAGCTTGTGCAGCCCAATGCCAGCACAATTCTCTGCCTCCTCCATAACTCAACACACCCAGAAACCCAGCCTGGCCCCCAGGGCTTGCCCTCCCAGTTCTGTGTTGAAGTAATTTGAATGAATTATTCTGGGAATTTCCTGCTGCAGCCGGCCTATCCACCCAGCCTGGGTGTCCCCAAACAATGATGTGGGAGCTCAGGCATGAGAGCTAGTCTCTGGACAACTTCCCTAACACTAAGACCCCTGGGCTGGTCAAGCTGCTCCCCTAGCCCAGGCTCATTTTGCAAAACAAACCCAGCAGCCCTCCAAAGACCAATGTGTATGAGTTCTCCATTGAGAAATCTGCCCAGCTAGCAGAGGTCCCCTCCCCCAGCAGCCTCTGCCCCCATTAGCACCTGAATCTGAGAATGTGACCCAGAAACACTGCCTGCTGGGTGCTGCCAGCCAGGTGGGAGGTGGCCTGGAGGGGGAAGGGCTAATCATAAGAAACCTCTCTCAAGGCAGAGAACTGGGGTTGGGGGCTTACAGCCCAACCTCTCCTTATCCTCTCTCCCCCTCCCCCCTTTTACAGATGGTAAAACTGAGTCTCGGAACCAAAGGCATAGAGTTGTTCTCCTGGGCTCCCTGGGGGCCACCAGAGTCCTCCAGGCTGCAGGATGTTTCTAACCTACCCCTCCTGGGATAATTTTTTCCCCAATTTTCAAAATTTCAGCCCAACCCATTCTGCCTGAGGGATGAGTTCACTTCCCACTGCATATCTGCCTGCCCAGCCCCAGGCATAGAGGGAGCCCTACAAAGGGACCAAACTGCCACAAATGTGGTTTTGCAAGTTTTGCCACATCCTAGAGACCAACAGGATCAGGGGGTAGGCTGAAGAGGTGGACAAAGCTGTAGGAGGGAAGGACCGGCCTGTAGATGGGCTTACACACTGTCCCCCACCCTCCACGCAAAGAGGTGGAAACCGGCTAGTGAAAGCAGGCTCCCCTTTGGCCTGGAGGTCTCTAATTAGGCCACACTGAGCAATGGCTGCTGGAAAGGGCAACCGCTTTCCCTGGCAGGGGACATTCTGATCCCCATCTCAGGAAGTTGAGAAGCTGAGCCTGAGAGTCTTGATTCAGGGAAACAGCTTCTTGGCCCTGAAAGGAGCACACCCTCTAGTAGAATAGTTGAGGCCGTGACCCTATACCTGGGAGGGCACAGCTTCAGTGGCTCTGGCCTCATTCCTGGAAGCTGCCATGTGTGGAATTCCGGGGAAGCCACCATGGGTTGAATTCCGGGGTCTGTGCATGACAGAAGGTCCGGAAGCACAAACAGCTGTGGCCTCTCCTATCCTATAGGTCAAGAGAGACCTGGGGGTTGGGGCGGCAGCCAGGCTGGGGCAAACCCCACCTTCACCTCCTCCAGCTCAGATGGTACGGAAACTAGTGAACTGTGTATCTCTCAGAGAGAGAGAGAGCGAGCGAGCGAGAGAGCCCCCCCAGGTACACAGGGTGCACCTTCGGAATGGGGGTACACGGGGCATACACAGCCCCCACGCTGGAGTGGGAGGCGCCGGCGCACCGCCCATACACTCCACGCCGTGTGTACACACACCGCAACCCGCCGGGCACGGTGCGCGGACGCCACGGGAGTACTCACAGAGCATACCCCGGGACGCCACACGCAACCTCCGGGCAGCCGGGGCGCCCGCACGCGCCCCCCACCCCGCTCCCCCCTAGGCCCACGACCCTCGAGGTGCCCCTCTGACGCCGAGGCGCGGGCGTGCGTAAACAGATGCACATGGACGTGAGCGCACACTCGCCGCCCTCCCCTCGCGCCCCAGGGCCACCGAGACCCTTCGCCGGGCGCAGGCAACGCGGAGCGGCTCCGCCCTCCGGGACCCTCGCTCGCTCCGCCAGGCCCCGGCGTCCTCCTTCCGGCCGGCCCGCCCTCAGCCGTTACCCGGACAAAGGGGGAAGGGGGGGTGGCTCCACGTCCTGATGGCGGGGGGGGGGGGGTGTCCTCCCCACAGGGGACGGCGGCCTGTCTGGGGCTCGGCCTGGGCGCCGGGTGGAGTCTGCGGCCGGCACCCCGCCACGAGTCCACGCCCGCCCCCGCGCGCACCTCGAACTGCCAGTGGGCCGCCTGCAGCAGTTGCTTCGCCTGGTCGGCCGCGCAGCCGGCCGTCAGCACGAACTGGTTGATCATGACCTGGTGCTTCAGCTCGTCCATGTTCACGGACATGGCGCCGCCGCGCTGCCCGCTCCGGCCTCCCCGCGCGCTCGCGCCTCCGCCTCACGCGTCCACCATTAGCGAGCCGGCCCCGGCTAATACAAATATTTACTGTGCGCTCTGACTCAACGCGCCTGGCCGCCCCGCGCCCGCCGGGGCATGCTGGGACCTGTAGTCCGCGCCGCCCCCGCGGCCTGCCGGGCCCCGCCGTGGTGGTGGGGGGCGGGGGGCGGCGCGTCCTAGGGACCCTAGAACCTGAACCTCCACACTGAGGAGACACTTGATGCCTACTACATAGTAGATGCCAACTTAATGTCGTGAATGAGGGAGTCTGCCTTTCTAGGCGATGCTCCAAGTCACTGCCTCCAGGAAGCGTTCGGGTGTAGGGCGGACTGTGTTACTCGGAATCATCACCCTCCCCATCACCTTCCCCTCTGGCTCTCGATCTGCCACACAGCAGGAGTGTCAGGGGACAGAACGGCCTCCGGGACAGGCTGGCAGGACCCACAGCCTCCGGAGCAGCACCCATTTTCCCACGCACAATCTCAGGCAGCGGACGCCAGGACCCCGCGGAGCCACTTCCGGAGTAGCCCAGGACTCTCTTTCCCAGAATGCTCCGGTTTATTTGCACCTATCTTTCTCGGGTGACGTCAGCTGAGTGAGGCCGTCCCTCGGCCAATGGCCCGCCGTGGGGTGTTAGGACCTGGCCATATAAGGTAAACAAAGCTGGCTGTCCAATGAGGCGGCGGCGGGGGCGGGCGGGGGCACGTCACGTGGCGGGGGCGGGGCCCGGAGCGGGGGTGGGGCGACTCGGGCCGTGTTTACAGCCTCCGCATGCCGCTTCCGGTCGACGTCGCGAGTGGAAGAACGTGGGGGCTGGATGGAGGGTCACGGGGTGGGGGGGGGGTGGGGGGGATACGGGAGGCTGCGGGATGGCGCCAATGCCCCCGCTGGGTGACTTTGGTCTGGTAGTAGGGGCCCTGACACTGTGCCTGGTCCTGCCTTGGCTATGGGGAAGGGCCATGGTTTGGGACATCGGAAATCCCAGGGAGGAAAGCAGCTCTGGTAATGCGGAAAGCTCCCCAAGGAAGTAAACGCAGGTCCTGGGGCTGGAGTGGGGACCGGGGCGGGAGTTTAATAGGGGAGGGGACCATGTAGTGGCTGTGAAAGTTTGGGAGAGATTCATCTGAGCTCCTCATCCCTGCCAGAATCTCCTCTGGTAGGAGGATAGTGGGGGACTGGGCGACAGTGCCTGAAAGGTCCCAGAGTAGAGGGTAATGCGGGGGTGGGGGGTGGGGAGTGATGTATGCTGGGGTACCTATATAGCCCAGAAGATTGAGGTGAGAATGGAGGCTAGCTTGTTAGAGGGCTTTAGGTGGGCGCTTGGCCCAAGAGCTGGGATGAAACCTTAGCCCAGAAGCCATCTCATCTAGAGGAAATGGATTTCAGTCACTTTCCTGCCATGTAGGGTATAGTTCTCCTCCCCCTTCACCTCCTTCTCCCTTCTTCATCCTCCTCCCTTGCCCTTTCTCCTTTTCCTCCTAGAATGGGCCTCTCCTTCTGCAGGGAACCAAGCACTCAACACCGGCTAAGCACACAAGGTGATAGGCACGTCAAGTATGATTTCCATACCCCTGTTGCCATGGGAACTGCAATAAAACTTGGTGGAAGGTGGGCAGGCTTGAGAGTCAGACCTGGGTGTCCGTCTGGAATGCTATAGTCTGTTTTCTCTCCTGTGGAACTCTGCCAGACTCGCCCTGCTGATGGTGAACCAGTTCTAGCTCTTATCCCTTTTGCCTTCTAGACCGCCCCCCCCCCAGCCCAAACCCCATTTTACACACAAGGAAAGACGAACTTAGCCTTAAACTGGCATTAGAGCTAGGTGGCTTGTTCAGCGCAGAAGGAGCTCTTCCAGGCTAATCTTTCAGGGGTGAAGGTCAACCTACTTCCTTACCCCAGCCAGCTTGTTTTCCCAACTTGGCTGGCAAGGAAGAAAACGAAGAAACACCTTGTTTTTCAGCTGGAATGAGCCTGGACTTTGGATTTCTTAGCAGGATGGAATGGGACTTGACACCTGGGGCCAAGAGATGGGGGTGGTGGGTAGGGAGGCATTTCTAGATTCTTTTATTATCAGGTCAGGGAGGTTGAGGACCTTGCCACAGTTGGCCTGGATAGGCAATAGAGGGTGTCTCGTTTCTTCCCAAGTCTTCCCCTCCATGCCTACCATGTACCATCATCCCATTTTGCCTCATTACCCGTCACATAGTAGTTAGATGATAAATATTTGTTTAGTAAATGGGAGAATCGCACAAGATGTTGATAGTGGAACCTAGGCCAAATCTGCAAGAGCTTATCTCTCAGCTGAGTATTGATATGCACAGGAAAATATTACTGGAGGAGCATTGAGCCCACCTTGAGTTCAAAGCTCCCCAGGGGTGAGGAAGGTCCAGCATGGACACCTTAGGAAACCCTCAGAATCATTTGGTTTGGCCCTGCCAAGATAACCACAAGTGTGACTTGAAATTCAGTCATTCTAGGAGTGTTTTTTTTTTCAAAATGAAACTTAATAAATCTAGGCCCTTGAGTAATGTTATAAATATCCAAATAGCTCTTGGCAGAAAAATATTTCCTTGTTTCTGTGAGAAGAAGTTTTAATGAAAGGTCTTGCCAGTGAAATGCCTGCCTTGGTCCAGCACTTATAGGGAGGATATGCAGTTGCCTGTTTTTCATTTGACTAGCTGGCTCCTCAGTACTCCTCTGCAGGATCAGAGAGGGCCATAAATTAAATGATATATGTATGCATACATATGGAAATGTTTACAGGATTCAATGGAAAGGAATTTTAAAAGGGAACACCACACTGAGTGGGAGTTGTGGATATTGGACTGGTAAGAGAATGTATCAAGACCAAAGGATAGGAGAAACAAAGGTTTACGAGGCAAACACTCTTAACACTAGGCCATACTCCCAGCCCAGAAACAGGTTTATTAGGAGGCAGGTAGGTAGAAAAGACAGCAGGCACAAGCAGGGTTAGGAGTGGGGTTTTATGTCTTTGATTAGTTTACTTTTGATTGCCTATTTCTTGTTTTCTGGAGTTTATTGATTGGCCATCCAATCACAGTTTAAATTTTGCTCTTGAGAGGGAATACTTTGAGTCCTTGGTTTTCCCATCTGTGTGCCATCTGGCTCATTTCCAGACTTGAGACTCACTTCCTCATTCTGCCTGGACATTGGTATCTCTGTCATCCATGTCACCTTAAATGGGGCCTCTTGTACAGGACTTGAAATCTGTTGCATTCGTCCCTTCCTGTTTGGGAGGCAGGGAAGTGCCAGGTAACACAAATTCCAGCTTTATAATACCACTTATCCACTGTGAACTGGAGTGGGTACTTCTATGAGCCTCTTCTGTAGATTGGGAATGAAGATACAGAAGAATTTGCAAGGCTGAGAGCATAAATAAAGTGGCAGAGTGCTTCCCTAGCATGGTTAAGGCCCTAGGTTCAATTCCCTGTGTGGTGGAGGAAAACAGAACTTACATATGAGAACTAAGTGAGGTTCTGTACAAGGTGCTCAGCACGCTAATAGCCACACAAGTACTCAGGTGGTTCACACTTCTTTTTTGCCAGTCCTGGGGTTTGAACTCACAGCCTGAGCATTGTCCCTGGCTTCTTTTTTTTTTTTTTTTGGCCAGTCCTGGGCCTTGGACTCAGGGCCTGAGCACTGTCCCTAGCTTCTTCCCGCTCAAGGCTAGCACTCTGCCACTTGAGCCACAGCGCCACTTCTGGCCGTTTTCTGTATATGTGGTGCTGGGGAATCGAACCTAGGGCCTCGTGTATCCGAGGCAGGCACTCTTGCCACTAGGTTATATCCCCAGCCCCCTGGCTTCTTTTTGCCCTAAGCTAGCACTGTACCACTTACGTGGCTCAGACTTCTAATTCTAGCACTTGAGAAGTGTAAGGTCCATTCCTGGAGGACTCCATGCAGAGGCCCCCACCTCATTAAGTCTCCACCCGGTTACCTGGGTAACGAGCAGACCTGGAGGCAGTTACCGCCCCCTTTCCCTGAGGTCACATCCTAATCCACCTAGCCACACCCCCCACCCTTGCCCTTGATAAGGCTGGTCTGGGTGAGGGTCGCCCCTTCTCTCCCTTCTCTCCAGCCATGCATCATCTCGGTCACAGGCCAGCAGTTTGGTAATAAACTTTCTCTCCTGCCTGAATACTGTGTGGCGTTCTCCTTTACCGGCTAGGTACTTTAAAAAACCTAACAAGAAGCTGAAGTAAAAAGACAAGAGGGGGCTGGGAATATGGCCTAGTGGCAAGAGTGCTTGCCTCATTCATATACATGAAGCCTTGGGTTCAATTCCCCAGCACCACATATACAGATAACGGCCAGAAGTGGCGCTGTGGCTCAGGTGGTAGAGTGCTAGCCTTGAGTAAAACGACAGGGACAGTGCTCAGGCCCTGAGTCCAAGCCCCAGGATTGGCAAAAAAAAAAAAAAAGTTTAATGGACTCTCCTGCCTGGGCTGACTCTGAACCCTGATCCTTAGATCTCAGCCTCCTGAGTAGGATTACAGGTGAGCCACCAGCGCCCTGCTTTGCAAATTTTTATTTTGGATATAAAGCAGTGAGATTTAGTTAGACCATTCCCAAGATGTGGATTCTCACAGTCATCCAAGTCACTCATGTTATTCCTTGTTCCAAGATCTTCTGACAAAGTACATTGTATTTTAAACGTGGACCATGGTAAGTTTGCCATCTAAGACTTTAGCCTGCTGCTGACCTTCCTAGCTGCTCAGGAAGGCATGACTCGGGGAACACTTTTCTTGTAAACCTAGTTCTTCAACTGGAAAAGGGGGTGAACACGGGCCTGCCTTTCATCTCCTGGACAGAGGTGTGAGTCAAAAGCCAGGAAATTCATTGCAAACTGGTTTCAACCCTAACCCTGATTCTTGGGGGAAACTTGCTTTCAGCACTTTACGTGTGGTGTTTGTACCTCAGTTTCCATGGCCTACTGCCTTTCGTGGGGGGGCTGGAAAGTTTGTGTCTTCATATGGTTAAGGATGTGGGAACCTAAGGTGCTGGTATATGTGTATGAATATATAAATGTTTATTTTTCTTTTAAAAATTGTTCTTATAAAGGTGACATACAGAAGGGTTAGTTACACAAGTCAGGTGAATAGTGCATTTCTTAGGGGGGAGTTCAGAAAGTGGGAGAAAGATGAGGGAGGGAGTAACAAGTATAATGTTTGTAAGTGTAACCCCTCTGTACATTATCTTGAGAATAAAACTAAATTAAAAAGTACATTTCTTTTTCTTTGCTTTTTATGCCACTCCTGGGGCTTGAACTCAGGGCCTGAGTACTGTCCCTGGCTTCCTTTTGCTTAAGGCTAGCACTCTGCCACTTGAACCACAGCACAACTTCTGGCTTTTTCTACATATGTGGTGCTGAGGAATCAAACCCAGGGCTTCATGTATGCGAGACAAGCCATCACCAATAGGCCATATTTCCAGCCCCTGTATTTCTTTTTGTGCAAGTGCCACGCCTTTGCTGGCTCTTCCCAGTTTTTCCCTCCAGTCCCCACCCACAAGTTGTATGCATATGTAAATGTTTACATGATTCAGGCGGAAGCTCAAGCAGGTGCTCACCGCAGGTGCTCGAGATTCTTCCACTGTGAGCCCCGCCCCAAGGCAGACGTGAGGGGTCACCCAGTTCTCTCTGCACGGCAGGTAAAGGTGCACCCTCTGCCGGCCTGCCCGGAGATTGTCCCTGGGAAGTGGGGGAGCTACGGTACCTCAGGATGATGTTTAGGTGTGGAGGTGCAAATAAGAGGCGCTGGGTGCACACCTGGGTCTGCATACAAACAGATGAAGAAGGGATTGACGAGTTTCGAGCTCAGTCCCTCGCTGGGGCCGAGGAGGGAAGGTTTATCTGAGCGAGGCCGGAGGTCGGATTCCCCGGCGACCCCTCGGCTTGGGCCCCTTGGTTTTTCCCGGGCGACCCGTCGCGCGTGGAGCACCCTGGGAGACGTAGTGCGTACCGGCATTCCTGGCTCCGCAGCTCTGCTGGAGCGGACTCTGTTTCCCAGGGGGCGTCGGTCCGGGGGCGGGGCGCCGCGTCGGGCTCGTGAGGCCCAGGGGCGGGGGCGGGGCGCCGCCGGGGCAGTGGACGCGCGTCCGAGCGGCCTGGTCAGGGCGATGTCGCTCTGAGGAGGTCGCGGCCGCCGTCTCCTTGCTCCCGCTCCCGGCTCCCGGCTCCCCCACTCCGCTCCGGTTCGGCGGGCAGTGCCGTGCGCCATGGGTTCCATCCTGAGCCGCCGCATTGCGGGGGTGGAAGACATCGACATCCAGGCGAACTCGGCCTATCGCTACCCCCCGAAGTCCGGTGAGTGCCGCGTCGCAGACCGCAGGGCGCGGGCCGGAACGCGGGGCCGGGGGCGCGCGGCGCGGCCGGAACCCTCCCTGTTCCCCCGGGCTCCGGGGAGCCCCGCGCCGCCCCGGCTGCCGTTCCAGCCTGAGGTGGGGCTGCGGCCCTGCGTAGCCTGGCCGGAGCCGGGCGGGGCGCGGCCCCTTGGCGACAAGTCACCTTGGGCCAGTCACTTCTCGCCGCCCCTGGAGCGCCAGGTGCACCGCTCGAGCTTGCGGGGTTGGCGGCCGTGAGTGGCTGGAGGGTACCTGCAGGTGTCTCCCCTCTCTGGTCATCTCCGGGGGGCCTGATCCACCGGGGAGGAAGTGACTTTGAGCCGATGGACACACAGCTGGGACCAGCACCAGGTGTGGGGCTTCCAGACGGCCGCGTTCTGACCCTGCTGCCTCTGTTGTGAGCGCGGCCAGACTGAACTTGTAGCTCCGTTGTCTGCCTTCTATCTCCTGTGGGGCCTTGTGCGGCTTAGAGAAGCGAAGACAGGAGGGAATATCGAGCCGTGGGACGCCCAGGTGGATCCCTGGTCCTAGTTTTTGGGCATTTGACCTGTTGTTACCATCTTCGCGTGTTCTCTGACCCCTACCAGGCCAGGTTTCCTTTGAACGAGGTCCAGGCCCACACCTTCCGCAAGTGGGCCCTGCTTCAGACCTTGGTGTCTTGGAACTTGTATTTTAAACCCATTCCCCAGGTGATTGTGCTGTCCACTCAAGTGTGACAAACTGAAAGGAGATAAGCTACTTGGGTTGCTGGTGGCAGGGGCAGAAAACTGGCACGCTTGGCGGGTCAGTTGGAAGGGGATGGAGATGGCTGGTCAGAAAGTATTGTTCCCACAGTGCTGAGTGATCTCATCCCTGTTTGTATCCCAGGCCCAGTGTCAAGGCAGCCTCGCCAGGTGGAGGGCTGTAGGCCCAGGGTTCTCCTAGAAACCCTCAAGGCAGATACTCAGATCTGAAGGAACAGTTGTTTGCAGCTGTCCTCTCCACTGGTGTTCTTCTCTTTGGCTGAGTTGTCTTGGTCAGGTTATTTAACCCCCCTGGATCTCAGTTTCCTCCTGGACAAAATTGTATGGTAACTTGCACTGTGCTCAGAACTGTGCCTGACACTTCAGAAATCTTTGGCAGAGGTAGCTGTAACTTCTCACAAAGGAAACAATGTGACCCACCCCAACCTTAGAAGCAGCTAGCTATGGAATGACATAGATACCAGCAGGCTTACTGTGGCATCTCCTGACACCTGGGACTCTAGCACTCTTTACAAAGCCACATTCATGGCACACACAGGCACCACTTTTAGATCATGCTGTGGTAGACTTTGCCAATCACTCTTTTAGGCTTCTCCGCTGAGCCTGTACTTGGTTTCAGAATAGCAGACTATCTCCACCAGCTGTCATCAATTGATTGTTTCTGGCCCTACAAGTGAACCCACTGGTTACTTGGCTGGGCTGATGGTAACAGACAGCAGTGCTGTGGACCTGCCCAGTCCAAAGGCTGCCTTGCTAGGCCAATATTTTTGTGTAGTTGGGGATGGAACCCAGCAATTCTGTGTGACAGACAAGTGCTTTATTACTGAGCACTGTCTCCAGATAACCATTTTTTCCTTTTATTAAGTAGTTATACAAAGGTGTTACAATCCCATAAGTCAGGTTATGAATACAGTGCTTTTTCTGACATGGACATGCTTCATATCACACAAAAGGAGATTTTTGACACTAGTTTTAATAAATAGTAATAGTAATAGCTTGTCTCTGGGAAGCCTCAAGCTTCCCCATGGCTTTCTCTATTTATTTTTTTATGCTAATCCTAGAGCTTGAACTCAGGGCCTGGGTGCTGTGCCTGGGGTTTTATCCTCAAGACTAGCCCTCTACTGCTTAAGCCATAGCCTCACTTCTGGCTTTTGGGTGGTTAACTGATGATAAGAGTCTCACAGACTTTTCCTGCCTGGGCTGACTTTGAACCATCATCTTCAGATCTCAGCCTCCTGAGTAGCTGGGATGACAGGCTAAGCCACTGGCACCTGGCCCCAAGGCTTTTCTTGATGAGGAACTCACCGGCTGTTGTGGCTTTTGCTGGTATTGGTATTCAGCAAGCACCTTGTGGGAGTCTGTTGATTTGGTCCCCCTGGAAGTAGTCTTGGAGGATGATACACCATATCGCAGCTTGCAGGCCACACATACTGCACAAGGCCACAACAACCAAATATTCCATCTTGATGTTTTGGATGCTAGTAGTGTGGGCAGCCTGCTTGTTTTTTTCTGTATAGAGCAAAGGGCACTGTCTAGGCGCCCTGGCCCCTTGAAGTTGAAGGTACACATAACAGTGTCCAACTCAGGTCCACAGAACACTTCCAGGTCCATACTTGGAACCACCTGTTGCTCCAGGACAAGCTGCTCAAATTCTGGCTTGAAGCAGGCATCCACTGTCCACTGTGCGAGGACCACTGAGCCAGGCTCTGGACTGCTCACACCTGGCCGCCACCACCCTGTCATTGGGATGCCCAAGTGGAGACCTGGCCCTGTGAGCCCAAGGAAGAGGAGGCCAGAGGGATGATGCTGAGGGACAGGAGGGGTGGCTCGGGGAGCCTGACAGACCTGCCCAAAACAGTGCTCAGTGTGCGCCATCACCCCAAGACTGGAATCCAGTACAGTGCTTCTTGAGCGTTTCCCTTTTTTTTTTTTTTTTTTTGGCCAGTCCTGGGCCTTGGACTCAGGGCCTGAGCACTGTCCCTGGCTTCTTCCCGCTCAAGGCTAGCACTTTGCCACTTGAGCCACAGCGCCGCTTCTGGCCATTTTCTGTATATGTGGTGCTGGGGAATCGAACCTAGGGCCTCGTGTATCCGAGGCAGGCACTCTTGCCACTAGGCTATATCCCCAGCCCGAGCGTTTCCCTTTTTGATCCTTATTCTCTTAGGTAAACTTACAGACACTGGTATCTTGTGTCTTTCATTGTTCATCTCTCCTGGTTCTTCACCCAGCACAGGGACCTCGGGATCCTGGCACTCCAGTGGCTTCTTAGGTGCCCCTGAACTCCACGACATCAGAGAAGAGTTGCCCATGAACAGAAGGGGCCTTAGGAGAAGGACTTTAGGAGGGCAGCCTGGGGAATGCAGAGACATGGGAGGTGACTTGAGGGCTCCCATGGGTTGTTCAACTTTATGAGAAAGCTTGTCATTTCAAGTCTGTCAGTGCTGTATGTCAAGAAGGAATCATTGGGGCCTGGGTTTTCTTACACTTCTCTCTACACTGCTTTGATTTCTTTTGTGGAAACTTTGGTCATGTATTCCAGTAGTACTTAGCTAATTTAATAATATTTACTTTGTTGGTTTTTTGTGGTATTTACCAGTTTTATTGGGCTACAGTTTATAAACATGTGACTCGATTTTTAGCAAATTTTAAAAATTCAACCACCACAGTTAATTTAATCGTTGCTGTTCTGTCCCCAAAACTTCTTTGTGCCTCTTTTGTAATCAGTCTCCATCTTCACCTCCCATCACCAACTCATCACTGATCTGCTTTTGTCTCTTTTTGCCTTTCCTGGGACATTTCCTGTCAGTGAAACCCTACAGTCGTGTGGGCTCCTTAGTTCTTTTACTCAGATTGCTTCTTGTCCTTGTTTTGTTTGTTTGCTTTGCTGGTCCTGGGGCTTGAACACAAGGCCTGGGCACTGTCCCTGAGCTTTTGTGGCTCAAGGTTAGCACTCTACCACTTGAGCAACAGCTCTACTTCCAGTTTTTTTGTAGCTTAATGATAAAAGTCTCTTTTCCAGGCTGACTTCGGAAGGAGTACAGGTGTGAGCCACTGGTACCTGGCTTTTAGAATGCTTCTGTCACCCATTCCTGTTGTAGCCTATGTCTGCACTTCAGCCACAGGACTGACATTTATGTATTATTTTCTTTTTTTCGTAGACGTAGGTTTATAGGTTTCCTTTTTTTTTTTTTTGCCAGTCCTGGGGCTTGAACTCAGGGCCTGAGCACTGTCCCTGGCTTCTTTTTGCTCAAGGCTAGCATTCTACCACTTGAGCCACAGCACCATTTCTGGCCTTTTCTTTATATGTGGTGCTGAGGAATCGAACCCAGGGCTTCATGGATACAAGGTGAGCACTCTACCACTAGACCATATTCTCAGCCCTCAAATCTTGTACTTTTTAAAAGGTAACTTTAATGGCAAATGGTATTAGTTTCCCTAATCTAGTAGTAACATAAGGTTTCTTTATATGTTTAGGAGTTGATGTTAATGAACATATTTAAGAACTTAAGTAATGACACAGTCCTTGCAGCCTGGGGACATTATTCTTGTCACACCATCCCAATTATAGATGAGGACACTGAGGTCCAGAGGTGGGTGTGGCTCAGCCACAGTTTATATTCGGAGTTCTTGGTGGGGCCTGGCTTAAGGTCAGGCCAGAACCTTGACTTCAGCCTGGTTCTTTGACTGTCTCCATGGCCTGTGAGTGTCCTGGTGGCCATGAGAGGCCAGCCTCAGTCACTGCCGCCCTCTGGAAGATGCTCTCTGTCTAGATATTTTGTGCGGCAACCAGGCCTTGAGACCTGTGAGCCTGAGAAGGGTCCTCCTGCCTGTGCTTCCTGCTTTGTGTGGGAGGCAGGAGAGCAGAGCAGTGCTTCCCTCAGGGAGGTCCTGTGGTGTGTTTCTGGGGTGTCCACGCTGGTTTCCTTCCTGGGAGAGTGCCCTTCACAGGGCAGTCAAGCCTGGGGACTGGGGGCTTGTTGGAGTACATACTGGGGGCTTTGGGACCTGGGTTCCACTCTGGCTGTGAACCCTTGTCACTGGGTTCAGTGGGCTTTAAATTTTACCGTGATGGCCCTTTTGTTTTGTGTTTGTTTTTTTTTGGCCAGTCCTGGGCCTTGGACTCAGGGCCTGAGCACTGTCCCTGGCTTCTTTTTGCTCAAGGCTAGCACTCTGCCACTTGAGCCACAGCGCCACTTCTGGCCATTTTCTGTATATGTGGTGCTGGGGAATCGAACCCAGGGCCTCATGTATACGAGGCAAGCTCTCTTGCCACTAGGCCATATCCCCAGCCCCGTGATGGCCCTTTTGTATACATGGAATCACAGCAGCTGTGAGGACTTAGCACAGGCCCCCACTATCTGCTAGGCTGGCCATTTCTTCCTATAAATGCATGCTCTTGACGCCTTCATAGGCACATTCTTGTTTCCTCACACTGCTGACTGGCCCAAAGCAGATGTGAGGTGACTATAGCCAGTCTCTAAAAGAAATAACAGTGAAGCCAGGTGTTGGTGGTTCACACCTGTAATCCTAGCTACTCAGAGGCTGAAATCTGAGAATCACAGTTTGAAGCCAGCCTGGCCAAGGAAGTCCATGAGACTGTTATCTCCAATTAACTGCCAAAAACTGGAAATAGTGCTGTGGCTCAAAGTGATAGAGCTTTGAACGAAAAAGTTTAGTGACAGCACCAAGGCTCTGAGTTCAAGCCCCATGTCAAAACAAAAACAAAACCACAACAAAACAGCTAGGTGCTGGTGGTTGATACCTATAATCTTAGCTACTAAGGAGACTGAGATCCAGAGGATAGAAGTTTGAGGCCATCCCTAGCAGAAAAGTCCACTTGACCCATCTCCAAAATTAATTAGAAAAAAAAAGCAAGGCTCGAAGTATGGCTCAAGTGGAGGAGTGCCAGCTAATCAAGTGAGTGGCAGGCCTTGGGTTCAAATACCAGTATTACCAAAAAGGAAAGGAAAAGAGAAGAAAGAAGGAACCTATAATGCCCAAAACACAGAGCAATGTTAGTTGTGCTGCCCTGGGGACATTTAAGGAGGTTCCACTGTGAACTGGAGGGGCAGTCAGACTTGAGACTCATCATTAGGGGTGTGTGGGGTGCTCCATTCATTTCTAATGGCAGAGTAATACTCCACTAGATTGATGGCCCACATTCTTCCTGGTTGCCAAGGATACTGGGGTAGTTTTACTCAAACAATTATCTTTTTCCAAATTTGTGGAAGAGGCTATGAATTCCATTGTCCCTTGGAGTGTCCATTCTGAGTGTCCCTCTGCCTGGGATGTGGCTGCTTTGCAGCCGGGTGCTCTAAAAGTCTCCCCTATTGAGAGGCAGAAGGCAAGAAACCTGCTTCAAGGGTTTGGGTTGTAGCTTGGTGGCAGAATGCTTGCCTAGCAAGGACGAAGCTCCAGGTTCCAACTTGAGCACAGGAAAAAAGAAAAAAAAATGTGAACATAAAGTCAGGGTGATATGGACAGCCAGTTGTCCTAGCTCCTCAGAATGCTGAGGCAGGAGGATGGCTCGAGCCTACCAGCCTGGGGAGACCCGATCTCAAGAAACAGGTTAGCTGTGGTGGTACGTGACACGCATTCCAGCTACAAGGGAAGCATGGATAGGATTGAGTGCCCCAAAGCCTTGAGTCAAACCCCAGTACTGATAAAACCCCAAATGAACAAAGAGAATCAACAATTTGAGGCCAACATCAGCTATATAGTAAGACTCTTAAAAAGCAAAAAGACCCTACTCCAAAAGTGAATTTCTGTCCTTGCTAAAGAAAAATTCTCTTGCCTGGGTTAGCCAAGACAGGATCTGAGGGGAAGCTCTGCACATCCTTTCTGAGGAGTCAGCAGGGAACCATTCCTTGTTTGGCCTTGCTGACCCTGGGTCCCTGGGGTGGCTATGGAAGCAGCCAGCTAGAAAAACTGGTTGTGCTGCTGTGATCCACCTGGACTGTCTCTAAGCAAATTTCTGCCTTTCCCTGAGTGTCCCAAGTCTTGTCTAGGATGGTACTAACACCCTCACCCATCTTGGGCCATTGAAGCTGGTCCAGGAGTCAGCCCTGTACTGCTGCGGAGCCTTGAGGTAGTCATCATCCTCCATGGCATACCCCCCACCAAACCAGGATCCTCAGATCCCAGCCTCCTGAATAGCTAGGAGTATGGACAAGAGCCACCAGTGCCTGGCCTGAATGTGTCTTTTATTAGGTGCTATGCTGGGAGGTGGCAGTGTGGCCCATCTTCAAGAGTAAAGAGAGCCAGGTGTACCTCACGCCTGTAATCCTAGCTACAGGAGACTGAGATCTAAGAACCACAGTTCAAAGTCGGCCTAGGCAGTGAAGTCAATGAGACTGTGTCCAATTAACTACCTAAAAACCAGAAGTAGATCTGTGGCTTAAAGTGATAGAATGCTAGCCTTGAGCAAAAAAGCTCAGGGACAGTGCCCAGGCCCTGAGTTCAAGCCCCACAGCCAACCAACGCCTCCCCCCCCCAAAAAAAAAAACAACACAACACAACAAAAAACAGAGTAAAGGAGACTCTGTGTGTGTGTGTGTGTGTGTGTGTGTGTGTGTGTGTGTGTGTGTGTGTTTCTTCCTCAGCCTTTTGAGGGCTACTTTGTTTTTAGGTGGTTGAGGCAGTAGACTCCTCAAATTCAAGACCAGCCTGGGCAAACTGGAAGAAACAAAACAGGACCTGTCCCAGGAAGTGAATTGTTTTTACTTTTTAAATTTATTTTTATTTTGTTTTTGTTGCCAGTTCTGGGGCGTGGACTCAGGGCCTGAGCACTGTCCCTGGCTTCTTTTTGCTCCAGGCTAGCACTCTACCTCTTGAGCCACAGCGCCACTTTCGGCTTTTTTCTATATATGTGGTGCTGAGGAATAGAACCCAGGGCTTCATGTATACGAGGCGAGCACTTTACCACTAGGCCATATTCCCAGCCCCGGTGAATTGTTTTTATTCTGGAGGACTAGAGTTTCTCATGTCAGGAGAATAGTTGGTTTGGCTGTGGTTAGCTGGTTGTGGAGTTCTAAGGCCCAGGATTGGTCAAAATTGGGCCAGTGATGTGCTGTACGGCTTTGACTGGTCACTTGGCATGTCCCCTAGCTCCCTAATTGAAGCATTGGGTAGCCTCTGCTTCCCTTAGTCCCTTTAAGATCTGTTTTTAAGTCTGATTCTGCCTGTCTACCGGAGGCCAGCAGTGTGGAGCCTGTCCCTGGCCCAGCCCAGTTTAGCTTTTGTTTTTCAAGGGGCCCGGAAGCTTTTGGGAAAACGTCCTGTACTTCCTGGATGACTGTGGGTGATGATAGCTCCTGCCTGTACAATCTCCAAACCAAGTATAACCCTGCCCAGCTGTGCTTGCCTGGGTCTGGTGTCCCTGTGTTCTATGTGGTGTCCAACTTCAGGTTGATGGTGGTTTTTGTCAAGAAGAGGGAGGATGGCATTCAATCACCTACATCCTTCTTGCCCTGCTCAGTAGATAACTGTAGTCTTGTCCCATTTACTTGCCACGTGTCCTGGCATCTGCCCTGTCCTCAGTTCCCAGCCCCTCCTGTGCCCCAGAAGAGACCCAAACCGATGATGAGGAAGTATATAAGCTGAGGTAGACAGCTTCCCTCTAAAACAAGTGGCTTGCAGCTTGTGGAGACACTGGACCATAGACTTGCTTAGTTATTGTCCCTCCCTCTAACAGGTGCTTCACTCAAGGAGGCTGGGAACGTCTTGTCACAGGCGCCTCTCTACCTGCCACAGGCTCCTACACAGAAGCAGCTCCGGGCATCCCTAGTCTGGCAAGGGCAGCTCCTCTTATCTCCAGCTTGCAGATAAGCAATCTAGAGTTGACTTCCTTGAGCTATGCCAGCTCCTCTTCCTGTCCCTTGTTACTGATTGGGTGAGGCCTGGAGAGGTTAGGTAGTAGGACCAGAGTAGCAGCTGGAGCCAGAGTGTGGCAGTCTGGAGATCTGGTAGCCCACAGACAACTGCGTGTGTGTGTGTGTGTGTGTGTGTGTGTGTGTGTGTGTGTGTGTGTGTGTATCTGTGTATCTGGCATAGCAATCAGTGAGCCAGTGATGAGCCAGTTGGACCCCTTTTGCTGCCTGCAGGCAGTGGAGACACTGACCTCACACTGGCAGCTGTACTGGGCATGGAGAGGCCTTCTGGAGAGCCAAACATCCAGGCTCTGTGTGTTTCGATCCCACAGCTCAGGTGGCTAAGCTAGGTTTAGCAGCAGTTTGTCAGCACTGTGTGAAGCTGGTAATGGGGTGAGAATTCTCAGCCTGTGGAATCAGGGCCTCTTTCAGCATTGGCCACTGTGCTGGCCTTCCCCAATCTCTTTTTCTCTACAGCAAACTCATGACTGAGGTCACCCAGCAAGAGTGCACCCTTAACCAGGGGCCACTCTGTTCTGAGGGAGTTCATATCTCAGTTTGCTCTGTGGCTGTTCATGCAAAGACACGAGGGTTTCAGCAAGGGCTATCATTCCTCACTGGCTGGGTGGGCCTCACTGTTTGTTTTCTTTGCTGTCCAGCAGAGTCTGTCTCAGTATCAGTCACCTTTCTGGCCTGGTGGATGTGTGTTGAACCCTTCCTGCTGCTGCTGGGTCAGTGTGGTAGTCATAGGTAGTCATAGGGTAGTGATCTTTTGGACGTGATATCTGGCCTTGGGCAGAGGGAAGGACAGTGAAAACCAATAAAGAGGTGAGGAAGAGCAGAGCCATGCCATGACTCAGTGTTGGTGTGCAAGGATTTAGCCGTGAGTGGGCAGGTGGCCTCCCCTGCGGAGTCCCAAGACAGGAGCAGCCTGTTGGGCCTGAGAGAAGAGGAAAGTGCTCAGGTATCCAATAAATGGATGGGGAGGTAGGTGCAAGGCAGGGTGGGCAGTGCTGAGTGGCATCTCTGGCTTGCAGGGTGGGGAGCCCAGTTCTTAAGGCGAAGCACAGCTAGAGTGTGAGATGAGGGGAGCCTGAGTTTCCTGGGACCTCTCTGAAATGCGTGGTAGCCCAATCAGGCACTTGGAGCCTATGTTGTTTGGATGGGTTGCTTGGGGCCCGGGGACTAGAACATCTATCACACTGATGTGTATTCTAATCCTTACTCTTGGCAGAATAAGCAGTGTCTGCAGAGGGCCCATTTGTGGCCTCCAGAGTGGACATGTTGTCTTGGGTTGAGATCCAATAGCCACAGCTATTGTGCTGTGCTGGTTCTTGATACATGTGAGCACAAGTGGTTCTCATGGATCCAGACTAAAAACTGTTGACCTAGTGGGTCCCAAACTGTTCTCTAGTAAACCAGAAGTTTAAACAGTTAAGTGTGTTGCCAAATCAGATAATATAATTGGGGGAATGTTGATGACCCATTTCATACTTCCCACCTTTCCTGCCCTCATCCAAGATTTCGTGACAGATTTGCTGTGGGGCCTTCCAGACCTTCTTATTCAGCTCGCTCCAGACTGATTGTGTTTTGCCTCTTTTTATTATTTATTTGTTTGTTTGTTTTGAGTCTACATTTGTCTATGTAGTCCAGATTGGTTGGAAGCTCATGGGTTCAAGTGGTTCTCCTGCCTCAGCTGAGTGGCTGGCATGCCAGGTGTGCACCCACCTTGTGATCTGTGGGCTCTGTGAGCTACCTACTACCTCACTGCTTTGGCATAGTTACTACAACTTCTGCAAACTGTAGAGCATTTCTACTTTCCTGTTATAAAGACAGTGATCATTGAGCACAGGTACACACCAGCTATAGACACGTGGTTCAGTCTGGCCTGTGCAGAAGGATAGCACCTTCCTTTCCACTGGCCATTCCTGTGAGCAGTGACCTAGGGCCTTGCAACTTTGGTTTTTCTGATCTGTACATGTGTTCTATGCCCTGATGCTCCATAGCTGTTCATCTCATTTGTGTTATCCAGTCCACCTGTAAGCAGCAAGGATGGGAACCACCTGAGCTTTTAAGTTACCTTTGATAGATAGTAAAGTAGGGGCAATGAAGGAATTTGTTCTAGCCATCACATCTAAGGACCGAACCGAGGACTAGGTCCTGGTATGTTGGTGTCATGTGGCTGGGATTTCTAGGCCAACCCCAGCCTCTGAGTGTGGCCACAGAGGGATTTTCAGCAGTTCTGATGGGGAAGGCTTTTCCATGTGACTGTTTGTGAACAACTGCCCCTTGTTTTCTGGTAGTGACATCACCAGCATTGTCCCCCACTGTCCTCTGAGCTGTGGGAGGGGCCCAGTGTGGGGATGAATCCTGGTGAGTCCCAGTTCCACTGACCTCAGAGCTCAGTTCCTCTCTGGGGGTCGGGCTGTGACCTCTAGTGTGAAGGAAGAGCCGGTGGTTGTGGCTGCTTGCTGTCATCTGTCTTTACACCATCCCTTTTCCCTCTTCCTCAGTGTTTTCTTTTTCCTCCCTCTCTCCTGGCAATGTCACTGCCTCCTCTTAGTAGCAAGGTGTGTGCACACATGTGCAGACACCACACACACATCACACAGACATGGGATTGTGTTCATATTTACAACACATGTACATGTGCATTCACACCTGTATGCACACACAATTCACTTGCTATCAGTTCCCCTGATTTCTTCCTTTTCCTGTTTGTATTTCAGTGCTGCTATTAGTGCTTGCCTTTGCATGTAGTAGGCCAGCACTCTACTCCTGAGCTACATGTGAGTCCCTGTTTCTTCCTTAAATATTCTTCTTTAAGGCTGGGGATGTGGCTTAAATGGTACGGCACTTGACTAACAAGTGGACGGCCTTGAATTCAAACCCCAGTAACACCCCCCCCCCAAAAAAAAGGGGAAAGTTTGTCTTTAAACCAAGTGTGGCAATAAATGCCTATAATCCTGGTTGTTGGAATATTGAGATAGGAAGAGCAGGAGTTTGAAGCCAGCCTGGGCTACATAGTGAGACGCAGCCTCAAAACTAATAGCTCTTGTGCTGGGAATATGGCCTAGTGGCAAGAGTGCTTGCCTCTTATACATGAAGCCCTGGGTTCGATTCCTCAGCACCACATATATACAAAAAGGCCAGAAGTGGCGCTGTGGCTCAAGTTGGCAGAGTGCTAGCCTTGAGCGGGGGAAAAAAACAGCTCTTAAAAATAACATAGAAAACTATAGTAATATGACACTCACACTTCACAGTGAAGACTTTGTATTTGCCTAATCTTCTTTTCTTGATTTTTTTTGTTTGCAGTCCTAGGGCTTGAACTCACGGCCTAGGCACTGTCCCTGAGCTTCTTTTTACTCAAGGCCAGCACTCTACCACTTGAGCCATAGCACCACTCTCAGCTTTTTCTGTCTATGTGGTACTGAAAAATTGAACCCAGGGCTTCATGCATGCTAGGCAAGCACCTTACCACTAAGCCACATTCCAAGCCCTTATCTTCTTTTCTTGAGGAAAAGCAACAGCAGCTTCCCTGACCCTCACTGGTCTCCCAGGCTGGGTCCTTCCTGTCCCATGGGGTCTATCACCATTCTAGAACAGGCTTCCTTCAGGTTTGGGGCTTTTATAACTGCTACTGTAACAAACATCTCTTGTAAACTTAACTTGTTTAACACCTATATGATGATTGTAGAAAATCTACAAAATAGCAAAGAAGCAACAACCCCCATTCAGTCACTTAAATGATACTTGAGTGTCAGGGCTTTGGAGCCTTTGATGTCTGCCCTAGCATGGTAGAGAAAGATCCAGTCCAAGGGGGAGGGGAGAAGGGAGGAGAGGAATAAGAAGGAAGAGAGGAAGGAGGAGTGCTCCCAAAAGACCCTGCCTGAAAGGGACAAGAGGTAGAGGAGTCGGGCAGAGCTTGTGGGACAGGCCATGTAAGCAAAGGGAAGCAAATACAAAGGTCCCGAGGCAAGGGTGGGGATGGCAGGGTGTGTCACAGCATCATGCAAGTTGCAGGTTGTATATGAGACTGACTACTATGGTTAGGAGGAGGTGGGCATGTGGGGCCTGGTGAGACAAGAGGCAGGGTGGCTTTCACTAGGGTAGTGAATCAGGAGCCGAAGAAGACTGTCACCCTGCTGGTGTGTTAATGTGCGGCAGTTATCTTTCAGAGCAATGGATTATTCAGTTAAGCAACATTCCAGTGTTTTCTGTCTGCCCTCAGCTGGGCTAGGGTAGTGGGAGCAGCTTGGAAGGTTGTTCCATTCAGGGTCTTGGGAGGCTGCCTTCAGACTGAAGCTGGCCCTGAGCAACTCAAGGCTGCCCACGTGCCTGTAGGTCAGGTGTGTTGTTGGCAGGACCCTCTGGTCCTTACCACCTTGCCTCCATGGGCTGTTCCTGTGTCTTCAGGAACAGCTGCTTTCCCCAGAGCTCTGCAAGTCACTCCCCATCTCCATAATGTGTCCTGGCTCCTTGTTGGCCCTGTCTATTCTGTGTGGGATTTGGGCTGAGTCAAGGCTCATTGGAGCCATCTTGGAAGCTTGCTGCTCCTCCTTTCTTTCCCCCACAGTGGTCAGGCCTGCAAGGTCTCCCAGGAGAAGGTTGGGACCGGAGGATGTGGGCCTGAGGACCCTACCTGGGATCTTGGGATGCCCCAGTTCATTGGTACAGGGGAGGCCTTGATCCTGTGCCCATCTGCCTCTCCCTGAGGCTTCTCCCCACCCTTGCTGAATCCTTGCCAAGCACACTTCTGCCTGTGGGGTCACTGCCTTCCCCCTAATCCAGATCCATGCTGAGCCCTGAGCCTAGCGCAGGTGGGCTTCTCAGTAGTCATGCTACTAGGTGCTCTACATACCTTGCTTGGTGGCAGATGAGGCTGGCTTTAGGCTGGGAGTGCCCTGAAGCCTCTGGTCTAAAACTCCATTCCCTTGCTCCATGGTTCTGGCTAACTAAGATGGAAACTGGGGTCCAGAGAGAGGGTCAATCACTGCTGGGGTCCCACAGGCCACTGTGGGAGATGTCATCATTGAAGTCTGAGTGCTAAGTTACACTGACGTGTCACTGCGGTGGGGCTGTGTGTGAACACCAGGAGAGTTGGGAAGTGTCCTTTGCTTACCTGTGTTACCTTTTAAACTTAGTTTTTTTGTTCTGCTGCATTTGTCTGTCTGGTTCCTTGCCCACATGGCAGGTAGCATTAGAATTGAGGTTAGGACCCTGCCTTCCATCAAGGATATGGTGGTAAGACTTGAACACATCTTTGTTGGGAACACAGTTTAGCTCTCTTCTGGAAATGACCATTTTGAGAACAAGGTGGAATCTGTGAGCAGGGTGCAGGCAGGGTATGGAGGCCAGCAGTGGGCAGAAGGAGGGGGCAGGGTGTCTGGAATGGCCAAGGCTGGCATGATGGGAGCCCAAAGCCCAGAGGGACAGGAGTCTTAGGGTCTGGTCCCTACAGCTGCTCTCAGAATAGAGCCTTTCTCGAGGCTGGGCTTCTTGGCCATCAGATGTCCCTGCTGGTTTGTGTCAAGCCTCATAGTCAACAAGAGTGTCTCCTAGTCTACAACTGTACTTCCTTTTTTTAAAACAGGAAACTACTTTGCTTCACACTTTTTTATGGGAGGTGAGAAATTTGACACCCCCCACCCTGAAGGTTACCTCTTTGGAGAGAACATGGATTTGAACTTCCTGGGCAGCCGCCCTGTCCAGGTAGGTCTGGGCAGGGCTGGCTTGTGTGGCTGGGGTTGGGGAGGGAGGGTCTCTGCCTTGCTGCCCATGAGGTTAACCTTGCCTGCTTCCTCTGGCATCTCTGGGGATCATGGAGTTGCTGAGGGTCCTTCCTGGAATAGGGAGCTATGGCCAGATCACTCAGGGTGGTGTCCATCCTAGCCATGCACTGGCTGCGTGGCTGTGGTTCCCTTAGTGTAATTGAGAGTAACACGAGTCATCCACCCAGTGTCCAGCACAGCTCCTCACTCGGGGAACCCAGGAGCCCTGCTGAGATTAGGACCACTGCTCCCCAGATGTCTGCTTCTCCCCAGGACGCCATTTGGAAGGCTATGCATTTTTTCCTCCTAGTTTCCCTACGTTACCCCTGCCCCCCACGAGCCAGTGAAGACACTGAGGAGCCTGGTGAACATCCGCAAAGACTCTCTTCGGCTTGTGAGGTAACCCTCGTCCTGCCCTGCTGGGGTGCCAGAGGCCCTGTGTGGCACAGAGGCACCTGTGGAAGTTTGGGAAGGAGGGCAGTGTGGAGGGGGACCAGCCTCTCCTCCTGTGTAGGGTCAGAAGGTGATCCTTTTTTTTTTTTTTTTTGGCCAGTCCTGGGCCTTGGACTCAGGGCCTGAGCACTGTCCCTGGCTTCTTCCCGCTCAAGGCTAGCACTCTGCCACTTGAGCCACAGCGCCGCTTCTGGCCGTTTTCTGTATATGTGGTGCTGGGGAATCGAACCTAGGGCCTCGTGTATCCGAGGCAGGCACTCTTGCCACTAGGCTATATCCCCAGCCCAGAAGGTGATCCTTTAAACCAGCTTCTCATCTGGGTGTTAATCCTCTTGGACACTGGGCAGTGTCTGGAGACCACTAGGAGCTGGGTGCCACTGGACCTAATAATGTGCAGAGGCCCAGGAGCTGGTCAGCTCTCACAGAATGCAGGATGGCCCTCAGCCAGGAATGGTCCAGTCCAGGGGTTAGCAGCTGCTGCTGCTTTAGACAGGAGACTGAGGCAATGGGCTGTCCTAAACCAAGAAGATTTCCCTCTTTCCATGGGCTGACAAGGGGAACAGACCCCAACATACGTGGGGGAGCAGCTCCTCATGGGTGGGCCTTATTGTGCAAGTAGGGAACAGGACTCTGAGCGGAGCAGATGACTAGCCTGAGGTGTGTTGGCGGGCCAGCCCTAGCAGGCTGTGGTCTCTGATCTGTTTCTTCTTTCCTTGACTAGGTATAAAGACGATGCTGACAGTCCCACCGAGGATGGTGAGAAGCCCCGGGTGCTGTACAGCCTGGAGTTCACTTTCGACGCTGATGCGCGCGTGGCCATCACCATCTACTGCCAGGCAGTGGAGGAGTTCCTGAATGGCACAGCAGTGTGAGCCCCTGTCTGCATTGCTGTTTGCTCCTCCTGTGCTCTTAGCACCTCATGCTTCTTTTCTTTCTTCGTGGTGTGGGTGATAAAACACAGGGTTTGCTCCTACTAGACTCCACCTCTGAGCCACACCCCTAGCCCTGCCCTTTGCAGGTTTCATAGATTATTAACACATAGGTTATTAATTCCTCCTTCTGGAGGAGACCTGGGGCTGAAAGCCCCTTGCTTCCAGTTGTGGCTTAGTTTTTCTGCTGACCAGTCTCCCTCCAGCCCACTGGACAGAGATGCTCTTGTTGCCCTAGAAGTTACATTCAAGCTAAGATCCAAGACATGGGGAGCTCTATGCAGGGAACCTAGGACAGCGACCAAATGTATGGTTTGTTTTTTGTTTTGTTTTGTTTTGTTTTTTGGTCACAGTTCCAAATTTGAGCTTTTAGAGATTTTATTTAACATAAGAGCTCTGCTACCCCCAGATGTTTGCAGCTGCAGCTTCTATGTGAGATGACAAGGCTGCTCCAGCAGCAAGGCCAGCCCTAGCCTGAGTGGCCTTGGGGATGGCCTGAGGTGGCCCACATCTTTCCTATCTTGGATAAGACCTGTGGGAAGAAGGTAGGTTTGGGTCTAGACATGGTAGAGACCAAGGGCTGCCTGGCACAAGGCTGGGCACATTACTGTTGTGCCATGAGGATGGTTCAGGCTTTGCCCTCATATAGCTCCTCACACCATGGCACATACTGTGACTCAAGAAGTGGAGCTTCCTAGGAATCATACCACCAGACAAGGCCACTAAATTCCCTGACCTCCCCCCTTGGACTCAGAACCTGGCTTCGAGACTGCTGGCAGGCTCCCTCCTTGGGCAGCACAAGAGAGGAAGCTGGAGCCTTCTTATGCTTTGTCCCTCGAGGCTCCGCCTTGCCTCAGATACTGGGAAGCTTAGTGACAGAATGTAAAGCAGGACTCCATGCCAACCATAAGCAGGGAGGAGGAGGGTCTCGGTCACTGGAGTGGCCACCACAGGCCCTTTCCTCACACCCCATGAACTTCCCAGTGAACGGGGAAGCCAGTTAACACCTGTGTCCCCCCCGCACAGTGCCACATGGCAGCAGCTGGGGTGGGACTCCCGGCCTCCTTCAACTCCCCTGCTGCAATGGATGAGTCCTGAGTTCCGCAGAAGCCTGTGGGGCTGCCCATGCCCATGGTATGAGAGCTCAAGAACAGCCCTGTTGCCACCACATGGGCTAGAAGAGCAGAGGAAGACCATCCCATAGCTCCTGGGCTATGTCCCAGAACCTGCCACCCTGCTCCTTTCCTGAGACTTGGCATGAGGCCTCTTCCCTTCCTGATTTGCTGGCTCCCCTGGTGTCAGAAACAAGTCCTCAGGGACTGGGGATATAGCCTAGTGGCAAGAGTGCCTGCCTCGGATACACGAGGCCCTAGGTTCGATTCCCCAGCACCACATATACAGAAAACGGCCAGAAGCGGCGCTGTGGCTCAAGTGGCAGAGTGCTAGCCTTGAGCGGGAAGAAGCCAGGGACAGTGCTCAGGCCCTGAGTCCAAGGCCCAGGACTGGCCAAAAAAAAAAAAAAAAAGAAACAAGTCCTCAGGCAGAGAAGCAGGGAAATTCTGTGTACTGGAGGCTGAGCCTGGGACAAGGACTGGCCGGCCAGGATGCTTTGTCCTTCTAAATTTCCAGGCAGGCAGCCTTCTGCTCCTTCCCTGGACCCTCCCTACTTCCCAGATAGGAAACAGGCTCCGGAGGTGAATCCAGTGTATCACAGCTTATTGCAAGCATTCTCTGGGCAGCCCTCTGCCTGCCTCTTGTGGAGCTTCCCCCACCTGGCCACAGCACTGACCTTCCCCTCCCCCAGCTTCCCAGGCTCTTGTGAGTGTCTTTTGTCACAGGGAGGCAGTGTGGGGCTGGGCGCAGGAAGGGGGAGGCATGCATGGAGTTGTCATTGGAGTCCTGAGAGGGAAACAACTGTTCATCAAGACTACAAATGGTGTGTTTCAGACCAGTCTTTCTCTTAAGAAATCTGTCTGAGGTGTGCTCCTGCAAGGACAGAGGGTGGGCCTGGAAGGTAGTGGAGGCCCCCTGGGGTCCCCAAGGACTTGAGTGACTCAGTAAAGCCACAGTGGATCCTTAGTTGTTTAGGGAACTTGGCATCTCCTGAGAGAGGGTGGTGGGACAGGTTCAGAGAAGGAAAGATAGTGGAAGTTGGCAGCTTATGGAGGTGGATGAGGAGACTCCATCCCAAGTAGACACGAGAGTGTGGTGACTCCCAGGAGCCATTCCTGTGCACTGGGAGTCAGATGGGGTGTAGTGTAGAAAGAAGTCTTATATACTATGTAAGCAGAGCAAATACCTATTGGGCAGGTGTCCCTTGGCTGGGATGGTAGCAGAGGTCTCATGCCAGTGTGGGCTCTAGAAAACGGTCACCAAGGGGGCTGGGAATATGGCCTAGTGGTAAAGTGCTTACCTCGCATACATGAAGCCCTGGGTTCGATTCCTCAGCATCACATATATAGAAAAAGCTGGAAGTGGCGCAGTGGCTCAAATGGCAGAGTGCTAGCCTTGAGCAAAAAGAAGCCAGGGACAGTGCTCAGGCCATGAATTCAAGCCCCAGGACTTTGCAGAAAAAGCAAAACAAGCAAACTAAAATTGTCACCAGGTATCACTGGGCAGAGCTGTGTGGCAAGCAGCAAGGCAAAAAAAAGGCTTGGCCAGGAGAGTCCTGTCTTCCCCCAACTGGAGGGCTGGGATCCTGCTGCTCCACCCTTTAAAAATGCATGGCTGCAGCTCTGCTGGCTGGGAAAGAGGCAGGCAGATGCCCAGACTGGCAAGCCAGGACTATACAACCATCTTACCGCCCTGCTGCCCTCAGGTACAGCCCCAAGAGTCCTGCTCTGCAGTCGGAGACAGTGCACTACAAGAGAGGTGTTAGCCAGCAGTTCTCCCTGCCATCCTTCAAGATTGACTTCTCTGAGTGGAAAGATGATGAGGTAAGTCCCACACATTTCTTCTTGTCCTCTTCCTCCTAAGTTCTTGCCCTTAGACTGATGCAATTGGGGGGGGGGGGGCGGAAGTCTCACTGTTTGCAGGAGGACAATGGCCACAGTGGTGTTTAGAGTGCTCTGTAATCCCATGCTGCTAGTGCGAAAGTGGGGAGTGGCGCTGAGGGCTTAGTGCACAGTGCTCAGAGGCACTCTAGCACCTGGGACTGACACACCAGGTGCCATGTGCTTAATGATATTCCCAAAGCTCTGCCCCTCCTGTCTGGCTCCATTACCTAAGTTAGCCTGTCACCTAGGCAGTTCACCCCAACACTTGTGTCACTGGGGTACCTCTGGTACAGTGGCTGCTATGCACTAAGGCAGGTTCACAGCAGGGTGCTTACTTGATGGGTCATCCCAGAGCAAGGCAGGAAGCCTGAGCCTGAGTCTCCAGCTGGCCATCTCTGTTTCATGGGCACCATGTGGTTAGAGCTGGGATCTGACCATGACTGTCTCTTGGGAGCAGTGGTTGGCAAGTTACTGGTTCATCCTGCTGATGGCTGCTTCCCAAAGCTTCTCATGTAGATAGGGTGGTTAAGCATGGAGCTCGTGCCACTGAGCAGGAAGCCCTGCTCCAGTCCTGTGCCAGGCAGAGCCAGTATAGCAGTTGGAGGCTTCACCGTTGGCTGCAGTTGGACACTTTCCATGGCTGCTTCTCATGGTCCCCCTCCTTATCTGTCTCTTGACTCCTTTCTCCATCTGTTTCCAGAAGGAAATTCTCTGTCTTGACAAGTCTTAGAAACATTTTACCAGGTGCTGGTAGCTTACACCTGGAATCATAGCAACTCAGGAGGCTGAGATCTGAAAGGATCGTGGGTCAAAGCCAGCCTGGGCAAGAAACGTCATGAGACTCCTGTCACCAATGAACTATTAAAAAAGAAAAAAATAAAAAGGCCAAAAGTGCAGTTGGTAATGTGGCTTAGCAGTAGAGTGCTTGCCTAGTGTGCATGAAGCCCTGGTTTCAATTCCACAATACCACATGAACAGAAAAAGCTGGAAGTGGTGCTTTGGCTCAAATGGTAGAGTGCTAGCCTTGAGCAAAAGAAGCTCAAGGACAGTGCCCAAGGCCCTGAGTTCAAGCCCCAGGACTGGCCAAAAAAAAGCCAGAAGTGGAATTGTGATTCAAGTGGTAGAGTGCTAACTTTGAGCACAAAAGCTCAAGGATAGCACCCAGACACTGAGTTCACGCCCCAGGACTAGCACCAACCCCCGTCTCCTCCATTTCCCTCTTCTGCATGAGTTACATTCCTGACTGTAAAAAGCCCGTGGACCTCACTGTAGAAATAAGTGTGGTTGATGTAGTGATGACTTTTTTTGCAGAATGGGAAACAGGTTTCTGGAGAAGGGCTGAAAATGGGAGTCACTCCAGGCCACTGAGTGGGGACATAGTTAGTGGAGGAGACAGGGCTGTGTGCTCCAGGCATGTTGAGCCTTACCATGGGGAGGATTTGAGCCTGGGATCTGCTGGGATGCACTTCTGGCTGGTGCTTTGTGGTTTCCACGTATGGGTTTACAGGGCATGTCGAGCTAAGGCTTGAGGCAGAAGGCTGCTGTCTGGCCCACTACCTGAGGCTGAGGAGAACCAGGGACCTAACCTTTGCCTGGAGAATTTCTCTTTGAGGTGACGAAAAAGTTCTGGAAATGGTTATTGGTGATGATCATATGACACTGACTGTCCTAGATACCATTTTAACCCCAAGTCCTTTGAGGTCCACTGCCATCCTGTTTAGCCTTCTCCAGCTGTGGCATCCACATGTCCTAACTGTTCTCTCCTCTTCTCCTCAGCTGAACTTTGACCTGGACCGGGGCGTGTTTCCGGTGGTCATCCAGGCTGTGGTGGACGAGGGAGATGGTGAGCACCGGCGTTTCCGCTGTCCTCCTCCTGAGTGTGTGGGCCTATGTGGTTGCCATGCAGGGCAGCTTGGAGAGGACAGGGAGGTTGTACGCTGCTGCAGCTGGAGGGGTTGGGACAGGAGGCTGGCATGGTGAGCTTCCTCACAACCCTCCTTTCTCATCTCCCCCTTCAGTTGTGGAAGTGACGGGCCACGCTCATGTACTCTTGGCTGCCTTTGAAAAGGTAAGTGCCATCGTGGCCTGGGAGCCGGGGCAGGAGTGGCCATTGGAGACCAGAAGCCTGAGCATATAAGGACCAGCAATTGACGCAGGGTTGAATATCCAGCCAGGGCTGTGGAAGTCCCCACCATTTCTCAGTTCCTAGGAGAACTAGCCCTGTGGAACCCACTGGCACAGGCCAGTATGCCTGTCCAGAGTGCCATAGATTGGTTTTCCCTTGATGTTTGGAGCAGTTGTCCAGGTCATTGCTCCTTCTGGCCCTGTCTGGCCCTATCCTGCCCTATCCCGGGTGCGCTGTGGTGTGCTCCCATGATGCCTGCCACAGCGCCACACACTGCACTTCCCTCCTTGCTGTGCCACGCCCCTTTCTCCACCTGGCTGCAGCACCCAGACCCTGCAGGGCTGGGAAGACCTCAGTTCCTGCAGGGGTTTCTTGACCTGCTAGGGACACACGCTTCGTTGTCCCATTTGCTTGATGTCTTTAGACCAAACTCACCTCTCACTTGTAGTTGGGACTTTGGACCTGGGTGCAGTTCAGGAAGGGGTGGGTGCCAGCATCCCCAAAACATAGGTGATCCCTGCTCACTTGAGAAGTTTGCTGAAGGATAATGTTGCTCTTGACCCGTAATGCCCTGCTGCCCCTCCAGGCCCTTGAGAGCGATGGGTATTCTGCAGCTGAGAAGTATTTCAGCACCAGATTGGGACCCAGGTAGACCAGGAAACAAGGACCCCACAGGGAGTGGGCTCAGGCTGCTTGGTGTGGGTTCCCAACCCACGTGTGCCTGCCTGTTCCAGGTCCCTTATCCTGTGACTCCTACACATCCCAGCTTCTTTGACCTGGAGGTCTGCACAGCTGGGTCAGATGGAGCGTGCTCTGACTTGTGAATCCTGTGCTGAGGCTGGGGCGGGGTGCAGGTGGTGCTGGTGAGCGTGCCTTCTCTCTTCAGCACTGGGCTGCTGGCCACATTTACCACATGGCCTTCTTGGAGAGATGGCGACTGCACATCTGCAGGTTCTGGCCAGGCCCAATGGGCTGGCTCTGGCACACATTCTAATTTGTGCTTACAATTTAGAATCCAGTAAGAAACTGCTTAGTTTTGTTCTCCCACATCCTAGAAATTTCTATTAAGACCTCACCGGTCTTACCAGATAATCCAGAGTGCTGGTCTTGGTTGACTCAGAAAGTATGACTAATATTGTTCTAAAATATCAGACTTAATGCCTTTACTAATCTCACAGTTGACATACTGCATGCATTGCTCTGTCTTGCTCTGAACATTTCCAGCCCTCCACTGTCCCGTGTGCGTGGCCATGTGCCAAGCTCCCTTCTTAATGAGACTGGGCCGTTGGGGAGAGAGTGTGCCTGTGCTGATTTCTGCTGCCACTGGCTGCTGCTGCTGGCTACTGAGGGCTTTTGACCATCACAGAGTTTGGCCAGATGGTTCCACCTTGAGCCTGCTTGAGAACCCTTGGGAGAGTTGAGCTCTGTGGGACAGGAAGGGCCTGGCAGGCCAGTTTTGATTCAGGCTTCTTATCTCTACATCCTTCCTTTAGCTGTGGATGGGGGTGACTAGGACAGACCTCTAGCTGCAAAAGCAGGTGTGCTTAGAGCGGCCATCTGACCACATTAACCTGTGTCTTTCCCCTACAGCACATGGATGGAAGCTTCTCTGTGAAGCCTTTAAAGCAGAAGCAGATTGTAAGTGGCACACAGCATTCATTATGACTTCTTGCTTGAAAAGATGCACGCATGGCTGTGCACATGTCCCCAGGCTCCATGGGCTGCTCTCCCTGGGCCTGTTGTCTTGAATCTTTCCCTTTGGACTCCTTGCTCTGCTATGTCGTGAGTCTGTTTCTTGAAATGTATGGGTGACACATACTTTGAGTACTGCAGCCATTCTTGTAGGCTCTGAGTCTTGAGTTTGAACCATGGTGCCTGGAACACAGTTAAGTACTTGGTGAATATTTGTTGAACAAGTGATGGAGCAGGGAAGGACACAAGTGATAGCCTCAGCCTCTTCCCCCCCCCCCCCCCGCCCCAGATTAGAGCTGGGACAGCATTGGGCAGAGACTCAATCGAAGGAAAGCAGGGGAAATACCAGAACAAGTGAGATCTGTAACTGATGCAATTTCTCTCTGGGGTCCTTAGTTCTGGGGTCCTACACTGGGAAGCTATTCCTGGTGGCCTTCTGCTTCATTGCTACAAGAATTGAGTGAGTGGTGATGGGTGGCGGGGGGGGGGGTGCTCTAACTGGGGCTGCTTGAGACCTCCTGATGGTGAGACCAACTTTAACAACATTTAGGTTCATGTTCCAGGGTAGCAGTTGTCCTGTGGATAGCTGCCCAGTGCTGTAGCACAGGACTGGAGTTTGCTAGCTTTTTGAAAGAGAGCAGACCCTGGAGGACCCAGCCTCTGAAGGTGCTGGTGTACAGGAGACTCCAGTGTTGGTTGGGACATTTGTCTTGAGAGAGCAAGGGCCTGGCTCCCTGGATAGGTGCTGTGGTCCCTGGAACTAAAGCATCTAGAAGCTGAGGCCTCTTGGGCACAGGGTCAGCGTGAGGCCTTAAGGTCAGGAGTGAGTGGGAAGGCAGGACACCACTTACATTAAAAGGGATTTGGTGTTTTTGAGACCAGAGATGTTTTTAACTCTTCTGGAAGTTGATTCTGAAAAGTGGTAGCTTTTCAGGCTACTGTCTGCTGCAGCAGACATGGACTCTGGCCACTTGCTGGTGGTGGGAATGATAGATAAGCAGCTTGGTGCTAGGGCCCCTGGCAAGTGGGACGGCCGGGCCCCCAGCCCTGCTCCCTAAGCTGGGAAATAGCAGGTTTCCCTGTTCCTCTCCTGGCATTGGTCCATTCCCCCCCTACACACACCTGTCCCAGGACTGAGCCCTACGCTTTGGAGATGGTGCCAGGAGCTCTCCATGGGGGACATCAAGCCCAGCACCTCTCTCTACCTCCCAGGTGGACCGGGTCAGCTACCTGCTGCAGGAGATCTACGGCATCGAGAACAAGAACAATCAGGAAACCAAGGTGTGTGTTTGGGCACCTGGGCTCTGGTATTACACACTTGGGCTTCTGTCTTATGGGAGCCCACTTACCATGGGGCACCTGCCAGGCTCTCCCAGGCTTGACCCAGAGCCCCTGCAGGTTGATGGAAGGAAGCCTTTCCCAGGAAGAACTGGGCTCCCATGATTTTTCCTAATTCCTTTTTTTTTGGTGCCAGTCCTGAGGCCTGAACTCGGCCTGAGCACTGTCTCTGGCTTCTTTGTGCTCAAGGCTAGCACTCTACTTCTTGAGCCACAGCGCCACTTATGGCTTTTTCTGTTTATGTAGTGCTGTGGAATGGAACCCAGGGCTTCATGCATGCTAGGCAAGCATTCTACCACTAAGCCACATTTCTAGCCCCTTGATTCCTTTTTTAGAAGTAACAGTTTTAGTACATTTTGTCCTTTTTCCATCAGGTTCTCTGGCTGGTTATGTAAATCACTGTCTCTGTTCTTCTGGACAGTCAGGGATTCTGGGACTTTCTTTCCCTCCTTCCTGCTGTGCTGTGCTGTGCTGTGCTGCCCCCTGCTGGCTTTCACTTCTCTGCGGACTGGTAGTAGGACCTACTTGCTGACACCTGGAAGTTGTTTGTGGTGGCTGACACAGAAATGGTGCAGCACAACAGCAAGGGAAGAGCAGTCAAGCATGAAATTGGGACCTGATTGTCCTCTGCATTGTTTCTGATGGCACACTGTCACAAATAAATGTGCTACCTGTTTTCAGAACCTCTCAGAGGCTGGGCATGGTGGCTAACACAATTCCAGCTACTTGGGAAACAAATTGGGAAGATCTCAGCTGGAGGGCTCTGGGCCAAAAATGTGTGAGACCCTGTGTCAAGCATTAGCTTGATGTGGTGGTCTGTACCTATCATCCCAGCTACATGGGAAGTGTAAGTAGACGACCCTAACTCCAAGTTACCAAAGCTAAAAGGACTGGGAGTATGGCTTAAGTGGTAGATTGCCTGCTCAGCAAGCATGATGGCTGAGTTCAAACCCTAGTACTTGGGTGGAGGGGATGTGAATGTCATATACCAGCTGCAGCATTACCTGGTCCAGGATGGCTGGAGCCACCCAGGAGTTGGGGAGGCCCAGGCCTGGCCTCAGCCCAGTACACTTTGCTCATCTAAGTGTTTCACAGTGAGGTCACTGTCTTTGCAGGAAAGGGCAGATAAGATAATACTTTTTCTTTTCCCTGGTGTTATGGGCCATCTGTTTTCCATGGCTAGTGCTCAGATGCATCTGACAGCTCAGAAACACCAGGCATGACTTTGTGTCCCAGGAAAATTTTTCTCACTGAATTCACGTGCTAGTGGCTCACACCTGTAATCCTAGCTATTCAGGAGGCTTAGATCTAGGGATCACAGTTTAAAGTCAGCCCACACAGGAAAGTCCTTGAGATTCTGATCTTCAGTTAACAGCCAGAAAACTGAAAGTGGAGCTGTGGCTCAAAGTAGTAGAGTGCTAGCCTTGAGCAAGAGCTCAGAAACAGCCTCCAGGCCCTGAGGTCAAGCCTCACAACTGACGAAAACAAAAAACAAACTTAATCTAATAGGGTGGGTTCAGTTTTTTTATTTCCTGTTTAGGACCAAAACCAATCCACATGCTAGTTGGGTTTCTGAAAGCTGCCATTCTTTAGCAACTGTATTTCCAAGTCACAGTCTTTGTTTTTACCAAATTGATGCACATTGAGAAGACCTCAGTAGTGCAACTCTCCAGCATTTTCTGTGTCTGAGTGGGTGCCAGAGAGTGAGTTGAAATGGTTTGTGTGGTGAGCTGCACAGATGCTCCCTTCTGATGATGCCCCCTGTGATGACAACCCTCTGTGGTAACACCCCTGTGATGACCGCCTCCTCTGATGACACCCCTCTGTGATGAAGACCCTCTGATTATGCCCCCTTCTGTGATGATACCTCCTCTGATAATGCCTTCTCTGTGACACACACACCCCCTCTGTGATGATGATCTCCCTCTGATGACATTCTCTGTGATGACACATGTCTTCTCTTTGATGACGCATGTCCCCTCTGTGATGATGCCCCTTGTGATGACACATGTCCCCCCTCTGATGATGCTCCCTCTGTGACGACACCTCTCTGATAATGATGCCCTTCAGTAGTGATACCCCCTTTATGTTGGTGCTCCTCTGTAACAATGTTCCTCTGTTGTGATGCTCCCTCTGGTGATAACTCCTTTACAGTGATGCTCCCTTTATGATGATGTCCCCCACTCTAGCCACAGTAGTGCCTAAGGCATCCCTCTTCCACTCCTGCCCTCTAGGCCTACCCTTGCCCCTTGGGGAGCTGATGACACAGCTGGGCACAGGAGGGAGGATGTGCTCTGAGCACCCTGAGGTCCACCATCAGGCCTTGGAAAGCCCTTGATCTGCAGGCCCTTGTCCCCACAGCCCTCGGACGATGAGAACAGTGACAACAGCAACGAGTGTGTGGTGTGCCTGTCAGACCTGAGGGACACGCTGATCCTGCCCTGCCGCCACCTGTGCCTGTGCACCTCTTGTGCTGACACGCTGCGGTACCAGGCCAACAACTGCCCTATCTGCCGTCTGCGTGAGTGCCGCCAGGTCCCCAACCATAGCAGCCCTGGGCCGTGGATATTGTAGAGGCCGTCCCTGTTGGCTAGGAGATGAGTGTGCTGCCTGTCCTTCACTCAAGGCATGATGGTGGCCAGTAGCTAATCTTTGAGCGCTACGGAGCCATACTGCATGCAGTCCACCTCCAGGACAGGTGTGCAGGAATGCCACAGAGCTTGACCCAGGTGGATGTGTGCAGTAGCCTTTGAATTGGGCCAGAGTTGACCAGTGAATGAAATGTTTTAAAGGTTATAAAGGGAACATTTTGGGAAAATTAGAATTGAAAATGAGAGAACCAGGCACTTGTGACTTACATTTATATTAGCTACTCAGGAAGCTGTGATTTCAGGATCACGGTTCCAAGCCAGCATGGGTAGGAAAGTCTCTATGAGACTCATCTCCAGTTAACCACCAGAAAGCCAGAAGTTGGCTCAAAGTGATGAGTGCTAGCCTTGAGTGGAAGAGCTCAGGAACAGCACCCGAACCCTGAGTTCAAGCCCCACAATTGATTTAAAAAAAAAAAAAAAAAAGCGTCTGTGGTCAGGCCGCCTTTCACCATTGTGGGCTCTGAGAAAACTTATCTTCCCTCAACTTGCCCTGTGGGGTTGGTCCCACTGCTCAAGAGTAGCAGTTCATCTCTGTGTCATTTCTGGGAGAACCAGAGGGGTGGAAAGGCCGCCTATATGCAAGTGGGCATGGTAGGAGCTCATGACTGCAGGGCAGATGGGGTTGTGTAGACACGAGGACAATGCTGGAGGACCCAGAGCCCAGGAGAAAGCCCCAGCTGAGGCAGGGGAAAGCTGTAGGTGGGCTACATATTTGGCCCTGCCTGGCCTGTTTGAGATCAGGCAGCATGAAGGGCCAATGGTGATGGGTTCTTGGCCCGTGAGCCCCACCCACTGGGAAGAACAGTGTTAATGATTGACTATCCCATGCCCACTGTATGTTGAAGGGAGGCTGTGTTCCTTTAATGATGGTGGGCTGTCTGTCTTAGAATCCTGGTCTGTACCTTCATCTGTTCTATCTCAAACATTGCCCATGGCTTGTTGGACTACTACTGTGGGCATAACGAGTGCCACAGGACAGACACATCCTGGTCTGTCCTCCCTGCAGCCAGGCTCTGGCCTAGACTTCCCAGTGGGAGGCCTCACCCATGTCCTGCTCTGACATGGAGGTGGCCCATTCTCTGCCCTGCTGTTGAGCTGTAGCTACAGCACCATCTTATACAGTATGCAGTGCTGGAGCACCTTGGCTGCAGACTTTAGGATGCCCCAAGGAGCTCTGCTCCCTGGGGTCTCATCCCAGCAGCCATACAGTTGTTTCTTTTTGGTTTCCTGCCTTGGACCATTTGTTAAGGAGCCATTCACGTGATGGTGGTGGGATGGAAGGGGTTCCTTTTTCTTGGGTTCTAGGCATCCTGATGTGGTGCCAGGAGTGAGGGCTGCTGGAGACCCAGCCCTGGCTTATGTGTGTCCCTCCCTCTCCCCAGCATTCCGGGCCCTCCTGCAGATCCGGGCTGTGCGGAAGAAGCCAGGGGCCCTGTCCCCCATCTCCTTCAGCCCCGTTCTGGCCCAGAGTGTGGACCATGATGAGCACTCTGTAAGTGCCTTCCTCTGCTCTCCTTATCGGGCCACTGGGTGGGGGTGGCCTCTGGGGGAAGCTGTTGGGGGCCAAGATTGTTGTCCTACTGACAAGAGCCTCAGAGGCAGGCTTGGACCTTGCTGAGCTCCCACCAAAGGGTGGTACCCTTGTGTCACCTGTAGCCTACCATAAGGGTGGCAGTCACATTCTTCTGAAATGTGCCCTGCCTGCTGGCTGGCCACAACCTGAGCCCAAAAGCCCCCTCTGTGGGGGACTGCACAGAACTACTGAGAGAGACTAAGTTTAGAGAGAGCTGGCCACAGAGAGATACTCGGGCTGGGATTTGGGGGGACTGGGAGGAAGGAGAGCAGGACTGGATTCTTCCACTGTGGAGGCTGGTGAGGCAGGGCCTGATTGGACTCTGCTGGCCATGTGGATCCTCAGAGGCGCTTGCTGGGCTCTCTCTGCATTCAAGCTGCTGGGGCTAGTGGCTCATGAAGGCCCTGCCTGCCCTCGAGGAGAGAAGTAGTGAGCCTTCAGGCTCTCCCTTTGTATCTGGAGGTTCCTCCCACCTCCTGTGTTCACTCAGCCGCCCAGCAGGTGTGATGTGCCTGCCCATGGATTGTGTCTCTTGAATGCCCAATATTTAGATTTTCTTTCAAAGTCTGAGGTGGTTCTGCAGTTGGTACAGAGGTGGAGCTGTCCTCAGGAGGGTTTTCCATCTGAAGCCCGCACCAGGTCCCAGTGGGCTGACCTCACTGACTGGACCCGTCAGCACTCAGCTCAGGACCCCACCCCAGCACCCGTGTGTTGGTTTTGATTTAGGAGCACCAATGTTTCCCAGGGGCACTCTTTGCAGTTCCAAGAGGAATAAGACTTAGGTGGCATCTGCCCCTCGAAAAAGGAGTCTAAGTTCAGAGGGACTGGCTGGCAGCAAAGGCAGTGGCTGTGTTGCTGCTTGGTTTTGCCCCTCCCAGGTTCTGGCCTGGTGGCTGAGGATTGGACCAGTCCTCGGGCCAGCATGGTCCCAGGAACTGCCTTCCCCCTAGGGAGGGAACCACGTTGATGAGCTTGGCTTAGGCTCCCAGCCAGGGTCACCCCACCTGGCCGAGGCCTGCTATTTGGGGGTGGCCAGAGCTAAAGGTTGGTTGGGTGTTGTGGGTAAGGACTGTTCCCACCCCTTGCTGCTCTGAAGGGACCCCTGCTGGGCTCTGCGAGCCAGCCCACAGCCTGGCAAGATCTTGCATTTTCTGTGGGCCTGAGACTGGCTGCACCAAGTGTGCAACATGGAGGGCAGCAAACCAGAGACCCCGCCCTGCCAGCTGAGCCCCACGTAGGGTGGTGGTTATAAAACACATGATTTTTATCTTGACAGTGTCCTTTTAAAAAATCAAAGTCGCACCCCGCCTCACTGGCCAGCAAGAAACCTAAAAGGGAAACAGTAAGTGTGCTTAGTCCACGGCTCTGGTTCTGCCCGCACCCCTATTAAGCCACTGGCAAGTGGGAAGCCGTTTTCACCCCAGGCTGAAATCTTCGATTAACTCACTCTGTCACATCCGCTCTCCCCAGCCCTGGCGGCATTCCCTGCCAAGAAGGGAATTTTGTGGAACAAGCAAAGCTCAAGGTCTGTTGGCAAAAAGCCAGTTTCCTGGTTCTGCTGTAGGCAGCCAGCCGGCCTCAGGCAGCACCCCTCCTCGCCAGCTTTGCTCTGTCCTGGCTCCCAAGTGCCCCCTTCCCCCCGTTTCCCTTTTTTATTTTTTATTTTTCTTGCTGGCAGTGGAATGGATATTGAAGGTGGAACTAATTTTGTTATTTTTTGCAGACTGCATTCCCCATGCATGCTTGCTGGGCTTGCATCCCTTGCTCCCTGCCCCTTGGAGTTTGGCTCTTTGGGCTGAGGACTGGTTTTCTGGCATGGGAGAGAGAATGCAGGTGCCAGCCAGGCCAGGCCTCTCTTCAGCCTCTGCTGACCTGGGCAGGCCCAGTTGAAGCCCTCTGGACCTTGATGTGGTCTGGAGAGGTGGGAGTTGCTTGAGAAGCAACCCAGAGTTTTTTCCTTTCTGGAGGGGGTGAAGGGCTCAGAGCAGTTCTTTAAGTTCAGTGCAGGGGAAAACGGGGTACAGGAAGCAGCAGGGACCTGGTGCCTACCTGTGGCCCCTAAAATGCTTTTCCATCCTCTTTCCTCAGTTAGGCTGGAGCCTCAAGTCAGAGGCTCTCTGAGCACCTAGCCTTTACCTTGTGTCATGAGGGGTGAGCTGGGGTAGCCTTGTGGCTGTTCCCTGGAGCCTGGAACTTTCTGAAATCTCCTTTGGCCTGTCCATTCTGTGCACTCCCAGCCAGGGGCAGCAATGGCTCTCACTCTCATGTCTCACCTCCCAGGTCAGGGCTCCTGATGGTAGCGCGGGCGATGGCTCTCGCCCCCGGCATGGCTTGCTTCCCTGCTCTCCCTGCTGTAACTAACCCACGCACCTTCTCTACCCTTGCAAGGCACAAACAGAAAGCCAGGGGAGCTGGCTGAGGACAGACATGGTTCTTACATATGCCTTCTTACCTGGCATCCCGGGCACTTGGGTGGCAAGGTGTCTCCAGCTGGGTGTCAAGGGAGCCCTGGGTAGGAGGGCCTCAGGGCTCGAGGGAGCTCGTGGCAAGGCAGGGGGATGTTCAAGTCCAAGTATAGGAGATTTGCAAAGGGGGGTGGCTGAGTGGAATGTCCCTGAGACATAGGCCCAGTTTCTGGGCTTTGTGGCTGCCGGCCAGCTCCCCTGATGGCCCCTCTTCACCTGCCCTTGTACCTGCAGAGTGCCGACAGTGTCCCGCCCGGCTACGAGCCCATCTCCCTGCTTGAAGCACTTAATGGCCTGAGGGCGGTCTCTCCAGCCATCCCTTCGGCTCCCCTTTATGAGGAAATCACATACTCTGGTGTCTCAGACGGTCTGTCCCAGGCCAGCTGCCCCCTGGCTGGGCTTGACCGAATCCTGGAAAGCAGCCACCAGAAGGGCAAGCCGAGGAGCAAGTCTCCAGACAGGTGAGGTGGTGCCTGGCCTCCCTCTAGGAGTAGAGGGGTAGAGGGGGAGTGCGCCTGTGTGTGAACCTGTGAGGGCGATCTGGCTTGACAGCTTCCTAGCATGTCTTGTTTGGTGTTCATCAGGACTCACCAGGCCCACTAGTGGGGCAGTCTTGGGCACAGTTACCCACAGCAGGTATACAGTAGAGTAGCTGGGTGGAGGCGGAAGACTTGCTGCCCTCCGCCCCTGGGTAGGACGTGAAGCATGTTCACATCACTTGCTGTGCCCATGGCAATGTCTTTTCTAGGCTTTAGCTGGGCCTGCAGGTGCAGACCCAGAGGCTTCCCCAACTACAGTCCTCAGGCTGCTCGGGCAGCTGGGGCTCCGCTGGAGGCTAGGAGGAGTGGCAGGCAGCTCTGTCACACTGCCTCCCTCCCGTGCATTAATCTTTCTAATAGGAAAGTGTAGGGAAGTTTTAGTCCTGGATACTCTGCTAAGATCCAGAGAATTTTAGTTTGAAGGTAGTCAGGGACAGAAAGTCCAAGATATAGCACCTCCAAAATATGCCAGCCAAGCAGACAAAGCATTGAGCTCAAGCCCCAGTATGGGAAAAAAATTTAAAAATGGCTGGGTGCCAGTTGTTCATGCCTGTAACACTAGCCCCTCAGGAGGCTGAGATCTCAGGATTGCAGTCTGAAGCCAACCTGGGGAAGAAAGTGAGACTCTTATCGCCAATTAACCACTAGAAAACCAGAAGTGGTGCTGTGGTTCAAGCAGTAGAGTGCCACCCTTGAGCCTTGAGCAAAAAAGCTCGGGCACAGCGCCCAGGACCTAAGTTCAAGCCCCATGACCAAAAAAAAGTCTAGTGAAGCCTGGATGTGTTCAAACCTTAATCCCAGCTTCTTAGGAGGCCATGATCAATATTTCAATTTTACCAGCTCAGGTAAAAAGTAGTGAGAACCCCATCCCTTCAGCAAGGCTTGGGAGCAGATTCCTGGGGGCTCTACTACAAAGGAGGCCAGAGGTAGGAGGAGCAGAGTCTGAGGTCTGCCCTGGTCAAAGAATGCCGGAGCCAGCACCAGAGCTCACGCTTGTAATCCTTATCTACTCGGAAGGCTGAGGGCTAAGGATCATGGTTCAAAGCCAGCCTAGGCAGAAAAGTCTGTTGAGATCTTTTGATCTCCAAGAAACCACCCAAAATCCAAGAGTGGAGCTGTGGCTCAAGTGGTAGAGTATTAGCCTTGGGCAAAAAAAACTTCACTGACACGGGGTGGGGGGACCCATAACAAAAACCAGACCGTACCTGAAAAATAGCCAAAGCAAAACAAAGCCTGGGAAGGTAGCTTGAGTAGTAGGGCACCTTCTTAGCAAGTGGAAGACCTTTAGTTCAAATCCCTGTACTACCAAAAAGCCACACAGCAATCCCACCTGCTGCTTTCTACCCAGGGCTCCACTATCAGCAATTTTTCTTTCTTTTGGAGCCTGTGTTCCCTAGGCTGGCTTTGAACTGGAGTTCCTCCTACCTCGGCCTCCCCAGTGCTGGCATTATAGGTGTGTACTACCAAGCCTGGCTGTCTTCTCCTAGAAATAAGAGGATGCTGGATCTGCCCCGGTATCCCTCTCTGGACCTTTGTCAGGCATATGTGGGTCTGCAGGGGCCACAGGGCCAGAGAGGTGTCTTGTTCTTTGAGCATAAGGTGTTCTAGTCTTTGCTGACACAAACCTCTCCCCAGGGAATGTCTTTCCCATGATGGGTTAGCAGAGATCACCCTGATTAGAATCAGGTTCAGGATCTTCCCAGTGTGTCTTGGGTGGATCACTGCACCTTATCCAGCCATCCTCCAACCACCTGTGGACTCTCATCTGTCCCCAGCACCCTGAGGTCCCCATCATCTCCCACCCGTGAGGAGGAGGAGAAGCTCTCGGAGACCTCAGATGCTCCTGTCCCTTCGGGTGTCTTGGAGCCAGCGCTGCGGGAGAGCAGCTCCCCTGAGGTGAGGCCTTGGCGGTGTTATCACGGCATCAATCCTCAGTCTGAGTCCCTACCCCTAACCTACCTGGGCCCTGCCCTGGGAGGTCGTGGCCATCCTGTGACCCACCTCTGTCTTCAGCATCACCCTACAGACTACAGAGGCCCACCTGGCCCTCAGTGACTTGATTTTAGTCTGTGATGCCAGCAGCTGCCCTCAGCTATGCCTGCTCCCAGACCAGCAGTCTGGTGCCAACCACAGCTGCTGGTGCCAGCCCCACCACCCGGTTCAGGCCTTTCCTCTTTCCCCCCCTAGAGCTTCAGAACAGAAGAAGTTGAGGAGGCATCGTTAAAGCAAGGTGAGCCCTTCCTTGGCCTGGGCCAACTTCCTAGCTCTCCGGGGGACAGTCCGCACCCTGTGAGGCTTCCCACTTTCTTGCCTCATCGGCCCAGGCTTCTTTGGAGCCCCATGCACAGGGCCTCTTTGGCTAAGCCCCCCGCCCTGTGTGTCCAGGGAGGGATGCATGGGTGCATGGGGCGAGCACCCTCTTGTTCAGGGGTTTGCTGACTTTCCTGGCCATTGCATTCCTAGTTGGAGGAGAGGACACTGGCACTGGCCCTCAGCTCCATGTATTCTGAGTGCCAGATGTCTGGCTGCTGTCCACCTGTGGCGCTGAGCCTCCCCCTGCTGTGTTGTTCTTGGACATGATGAAATCAAGGCAGAGGGAGGCCTTAGGCCACTTGACTTGGAAGTGACAGGGCTGAGAGGTGGCCCTGGGTGGTAGCTAGGCCACTTGGTTCCATCTTCCCAGTGATTTCTAGCCATCCACATATGAGGCCTTTGGGCTGCTGGGCCGTGCCCTCCGTTCTCAAACTCCTAGGCCAGTGCTCTTGTGGGGGTGAGTGGGGGTGTTCCCCAGCAGCAGAGCTGTCACTCCAGCCCCTCTGGGTGCTACTGCCCTGCATGTGTGGTCTGGGAAGAGGTTGGACCAGAAGTTGGACCTTGCTGGGGTGTTCAGGAAGTTGCTCAGCCTTGGGACCTTGGTTTTCCCTTTCAGACTCCCAAGATCCAAGGAAGTGGGGGCCCATCCCTCTCCTGAGGGTGCTGTCAGCCATGCTGGGGAGACAGGTCCAGCCTGTGTGCCACTCGCATGCCTTGGCCCCTTCTGAGGCCCTGCCTGCCCTTGTGTGCAGATCCCTGTGTTGGAAAGAGAGAAAGAGGGGCCAGAAAGAAAGGGAAATGTCCAGCTTTGAGGTCCCTGGAGAGCTGGTGGGCTCAGGAGGAAGTTGACCAGGGCCAGGCCAGGGCCTTTGAACCAGAGGCCTGTGCTGGGACCTTCCCTTGACTGTTGGTTCTGATGTTGCTTCTCCTCCTGCCTCAGGGAGCCGCGTGCCCTCCATCGAGGACGTCCTGCAGGATGGCAGTCCCCAGAACCATGGCTGTGGCCCAGCTGGCCCTCCTGCTGACATCTACCTACCAGGTAACAGTGCTCTGTCTTCAGAGCACGGGGGTTGCTTTGAGCCCTTGGGTGGGGGGGGGGGAGGGAGAGTTCAGGAGCCCAGTTCTTCTGCCTGGCTCTAGGTCCTGCTCCTTCCATTCCGCAAAGCAGAACTCAGCCAAGCCCAGGTCTGTGTCCTGTCCTGCAGGCCTGGTTGCTGGAGCAGCACCTGTGTCCCAGGCCCCTTCCTACCTGGAGCTGAGCTGACTTGGCTTGGGAAGGCAGGATGAACTGCTTGTAGACAAACACAGCCATCTCCCCTCTGCCTCCTGCTGGCGGCTACGTGCTCAGTCCAATCCGTCCTGGCTGGGGTCACTGTCTTCACCCATCCCTGGTCTGTGGCAAGGGGGCCGACAGCAGGGACCCTCTGTCCCTGGAGCTGTAATTGGTGGGGAAGGAGAGGCCAAGGGCCATGCTGCAGGAGGCAGGGAGGGTCCTGCTGGGCAATCGGAGCAGCCACCTCAGCCTCAACTGCCCCAGGCTGGCCTAGGCCCTCTGCCCAGATGAAGCAGCATTTCCCCTGCCAGGGAGGACAGAGGTGCTGGCACCTGCTAGGTGGGGCAGGGACGCAGCGTCTTGCTTCTCTTCTCTTTTTCTGAAGGCTCAAGCTAGGATCTCAACTCGACTCCTCTTCTGGGATAAGATTTTCAGCTTCAAATCCCAGGCCCCCAAGTCAGGGATGAAGTGAAGGCTCTGAGATCCTGGTGCCAGCCCCAGTATCTGGGCTTCTGGGGTCAGGACAAACAGCATGTCCCCTTCAGGACATTCAGTAGAGAGAGCCCTTTGCTCTCTCTGGCCTCATGGGCTACCCTGCTTCGGCCCCCCGCAGAGGCCTGGGCCTGGCCATCAGGCAGGTGCAGTGCGGTTTGCGGGGATTTCCCAATGACCACAGTGACTGACAGCCGGCACACCCTGGAGGGGCAGTGTTCTAGTCAGTTCTTTGAAGGACTTTAAGTATATAAGCGAGGTGAGGGTGGGGATGGGTTGGAGCTCCAGCTTCAGGTGCGAGTTCCGATCCTGCAGGCAGCCCGGGTCTCCCTGGTCAGCTGACATCTAGGAAGCCACCCCTCCCCTCTGGTGGCTGCACACAGAGTACCTGTGCCTTCCAGTCTTCAGGTCCATCGGGAGGGCAGCAGGCAGTGGGCTGCGCAGGGCGGGGTCGGGTAGGGGCAGCCGAGGGCCTGTGCCTTGGCAGCAGCGGGTGCCAGAACAGCTGGAAGGACACCGCATGGTGCGGGGCCAACCCAGCCCCACCAGCCTTGTTCTTTAAATTGCTCTTGTGCACAAAGGAGGCCGGCAGCCCAGACCTGTCCTTCCCCTTGGCTCAGACATGTCATGTACACCTGCATGGTTGCGCCATCCAGTCTACTAGTGTTTGTCACTTGACAAGCCCTGAGCACCTTTCCATGAGTGTAAGAACGCACACTTGGCATCCTGTCCTCTGACACCCATGGTCCTCTAGATGGACGCAGCCTTTCTCCACCTCCTGGGTTCCCTAGAGCTGGAGAAAGGGAGGCCAGGGACCAGCAAAGTACTGAATGCTTAAGTACTGCCACCTTGGCTCTGTGGCCTGGCTTCTGAGGGCAGAGGGGACTGTGCCCACTGTGCCTCCCACATGTCCTGTGGCCGGGGAGCAGGCGGATCTGCAGCCCTGTGCTGTCCCTCTCTGCTAAAGCTTGGCTGGTCTGGCTCCGCTCTTCTGGGGTGTAGCTGGTAGACGTGTGGGGTTGTTTGTAACCCACCCGCCCTTGGTCCCAGCGTCGGTGCCTTAGCTGTGGAACCCTGGTCCATGGTGCGCACCTGCTAACCGACCTCGTCTGTCTCTCCCTCCTCTGCGCAGCTCTGGGGTCCGAGTCCTGCTCTGTTGGTATAGAGGAGTGAGCGGGTATGTGACCTTTCCTACATGCTTGGGGTGGCTCTGCCGGGTGTCCCTGGAGAGAGGAGACCCTCGCTTCCCCTGAGGGCTTCCATCTGCTTTTAAGTTTATGTGCCTCTGTGTCTTCCTGGGGTCCCGGATCCAGAGCCACCACCAGCCACTGCCCTTTTGGCCCCAATAGGTGCCCTCATGGGGCCCTGGCTCCTGCATCTGAAGTTTCCCCATGAGGATGGGTGCCTCGGGAGGCTCTTGCAGAGCATGGGGTCCCCACAGTGGTGACCCAGCCCAGGGGTGCCAGACTGCCATCCACAGTGGGAGCCATGGGGCACAGAGTGGTGTTGGGGCTGCTCCAGCCTCGCCAAGCCTGTGTGTATCCCCTCAGCTGATCCCCAACAATCCTGCCTTGGACAGGCCCCACCCTGCCCGGGTGGCTCAGTGATGGTCAGGTCCGCCTGAGCTGTGCCAGCTCCTCTGTGTGGAGGACGTCCATCCTCACGGCCTCAGACTGGCGAGCAGCCTTGCTTCCTGTCCAGAGGGCAGACCCTGCCCTCCTCACTTTGTCAGTCCAGCCTCTGGCCATGGCATATCCTTGGGGGCTGCTGGGCTTAGCCTGCCATTGCTGTGGCCTGTCTTTCCTGTCCCTGGAACCTTCTGGGACAGTAGCATGTGAACAGTCTGCTGTGAACTGTGAGAGGTTAGAGGTACCCTCCTCAGGTGGCCCAGATGGGTCTTACAGAGGCCATTCCCAGGGCCCCCCAAGACCTAGGCAGATGCTGAGATCTCTTCCTGAGGGTTCCCAGCAGGCCTTGAGTGCTGGCAGTCTGGCCTGCAGAGCCTGTCTGGGCACTGGGCTAGTGTCTAGGCCTCTAAGCTATGGCCTCTGACAGCCAACCTGAGTCAGGTCGGTTGCTGCGTCTCTTGTTGTGGAGGCTGCTTGTGTGTTCCCACACTTGCTCCGGTGCTCCTTGAGCTCTGCTTCTAAACTGTCCTTCCTGAAGCAGTCCCCAGACACTGGCATGAGGGGGCCGCGGTCCCTGTAGGCAGCAGGTGGCAGGGTGCTGTGGTTAGCTGTGAGCAGCAGAAAGCCCACCTCAGGCCTGACAGTGTGGAGCTGTCTCAAGTAGAGAACTGGGGTGTGGTATGTGCCCCACAGGAGCACATGGGGAGATGAGGGGTGGAGAGGGAGCAGCAGTCGTACCTCCTTCCCTCCTTTTGCTGGCTCACTTTGGGGCTCACAAGGACAGCTCAGCTCCTGCCCAGTCAGCTCGGTCCAGCTCTGCGCCTCCACCAGGGATAGGGTGGCATCCTGGGCTTCTGGGCTTCCTAGGCTCTGGAGGGAGCCAGTGGGGTGTGGTCCGTGGCTGGGTCTGACTTCACCTCCCATGTTCCTACCCACAGGATGGTCCACCTCCATGGAGACACCCCACGGCCTCGGCACCACCGGCCCTCCCTGGCCTCCACGCGGTGGCTCCAGTCCAGAGCCTGGGCCCACTGAGCTCACCCCACTGTGAGCCCAGCCCAGCTGACAGCATGGAGCCCTCAGCCCCCCGGACCTTGCTGAGGGGCTTCCCTGAACCCCAGCACGATCCTGGCCTCTCCTGTCTGTGCACCTCATGTGACTACCAGACTGCGAGGGGCCACCGTGACCCTGGATCAAAGAGCACAGTGGACTGCCCCCTCTGCACCCCCTTTTTCTATGGTCGATCTATTTGTAATGGTACAAATGAAGGACAGCAGCTTTCTACCCGGGCTCTCGGGGCCTCCCACAGAGGCCAGGTTGATGCTCCAAGAGCTCAGCAAACCAGCAGAAGAGACGGTACTGAAGGGTTAAGTGCTGTCTGTAGACATTCGGGAAGCCTTTGGGAAGCCTGGCTTGTAGTCAATGAAGGAACCGTGTCTGTCCGAGCTGTGTGTGCGTCCTCACAGCTGCCTGGCTGTCGCCAGTTTCATCCTTTGGTGGCCTTGCTGGCATTGGGAGGCCCCACCTGCCCTGCCCTGCCCTGCCGCCCCCTCCCCTGACCCTTGGGCACCTAGCACCTGCCCTGGTTGCCCTGCTTGCCTGGGCAGCACCATGCAGCCTGAAGAGGGGGCAGTGCCACACCACACTGGTAGTGGGTGGTATTGAGAGCCTGGGCCCCATGCGCTGCATAAATAAGGTCCTGACCTTATCTCAGCTGTCCCCCATGGTCAAGGCATTTCTGCTTACTTGGTGGCACTCCTGGGGAGGGACCTCCCCCCCCCTCCCATTGCCAACTAATGCCCCCTTGCCTTTCTCACTGATGGATTCCACCCGAGGAGGAGGGTTCTGGTATGATGCTTGCACCTGTGCGTATTGCCATTGCCAGTACTGGGGCTTGTATTCATGGCCTGGTGCTCTTGCTCATGCTTGTTAACAGCTGGTGCTTTGCCACTTGAGCCATGCTTCCAGCCTGGCTCTTTGCTGGTGAATTGGGAAATGGAGTCTCAAGGATATTTCTGCCTGGGCTGGCTTTGAACTTTGACCTTCCAGGTAGCTAGGATTACAGGCATCAGTCATAGGTGCCCAGCAGTGATGCATGCTTTAAGGTGACTTTTCAGTAGAAAGGCAAAGGTAGCATCTGGCACTAGTGCCCATGCAGAACTTAGAACTTCCCCAGCCCATCCTGGAGCCAGTGCTGGGAGTGGCGTGGCCTGCAGAGGGAGCGGAGCTTGCCTTGATGCTTAGGGCATCTGGAGCCTGGCTTTGTCCCGTGAGATGCTTGAAAGGAGATGCAGCTAGTGGCCTACTTGATCTCTGAACAGAACAGTGTCTACACGCCCAGCTGCCTGCTACACACATGCGCGTTTACACACGTGTATACACGCGTACACACGAGCATGTGCGTGCATGCTCATTCCCTGCTTGGTACTGGTGCCAGTACTTTGAAGGATGGGATGCAGACTAGCCTATCTCGGACTTACACGTGCTATCATTTGTTGTACTCTGGCTAGTTTTTGGTTCGTTTTTACTGTATATTTATAGTAATAAAACCATGCAGCAGTATCCTGTCTGGCCTTCTGTGGTGCAGCGTCAGAACACTGGGTGCCTGGTGGAGGTTCCTGAGCTCTTGGCCTGCTCCAAGCCCAGGTGAGGATGTACGAGGTGTCCCACTGGTGTTTTGTGTCCTCATTGCTTACTGATTCTGGCCAGGAGCTGTTCAGTCTCCTCAATAGGTGGTAAAGGTCCCAAGTCTCCAGGGGTGCATGTTGTTCAACCCTCATCTCCACCTAGTCCGTGCCATGTTTACTAAGCACCTACTAAGTGTCAAAGGAGGGCAGAATCCACATGGTCTGGGTCCCTGGCCACTTGCATTTCAGTTGATGAGATGCTGGACCAACAGATTCTTAGGCTTTTACAGTTTGGTTCCACTTAGGAAAGGCAGTGGGGTGATGGGTGAAGTTACACCCGTGTCTCTGAGATGAAACAGCCGTGCTGCACGGGCAGTTCACCTTGCAGTTCAGCTTCCAGGCAGCTGTGCGAGCACCTGGGTTCAGCAGCAGGAGCGAGCCTTGTGTGCCCTCTGGAAAATGAGGAGGGAAGTTGGGCAGAATAGCCTTGGGCCTCGTTAAGTGCTTGGTGTTTATACAAGGGGTCCTCAAGAGGTTTGAGGTCAGATTTCTAAGCGTGGGAGCAATATACCGGCATCACATGGAGGATACTGGTTATCTCAGAATGGGCTGCAGCCTATCCTGGAACTGCTGCTTGGCACTTGTGCCCCTGCCCAGGAAGCAGCCTGCTAGCAGGGTTGTGAGCACCCACAGCTCCATGGTAAATACAGTTGGAGCTGCCTCAGTAGGTTGCTCTCTGAATCCCTTGAGGCAGAGGTGTTAGGGGCCTATCCATCCCCTACAGCTGCTCTTGTGGGTGGGCGTGGAGGGGCAGGGTTCCAATGTGGCTGGCCAGGCGCATGAGTTCTTGCATAGGCCACACTGGATCTTTCTTCCTCAACAGATCTGGTGCCTTTATCAAAGCCTGGTGGGGAGGGACAGACACAAGGGAGCCTTCTCCTGGGGCCCCGTGTCCACAGATCTGTTGCTGCTTGTCAGGAGTGCCCACTTTAGATGGGGGCACTCTTCCCTTTCAGACATGATCACACCCTGAGTCCAGCTTCCCCTGCCAGCCCCAGATGTTTCTGTAAACCCTAATTCATCCTGGCGGATGGCCACAACATGGGGAGAGCTTACTCAGACCCTCACTGCTCTTCTCTGCTGAGAGGCAGAACAGGGTCTGGCCGCACTGTGGTCCCCACCCCTAGGTACACATCCTAAGGGCAGGAAAATGGCGCTTAGTCCCTGCTGAGAGCCTATCCCAGTGCTTGAGGCCTAAGGGTTTTTCCAGCATGAAGACAGTAAGTGCAGGGCAGGAAAGTAAGGCATGGAGGAGGCGGCCTCCCTACAGAATCCGACCTCTTAGCAAGTGCGGGCCTTCATTCTAGGAAGCCTCAACTCCTGTACTAGCTAGCCCCTTTTGTCAGAGACGTGGGGCCTGGGGAGGACCAGGCAGAGTGACCAGAACAGGAGCTGTGTCCTCGGGTCCGGCTGAGCAGCGAGTGCCTTGGCGCCTTGTGTGGTTGCAAGGTCACGTGGCCATTGTGGCTGGCCGGTCCTGGTCAGGTTCACCGAGAGCAGTCGGCATCCTTGGGGGTCGGAGCTGTCGTCTTAAGCGGAGCTCGCCCCGTTGCGTCTTGGGAGTGGTAGTATTGGAGGATCGGGCTTCCTGCTTGCATTCTGCGCACTGGGACTGAGTCGGTGGGCGGGGCCCGCATGCATGGGTGCTCACGGATTGGCCAGGCAGCGGGGTGGAGCCGCGCATGCTCCTAGAAGCGTTGACTGGCCGTGGGGACCGCTAAGATGTCGGCTGTGGCCGTTCCGGAGCTGAAACAGATCAGCCGGGAGGAAGCCATGCGCCTGGGACCAGGCTGGAGCCACTCGTGCCACGCCATGCTGTATGCCGCCAACCCCGGGCAGCTCTTCGGCCGCATCCCTATGCGTTTCTCTGTGCTGGTGAGGACCCGGGCGGGGGGCGGGGGCCGGGGCGCCCGCCACCCCCGCCGCCCCCGCCCGGATGACCCGTGCTCCCTTGCAGATGCAGATGCGCTTCGATGGGCTGCTGGGCTTCCCTGGGGGCTTCGTGGACCGACGCCTCTGGTCGCTGGAGGATGGGCTGAACTGGGTGCTGGGGCAGGGCCTGGGCGGCCTGCGCCTCACCAAGGCTGACTACCTGAGCTCACACCTGACCGAGGGCCCGCACCGCGTCGTGGCGCACCTGTACGCGCGGCAGCTGACGCTCGAGCAGCTGCACGCCGTGGAGATCAGCGCCGTGCACTCCCGCGACCACGGCCTGGAGGTGGGGCCTCCGCCCGGGCCCCGCCCCCCGCCCCGGGGTTTGGCTCTGGCGCTGCAGAAGGCACCGAAGGGTAACACGTCCCCCTGAGGGTCCTCTGGGGGGACGGGTGGAACTGGGGCGCCCTCAGGGCTGTGTTACGTCTGCCTTGCTGCCTGCCATTGCCAATCCTGGGAGTGGGGAGTGGGACTGGTGGGAGGGCGGGATGGGGATGCAGTGCCTGAGGCGGGGAAAGGACTGGGAAGGGGACTGGCCAGGCTATTGCTCTGGGGATTTGTGAGCCCAGTCCACGGGAAGGCTGGAAAACGGGCGGGCGGGACATGCATGGGCGAGCCTGGGAACTTGGCTGGGGAGATGGGATGCCCAGCTCCAAGGGTTGGGCCACCTCCAGACCCTACCAGCACCTCCCCTTTTCTGGCTGTCCCAAAGCATAGGTTGTGGCCCCAACTCTGGCATTGTGTCCTGCAGGTGCTGGGGCTGGTACGAGTCCCCCTGTACACCCAGAAGGACCGGGTTGGAGGCTTCCCCAACTTTCTGAGCAATGCCTTTGTCAGCACTGCCAAGTACCAGCTCCTGTTCGCCCTCAAGGTGCTCAACATGATGCCGGCGGAGAAGCTGGCTGAGGCCGTGTCCGCAGCCACAGAGAAGCAGAAAAAGGCCCTGGAGAAGCTACTCCCTGCTTCCTCCTGAGGGCCTCGGCCGCCCTCACCTTCCCCCGGGCTGCATTTGTGCCCATGGGCCCTGGAATTCCTGTGAAGTGTGCCTTCTAGCCTGGTTTTGCACCCCAGTCTTGACTGAACTGGATGCGCAGTCTCTGGGGCCCAGCTGCCCGCTCAGGTTGGTCAGTGGGGTAGGGGGTCCAGGATGCTTTCATCCCCCAGGCTGTCCAGGAGGCCGCTCTCAGCTCAGCTCATTCCCAAATCCTTCCAGAGGCAGCCAGGACCTGTGCCGGCCTGGGGGGTAGGATTTTGGTTGTTGGGTTCATGGTGTGTAAACTGTGGGTGAGGTTTCAAAGGGGCTCTGCTCTGTGTACATGGCTTGCTTCCCGAGGGCTGTGAGGGTCTTGTGGCCCCAGCTCTGTGGGGTTGAAGGATGATGACAATAAAGTCCCTCCGTGCTGCTCAGTGTGTACATGTGGTCGCACAGGGCCCGGCCCTGCTTGTACGCATGAAGTTTGCTAGGTGTTCTCCAAGCAACTTTCAAGTCGGATTCCACACAATTGTGGGACTCAAGCAAGGTGACCCACCCCACAGGAACAGGAGCCTGGGTCTCAGGACCACAGCCAAACCCCCAAGTAGGTGTTTCATTTTATTTTCCAACAAATGACACTTTCTGGGTGTCCCAGTCCTTGGACCCATAAAAGGTCAAACCTCAGTGTGGGACCTGTGTTTCTGGGGATGCGCCGTCTCCCCCACACCCGTGCCTGGTCTGGGCCAGAGCAGCCCCCAAGCTTAGGGCCTTACCACTGGGACTCAGGTCCAAGGCCCTCGTCCTGCCTCTGTGCTGGCCTGAGCTGCCTGGTGCAGGCCACAGCCTTGCCCTGTCTGCATCGGGCCCCCTGGACGACCCTGGCCTCTCTAGGACCAGGGCTACTGCAGCCACCTCCTTGCTGCCCTTCTGTCTTGCTGGCTCACTTCAGGGTGGATAGCTCACCCGACGTCATTTCTGAAAACAAAAATGCCTCGTTGAGAAGGGACAGGACGGGGGGCATCCAGAGTAGGCCCTGCTGCTCCAACCTCATGTCCTGGCATAGATGCCGTCCCGGTGGGCAGCTGGACACTCACCGTCCCTTCTCCCAGGCTAGGGTACTCGCCACTTCTCCTTCCCGTTGAGCGCCTGCAGCTTCTCCAGACTCTGGGTCACGGAGCCCAGCACGCGCCCTGAGGGAGTGGTGGGCAATGAGTGCTGGGCCACAGATCTGGTGACGGCAGGGGATGGAGCACTGGGAACCAGGCTGAGGCGACCACGGGAACTGTCTCCTTGCCAGCTGGAAGGAAACCACTTGCTCCTCCCACTCACCCATCTCCTGAACTCCGTCTTCAAAGGCTCCCAACAGCTCGGGGAGACTCAAGGCCCACAGGGACGCATGCCAGCCTTCCGAGCCTGTGGTGCAAAGATGTGCACGGCTGTGTGTCTGCCTTTTTCCCCAAGTCACTGGGCCTAGGAAACCCTCCCTGCTATCCAGAGGCAGTCACGCTCCTCCCCACAGCCAGAAAGACCGGAGATACAAGCCTGGCTCCAGGCAGGTCTCATTCCAGGAAGGAAGGAGGGCTCTCTGGCCACCCAGTCACAGTGCAGGGCTTTTCTCAACCCTGGTGGCTTTGCCTCCCTTCCCCACAGGTGAGGCCATCTCTCCCCTGCAGGCCACTCAGGACGGGGTGCAAGAATGCCTGCAAGACAGGCTGAGCCTGCCAGGAGCTTCACGCCCAGCCCAGCACCAAGGTGCTGCTCTTCATACCTGCTGGCCGAGGTGCGGGGACCGCTGCAGCTATGCGGGCAGGAGGGTCTTGCCTCACTCGGTCTGACAGCTCAGCTTGACAGGCTCTGACAGACAGACCAAGCGCAGGTGAGGCAGGCTGCTGCCAGCTCCCCCCCCCCCCGCCCCCGTATATGTCTCCACCCTGAAGGTCTGGCTCACTCACCGCAGCCGGTCCAGGATGAGGGTGGCATCCTGGGCTAGGGCCTGGGTCACCTCTAGCTGGGTGTGCACGTCCTTGCGGGTGTCATCCTGCTCCAGCAGGCAGCTCTCTACCACGGCCCGCAGCTCCTGCTCCTGAGACACCTGGCCACGCATGGCCTCCACCTCCTCACAGCGCTGCAGGGAAGACACTGGCTAGAGAGGCCAAGCCAGCGGAGGCAGAGGCCTGCCTGGCTGTCCCAGGCCCGAGCTGCCTGCACAGCCTCCACCGTCTTCCTCGTCCACTCTGCTGGGAGCCTGTGCTTGCTCCTTGCCCTGTCCTATGAACTTGGGTGCCGCACAGGTGCTGGCTCTTGGGCAGCCTCTTTCTGCCTCTGCCCTTGCATGCCTGTGTTTCTGGATGCTGCTCTCCCGATACTAGTTGGCCCCTGCCCTCATATGCTGCTCCCCACTTGCCTTGTGCAGCTGGATGGCGAGCTCCTGCATCTCAGCCTCCAGCCGGTCGGCATAAGCTAGTTCCAGGGCATCACTGGGGGGACGGGCACTGCTGTGCCAGCGAGCAATGGCAGAGGTCATCTTTCTTTTGGGTCCAAACAGCCTGCACGGCAGGAGAGTCAGAGGGTCTGTGTCGGCGTCAGCCTTCTGCATGGGGGCCCCTTGGATCACGCTGCACCATAGGCAGCCACTAAGAAACTCCCAGCCCTGCAGGGCCATTGCTGGGGCAGCCCAAGGCCTCCCCCACTGCCCTGGACGACCTGGGCCTCCCCCAGGACACTGTCAAAGGTGAAGCCACACAGGATTCTGGGATGCTCCCTAGGAACCCTTATCCAGGCATGTGTGGACAGTGGATGCGTCTCAGCTAGCCAGGCCTCCAACACCAATGGCTACTGCTGGCCACAGGTACACAGCCCGCCCTCACCTGCGAGAACCAAGGATTTAAAGGACAGCACCTTCTCTATTCCTCCTTGTAGGAGCCACATTAAAGAAACACAAGGGCAGACAGGGTAGAAAATTTCTGCCTGGGGAAAGGCACAGATCTAGAAAAGACCTTTAACCATGGGCTGGCCTTGACTCAAAGGCAGCTCACAGAACCAGTCAAGCCCAAGGAGGGGAAGGAATCTTATTAAATAATAGAAAATGGGAAGAAATAGAACATGGCCCAGTTAAAGGAGAAAAACTAAAACTGTCTAAGACCGATGGCGTGGGCACTAGGTATTATGAACAGCTGACTTGCACACACCTGTAATCCTAGCACTTAGGAGGATTCCAATTTCCATGACAGCCTACATAGCAAGACCTTGTCTCAAGAGCCAAAGCCACCATCTTGACACCCCTTAAGTTGGGTACTGGTAGTGCACACCAGTAATCGTAGCTACTCAGGACGCTGAGATCTGAAGATGGAGGTTCAAAGTCAGCAATTCTCCATCTCCAGTAAACTATGGGACTAGAGGTGCTCAAGTAATAAGAGTGCAAGTGAAACACAAGGCCCTGACACACAAAACAACCAAATAGAGAAAACAGATGAATCCCAATGAAGCTTGATGGAGAGAGCTTGATGGCAGAGGAGAGAACTAGCCATCCTAAAGATAAAACAACAGAAATTGTCTGAGGAACTGCCTAGGGGCTCAGGGGACACGGGAGCCCAGTGAGAGGGCGAGGGGCAGCCTGATGAGCACTAGCGTAAACTCCCCACCTGATGAAAGACGGCACGAACATCCAAGAACACCACATAGGACACAGAAAGGAATGGCTGGACACAATCCCACATTTCCACAAGAGAGACCACAAAGGGCAGGCCACAGAAGAGCATGGCATATATAAGGGATTTGTGATAAAATTACCAGCAGGTTCTCTTTAGGAACTTTAGGGGCTAAGGGCTGATACTCTGTAAACCACGAATTCGCCTGGAACGCTCTCCTTGCAAGTGGCAAGGAGGGAGCCCATGCCCCAGCACTGCCCTGCAGAGCCCAGAAGGTGTGTGGGGTGGCGCCCTGGAGTCAGCAAAGGACCGGAAGTGGAGGCACAAACTTCACTGTGCATGGCATGGCTTCAAGACAAAAGCTTAAGCTATATGCATTTTATATTGACTTTTTTTTTCTGAAACTTAGGGAGAAATGGAAACAAACATTTTCCTGTTCCCATGTAGAAAATAAAGCTCTTAAATAAGAAATCTGTGCTGTAAATTCTTCAGCCTCTGGTGAGACAGTTGCCACGTGACTGACCATAGTGATCATGTGTAGGATTGAGTCTCAGGGCCAGAGCCCGCCCTCCCGCAGCTGCACCAACTCAGGGCCTTCATCCTCTTGTCTAGGTGAGGAGTGAGGGCAGCTCTGCTCTCCTGGGGTGAAGAAGAGGAAGGGGCGCAAGGCCCCTCGGGACAGAACTCACGTGATGCCAATCTCCTTGAGGTCGCTCTCCGTCAGCGTGAGAAAGATGCGCAGGTCCACGTCCTGCTCCTCAAACAGCTGCAGGTACTTCAGACACCCAATCTGCTCCAGCAGCGTGGCCAGGTCCTGGGGGACAAGGTGACAGTGGGAGGTGACACAGCAAGGCCAAGGATTCCTTACTTGGAGCAAGCATGGCTGCCTGCAGGATCCCCCATTTGTAGACAGAGACATGGTGGGTACTGAGAAGGGAAAAATGCCACCAAGAGCCAGTGTTATGCCAGTGCTACTCGCGAATGCTTGGCTCTGCAGAGGGGGTTCTGGAAGCTGCCAAAGTTCCCTGGGTGCCATTTAGGTACTGCCGTGTCTGGCAGGGCTGTCCTTGTCCTGGGTGGAGAGCCCTGTTCTTCCCTCTGCTCCCCAGGATGACCATGTATGGGGGTGGGAGGAGGGGACTCATGCACTCCCCAGCTGTGCTTGGGCGCTGCACTCTGCTGGCACTGTGGCACTGTCTGGTTACTGCCCCCCTCAGATCCCATCGTCTGGTCAACATGGGCGAGGAGCTCCAAAGTGAGCAGAGGATGAGCCACCTGGGAGTAGGGTGTAGAGCCGGCACACACGGGACAAAGGCAGCTGCTCAGGGCTGGCACTGCAGGGCATCACTGGCCCCACTCACACCCTGCCACTGTCTCTGGGGGCCAGCTCTGACTAAGACGTGGGTCACAGGCCATCAGAGGCCTCGGTGCTGGGCTGACTTGGTTTCTATTCCCAACCATGTACAGCCCCCCATGCAGCCAGCAGGTTGTTACCTGGGGTCCTGAGTAGGGGGGCTTCTCTGTCCGGGAGGCAGACTCTGGGGACCGGGCAGCCCCACCAGGGCTGGGCAGCCCCTGGCCGTCACTGCTGCCATGGCGATTCTTGGTCTTCACGTAACTTTTGGTTTGTTTGCGAGCAGAGCTTCTCTGGGTGTGGTCCGAGTCCTGCAGAAGAGCTGTGTGCTGGGGGCAGGTGGGGGCTTGTCGCCCCCAAGGCTGCGGCCATGCCACCCCGCGTGGCTGAGTGGACGGGAGCTGCTTCCACCACCTGCGACGCCCAGGCGTCCTCAGTGACGCCCCTGAGCTCAGCACAGATGCGCATTAGACACCCGTTCATCTGAGTGGGGGCCCAGGCACCCCCATAGTGGGCTGTGACGGGAGGCTCACCTCATTGCTCTCCACAGAGGCTTCGCTGCTGAGCTCCTGGGCTCTCCCCGGGCCCTTGCTGCTGCTGCTCCACACAGCCCCAAGACTGACGCAGACAGCAGGCTCCTCTGCAAATGGGAGACAGGCCTGATGCCGAGTGCTGCCGTGGCCATGTCTTCATGGTGTCCAGACCAATGCACACGGCTTCAGCTCATGCGGGCTTCAGTACGTGCCCACCAAGTCACTGCGGGTTTCTCTGGGAAGACAGCCTTGCTGGCCTTGCCACCGAAACCACCCTGCCTAAGAGACTGTGGGCCAGAAGCTTCCCTCCCATGCCCCATAGCAGAGGAGTTGCTCAGTGAGAATGGGGACAGCAGGGGGAGGGGGGGCGCGTACCCCGGCTGCTGCTGCTGCTGCTCTCCACGTCTCGGTCGTTGATGGGGGAGGTGACGTCCCGGTAGCAGAAGCCATCGCCCTCCAGGGGATCGCTGCCGGTGAAGGTCAGGTAGCCCCGTGGCAGCCCCTGCTCTGTGTGCAGAAGAGGGTGTGTGAACCCCCGCAAGCAGCAGCGAGGACAGAGGTCCTGTGCCAAAGGCCTCGACCTGGTGGGGGCTACTGGGGGGAGGGGACCGGTGCTGAGCAGGGGCCTTGAGACTGCCACTGCACCCCCTCCATGGCAACATGGCTATCTGGGGTTGACAAGTGAGGAAGTAGCTGCAAGGGACCACCTGTCTGTCTCCCTCGGGGCAGCACTTGCCACTGCTTTACACGGGGCATACATGCCTATGCACACATGCACACGCACACATACACACAAAGGCTGGTGCTGTTGGCTCACTCATCAGGAGTGCCTCTGTCCTGGAGGCGTCCATGTCCCCCCATTCCCACCCCCCCCCCCCAGCCACCGGCAGAGCTGGAGCAGAGGGGCTGTGTGTGTCCCTGAGCTGAGCTGCCATCCCACAGTGTGAATGGCACAGGGCTGCATTTGGAGGCCAAGTTTGATTTCCAATTTAAGCTAGCTGGTGAAGGACGTACTGGGAGATCTGAGGGTCTGTCCTGGAGAACGTAGGGACGGCTTTGCCCCAGGACCAGCGACCCATTCAGGGCCTAAGGAAGCTCTGCCCCTCAACACAGGATCTTGGCACGCAAGCCAGAGAGCCCCCAGGAAATGGGGACTGCTCACCATAGCTGGGCTGCGGGGTCTTGCCTCCAAGTCCGATTGCTGTGATCCTGGCCAGGGCTCGTGGTCCCTCGTGGATGCTAAGACCCTTTCGACAGGGCCGGTGTCTCTGTGGAACAGGGCACGATTCGTCTGAAGAGCTCAGATCTTCAAATTTTTCTGCAGGTCAAATATCGGACAAGTTTATCAATTAGTAAACTGGAAGGAAATGATCATAACTAGTATTCGTTTTTGTGTGTGATGGTCCTGGGCTTGAACTCAGTCTGGGTGCTGTCCCTGAGCTTTTTCACGCAATGCTGGCACTTCGCCACTTGAACCAGAGCCTTACTTACCCTTTTTTGGTGGTTACAGATAACGAATCTCACAGACTTTCCTGCAGGGCTGGCTTGGAACCACAACCTTTAGATCTCAGCCTCCCAAGGAACTAGGATTACAGGTGTGAGCCACCACGACTCAACTTACAACTAGTATTGTTTTTTTTGTTTGTTTATTAATTGAACACAAATTTTTTTACAAGATGTTGTGCAAAAAGGGTACAGTTACATAGTAGGGCAGTGTGTACATTTCTTGTGATACCTTACGTCCTGTTTTTCTATCCCTTCTCTAGGTCAGGTAGACATATATACAATATACAATGTATCAAGAACATATACAGTATTCACAGACTTGGTCTCTACTATCTCTCCGTCTCCCTTTGTTAACAGTCATATATCAGGGAGATCATGCCCCTTTGTTTTCTGTGTTCTAGGCTTGTCTCGCTCAACATTATTTGTTCAAGTTCTGACCATTTCCCTGCGAATAACAATATTTCACCATTCCTAATCGCTATGTAGTATTCCATTGTGTATAAGTACCATATTTTTTGGATCCATTCGTCTGTGGAGGGGCATCTGGGTTGTTTCCATATTTTGGCTATTGTGAATTGTGCCACGATAAACATGGAAGTACAAATGTCTTTTTGATATCTTGGTGTTTGCTGTTTAGGATAGATGCCTAGGAGTGGTATGGCCGGGTCATAGGGTAGGTCTATATTGAGCTTTTTGAGAAACCTCCATACTGTTCTCCAAAGTGGTTGTACTAATTTGCACTCCCACCAACAATGGAGAAGGGTTCCTCTTTCCCCACACCCCCTCCAGCATTTGTTGTTGCCTGAGTTCAGAGTATAGGCCATTCTAACTGGGGTGAGGTGGTATCTCAGGGTTGTTTTTATTTGCATTTCCTTTACCACCAGGGATGTTGAGCATTTCCTCATGTGTTTCTTTGCCATTTTTATATCTTCTCTTGTGAAGTCTCTCTTTAGCTCCTTTGCCCATTTCCTAATAGGTTTATTGGGCTTGGAGGGGCTTAGTTTTTTGAGTTCTCTGTAGATGACCGGTATCAGGCCTTTGTCTGTTGCTGTGCTGGTAAATATCTTTTCCCATATCATTGGCTGTCTTTCTATTTTGGTGGCTATGTCCTTAGCTGTGCAGAAACTTTTTAATTTGTAGTAGTCCCATTTGTCAAGTCTTTCCCCTATTTGTTGTGCCCCTGGTACTATATTCAAGAAGTTCCTTCCTGTGCCTATAAGTTCTAGCGTCTTTCCTACTCTGTCCTTCAGTAGTTTCAAGGATTCAGGTCTGATATTGAGGTCCTTGATCCACTTTGAGTTGATCTTGGTGCATGGTGATAGGCTTGGGTCTACTTTGAGTTTTCTGCATATGGCTGCCCAGTTCTCCCAGCACCAGTAGTTGAAGAGGCTATGTTTATTCCATTGTATGTCTTTAGCTCCTTTGTCGAATATCAGTACAACTAGTATTGTTAAGGGTGGATTCACCCAAACTTAACTTGTGAGAGCTGACACCACCACTAGAGCCACTATTCCAGAGCCAAGAGGAGCTGAAACCTAGGCCTCTGATGCTTATGCCTGCCTAGGTTTCCAGACTCTCTCATTATAAAAGACTATATTACAGGGGCTGGGAACATGGCCTAGTGGTAGAGTGCTTGCCTAGCATACATGAAGCCCTGGGTTTGATTACCACATAAACAGAAAAAGCCACAAGTGGCGCTGTGGCTCAAGTGGTAGAGTCCTACCTAGCCTTGAACAAAAGAATCCAGGGACAGTGCTCAGGCTCTGAGTTCAAGCTCCAGGACTGGAAAAAAAAAAAAGACTATATTGCAGCTGGCACCTGTGGTTCACAACTGTAATCCTAGCTACCCAGGTGGCTAAGATCTGAGGATAAGCCAGCCTGGGCAGGAAAGTTTGAGACTCTTATCTCCAATGAACCACTCACAAACCAAAAGTGGAGCTGTGGTTCAAAGTGGTAGAGTGCTAGCTGAGCTCTTTTGCTCAAGGACAGCACCCAGGCCTTGAGTTCAAGCCCTATAACCAACCAACAAAAAAAAAAAAAATACTACTCATCATCAGAAATACATTTCACCATAAGTCAAAGGAATGGGTAAATCCACTGCTTCATAAAATGTGATTGTTGATTAGAGCTTGTAAAGGAACCAAGTCCATCGTCATGTGGACAACTTCTGGGAAGTGGACCTTGTGTGTTTGCTGTTTCACAAGCTCTTCAGACCTACTCTGCTGGTGCTGTGCGTGCACAGTATGGCCTTGGCCTTTGCCAGTTCATAATGTATCATGCCTGTGATGCAGGCTCCTTCCCGTCTGACTTGGCAGGAAACAAGGAGGACTAGAGAATGCCCCATTTTGGAGATAGTAATACCCTGTCACCCTGTGAGTTGGTGTGTCCTGCAAATCACCTCAGCAAGATGGGGACTTATATAGCCCAGCTCCAAGACTACACCACCAGGAGGTGGTGCTTGCACCCAAGCTGAGGTAGAGGAGGGAAGCAAGTGCCGGCAACCTTGGCACTATAAGCATTCTCAGGATGGTTCAGGTGAATGAACGGGTCACAGTAGGGCAGGTGACAGAAATGATGGAGTAGCTAGGGCTGGGATCCTGCAGGCAAGGTGGAGTTCCAGCGTAACACGTCATCACTCACAATGTAAAATGTGCAAATAGACCCATCACCAAACAATAGAGCAGAAAGGACAGCAGAAACACCAGTAACACATGGCACTGTGGGAGAGGAAATACGGACTCCAAAGCCCTAGGGCAATCAGCAAGGCAGACCTCTATATGGACACAGACTGAATGTTAGGCCAGATGACAGAATGGTTTCTTCCCAGCACACACAGAACACTGAAACACATCAATTAGATGACAAGGCATCTATGTGTTCTAGAAAGTGGAGAATTACAAAACCTCTGATTGGACAAGTTAAAAGAAATGAGAAGAATAAATGATAAATGAATCACAAACTCAAGAAGGACCTTCAAATTAGAAATTTAAAACAAAAGCAAAACCACCATAAGGTGTTTATTAAACAACTCTTTTTTTTTTTTAAGGTTTTTTTTTCTTTTTTTGGCTGGTGTTTTTTTTTTTTTTTTTTTTTTTTTGCCAGTCCTGGGGCTTGGACTCAGGGCCTGAGCACTGTCCCTGGCTTCTTTTTGCTCAAGGCTAGCACTCTGCCACTTGAGCCACAGCGCCACTTCTGGCCATTTTCTGTATATGTGGTGCTGGGGAATCGAACCCAGGGCCTCATGTACATGAGGCAGGCACTCTTGCCACTAGGCCATATCCCCAGCCCTTGGCTGGTGTTTTTTAACTGTATTGTTTTGTCTTTTCTTTTTTGGTACTGGGGATCAAAGCCAGGACGTTGCACTTGCTAGGCAAGCACTTTGCCACTGAGCTACATCCCAGCCCTATTAAACAACTTTTTTTTTTTTGCCAGTCCTGGGCCTTGGACTCAGGGCCTGAGCACTGTCCCTGGCTTCTTTTTGCTCAAGGCTAGCACTCCGCCACTTGAGCCACAGCGCCACTTCTGGCCATTTTCTATATATGTGGTGCTAGGGAATTGAACCCAGGGCTTCATGTATGGGAGGCAAGCACTCTTGCCACTAGGCCATATTCCCAGCCCCCTAGACAACTCTTTTTTTTTTTTTAACAGTTCTGAAGCCTTTATTTACAAAAGCTTTAAAAACAAATACCCTGTTTTTTCAAATAATGTTCTGTTTAAAAAGGACCACCCAGTACAGCATTGTAATATCATGAATATAATAAAGAATGTACAAGGGAAACAAACTAATCTTGCTAACATCTGGAGATTTAATAATATTACTAATATTACTGATTGAAGTGTAGATAACACATTATGACTTGTAGTCCATCACTTCGGGGTAGACTGAATGATTAACCAAAGTCTTCCTACACATGCTCTGGCTGGTCACATATTCTGCCTGGCTAAATATTTCACAGTCTCTTTTGTCAATATATATAAAATAGATTGTAAAGATATACACAAAAAAATAAACAAGCATTACACTCCTCAGGTAACTTAGCTATATATGTGTATGTATGCATATGTATACATACACATATATAGCATTTTGTTGTTTTGCACCAAATCTCTCCATTATTTTTGTAGCTATGAAAGCACAAATTTTGACTCTTAATTTGATAAATTTGATATAAAATATACCTAAAAACTTGTATCTTTGGACTTTAATGAAATTGATTTGTATAATCAACAAATCAAGAACATCATAAGTATGGCTATAAAATAAAAAAAAAAGATAATAAAGGTAAGCAGTTATAGTATAAAGAAACCAGATAAAGGGAAATGTTAGTATCGTAAAATAACTGTAGCTTCAACATGTTAAATGCCAGTTTCCTGGTAGATTCTAAATGTCCAATAACAAGGGCCTTTTCCTGAAGGGTGTAAAGCTGGTTTTGAAAGTTCTTCATTCACAGAGCAGCCTACACATGCCAATTAGAATTGACAGACATGAGATGTGCTCAGAAGATTAAACACTACATACAGAAACAGTAGTTACTAAGCTCCTCAGTAGTTCCTTCCCTAGACAACTCTTGATAAATAAAAATTATAGAACTTCTGAAAAATAGCAACAATGAAATGTGCATATTAGAATCCTTGGGATGGCTTAAAGCATCCCTCATCTAGAACCTCAGATGCTCATACTCAAAAGAGGCAGACAATAAAAACAAATGAAAAGAAATCCACAATTGGAAATAAGCCAGGCACCTTTTGGTCCAATGCTGTCCTCACAGTGAATCTCAGTTTTCAAAGCATTTATGAGCCAGGTGCCTGTGGCTCAGGGCTGTAATCCTTAACAACTCAGGAGACTGAGATCTTAGGATCTCAGTTCAAAGCCAGCTTGGGCAGGAAAGTCCATGAGATTCTTATCTCCAATTAATCACCAAAAAGCCAGAGATCGAGCTGTGACTCAACTGATAGAGCACCAGCCTTGAGCAAAAAAGCTAAGGGACAGCACCCAAGCTCAGAGATCAAGCCCCAGGACGGGCATTAAACAAACAAACAAGAAAAGCCCTTCCAGTCACCTCTGAAAGAAGACAAACTCTTGGACTGGGAACATGGCTTAGTGGTAGAGTGCAAGCCTTGCATGCATGAAACCCTAGGTTCAATTCCTCAGCACCACATAAACAGAAAAAGCCGGAAGTGGTGCTGTGGCTCAAGTGGTAGAGTGCTAGCCTTGAGCACAGAGAGGCTCCAGGATAGAGCCCAGGCCCTGAGTTTAAGCCCCAGGACTGGCAGAAATAAAACAAAACAAAGAAGACAAATTCATAATATTGGCCAGGGCCCTCTATTTCAATGGAGTCAGAGACGACTATTCCTACTGTCCCCAAGTGTATTTGTTGTGGTGGTTTAACAATACTTGAGATTAAATCCAAGGTCTCTTACTTGATAGACAAAAGTATTCCCATTTAAGCCTCTCCACTACCCCACCCCCACGAGTCCTTTCACTTTTGTTTTTTCAGGTAGGGTCTTGGGCTTTTGCCTATACGGACCTTGAACTGCCAGCTTCCTACTTGCCTCTGCCTGCTAAGCAGTTATGTTCCACTATGCTCAGCTTTCCCCACCAATACTGGATCCTAAACTCAAGGCCTGGTGTTCACTAGGAAGTGCTCTACCACTTCTATCATATTCTCATTCTTTCGCTTTTCGTGTTTTTTGAGGTAGGTTTTTGCCTGGGCAAGAAATAAGAGTGTGATTTTCCTGTCTTTGTCTTCTGAGCAGCTGTGATTATAGGCATACATCATCATACTCAGCCTTACTAAAATCTCAATATAATAAGACCATGTAAGGACTGAAACAAGTCATTCATATAAGAAAACATTCCAAAGCTGTACTCATATTGCATCATGCTGCAAAAAGTCTCTGATCAAATGTGGCTGTGGTAGCCAGGCGCCAGTGGCTCATGACTGGAATCCTACTCAGGAGGCTGAGATCTGAGGATCATGGTTCAAAGCCAGGCCAGGCAGAAAAGCGTGTGAGACTCTTATCTCCAATTAACCACCAGAAAACCAGAAGTGGCACTGTGGCTCAAGTGGTAGAGTGCTAGCCTTGAGCTGAAGAGCTCAAGGGACAGTGCCCAGGCCCAGAGTTCAAGCCCCACAACCGACAAAAAAAAAAAAAAGGTTGTGGTACATGGATACAAGAACCAACAGAACCAGTCTAGGAAATCTGCCATGGAAGACAGTAATCCCGTATGACAAAGATGCATCTCTAAGTTCTACACTAAAGATGGACTTTCACATAAGGATGGTGGGACAAATGTGTAACCATTTGGAAAAAAAAGATAAAACTGAATTCTTAACATATCACACACAAGAAAAAAGTTAAGAGGATCAGAGATCTACAATTAATAAAACAAAACCAACCAGATGTCAGTGGCTCACGCCTGTAATCCTAGCTACTCAAGAGGCTGAGATCTGAGGATCATGGTTCAAAGCCAGGCCAGGCAGGAAAGTCCCTGAGATTCTCATTTCCAACAAACCACCAGAAAACTGGAAGTGGTGCTGTGGCTCCAAGAGGTAGAGCATTGGACTTGAACAAAAGAGCTCAGGGGCAGTGCCCAGGCCCTGAGTTCAAGCTCCATGACTGACAAGAAAAAAGAATAATAATAAAATAAAACCATTCAAGTACTAGAAGAAAACATGGCAAATTCTTGCCAACAAGGCCTAAGGAAAAGTCCATTTTGAGTCCATGACTCAATATCCAGAGGCAATAAACAAGAATACATCTAATGATACAAAGTCGAGACACAGTAACAATAAAACAAGCAACATCAAACCAGGGGAGAGCCCTCTGTGGGGCTCCATCCTCAGGCTGATAGGGACATTCCAATGCCTAGACCAGGATCCTCACCCACAACTCCACAATAGCATGTGGGGCTGGCAGGGCAGCCCAACTCTATCAGAGCACAGCGGCAGGTACCTGGGCTGCGGTAGAGGCTTTGGGGCCGAGCAGGTGAATGTGTATCGATCAAGGCCACGATCTTCATGTGTCCGTACTGCCTGGCCAGCATCCGGGCTGTGGCCCCACTGTGGTCTCTTGTGTCCACTTCAACTCCCTGTGAAGGTCAGGGAAAGAGGAGTCAGGAAGTTCTCCTTCAAAGCCCCTGGGCTCACTGGGCTGCTGGCCTGGGAGAGATGAGAAGAGGAAGTAGGTTGGCTTCTGTCCTCACAAGACACCACATCACAAGGAGAAGGAGGTACAGGCCTGCTTGGCTCACTACTGCCTGCTTTGCTTTGTCTCTGTGCTGGCAAGGAAGAAGCCTCATGGCCCTGTTACCAGGGGGCATCTCTTAAGCCACTGCATGCTGCAGCAGCCCCTTCCAGATGCTGACTGCCAGGCTTATGACCTAGCCAGGGAGCTGCAGAATGAAGGGGCTGTCCTGTCCTGGGGGGAAAGCGGAAGAGACCCTGGTGGCCACAGACAGAGAGCCCCGCCCCCTCCTGGCTGGGCCTGCCTGCTACATTTCTCCTTGCAGAGCACCAAAGATGTCAGCTGCCTAAAGGGCCATCCTCAGAGTGAGGGCTGCAGAGCCTGGCACCTTCACCCGGGTAGTTCTAGTCTTCAAAGGTAGTTCTAGTCTTTCAGCACAACCATGCTCAACTATGACTCTAACCTAAATAAAGCTTTAAGCACAACAATGTTGATCACCAGAAGTCCTCAGCAATAAAAATTTAAGGGCAACTTAAATGCTTGCTTAGGATGGTAAGTCAGTAAAGCTACTGACCTAATTATTAATAACTTTCTTTTTTTTGAGACAGGGTCACACTATGTAGCCCAGGGTGGGCTGGAACTCATGATCCTCCTGCTCAAAGCAGGTGGGGTGGGGCTGGGTGCCAGTAGCTCAAGCCCATAACCCTAGCCACTCAGGATACTGACATCTGTGGGTCACAATTCAAAGCCAGTCTGGCCAGACATTTCCATGAGGCTTTTATCTCCAAGTAACCAGAAAAAAACCCAAAGTGGAGGAGTGTCTCAAGTGGTAGAACACCAGCTGTAAGCAAAAATGCTGAGCAAGAATGAAAGGCCTGACAGGGCACTGGTGGCTCACGCCTGTGATCCTAGCTACTGAGACGACTGAGATCTGAGAATGACTGCTCGAAGCCAGCCTGGGCTGATGAGTCCCTGTAAGACTCATCAACAATTAACTACCAGAAAGTGGAGATGTGACTCAAAGTGGTAGAGTGCTAGCCTTAAGCAAAATAACTCAAGGACAGTGCCCAGGCCCTGAGTACAAGCCCATGACTGACAAAAAAAGAAAAATGAAAGGCCCTGAGTTTAAGCCTCAGTCACTTACATGACTCAGAAAATACTGCACGATTATCTCGTGGCCAGCAGCAGCGGCTTCCATCAAAGGCGTAAATCCATAGGTGGGCTCCCTGCAAGAGGGGGCCAGTCAGGAAAGAGGAGAGCAAGTCCACCACCCAAAAGTGCCCCTGCCAACGACAGAACCAAGCCTAGCTTCTGGAGCAGGCCCTTGCTCACTGTGTGGGGGTCCATCCGCAGTGCTTCCCTCTGTCACTCCTCTCCCCACCGCCAGGCCAGTGCCTCCTCCACCAGCGCCCCCCAGTCCCACTCTAATCCTTCTCACTGCCCAACATCCAGCAGTTCTGGGCCATTTCTGTCAAGTTCACAAGATAATCTCAATCCCTTAGCCCAGTTTCTGTGCCCTGTCCTGGGGCGCTCCCTCCTCGGGTGCTCTCTGATTGTTACGTCCAGCAGCTCCAGAAGCCAGTATCCTGACTCTCATCCATTCAAGGCACAAACTTTTCACACCCTAACATCTCAGAAGTCACAGCATGTCTTAAAGTCAACAGATGGGCTGAATTGTAATGAGTAGTTTTTCTTTTCTTTCTTTTTTTTGTGGTACTGAGGAATAAACTCAGGGCCTCAAGTATGTAGGTAGGTGCTCTACCACTTGAGCCACATGGCTAATCCACCAGTATTCTTTCTTAAGAGCTATTCAAAACTATGGTCTTACAATGTACATCCTCAGCCTCAGCTGGAATGCTGCGCAGCCTCAGGTGGAGGAAGCTGGCACTCCTGTGTTGAAAGGAACTCTCATTCGTGTGTTACACAGTACCACTTCCCACTTAAAAACTCAGGATGGGCTGGGTCCTCAGGAGGGCACACATTTGTAGTCATAGCTACTCAGGAGGCTGACGTCTGAGGATCGCAATTCAAAACTGGCCCAGGCAGGAAAGCCTGTGAGACTCTTATCTCTAACCACCAGAAAACCAGGAGTGGTCTTTTGTCTCCAAGTGGTAGAATGTTAGCCTTGAGCCAAATAGCTCAGGGACAGTGCCCAGGCCTGGAGTTCAAGCCCCAAGACTGACCAAAAAATAAATAAATAAATAAATCAGGAAGGGACTGCACTGTGCTTTGGTGGTAGGGTGCTTCCCAAGCATCCCCAGCACTGTTTAAAAAATTTAAAAACAAGCAAACAAACCTCTGCAATGGTTTTCAAAGCTTCACCCCCCTGACATATGCTAGAGTAAGAGAGAAATCAGCATTATGTGTCTGTCATTTAAATGCTACCCACTGCTAGTACCTTGACCTGACACCATGTGATCCTCCAACGCTCAGACACAGGTCCTGCTTTCCCATTTTTAGGGGCAGCACAAGATGCACCACTGTTCTTCAAACAGACCTGCAGAGGGGCCTGCATGTGGGCAGGCCTGTCTGTCCCCTTCTGGAGTTGCAAAGAACCCACCACTCCCACAGCAGTCACCTCACGTTGGCATTGGCACCACTGTCCAGGAGGAACTTGACCATCTGCTGGTGCCCAGCACTGGTGCAGTGGAAAAGTGCGGTCCAGCCCTGGATGTCTTTCATCTCGAGCTCTGCGCCTTGCTTTGAGAGAAGAGAGCAGTTACAGCCTGTCTCTCCAGAGAGGCAGGCAGCACCCTGCGGGCTGTCAGCTGGAAGAATCCAAAGTCATTACACACATGCATGCACACACACATACGCCACATGGCCTATAGGGCCTCATATCCTGCCAGGGAAGCCAGGGAGCCCCTTAGGTTGCTGAGACTGTGTGCCCTCGAAGCTCACCTGGAGCAGAAAGTAGGCGATGCTCTCGTTGCCACAGCTGGAGGCCAGCATCAGAGGAGTCTGCCCTTCTGGGGTGGGAACATTCACACTCACACCTGCCTCGAGCAGCAGGTGCACAATGGTGTCATGTCCAATGTAGGAGGCATACATCAGAGGGGTCCAGCCACCACCGTTCTTCTTATTCAAGTCTAACTCTCTCCTAAACAAAGGCAAGATATGCTAGGCACAGCCAAATCTGAAGCCTCATGTAGGCCTCACCAAAGCCCAGGTGAGTCAAGCTGACCTTTTGGGTAGTCCTGGGGTGGGAGAAGGCAGACAGGTGGATGATTCTAGTTGCTGTACACCTGCCATCACATCCTCAGCTCTAGTCTTCCTTCCCTACTTTACATTTGCATCCACCCCACCACCTAGCTCAAGACCCCGCTGCCAGTGAGATGGATGGGGCCGGAGCAGGGCCTAGGCAAGGTCTGGCGTCAGCTCAACCTTTCCCAAATTTGGGAGGAGCTACGGACATGTAGTGGGTGGGGTCAGCAAGCCTATACAACACCCCACAGCAAACACAGTTCTGGCTGGGTTTGGCAGAAAAGCCAAAGCTGATACACACTAACCACTTGCCACCAACTATGGCCAGTGCCTGGTGTGCAGTGTTGCAGAGAGGCCCAGAGTAAAAGAGGAGACCTGGCTTGCCAACAAGCACCATTACCATTGACTACTTGCTAACCTCACCCTGTGGCCAGACATTGCTATTTTTCTCGCTGATTTCCACTAAGTCTAGAAATACATTTCCATACAAGAAACAAATAATAAACAAAACCCCTAAGTTTTCCAGCTCAGACGCTGGAGCCAGGGCCATACTTTATATAATCACACCCAGTCAGTCCCCTGAGCAAAGTATGAAGTTAAAGCCCCACAGGCCTTTCACTTCCACCATTCTTGCCCCCGGAACAAATGATTCCTTTATGATTTGTGTGTATGCAGGATCCTGACACCAAACTAAGCCCGGCAACTACTTTCTATCACTAGCATCTCCAAGCAGGCATTCTGCAGGAGCAGGACAGCAGGAATCCAGGGGCAGTGCTGCTGGGTTGATCTCCTGACACCTCTGTCTGGAGTCAAGTCTTGAGTCACCTGTTCATCCTCTTGAGCAGAGGAAGAAGTGCCAGAGGCCTCCAAAGCCTCAGACCCACTCTGGGCTTGCTGTAAGCAAGCCTCCCAGTTCCTATCACAGATGGTCAGAGACAGGCATACTCTCTCTCTCCAGTTAGCAGTACAGCCACTCTTCCTACAGCCTGAGAGTCCAGAGAATTCTAACAGGGGTGTGACACTGGACAAACAAGCCAGTTAGCTGCCTCTGCCTCTCTCCCTCCCCCCCCCCCACACACACAAACACACACACACACACACACACACTTTCTCTCTCTGAAAGGAATCTGTCATACTGTTTTCCATCTATAGCCACCAGAGTATGTTGTATGGAGACCTGGGGCTTCCTGGGGCTTGACCTGGTCCCCTGGAACTGAGGAGGGATTAGGGTGGAGCTGCAGACACCATCCAAATGAGAAATGTGAGGAACACAAACGCCTTTCCAAAAATTACCTTCCAAATTACATTGTGTTGTGTGCAAGCACAGGCATGAGACTCAACACTGTTGTGCAGATTAGCCCAAACAACAGAGGGCACTGAGGTGGCCAGTTTACCTTCCAGGAGGAGCTCTCCAAGAAGGTTAAAAGCCCAGCCTCTCAGAGGGGTTATACAGTTTGGATGTTTCTGCTGTCAGTCAAAACCTTAAAGAGAGTCAGACTCTAGTAAGCTACAAATAATGTTTATAAGCCTATGATAAAAGTTTAAGTCAGGGGCTGGGGATATGGCCTAGTGGCAAGAGTGCTTGTCTCGTATACATGAGGCCCTGGGTTCAATTCCCCAGCACCACATATACAGAAAATGGCCAGAAGTGGCGCTGTGGCTCCAGTGGCAGAGTGCTAGCCTTGAGCAAGAAGAAGCCAGGGACAGTGCTCAGGCCCTGAGTCCAAGGCCCAGGACTGGCCAAAAAAAAAAAAAAAAAAAAAAAGTTTAAGTCAGTGGGCTGGGGATATGGCCTAGTGGCAAGAGTGCCTGCCTCGGATACACGAGGCCCTAGGTTCGATTCCCCAGCACCACATATACAGAAAACGGCCAGAAGCGGCGCTGTGGCTCAAGTGGCAGAGTGCTAGCCTTGAGCGGGAAGAAGCCAGGGACAGTGTTCAGGCCCTGAGTCCAAGGCCCGGGACTGGCCAAAAAAAAAAAAAAAAAAAAGTTTAAGTCAAAATTGCCTTCTTTGTTGGTGCCCAGTATCAGTCATCATGGACAACTTCATAGAGACAAGCAGGTGCACCTGCCCAGAGTGAAGCTACTGTCTACTCCTTGAGCAAGGCCCCCAGCAAGTGTGATCAGAAGCCATGTAAATGCTGCTTGAAATGGGGGGGGAGGGAGGAGGTAACAAGTTGGATAAGAAATCTACACACTGCTTAGGTAAGAAACTGTAACCCCTCTGTATATCACTTTGACAGTAAATAAGCAAATTTTAAAAAAGAAAGAAATGTGAGGGGAAGGAATGCTCCCAGAGATGCTTACCGCTGCACCCACTCCTTCACTACCTCATACTGGCCGATGGAAGCTGCTGTGTGAAGGTCCAGGGGGACATCCAGTTCCTCCCGGCTGACCTGCGTGCCCAGCCCATGCCACATGGACAAGCTGCGGTTCAGAAGTTCCGGCTCACTGGCTTCATCGCTTAGCTCAGACATGGCTGTGGAGGGAGGCCTGGATTAGATCTTCCTTCCTGGATGACCCAGGAAGAGAAATACCAGGTCCTAGGCCTGCCTGTGGCAGGCCACCACACCACCACTAAGGCAGACAGTCCCAGCAGCTACCCCAGCTGACGGCTTTCTCTAAACGGCAACTCCATAAGGTAATAACCAGGGCCAGCTGCCAAATGAAAGTGAGGGGCTGTCCCCTCATTCCACAGGTTTTCCTGAGGAAGGCTGTCTCCTTCAACCCACAGGCCTCAGGTTCTAGGAGCCTGGCCTCCTCTTGGGTGGGTAATAAAAGACGTCAGCTGAGTCATTTGAGTCAGCCCCTGGGTGTGGTGGACAATATCATTGGATCTGGGGCTACAGCAAAATTGAGCTCTGTGATTTAGCATCTTTAGTCCTGGGTTCCGCACTGTCTCATGGGCACAGGGTATCTCAAATGGCTATTAAAAACACTTGGAAGGACTGGGAATATGGCTTAGTGGTAGAGTGCTTGCCTAGCATGCATGAAGCCCTGGGGTTGATTCCTCAGCACCACATACACAGAAAAAGCCAGAAGTGGTGCTGCAGATCAAGAGGTAGAGTGCTAGCCTTGAGCAAAAAGAAGCCAGGGACAGTGCTCAGGCCCTGTGTCCAAGCCCCAGGACTGGCAAAAAGAACAACAACAACAAAAAAAAAAATACACTTGGGGGCTGGGGATATAGCCTAGTGGCAAGAGTGCCTGCCTTGGATACACGAGGCCCTAGGTTCGATTCCCCAAGCACCACATATACAGAAAACGGCCAGAAGCGGTGCTGTGGCTCAAGTGGCAGAGTGCTAGCCTTGAGCGGGAAGAAGCCAGGGACAGTGCTCAGGCCCTGAGTCCAAGGCCCAGGACTGGCAAAAAAAAAAAAAAAAAAAAAAAAAAAATACACTTGGAAGCCAAGCATAGTGATACACACCTGTAATTCCAAAGCTCAAGAGGCTGAAGTGGAAGATGTGAGTTGAAGAGTAGCCTGGGCTACCTAAAGGCCTTGCCTCACAAAACAAAGACTTGCAAGAATTTGTAAGCAAAAAAATGGCAGATCCAAACAATGAGTGTACACAGCAGTACACAGAGGGAACACAGAACTAGTACACACAGGAAGCATCTCAACTGATTATGCTAAGTGGAAGAAATCACTTACAAGGCCACCTACTGTATAATCTATTACAGAACATTCTAGAAAAGGCAAAACTAGAGGCTCAAGGTATTAGATCTACAGTGTCAAGAGTAAAGGGCAAAAGGAATCACAGGGTGTAACAAGAGGCAATTTGGGAAGTCATAAACCTTGACTGTGGTGATGTATATAGGACTCTTGTCATTTATCAAAACCCAAGCCCCTGAACCCCAAAATGAACTAGACTTTACTCAAATTTAAAATACGGGTTACTGGGGGATGCTCTGGCACAGAAACTAGGATGTGATTGATGGTGCTCAGCAAATGTTAACTGAGTAGGAACATACCTATGCAACCCTTCAAAGTGGGAGAACAAAGGAAGAAACAGGTGGCAGATGTCATCTAGTGGGTGACATCTCCCTGAGATGGGACACCACCAGAATGGGTAAAACAAGATGATGGGTCTGAGATAAAGAATCCTTTATGATGAGAATCCTCCCCTAATGAAGCCCAAGTCATTAACTTCCTAGTAGAATTTTCCAAGAGCAATAGGAAGTATAGAAGAAGGAGAGGAGGAAAATGAAAGGCCTGTTATGTTCAGAAGGCCTAAAAGATACAATGGCAGTTCACAGAGGTCACTAGGACCTCAGTTTCTACTGAAGAGTACTCCCAGGCATCTTAGCATTTTTCTGTGTGGGTGACAGCCAGGATGGACCGATAAGAAACAAGCCAAACACTCTGCAGGCCCTTGATGAGGGCAGGTGTATGGGTGTGATGATAGTAAGCATTGGCTCTGCTTCCTGGAAACAGCACAGCCTAACACTCAAGGCCTAAGATCAGGCAGCCCGCTCCCTCAGCAGACGAGACTCTTGATCTTGATGAGGTTACAAATCCTTCTAGCCTTTTGTGGGAAAGCTTTTATTTTTATTTATGTATTTATTTGTTTGTTTTTGCCAGTCCTGGGGCTTGAACTCAGGGCCTGGGCACTGTCTCTGAGCCCCTTTTTGCTCAAGGCTAGCATTCTACTACTTGTGCCACAGTACCACTTCAGTTTTTTTTGTGTATGTGGTACTGAGGAATCAAATCCAGGGTTTCCTGCATGCTAGGCCAGCACTCTACCACTAAGCCACCTTCCCTGTGGGCAAGCTTTTAAACACCTCCTTCAAGTTGGAGCCTCTCCTCCCTCTCTATTTATTGGACATCTATGTATGTCTGGCATGCATTGATGGGCAACCTCCTGCAACCTCCTGAAGCCTATGGAGGGAAAACTCTCCTGTTAGAGATTACCAAGCCAGGTGCCAGTGACTCATCCCTGTAATCCTAGCTACTCAGGAGGCTGAGATATGAGGATAACGGTTGGAAGGCAGCGCAGGCAGCAAAGTCCCCAGCCCCATGAGACTCTTACCTCCAGCTAACCCTGAAAACCATAAGTGGATCTGTGGCTCAAGGTGGCAGAGCACTAACCTTGGGCAAAAGAGCTCAGGGAGATTGCCCAGGCCTTGAGTTTAAATCCAGCGACTAACATAAATAAATAGACTACCAATCTGCACCAGGCGCCAGGGGCCCACATCTGTAATCCTGGCTACTCAGGAGGCTGAGATATGAGGATCAAGGTTCAAAGTCAGCTTAGGCAGGAAAGTCCGTGAGACTTTTGTCTCCAAATAGCCACCAAAAAGCCAGAAGCCGAGCTGTGACAAGAGCTAGAGGGTCAATATTGAGCAGGTCCTGAGTATAAGCACCAGCAGAGAGACAGGCAGACTTTCCATCTGCTAGGATGTATCACACTACGCCACCGCAAACCAGCCTCAATTACAAGTAAAACAATAACAAAACAACGAAGCGATTCCTGCGAATATCTGTAAGCACCCAGAGCGCCAGGCACAACTTTAGAGACAGGACCTTGAAACTTCCACTCCTTCCCTTCCAGTCCATCTAGTTACATGCTGTGACTTCAAGTAAAAAATTAACTGGAAAAACCACACAACCCCAAGCTGGTGGCCGCTGCCCCGCCCACAGAAGGCCCGTCACCGCGGAGACCCCTGCCAGCGCCAGCGCGGCCCCCGCCCCCGGCGGAAAGCCCCACACCTGCAGTCCCGCGCCCACGGCCCCAGGCCCCGCGTCACCTCGCCCTGCGCTGGCGAGCGGAGTGCCGAAAGCCCAAGCGTCGAGCCCAGGTCCTCCAGGGGCTGGCATCCGGTGGGGCCAGGCCGCCGCCCAGCCTACCTGCGCGGACCTGGACCTCAGGCCTCCTCAGGTAAACCTCGGGCCGCAGACGCCGCGCTCCCTCACGGGTTGCAGTCCCACGCTCAGCCCACTGCCCGGCTTGCCACGCCCCGGAAGTGCTTGAGGGAGCTCCCTCTGAGGCAAACGGATAAAAGCTGAGTGATTGGCTCTCCCGACGCCCAATACTTCCGGTTATCGCGCCTAGCTCCTTAGCAGCCAATAAGCGGGCAGCTATCCAAGCCCCGCCCCCTCGGCGCCTGGGAACCAATCCTGCTCTAATGGCGGGCCCCGCCCATCCCAGAACTGGTGCGCCGGGGGTTGGGCCAGGGTCTGGTGATGGCCTGCAGAGGGCGGACTGCGCGGCTGGCTGGTACGGGTGCTGCGGGGTTGAAAACCCGCCGGAGAACGGGTGGTCAGGGGCCAGCCCGAGGCGAAAGGCGGTGGGCCTGCGAGGCCGCAGAAACGGACCCTTAGAGCTAGGGTGGGAGGAGGGTCCGTGATTTCCGCGACCCTCGTTTTATCATTCAAATGCCCATCTCGCGGGACGGAGGCGTCCGGTCGCCATGACGACGACGACGCGCGGCCGGCTGGGCCAACGGGCTGCCAGCGAGAAACGACTCCCGGGCGCGACGAGTCCGGAGCCCTCGGGTGGGCGCGCTCGGTCCGTTTTCACCGTAGAGTCGAAGGTCTAACGCCTCCGTCCTCTGACCCCCTGAGCCTCCGGCACGGGGAAACACGCCAGCCAGTCGGCCACCTGCGCCTGGGTGACCCTGCCGCCCTGGCAAGTACTGTGCCCTGGACGGCCGAGCAGCCCGCCGGGTGCGTGCAGTGCCCCGGCACCGCCCCACGGCCGCTCAGTTCCGGCCCGCTGAGCAACTAGCTTCGCCGTGAGAAGCCCGGACCGAGTCGCAGACCCCTGCAACTGCCTGACGGGCGCGCATGGCAGACCGCTTCAGAGGCTCAGCGGCCCCATACTGACCTTCACCCCTCGTTCCTGGAGCCCTTGCCCCTTGCCCGGTGGGGGTCTGTTGTCTCCTCTTCACAGTGGGTGGCACCGTGAATGTGGGACTAATCTGAGTGCAACTCACACAAGGTTTTTGGGACTCCAAAACGTCTCTAGTCTATTCTGTAACAGGGCTCAAAATCTCTCCTCCCCCTTTTTGAGGGGGCGGTGATCGCATTGAACTCAAAGTCTTAAACATGTTAGGCAAGGTCTCTACTACAGAGCTACAACACTCATCCATCCCTCTTCCTTACTTTGATTTAAACTCCTTGCCATCTACTATAAATGCAGATAACATCCATGTTACACGAATATATATACATACCTTTGTCACATGTATTACTGATCACATATATCACACCATATGCCATATCTAAACATCATGTACATAGATGGTTCATATTATCTTTTTTTTTTTTTTTGCTGGTTCTGGGCCTTGAACTCAGGGCCTGGGTGCTATCCCTTGAGCTGCTCAAGGCTAGCACTTACCACTTGAGCCTCAGCTCCACTTCTGGCCTCTTTTTTTTTTTTTTTTTTGTAATTTAGTGGAGATAAGAGTCTCATGATCAGGAAAGACTTTCCTGGCTTTGAACTGTCATCCTCAGATCTCAGCCTCCTGAATAGGATTACAAGTGCTTGGCTGTTACCTATGTTTTCATACACATATATTCTTAAATATAAATACATGTCAATCATGCACACACACACACACAGCCTTAGTACCTACAAAAGTGCAGAATCACAAGAATGGAGAGGTCTGACCTGAAAGTCTGTTTCTGCCTGTAGCTAGGTGGAACTCTAGAAAGGCAGCCCCTGATCTCTTGGTGTTGGTCACACCTGGATGCTGCCACCTCACTATGTGTTCTCCACAGGGCTCCTTGGATGATGGCATACAAAGATGGCATCCTGTGAGCCTGGTCTCCATGGAATTCAGAGACAAAGATGTGCCCTCTCTGGGCTCCCCCTGGGATGCCATCCTCAAGGCTGCCAAAGATCAGCTTCCATCTTTGGACTCCGACTCATCCTTGGTGAGCAAGCTTCCTCCTGGGTGCTGACTGTTCTTTCTTACTATGAGAGGCCCAAGGTGGCCAGGACCAGCCTTAGAGCACACCTCCTTCCATACCTCCCTTCCACCTCTGAAGCATGCTTTTGCTTTACTTTCAGCCATGGGACCAATGAAAAAGTCCCTTGGTTCCTTCCTTCCATCCATCCATCCAAAACTCAAGTACTCGAATGGTGCCCAGAATCCTCAATGCCACTCCAGTGGTGCTCCTGGCCCCCACCTGAGCCCCAGGTGGGCTATCTGCTGAAGGCTGCCTCTTGCCACTCTGCTCTGGTGGTGACTCGGACCAGCACCACCACTTAGGGCCACCAATGATGGCCCTCCCAATGCACAGTGATAAGCCCCCAGAGGGCTTCTCCCCCAGGGGTGATTTGGGATCAGCACCAGTAGCCATCTGCACACAAGACTAAACAGGGAAGCTGCCAGTGAGCCACAGGCAAGGGCCTTAGCACCCAGGCTGGCATTGGGCATTTAGGGCAAGTTAGTATAAGAAACAAGGTTTGGGTCCTGCCTGGACCTCTGCAAAGGTAAACTTGACAGGACTACCAGCACAACCTCAGGGACCATCTGGTATACCCAGCAGACCAAGGAGTGGGCAGGTCAGTCCCAGAGCTTCAGGGCTGCAATTACTGTCATGGCTTCTGATCAACCCTGTAAGGCAGTTGGGGGATATCAGTCTCTGTCCCTCAGATATGCCAAACCAGGGCTACATGATGGTGGGAGGCTGCTCTCAGTGACTCCTGCCCTGATGTTACTCAGCATCAGGCAGGACTACAACACCTTTGCAAGAGGTCTTAGATGTGGTCTGCACCTGCAGAACAGGGAACCCTGGATATCAACCCCACAAGGGGGTGCTGCCAAGCCCATTTCTAAACAGGTGGCAGGAAGCAGCACTGGGCAAGGCCATTAGGAAGAGAGTCAGCTCTCCCTAGATGTCCTAAGAGAGTTGGTCACCCATGCTGCCTTACCACCCTAAACCTCTGGTCTGTCCACAGTCAGAGGACAGGGAAGAGGAAGAGGAGCCCTACATCTTCCAGAGAAACCAGCCCATTCTGATTCCAGACCTGGCTGAGGAGCTCGCTGAAGATCCTGCTGATGCCAGCGAGCCTGGGACCTGGGGCCCTGCAGTTAAAAGGTCTCCATCTGAGGTCTGAGAGACACAGGGTTTGGGGACTTACTAAACCGCACCATGGGGGCAGGAGGTGATTTGTGTGTGTGTGTGTGTGTGTGTGTGTGTGTGTGTGTGTGTGTGTGTGTGTCCCCACAGCACTCAGGGATTATTAGAGCAGTGAGATTCAAACCGTTAAAACTGCTGCCAGAAGCACCTCTGCTGTATTCAGTCCTCCCGCCTCTAAATGTTCAGTTGTCCACCACCTGAGCACATGTGCCCCCTTCCCCAGGTCACTCAACACACTTGATGCACCCCCCTACTTGTCCATATACTTGTATTGCTTCCCACCAAGGTGCTTCGCACTCTGCACTGTCTGGCCATTGGCACAGCTCCCAAACTCCTCTGGATTCATAGAGCCCCTAAGCCTTTGATGAAGGGAAAGTCGGAGGGGGAGAGGATGCCCCATAAATGCTGTGCAAATTCACAAACTGCTACCCTGGTGAGAAGCCAGGGAAAGATGAAGGAAGCAGCAGGAATGGCCATAGTGCAGGCCCAAGCCTCCCAGCATACAGTGCCTGGAAATTAATTGCTGCCTTTACAAATAGACTCAGGCTGTAATTCATCCCTGGGCAGCCCCAACTGGTCAGACCTGTTGGGTATTTGATGTGGTTGTGGTTAACTGTCTTCTCTCCAATGAAAATATCAGAAAGGCCTGGCATACCTGCAGGGCTAGCAGAGGGAGGGCTTCAGGAGTCTCCTGGCCCCAGGTTGACCTCCCTTGGCTCAGCTCTAGCATCACTACAGGTGATTTGGGGGTGAGGCTAACCTGATCACCTGGCCCATCACTTGGCCCATCATGGCCACACACATGGCCAATTGGCCCAAGCTAGGCCAAGAAGCACAGGAAGCAATTCCGGAGCAATGACCAATTGTGCCAACAATTCAGGTGGCACAATTTCCATGCAACTCTAAGTTTTCATTTCTACAGGGATTTTAGCAACTCTTCTGAGGAAATTTTCTTATGTACTTATTACCAAAAAAAAGTCCCTAGGAATGCTAACAGAATTCATCTGTTTTCTCAACAGCCAGTGTTGGTGCCTGGGGGACTCTTCACTGAACCCAGGAGTGGACAGAGGATGAGGGACTCAGCCCTTCGGGAAGGAAGCAGTCCTGGCCAGCCTTTCCAGGGCTGCGCTGACACCAACACCCTCCTTCGAATGGCCGAGACCTCCTCGTGGCTGGAAGGTGACCTTGGAAACTTGTCCTTCGACACCAAGGCATCCCAGGGTCCTGCCTGCGGCCCTCAGGGAGAAGCCACCCTCCCTCCTGAAGGAAAGGCGAAGGCAGAACCCTGGGATGAGGATGCATGGAGAGACTCAGCAAAGCGCAGAGCCCTCCGCCTGGAGAGGAGGAAGATGATAGAGAAGGAGGTGCTCCAGAAAGTGACCTGGGGCACTCGGGACCCACCCTGCAGCAGTCAAGGCCAGGCCGAGGAGCCAGAACCCAGGCCACAGGCATCCTCAGCAGAGCCTCAAGAAGGACATCTGGTGCTCTCCCTCCAGGTAGGCACCTCTGCTGTCTGCCAACCCCCAGCCTGGAAGCAGCTGGTCTTCAGGCCAGCTTGAGGGTCCAAGGGCCATCAGCTTGAGGGTCCAAGGGCCATCAGCTGGGCAAAGCAGCCATGCCTGTCCCAGCAGGTGGGGGCCGAGCAGACTCTGGCTTTCCCTAGAGGGAAAGCAGAGTGCTTATTTGAAGCACAGGTCCCAGGTAAAACATAGAATCAGACGGTGCCAAAGTGAAATTTCCCCACTGGGATGCCCTCACCCAGCAGGAGAACCTGTTCAGGTTGGATCAGGAACACTGGTGAGGGAAGCGGTGACGGTGCCTATCTGGCAGGATGAGAAGATTCTACAGAACACTTTGGAAGAGCAGGGGATGTGGAGAGAAGATAGGTGTGTCACAGGAAGCACAAACTTTTAAAAAATAGCCTATGGCCTAGTGGTAGAGTGCTTGCCTCATATACATGAAGCCCTGGGTTCAATTCCTAGCACCACATATATAGAAAGTGGCCAGAAGTGGCGCTGTAGCTCAAGTAGTAGAGTGCTAGCCTGGAGCAAAAAGAAGCCAGGGACAGTGCTCAGGCCCTGAGTTCAAGCCCCAGGACTGGCAAAAAAAAAAAAAAAAAAAAGCAAACACCTTGAGCCAGTATATCTTAGACAGTTTTAAAATGGCACAGGGTTTCCTCTAGGTCAGACATCTTTGTAACCAAGTACTACCCGCCCCCCCCCCCAAAAAAAAGAGGAGTTGAAAAATGGTAGTCCCAATGCAAATGAAAGCCCTAGCCTATACTCAATCCCAAGGGCCAGCATACCATTTGCAGACCTACAACTTAAACCTGATTCCTCCCCTACACCACCTGTGACCATTCTGTCTGCCCCAGCAGTAGTGGAATGGCACCCTAGCCCCTGCCTACAAGACCCCATTTAACCACCAGCCTCATCATTCCAGCACCTGGAAGATTGGGATTTGGATGACATCCTGAAGAGTCTGCCAGTCCGAGAAGACAGCCCCACAGATGGCACATCCAGGAATGCATGGTGGTTAGCCAAGAGCTGCCAAGGCCAAGGTCTGCCTCAAGCACCAGGGCCAAAATGAAGCCAGTGGCTGCTTGTGTGCCTGGCATGACAGAGGCTGCAGGCTGTACACGACTGGCCATGCATCCACCTCATCTGCTGGCTCAGCCCCAGCAAGGCTTAGGTGGCTGCCTGCTATGTGCCAGGCCTGCCCAAGCCCTGAGGATACATGGGGGCCTTCATACCTGGCCCCAGCCCCATACCCACACCTTCTCCCCCTCCTCACCTGCTCAGGATTCTTTCCACTCCCATCCTCTTTCTTTCAAGGGAGAAGGTCAGTCGGTCAGTCTATCTGTCCTGCCGCCTGCTCTTCTTTGTCAGTCAGCTCCTATATGACTACTGCTTCCTTGGCCTCCTGGTATAGGAAGGAAGGCTGTAGATGTCACCTCAGCCATTGTGTTGTGGCCTTGCTTCAGGCAGTCTGTACCTCACAGTCTCGCCATCCACTTGGGTCCCCAACAGTGAGAGCAAGGGAGGCAGGCCGGAAGCTGAGGCGCAAGGGCAGTGCCAGTTCCCAGCTTCTAAGTCCAGACTCCCTGTGCGGTTCATTTGTAAGATAAGGAGAGACAAACTCTCCTGGAATAGCAGGTGACTGTGCAACTGGAGGAGGGCACAGAATGGGCCATTCTGATTTTTTATATGTGCTGGTGAACTAAGGGCCTCATGCTTTTGCTCATCTCTCTTGCTCAGAGCTGGTGCTCTACTAGGAGCCATGGCCCTGTCTGGCTTTTTGCTGGTTAATTGAAGATGAAGTCTCATGTCCTTTGCCTCTCAGGTTGACTTCAAACCTGAAACCCTCCAGTTCTCAATCTCTTGAGTAGCTAGGATTACAGGCATGAGCAATTGGTGCCCAGCACTTTTCTAAAGGCCCAGAACCTTCTGATCAAGATATTCCATTCTGCAAACCTCCCCTAAAGCCTCCCCCATGTGTTGTTCAGGGAAATAATATATACCCCACTCTAGTGAGTAGAGTGTATTCCAATATGCTAACTGCATTACAAAGATTACAAAAACCTGAAAACAGTCTATACTTAATAGGAGACGGTCTAAATCAGCTAGAACAGATTGTCAGCAGCTGTCTGCAGCAGTATTACTAGAGGGAAGCCTCTAGTAATAGGAAGACATAGTGTAAAAATAATAGGACAGTCAATAGGATGACCTATTTGCATTACAGCTGCCTGGGACCCTACATAAAGCTCAAGTAGGAGTCAGTCCCTGTACATAAATACAGTGCTTCTCTTTGCCAAGATGAGGCTGGAGGCTTCAGAAAGGACTTAGGGCAGGGCCAAGCCTGGGGCACATGACCATGAGAAGCCCCAAAGGGACCTAGGACTTGAGCCACTGTGGGTGAGAGACCTGGGCCAAAGGGCCAGATCCCACTAATTTGTCCTCCCCTCTTCCCCCCGCCCAATCTCCAGGAAATTATATGCCACGGTCCCAGGGCAGACTCCAAGAGCAGCTGGCCCTCTTGTGTGCTACACAGTCCAAGACCTACACTTCTGCCCAGAAGATGACAGCTGACATTCCTCAAGACACTGAAGAACAGGAAACTGGAAGCAGGTGGGCCTTCTTGCCAGCCATGACTAGATATTCATATCCTCCCTTGTTTTCAAGTCTAATCAGGGCAGGCACTGCAAACATCCTCACTGCACAGAAGGGGAAAGTGTGTCTGTGAGCACAAATCTCCTGCTCTTTCCCTCGGCCCTATGGGAACCTCTACACAGCCTGCTGAAAGTAGGAGGATTTTCATAGCACCCCACCTCACTGGCAAAGCTGCTTGGTCCAGCCCTAGACATGTGACCGTTAGCCAGGCCAATCAGAGATTTTCCCTGAGATTTTTCATTTTCATCTCGATATAGGAGTGGGTTCACGTATGGTGGACAAGCCCTACTGGTCACAGTACTCACAAAGAAGGGACTCAGCCTCTTCTCCTTTCAGGTGTGCTATGATGAGGCTCCAGTCTGAGCCATGCCAGAGGCTGGATGGGGGCAGAAGGCTGAACACAGAGCCTCCCACCATCTTCATGGATCTGAGGCCAACAAAGCCATGGGATCCAGAAAGCCAGGAGTCCTCAGAAAGGTAGAGAGTAGTGCCAGCCCCGCAGCCATTGTCTGCTTGGCAAAGTCCCCTGCTGGCCTTAAGAGGCTTCTGGGGGTTCCTGGTGGGAACAGGGCCAGGGCCCAGACACTCTCAGCCAGGCCCCACCCACTTGGTCCCCAGGCCCGACTCCCAGACCCATATGCCATGGGAGGTGGTGGGAAGGGGAGAGTAAGGGGAACAGAGCAAAAGGCAACTTGATATGGCTGCAGCAGGGCCTGTGTCCTCTCCTGCCACTTGTCAGTTGGTCCAGTGGCCATTAGGCTTCAGCTGACTGCTGCCCCCCATCTTGGCTCCCCAAGGAGGAACCAAGCACTGCAAGAGAGGCTGAAGCCCAGGCAGTGGAGCCTGGCAGGGTGGCATGGGGGCAAATCCAGAGAAACCATGTCCTCTCCCCCCAGCTCCCAATACAGCTCCTCTGACAGTGAGGAGGAAGAAGAGGAGACTACAGCTGTGGGAGAGCAGCGGGATCAGGCGCGGCAGACACTTCCTTCCTCCCAGGGCCCATGGTAACCCTGAGGTCCCCCCTCCTGGGAGTGGCGGACACCTCCTTCCTCTCAGGGCCCATGGTAACCCTGAGGTCCCCCCTCTTTGGAGCTGGGATTCTGACCCCTGTATGCTGGACATGGCCTAGCTCCTAGCTCTATCACACTTTAAAGGCCTGAGGTAGAAGTGGGGTGTAGGGCTCCTGGCCTAGCCCGTGGAACCTTGGACTTACTTAGGACATGCCAGCACCCTCCCCAGGATGCCGCCTCTATTTCCCTCTGGCTCCTTCCATTATGGCAAGTCAAGGAAGAGACGGCTGGAGGGAAGTGGTGTTAGCAGGAAACACAGTGTGGCTTTCCAAGCCCCTCTGTGGCCACAACAGCAGATGAGATCCTGCAGTGGCAGGACCTATGCTAGGAGCACAGGCCAGGCACTGTGGACAAAAGCAGGAAGAAGCCGAGTCAGGAAGTGTGGGACGGGCTCCCTGCCTGATACCCACTTGCAGCCCCTCACAACCCGTCCTCAGAGCAAGGACACACCCCAGGAACTTGGGCAGACAGCTTTTCTGTCTGCATCTGGCCACAGGTCTCTTCCCTCTTGGCCTGGCTCTACCAAGAAGATCCTCCAAACTGCCAGACTCCAGTCCTTGGGGGAAACCTGAGTCCCTCCCACTTGACTTGAGTTCTGGAGTCAGGTGACCTGGGCCCATACACAGGCCATTCCAGCGGTGAAGTGTTGGGAGGTCAGACCACAGTTGGCACTAAGTAAGGCTGGTTTTATTATGTTGCAGGGACTGTACGGCAAAGAGCTGGCTTCTCCAGCAGCTGAAGGCCTTTCGGAAGGGTGTAGCCCCACCTGAGCTCCCTGTCAATGAGGGTTCAAGCAGCCAGAAGACTCAGGCTCCTGAAGAAGTGATTGGAGTAGAAATGGAGAAGGAGGGACACACAGAGCCTCAGGCTGATGAGCTAAGTGCCCAGTCCCGACTTCCAGACCGATGTCCCATGGCCTCAGGGAGCCGTGAAGTGCTGGAGCCTGCTCTAGGCCAACTGTAGGCACCTTAGGTAATGGGATCCAAGAAGCAAGTCTCATGTTCCGACTTTCCATCCACACAGGCCCTGTCATCCTCCCACTGTCCACTGCAGCTGCCCCTGGAGGGCAGGACCCTCACTGTGAGCTTACCAAGCACTCCCTGAGCTCTCAGTCACATTTTCACACCCACGGAATGGATGCACATGCATGCACGCATGAGCGCGCGCGTGCACACACACACACACACACATAATCTACATAAAGCAGACAACTGTGGGAAACAACGTGCAAGCACCACGTCTCCAGACTGTGAGCTCTTCCATCCCCCCTTCTGAGGAGCATCTGTCTTTCTCTCACATAGGGCTGTGGCACAACTAAGAAAACATGCATACATGTTCACAGTGAGAGAGACTTCAGCTTAATTTTCCAGATTCCTGGATGCTTGCTACTTTGTGTACCTAACATAACACAAGCACGCACACACGCACCTGCTGGTGAACAAGCAGACCTAATGCACTTTTTTTGTATAAAGGGTAAAAACAGGGCTAGAAAGTGGCTTGGTGGTAGGGCGCTTGCCTAGCATGCATGAAGCCCTGGGTTCGATTCCTCAGCACCACATAACTAGAAAAAGCCAGGAAAGAGCACTGTGGCTCAAGTGGTAGAGTGCTAGCCTTGAGCAAAAAGAAGCCAAGAACAGTGCTCAGGCCCTGAGTCCCAAGCCCCAAGACTAGCAAAAAAACAACAACAACAACGATAAAACTGGCATCAGTGGCTCACACTGGTAATCCTAGCTCCTTGGGATGCTGAGACTAGGAGGCTGTTCCCAATACATGGTGGTGCACATCTGTGATCCCAGTGACAGTGGGACTAAAGTAGGGGTGCACCTAGTCTGGAACCCAGACTCCATACTAGAAACAACCAGTGGGAAACAGGAACAGGACTAGAGGCCTAGCTCACTAGTATCGTGCCAGCCTAGCAGTGCAAAAAAGCCCCCAGTTCAAATCCTAACACCACCAAAAGAAAAATGGGTAATAACTGAAATTTTCTTTGTTTTGTTTTTTTCTTTACCCAAGGCTCACAGAGTCCTTCCAAACTAAAGATGGTGCTGACTGTCGTGAATCTAAACAGAATGCTGGGCATTCTAACACTTGAAACTCCACATGAAATGGAGTGTGATGCCCACCCTTCCCAAAAACCAGCAAGGAAAGAACAAATTAAACCAGATAGATTGGGGCCACCTGGTTCCCTACCAAGGCTTGGCCCCCAAAGGGAACACCTGGCTTCCCTGCGCCTTACTACTTTGCAAGCCTTATCCATCCCCATCCCCATCCCCATTTTACAAAGCCTTCTGTAATTGTCTTCTCCTCCCTGATCCACGGCAGCTTTGATCCCCTGCCACCTTGTGCAAGATGATGCAATGGGAGACCAGAGCAGTCATCACAGGGTCCCCCAGGCATGGCAGGGTGCATCTACTAAGTGTTGGGCTGAGCCACTGAGGTGGGCAAGAGTCTCTTTAATAAAGCCCCCATCCCAGGCAAAAGATGGGCCCTGCCTAACCACCACCACCAGCAGCAGCAGCACATGGATGCCAAACACAAATAGCCACAGACTCCTGCTGTCCAAACCCCACTAGAACTGGCCATCAGAGACCTCACAGGCACCTCTTGCAAGCATGAGGGACATTTCCATTAAAACCAGCACACCTCCAGTGGGCCTCTCTTATAGGCAGATAGCCAAGCTTGCCCTCCCACCTGTGGAGGCACCTAACAGGGCTCAAGCAGGACCCAGACACCAGGCAGGTTGGCCTTCACATATTCCCTCCTCCCTCCTGACCCAGAAGCCTCCATAGTAGCTGTTTAGGCTATCAAGAGCAAGGGCAGTTTTTTGTGTTTTTTTCCTCTAACCCCGTGTTTTCCTCCTATTCCTTTTAATGTCAGTGTAGTTCCTTGTTCCTCGTTAAGGTTTCACAGAGGTAGAAAATAAATGTGTTCCAAGCTCCACTCTGTGAGTTACTGTCTGCTAGGGAAAGCTGGAAGAGGCACTGGGATGCAGATGGGTGACGTTTTATTATTCTCTGTGCCTCAGTTCCCCCACTCTTTAACATGGGAGTCCTGGAAGCGTTGCTTCATAGGACTGGGTGAGATGACATCAGAGCACACATGAGGAACATGAAACCTCCACCCACAACAGGGATGGCAGGGAGGATGGCCAGGGAAGGATGCCTGATGAAGCACTGGAATGAGGCAGTTTCATATATGTATGTGTGAAATGTTGCTGGATGACTGCTACTTTTTTAGGAAGTGAATATTGGACAAAAGATCCTTATCTTTACCTGGACTCCACCTCCACATTTATAAGCCATCTTTTTTTTTTTTTTTTTTGGCCAGTCCTGGGGCTTGGACTCAGGGCCTGAGCACAGTGCTCTGGCTTCTTCTTGCTCAAGGCTAGCACTCTGCCACTTGAGCCACAGCGCCACTTCTGGCCATTTTCTGTGTATGTGGTGCTGGGGAATCGAACCCAGGGCCTCATGTATATAAGGCAGGCACTCTAGCCACTAGGCCATATCCCCAGCCCCTTATAAGCCATCTTTATCTTGGTTTTAGTTCCTTCTCCAAAGGCTTTCTTAAGGGGCAAGAGGTCACATAGGAAAAGGAGGTAAGGGCTTAGTGGCAGAGTGCTTGCCTAGCATGCATGAAGCCCTGGGTTCGATTCCTCAGTACCACATAAACAGAACAAGCCAGAAGTGGCACTGGGGCTCAAGTGGTAGAGTTCTAGACCTGAGCTAAAGAAGCTCAAGGACAGTGCCCAGGCCCTGAGATCAAGCCCCAGGACTAGCAAAATAAAGAGGTAAAATGCTGAGCTCCCCCAGGGTCTTGCTATAGATTGAATACTATTATGTCAATAAGTGTGTGCGAGAGAGACAGATGAACATTTCTAACAGCTTCAAAGGAAAACAGGCTTTTCCTGTTCTTGGCAAGAAAGGATAAAGACTTGCTTGGAGAAGTATTGTGTGCCCTTTGAGGGTCTCTTCTCTAGAGCATTAGTTGTTCAAGAGTGCAAAGTAAGGGCTGGGGATATAGCCTAGTGGCAAGAGTGCCTGCCTCGGATACACGAGGCCCTAGGTTCGATTCCCCAGCACCACATATGCAGAAAACGGCCAGAAGCGGCGCTGTGGCTCAAGTGGCAGAGTGCTAGCCTTGAGCAAAAAGAAGCCAGGGACAGTGCTCAGGCCCTGAGTCCAAGGCCCAGGACTGGCAAAAAAAAAAAACAAAAAACAAAAAACAAAAAAAAAAAAAGAGTGCAAAGTAAGATCAGTATGGCCTCAGCTATTCCTAAGGCTGAGACAGGAGAACTTCCATAAAGTAACACCCTCCAAATAACAAAGCCAAACAAAACAAAGGAGCATGGCATGTAAATGCCTTTGCACACCTCTACCCAGGGAGACAAAAGGTCCCCAGGTCAATTCCTACCTTCCCTTCTTCCCCACACCTCTGGCGCTGACAGTTCCAAATATCCTTTGTTGTGCTTGCTTCCTCAGTTTTTACTTGCTGGGGTTCGAACCCACAGCCTTGTGCGTGCTTAGCTAATGCTCCACTAACTACACCCCGGCCTCCTGCCTGCCTTTATTCTGCTATAATACTAATAATGCCCATCCACCTTTGATCACCAGGCAATACACGTTTGTTCCTAATTTAGCAGTGTTGGAAGTACTGTGATCTTTCAGGAAAGGAACCCCTGGAGTTCGGAGAGTTTCAAATACTGAACACAGGAGATTCCAAAACGCTACTGGAACCTTCTATCTAAAAAGTCACCTTCCCGCCCCTCACAGTAAACCAGACACTCTAATGCCTGACTCTGCCTCCTTTTTCTCTTTAGTTTAAAATAATCTGAGTTTATACCACCTGAGGAGCGAACCGGTAAGAAAACCCGCGCCCGACTAAAACAGCGCACACAGTAGGCGCACAGCCAATGACGACTTCCGGGGCGCGTTCTTGAACGGCGGAAATCACGCTCCTGTCCCGCGGCTTCCACCTACCGCCCCGCCCCTTAGCCGCGGATTCATCCTCTCGCGAGGCTCACGCGAGGACCAGGGCGCGCCGGAAGCGGAAGTCAGGGGCACTGTATTTGGAGCGGTGGGACTACATTTCCCAGAGCGTCGCGCACCGCTGGCCCAGTGGACGTCTGCGTCCTGAAGGCGCTTGTGGTGGATCCCGCCGACTTCTGAGCCTCTGTACCCACCAGGGTGACCCCCCGAGGCGTGTGGTTCTGCATTCACCTAAGTGTTTAAAGGCTGCCCCCTAAGCTGGGCTCCGATAGCACAGGCGAGATCTAAAGATTGTGGTTCAAGGCCAGCCTGAGGAGGAAAATTCTTTTTTCTTTTTTTTTTTCCATTCTTGAGACTATCTCCAATTAACCATTAAAAAGCCCGAGGTGGAGCCGTGGCTTAAGTGGTAGAGCGCCATCCTTGAGCGAAAAAGCTCAGGGTCAGCGCCAGGCACTGAGTTCAAGCCCCCCCCCCATGTGTGCACGCGCAGCACGGGCACACACACACACACACACACACACACACACATCGTGTCTTATCAAAGCACAGCTTTATATTCAAAGCCACGCCCACCCTTAATAGATGCTCTGGTACACTGGTGTGCGTTGGGGTCCGGCTGATGACAGGCTTCGCAACCCCAGGGCTCAGCGCTCATCGTCTTTGGAATCCTTCTGGGCCTGCCTGCGGACCTTCAGGCACCCGGGACTGGTTAGCTGTCCTGGGGGAGCCAAGTTCACCCAGCCGGGCCCTCGGGGCAGCTGGTGACTCTCGTTGAGTCTGATGACGCGGTAGTTCTCGTAGTGGACGTTGTGGGTGATGTCCTTCAGGTCCTGGAGGTGAGACCTGGTCCGTGGAAGTCAGGTTAGCCCCAGCCAGGGTGACTACGGCCACCCCCAAGGGACACACACACACACCCCACAGCATCTCACCGGATGAGCAGGTCTCTTAGGAGAAGAAATTCGCAGTGTGCAATGTTCTCCACTGAAAGACATGGGCCCCAGCAAGGCTTTGCAAGGCTGTTGTGTCCTCAGCAAGCACTGAGTAAACCCCTGCTTCAGTACTGCCTCTCTCACTGTCCTATGGTCTCTCATTCCTTGGTTTGTTCATTCATTCATTCATTCATTCATACATACATACATACATACATACCTAATCAGTGAACTTGCTGGAAAAATGCCCTTTCTGTGGGCCTAATGGTCTAGGCAGGGCCTTGTGAGGGGCTGAGGATTCTATAGATGCCCCCTGCCCCCTCCCATGGCCCCTACACTGACCTTCAATGATGCCCCACTTGGTCTTCCGGCCCAGGATGCACCTCCCATTCACCAGGTGCTCTTGGTCAGCCCCCACTACAGCAAAGGGGATCTGCTCCTAGGGAAGAAGAAAGCAAGCTTGGGACCTCATGAGGAGGGAGCAGGGGTAGGAAACTGGCAAAGTTTCAGAGTTCAAAGATACCAGATCCCCTCTACCCTTGTCTCTTCTGTAAAATAGGGGCACTAGCAGTGCCAGCATACAGCTTTGTGAACATCTGTGAAGTGGGTTATCAGAGTCAGCCCTGGGAACTGTATCTCTGTTAATGATCACATTAATGATATACTAATTACATTAATGATATAATCTTTTTTGGTGTGTATGCCAGTACTGGAACTTGAACTCAGGGCCTGGGTATTGTCCCTTAGATTTTAAGGCTGGTACTCTACCACTTTGGGTGGTTTTCCAGTGGTTAATTGGAAAAGTAAGAGTCTCATGGACATTACTACCCAGGCTAACTTCAAACCATGATCCTCAGATCTCAGTCTCCTGAGTAGGTAGGATTGTAGGCATGATCCACCAGGGCCTGGCTTCAATGACATAATCTTGGGTGTGGAAGTATAGAACATTTAATGCTCAAAGCTCAGGGATTAATCCATAGAACAAAGACAATGTACAGGGGCTGGGAATATGGCCTAGTGGCAAGAGTGCTTGCCTCCTATACGTGAAGCCCTGGGTTCAATTCCCCAGCACCACATATACAGAAAACAGCCAGAAGTGGTGCTGTGGCTCAAGTGGCAGAGTGCTAGCTTTGAGCAAAATGAAGCCAGGGACAGTGCTCAGGCCCTGAGTCCAAGCCCCAGGACTGACAAAAAAAAAAAAAAAAGACAATGTACAAATGTGTATATGAAATACATATTTATAGTGGGGCATGGTGGCTCATTCCTGTAATCCTAGCTACTCAGGAGGGACAGATCAAAAGGATTAAAGGGGCTGGGGATATAGCCTAGCGGCAAGAGTGCCTGCCTCGGTATACCCGAGGCCCTAGGTTCGATTCCCCAGCACCACATATACAGAAAACGGCCAGAAGCGGCGCTGTGGCTCAAGTGGCAGAGTGCTAGCCTTGAGCGGGAAGAAGCCAGGGACAGTGCTCAGGCCCTGAGTCCAAGGCCCAGGACTGGCCAAAAAAAAAAAAGGATTAAGGCTCCATGCCAGCCTAGGTAAAAAGTTAATGAGGGGGTGGGTACTGGAGCGGGAGGGAAAGTGGGAGAAAAACAAGGGAGGGGTAGCAACGTTAGACAAGAAATGTACTCATTAGCGTACTTATGTAACTGTAACCCCTCTGTACATCACCTTTACAACAAAATTAATTTTTAAATTAATGAGACCCAATAAAAGCTAGGCATAGTGGTTTACATATGTCATCCCAGCTTCAAGGGAAGTATAAATAGGAGTTCTGAGTTCAAGATCCAGTACTGCCTAAAAAGAAACGAAACTCAAACACTTGTGCATATTATATATGTGTAATGTACATATGTACATAAAATCTTGTGAACACCAAAACCTCTTACATCTGAAACAGACAGTAATTATCACAAAGTTTAAAATAGGTAATAGTTGGGTATGAAGCCCAGGGTTTTCTCTTCTTGGTGGCTAAGACTTGGAACCACAATAGCAGAGCTGAGTAACTGCTCCAGACACTGTCGGGCCCATAGACTCAAAAAATATTTACTGTCTGCCTTTGTAAAAAAAAAAAAAAAAAGTTGGCTCAGCCCTATAATCATTTTCGGACTTAAGAGCCGGAAGCAGAAATCCAAAGCTGTAAGTTCCAAAGTTCTGTTGTAAGAGTTTGTTTTTATTTCCAGGGGTTAATTTTTGGTGGGAATGGAATGATGACCTCAGCAGTAAGTACTGCTGCCAGTCCCTAATGAGCCCTTAATGAGGACTTGTGTCTGGGTGGTGTTTTGAGACAAGACCCAGGACTGGCAAAAAAAAATGTAATATTTTCCTTCCTCTTCCCCTTTTTTTCTTCGTTCCTCCTTGCTCCCTGCCCTGTGGCTTCTTACTCGTATCTTGCCATTAAGGATGCTGTCATTAATGTCTTCATCAAAACACTTCTGCGGGTATACATCAATGCAGTGAGCTTTCAGGTTTTGCTGGATCTGGGGGACCAAACACACAAGGGACCTCAGCCTGCACTGTCCACTCTGCCCTCTGCCAACATTGACTCCAGCCCCATTTCCAGCACCCAGATCACCCTGCTCCTGAAGGCCTCTCGCTCCTCAATGGTCAGGCTGTCTGCTCGGGCGATCACGGGCACCACGTTCACAGTCCGGCACAGCCGCTGCAGGAACTCAATATCCAGCGGCCGCAGGCTGTCCAGGCAGGACAATGACGGTGGTGGCAGTGGTGGTGGTGTCTGAATGAGGAGGGGAGCCAGCCCAAAGCCTACCCCCGAGACTCCTCCTCCTCCTCTCTGCCCCATGCAGGCATCCCCACCCTGGCTGGTCCAGCCACCTCACCAGTGGCCGGTGGGTGGCACGAAGTACACACAGCAGTGCACACGGGTGTCAGGGATGTGACGCTGGCGGGTGATGAGGAGTTCCTCTTGCAAGTACCGCTCATACTGCTGGTTGATATAGCCCAGGACCGGGTCCCAGCTGGAGCAAGAGACCTCCACTCAGGACCAGCCACCACCCTGGACCTTCTCCACCCTCACAGACACATGGACCCCTCTGCCACCCTTGCCTGAGGCCTCACCTTCCCTGCCTGTAAAATGGACAGTGCCCACTTGGCAAAGGTGGGGCCACCCAGCCTGCACCAAGGAGTCACAGGCTCCTGGCTCTGCGCTCTTCCCGCTACTGTCCACAGGGCCCAAAACAGAGCTGTCATCTGTCTATCATGTATATATGTATGTATCTTTGTCCCTTTGCCTCTCTCTCTCTCTCTGGCTGTTTCTTTATTCAGTGCTAGGATGGAATCCAGCCCCCAAGCCATGCTAGGCAAGTGCTATCCCATTGACTTACATCCCAGCGCCAAACATATCCTTCTGAAAATAGAAGTTGAGGGCAATGGAGAGCAAATGTGCTTGAAGTTATCTATCTGACTCTTTATATATACAGACACATAGATACACTCATATGTATATATGTAACATATAACATGCATTTATAGTATATGAGTATACATATTATATAGTGTGTATTCTATTTTTACATATCAAAATAGCCTGATAGCTGCAATGGACACTGATGAGAACAAACTAAGCAACTGAAGGGGCAGCAGGGAAGAGGGAAGAAATGAGAGAAAAAGAAGGAACAGATTACACTAAGCAAAAGGAAAGAAATGTATATGTATATATCACCTGATCTGGAAGGAACTGTTTTATTGTTAATAATCATAGAGGTCATAAGCAGTGTAGATTAGAATGACAATGTCCATCAAGGGGAAGATTTAAGAAAAATGATGAAAGCAAGGGGGAGGATGGGTTAGGAGGAAGAAAGGAGGGAGAAAAATGAGGAAGGGGGTAACAAGTATGACAAGAAATGTATATGCATTCCTACCTTAAATATGTAACTGTAACTCCTCTGTACATCATCTTGACAAAAAAGACCATAATTTAAAAAATAGCCTGATAAAACCCACTATACACTAGGGCACTGTCCCTTAGCTTTTCCCACTCAAGACTAGCGCTCTACCACTTGAGCCACAGCTCCACTTCCAGGTTTTTGCTGCTTAATTGGAGATAAGAATTTAAGGATTTTCCTGACCAGGCTGGCTTTGAATCATGATCTTCAGATCTCAGGCTCCAGAGTAGTTGGCTTGAGCCACATTTGGCCGATGAGTTACCACCTCTGTGTCCCACAGAGCAAGTGGAGACTCCCATCCATTTCAAGAAGAAGCTGAGTGCATCCATTGTATAGTTAGGGAAACTGAGGCCTCTCCAACACTGTCTCCCAGAGGTTAGAGGGGCAAAGGCAGGAGAGGGGCAGCCTGGGTTCAGTCCCCATCCCTCACCCACCACTTGTCATTGTTGATCTGGTCTCCGAAGCCCGGTGTGTCGGTCACAGTCAGCTTCAGTTTCAAGCCCTTCTCCTCAATGACTGTGAAGGGAGGGGAAGGGGAGAATGTGGCTGGGGCAGGGCAGGGCGGAGCAGTGGGGGCCAGGGCAGGCCTCACTCACCGTGGCTCACAGAGTGCAGCTCCAGGGTCTGAGGCGTGGGCACCTCCAGGCTTGGCACAGCTGATTTCCATACCTTGGACTTGAACAATGTGTTCACCATGGTGGATTTGCCCAATCCACTCTGCCCTGGAGTGACCAGCAGGCATGTGTGTGGTTAAGTCAACTCCTCTCAAACGCATCTTTAAGATGATTTGAAAGGTGAACTCTTGACCGAGAATAATGAGGACATAATCCCAGCTGTTTAGGAGGTTGCGTTAGGAAGATCACAGTCCAGGGCTTGCCTCAGAGGAAAGCCAAGACCTTATTTAAAGAACTAACAAAGCCCAAAAGACTGAAGGATTGGCTTGAGTGGTAGAGCACCTGCCTAGAAAATGTGCATTCAATCCCAAGTAAAAAAAAAAAGGTGTCCTACTCAGTGCTTCCCCTTTTCTTTATTGGCTTTAAAATTACATAACAGCTAGGTGTTGGTGGCTCACCCCTATAATCCTAGCTACTTAGGAGGCTGAGATCTTAGGACCCCAGTTTGAAGACAGTCCATGAGACTCTTACCTCCAATAAACTACCAAAAAAGCCAGAAGTAGAGTTGTGGCTAATGTGGTAGAGTGCAAGCCTTGAGTAAAAAGAAGCTTTAGGACAGTGCCCAGGCCCTGAGTTCAGGCCCTAGGACCAACACTTTTAAAAAATTAAGCTAAATAATTAATTTAAAGTATGTAACATAAAATTAACCATTCATCTTAAAGAGCACAACAAAGCAGCATTAAGGACACATATAAAGTTGGGCAAGAATCACTTCTACCCGGTTTCAGAATGTTTTCATCATCCCAAATGGAAACCCTAGTCAGGCATGGTGGTGCATTCCTCTAATACCAGCATTGAAGCTGAGATAGGAGGATCATGAGTTCAAGGGCAGCCTGGGCTACACAGATCTCTACACAAGGTCTCCGAGGCCTACCTCAAATGAATTTGTTACAAGTTCAACACTCCTGCAGCATTGGATCAGGAACATAGGTCATGGAGGCTTGACATGGTCCCTACCCCATCTCACACCCGGCCCCTTCACTGAAGCAGTCACTTAATACATTATTTTCTGTCGAATGATTCAATAGTTCCTCGTTTTCATTTTTTTTTTTGGGGGGGGGAGAAGTGCTGGTGTTGGGCAATCCCTGAGTTTCTTTTTCTCAAGGCTGACATTCTACCACTGGAGCCACAGCTGCACTTCCGGCTTTTTTTGGTAATTGGAGATGAGTCTCATGGAGGGGATTTACTGCCCAGGCAGGCTGCCTTTGAACTTTGATCCTCAGATCTCAACCTCCTGAGTAGCTGGTATTATAGGCATGAGCCACTGGTACCCAGTCACACTTTCCCTTTGAATACACCTATGAGGCTGGGGAGACTGAGTCAGGGAGAAGCCAGGTAACGTAACCAGACCCACTGTGTCTTGTCCATTGGTCACCCCTGTATTCTTCATGCTCTCACTCACCCACCACCATGATGTTGAACTCAAACCCAGTCTTCATGGCTTTGATCTTCAGCTGGTCCAGCACAGCCTCGATACCCACAGGACCAAACCTCTCCAAGGGCGGGGTCCTGGGGCTGGAGGGCCTTGAGGAACAGGGGGAGGGGGACCGCCTCAGAGGGCTCATGGGGCCAGGGACACAATGATGCCTGTCCATGGCGGGAGTGGGAAGGTTGGTGTCACTGGGCTCAGAGGGGCTCCCCAGAGACTCCACACCTCTGTTCCCACTGGTCTATTTCAATTCCCTGGTCCCAGAGCAAAGTCAGGGAGACTGAGTCCCCATCCTGAGAGGCTCAGAAGTCTACCCTTGTCTCAATGGGCACAGCCAGGGGGCTCCCTGTTGAACCTGGGTGGGGGTTAGAGGCTTGCAGCTAGACTTTAGTTCTAGGTGAGGTACTAGGCGGGGAGGGGGGTGGAGGGAGAGGAGGGATCCAGAGGAGAGGCTCAGTAATAAGTGTCTCCCTTTCTCCCCTGCGACACAGAAACAGAGCTGGGCAGAGCTAGTGAGAGAGACGCAGGAAGGCGGAGACCCGGCCTGTAACACGCTCAGAAGATGGGCCTCTTGAGAAAGAAAGGTGGGCAGCCTATTGGGGCCTGGAGGCCACAGAGGCAGCCCCAGGTGGCACCTGGTGGTTGAGTCCCTGTGAGAGCTGCTGGCAGGCCCTGGTGTGCGGCGAGGGGGAGGGGAAGGCTGGCAGTTAGCCATAGAACCTGAGCTCCCCCTTCCTTCCTGTGACCTCCACCCGGACAGGAGCCTGCCAAGGCCAGGGCTGATCCTTAGGCCCTCGACACTCCCCCCTTTCCCCTGTGACCATGATCATACAGCGTTCCTGGTTTAGAGATGGAGGCCAGCTCTCCAGAGCTGTCTCCTCCATCAAAGCTGCCAGCTGGCTCATGTCCGAGGGGGACTTCCAGGCCCCAGCCCATATCCCTTAACCTCCCTGCCAGGGAAAGCCAGACAGGGGTCTGCAGCCTGAAAGCACATGCATGCATTTTCTTCCATCCACCCATCCTTGGCACCATACTGTTTTAAGTTGTGACACTCAGCCAGTGCAAGATGGCTTACTTCTGTAATCCCAGCTATTGGGGAGGGAGAGTTTGGGAGGATCACAGTTCAAGACCAGACTGAGCAGAAAGTTATCAAGATCCCTCCAGATTTTTGGGGGGGCAGGCATTGGTCATGGGTTTGAACTTTGGGCCTGGGGGTTGTCCCTGAGCTCTTCAGCTCCATTTTTCTGGTGGTTAATTGGAGGTAAGAGTCTCATGGACTTTCCTGCCAGGGCTGGCTTTGATTTTTATTTTTTTTTTTTTTTTTTTTTTTTTTTTTTTTTTTTTTTTTTTTTTTTTTTTTTTGGCCAGTCCTGGGCCTTGGACTCAGGGCCTGAGCACTGTCCCTGGCTTCCTTTAGCTCAAGGCTAGCACTCTGCCACTTGAGCCACAGCGCCACTTGTGGCCGTTTTCTGTATATGTGGTGCTGGGGAATCGAACCCAGGGCCTCATGTATACGAGACAAGCTCTCTTGCCACTGGGCCATATCCCCAGCCCATGATTTTTAATTTTATGTATTTAGTTTATGTGGTACTAAGGAATTGAACCCAAAGCCTCATGCATGCTAGGCAAGCACTGTATCACTAAGCCACATTCCCAGACCCCAGGGCTGGCTTTGTACCACAATCCTCAGAGCTCAGCCTCCTAGGTAGCTAGGATTACAGGCATGAGCCACAGGCACCTGGCAAGATCCCCGGCCCTTCATCTTAACAACAGCAGTGTTGGGCATGGTGGTGTGCACCTGACAGCCCAGCTGCTTAGGAGGCATAGGCAGAAGGGGTTTAGTTGGAGGCTAATGCTGGACAAGAATGTGATTCTTCCTGAAAAGTAACTAATGGAAAAAGGGCTGGAGGTATGGCTTAAGTAGTATAGCACCTGCTTAGCAAGCATGATACTCTTAGTTCAAAAGTCCTAGTACTGCCAAGCGGGAGAGGGGTGGGGGACAAGGTTTGATGCTGGTGGCTCATGCCAGTAATCCTAGCTACTCAGGAGGCTGAGATCTGAGGATCTCGGTTCAAAGCCAATCTGGGCAGAAAAAGTGTGACACCCTTGTCTCCAATTAACCACCAGAAAGCTAGAAGTGGTGCTGTGACTCAAAGTGGTAGAATACTAGCCTTGAGCAAAAAAGCTCAGAGACCCCGAGTTTAAGCCCCACAAGCAACAACAAAAGAAAAACCAAGAGATTGATGTAGAAGATACCCCCCCCCCCCAATTTCCCTGCATGTGACCTCATCCTAGGAGCCCTGGGATGCTAAAATGTGGACCAAATGTGGACCAGGCTCTGAGGAGCAGCTGACAGATGACCTTGTTCAAGGTCACTCAGTGGCAGAGCTGGATCTGAAGGCAGGGACTTGGTTAAGTCTTCCTGGGCTGAGTCCTCCACACCCCCTACTGCTTCATTCTTGCTCTCAGGACTGTGCCCATTCCCAATGTACTTATGAGATGATAAACTGGGTATGGTGGTACATGTCTGGAAACTCAGCTACCCTGGAGAATAAACCTGGAGACTTATAAGATGTAGGTCAGCCTGGGCAGTTTAGTAAGACACTGTCCCTATTGTAAAACAAAAGGGGTTGAGGGCATGGCTCAAGTGGCAGAGTGCTCGCCTAGCTATGTGTAAGACCCTGGATTCGATGCCCAGCACTACTCAAAAAGCAGGAGGAGGAAGAGGAAGAGTTAGGAAGAGGAGGAGGAAGCTCAGTCAAATAAACCTCTTGAGGGCTGAAGGATCTGATGAGCACAGGAGCCTAACTGGGGACCAGGAATGGAAAGTTGGAGGGGATGCACACTTGTAAGTTGGGGACAGAAACACAGCCACTCAGTGTACATCAGCCCTCAGCATCTGTTATGGTGGGAACTGGAAATGTCCCTCCAAACTCTTGTGTTGAGGACTTGGTTCCAAGTATGTGATGTTCAGAGAAACATTCTGGGAAAATGACTGGACCAGGAGGCCCTCACTTCACCAGTGACCTGACCATGCCCCAGTGCACTGGGGAAGGTGGGAGGCCTGCCTGGGGAAGCAGGGTTCTGATGCCCACCTTTGAGGGATGTGCTTTGTCCCTGTGCCCTTCCTGGGTCTCTTGTTTTCTGCTCTGCTGTGGTCAGTTGTGCTGATCTGATCTGCCTCACCACAGGCCCCAAAACAGCAGAGCCAGCTGGCCTTGACTGGAACTTCTGAAGCCAGAAAACAAAGCTCACCTGTCCTGCAAGTCTGCCTTCTAAGTACTTCATTCACAGAAGCAAAAAGTTAATAGCATCCTGATGTGCTAAGAAAGCTCGGACTCCCTTGCTGAATCCTCATGCCAATCCCGGGAGGTGGGCATGGTTTATATGCTTATTTCCCAGATAGGGAGACTGAGGAAGACTGGGGTTGGGCAGGAGTCATTCCTTGGGGCAGTCTTAAGGATTAGAAAAGGAATTCTCCCCTCAGGAACAGAGAGACTGTAGCAAAAACAAAAGGGCCGGAGCATAGCTCAGGTGCTTTGTCTATTAAGCACAAGGCCCTGAACTCAATCCCCAGTACCATCAAATTAAAAAAAAAAAAATTAAAAAGCCAAGGTCAAGGGTCCTGGGGAAGGAGCTCCTCTGAGAGGCAATCAGGGCTGTGGTGAACACCTGCTCTTCTGACCTCCTGAGGAAAGGTGCAAACCATCTGGGGCGTGAACAGGCTGGCAAGCCTGCGGCCCTCTGCCCTGGGCCCCTGCAGTGGGCTGGGCTGGGCTGGGCTCTCCAAGGGCTCTGGAAGCCCTGGTTGGCCTTGGGAAGGGCGGAGCTGGTTGCCAAGGCTGCAGGTGGTGTAGATCCGGAAGCAGGAAGCAGGTTGAGCTGGCAAAGACCTGGGACCTACCTGGCTGGAGGAGTGGAGGTTTCCAGAGGCAGGTGGGGTCCCGGGGAGATGGAGGGAGGATGGTGGCTGGGGCATCCCAAGTGAGGATGGGGACAGAAGAGCAGGGCTGAGGCAGGAGGGGCAGAGGCTGGCTCAGGCCCTGCTTCTGAGGTGGCCTCTGGGGGCCGGGACAGGTGGCTCCTGCCGAGATGGGTCTGTCATCCAATGAACTGGAAAGGGAGCTGGAGCACACAGCCCAGGAAGTGCTGGGGAAGCTGAGGAGCCACAAGCTGTTCCAGTCGGAATGGGACACGGCTGCCTTCGTGGTCTTCCTAGTCTTCGTGGGTGAGTGTGGCCCTCAGGTCTCATCAGCCCCGCCCAGTGGCTCGGCCAGGGGTCACATCTGGACACCTGTCTGTCCCCAGGCACTGTGCTGCTGCTGCTGCTCTTGGTCATTGCCCACTGCTGCTGCCGTTGCTGCTGCCCCTCTGCCAGCTCTGGGAAGGTGAGCCCTGGGAGGAGGAGGGGGTGGTGCCTGGAACCCTCCTGCCTCTTGCACAGGACAGGGCTGGGGCTGGGCTGCCTGTTGAGGGGCTTGGCAGACTGCCACCCACAAGGAACCCTCTGTGCCTCTCACAGGAAAAACCCAGAGGAATGGATAACCTGGCCCTGGAACCTTAGCACCAGCCCCCTGGCATGTGTCCAATGGATGGCAGTAACAAAGCCTGTGTTTGCTGGAAATTGAGTCTGGACTGTTCTGAGCCCCCAGGGCAGGTGGCATGGGGACTTGCGGCTGGCTGCATGGGGAGGCATGTCACTCCAGGTCACCCAGCTTATGGCTTGCAGGGGAGTGGGGGGTGGTGCTAAGCTCCCAGACACCTGATGCCTCACCCTGAATGGCAGTTACAGGTGGTTCCTGGCTGGGTGTGCTAGCACCTGTCATGCCAGCAAGTTGGCAGGCTGAGGGGGGAAGGCATTAAGGCCTAACACTAGGGACCCACAGGAACAGGGAGGCCACAGACACTGGGACCCCTAGGGACACAGGGGGGGCCGCTAATACCAGGGACCCCCCCAGGGACAGGGAGGCAATGACACCAGTACTCCTAGGGACATGGGAGGCCAGTGACACCAGGACCCCCAGCCTGACCCCCAGTTAGAAAGAGAGACAAGGGCTCTAGTAGAACTCTGATGCTCTTTATTTCCTAGAGGATCCAGATTGCAGAACAGCCCCGGCATTGCATTTGCTCAGCGGCAGCTGCCACTGCCTGTCCTTCTTCCTCCCATCCCTGAGTCCCATGGCCCCTAGCTCAGTACCACCCTCCCCTCCTGCAATAGATACCCCAGCTTTATCTGTGGCCTCCACAGCAAAGAGAGCTCTGGGCCGGGGCCACCCTGAGTGCAAGGTACGAGGAAGGCAGGAGCCCTGCCTTCCCAACCAACCCCAACACCAAGCCAGCGCCCCACATAGGCTTCCAATGTTCTTCCCAGTCCCCAGCAGTGCAGTTGGGTGGAAGGTGGGTGAAGAGGGAGATAAATAACTCATGGTGCCGGCCACAGCAGGCGCTATGAGGGGTGTGTGTGGGGAATGGGGCTCCATAGGTAGCGTCACCCCCTCTGGGGGACAGGCTCTGAGTGGTGGCCAGCTTAGAAGGGTCTGTAGCTCCAGTAGCTGGAGAAAACAGAGATCTGTGGAGGAAAGGGGCGGTCAGCAGGCACTGGCCATGGCCAGCCGGCGCTGGATGTAACTAGTGAATGATGGGGCATGGCCAGGGCCCAGTGGGGGCAAATCACCAGACACTGGGTGTGTCCAGCAGGCAGTAGGCATGTCTAGTGGGCACTGGGCGTGCCCAGTGGTGCGCTGTCCCCTCCCTGACCCAGGTGAGATGTCAAGGTCTAACCACATGTTGGGTTGGGAGTGGTCTCAGCAGGCATAGCCTAGCTGCCTGGTGCACCAGGGTAGAGCCTGTGGAATTGCCCACAGGGACTCCAAGTGCTTTGCCCCCACCTTCTCCCCGGCAGCGCCCCACCTTATCCTTGAGCTGCTGGCAGAGCTGCAGGGAAACGGTGAAGTAGACCAGGGCGTCGTTCAGCCAGGGGATCACACACTCCACCTTGTGCACATGGCTCACCTCCAGGCGCTGGGACCCCCACTCGCTGGGAAGGAGAGGCGGCTGGCTGAGGGGGTTTCCTGGTCCCAGATGGAGGGGGCGGCATGAGTGAGAAGGCCTCCCCCACTACTTACAACATGGCCCCGGGGCTGTGCAGCACGGCGCCTCCAGCAGGGCGGAAGTTCTAGGGAGAAGTGCCAGAGCCAGTTAGGCAGGGAGGTGGGGTGGGGGGAATGAGCTGCGGGGGGTGGGGGGTGTAGGCGAGGGCTCACCTTGGTGGAGGTGGGCTGCAGGGTGTGCAGCTGGTACACCGTGAGACACAGCTTGTTGAGGTTGATGTAGACGTTCACCAGCAGGTCCGAGGGCAGTGTGGGGGCGAACATCCTCTGCAGGGAAGGGGGTATGAGGCCCTTCCCACCCAGGCCAGCCCTCCCCCGCCCCAGCCGCTCTCCCCAGTTGCACTTGGGATCCTGCCGGCTTTAGAGGCCACTGGCTCCCAGCCGGACCCACATATCTGGGGGAGACAGAATGGAGGCCATGGAGGACTTCCCAGGAAACCACACGGGCACAGAATTCTGACCAGTGGCAGTTTGGGGCCCCAAGGGGAGGGCAGGACCTGTCCTGGGCCAGGGTTGGCTGAGGGGTACTGACCGTGAGGCCGCTGGCTGCGAGCTCAGGCAGGGTGAGGGTGGCTGGGGTGGTGAGCCGGTTGCGGGCTCTGGTCAGCTGGAGCATGACGGCGTCCATGAGCTGGGGGGAGGGTGACATCATGCGGCTGCACCTGTGGTGCCTGGGCCTCCCCACCCCTACCAGGGAGCCACAGTGTGGCAGTGGGGGTCCTCAGGCTGAGTTCCGTGGCTCTGGCCTGGCTGAATGGCAGTCAGGATTGGGGGCATCAAAGGCTGGGGGAAAGTCCGTGGAAGGCACTCTGCATGCAGGACAGGGGTGCGGCAGGGACCAGAGGGCTTCCTGGAGGAGGTGGTGGGATGGCTGAGTTGAGGTCTCAGTTTTGACGGGTGAAGAAATGGCTGCACGAGGATAAGCGGCTCACACCGCTTGTGGATGCTAAGGCCATATGTGGCCTTTCCCACCATCCCTCAGCCACAAGGGCAAGGCCTGGGCCAATTCCCAAGTCTCCACTCCCACTGTTTCCTGATGGCCATACAGTTGGTGCCAGAGGCTCAGAGAGGGCAGGTAAATTGCCCAATGATGCACAGCAAGTCAGGAGTGGAGCTAAAGCTGAGTCCCTGACATAAGCTCACTCCATGCTGCTTTGCTTTGTAATGAAATGCCTTTACTGCTTCAGTGGGGACCACCACAGAGCAGCCAGAACCTTCTGAGTGCTTGCTGGGGCCACTTTGCCTGCTTTGCTTACTGCTAGGTGATTTGGGGTCAGAGTGGACTAGGGGGCTGGAACTGGGCGGATTCTAGACCTATAGGCTCCAAGCCATTATCTCAGGGGAAGGGTCAGCCTGGAGGGAAGCATGTGGTGTGGGTCGGGCCACGGGGAGCACCAGAGGTCTGCGTACCTTTAGGACTTCGGCTCCTGTCTTAAATTGGTAGCTCTCCTCCCGGTTGGCAAGGAGGTAAATGGCTTGGCTCACGTGGTTCCGGGCATCCTGGATCTGAAAACAGTACCCACCACACCTGAGGCACATCAGCCATGGGGCAGTGTTGGCTCTGGGGCCACAACATGGCATTAGCACAGGCCCTGCCCAAGTGGTTGTGTGTGTGTGTGTGTGTATGTGTGTGTGTGTGTGTGCCTGCTCTGGCCTGTGATCACTCCACCCTCCAGAGCGGCTCTTGGTGCCCTGGAGGCCAGGCTGGCTGGGGAAGCAGGAACTGGGAAGGAGCATTAGGAATTTGGACCTGGCCCCCCAGGGTCCTGGCAAGGCCCCAGAAGTTGGGGCAGTGGAGTGACCGACTGGTTTAGGAGACCACCAGCTGTCCCCTGGGCCAGAGGATCCACAGGCAGGGCAGGTTCTCTGCCCCAGGGGCTGCCAGGAAATGGCCTCCTAGGCTTGCCTGGCTATACCGCAAATTCTCACAGCCAGCCCCAGAGGCCAGGGTCTAGTGGGGCACAAACCTGCTGCAGCTTCCACTGCTTGTCCTCCCGGAAGGCGAAGTGCAGCAGCTGGTTGTTCCTGGGCATCTTCAGGTTCACGTCCTGACAGGTGAGAGGGGGCTAAGCCAGCAGGAGCCATGTCCTTGGGTGGGGGTGGGAGGGTAACAGGGGAATGGATGGGCAAGATAGGGTTGGTAGTAGCCTAGGCCCCAGCTACTTCACAGTGTCCAGGGCTTCTCAACACCTTGGCTGTTTTGGAGTGAACAGGGAAGTGAGGAAAGAGGAATGCAGGCCTGGTGGGGGCTGACAAGATGGTAGCGGAAGGTGGCCTCCCTTGATGGGGCAGTGGGAACTTCTGTGAGTCCAACAGACTGAAGCCATGGAGGGGAGAGACTTCCTCTTGCTTTGCTGCCCCGCACGGGGGCAGAAACAAGCCACAGCCTGGATGATGGCAGATTTGACGCTGAGCCAGGGCCAGCCTAATCCTGCCAATGTCCACAAAATCCTGGGTCCTGCTGCCAGGCCGAGCTGAGTGCAAAGGACCTTCCTGCCTCCCTCACTGAATCTCCACACCAGTCCCTAGCACAGGCAGGAGTGCTGTCACCTTAGACACAAGGAAACCAGGCTCAGAGAGTCCAGGGCTCTGCCCAATGGCAACCCAGCTGGCTGGTGGGAGAGCTGATAAAGGGTTGGGTGGGATGGGGAGCAGGTGGAACACTCACCGCCTGGCTGAGGGCATCGCCTTGCAGGGTCAGCACGCCCTTCACCTGGTCCGTGCTACAACAGTTGGGGGTGGGGGGGCAGTGAGGTGTGGCAGTCAAAGGAGCACCTGCTTCTGGACCTCCCACTCCAATCTCCCATGGCTTGCCCACTGTCCCCCGCCCAGGACCCCCAAGAGTCTGTGTCCTATCACCCATTCCCTGCTCCCAGAGTTTCTACTGAGCCCAGCTCACCTGGAGCTGCCTAGGATGAAGTTTTCCTGCTTGGTGGGCCCCTCAGCCCCTGTGCCTGGCAACGTGAAGCGGAGAGAGGCTTCCTGCAGTAAACAGAGAGCAGCTGTAAAGTGTACCCCAATCCAGAGTCCCTCCCTCCAGATCTTGGGTCAAATGAGGAAGGGAGAAGGTAGGGTGGTTTGATTTGGTACCTGGGTTGAGGCTGGGCATTCTACACTGCATATAGATAGGGCAGAAAGGCTCCACCTCCTAGCTGGGTGGAGAGGCTGGTTATAGTCATGGTAACCTGTAGTTCTGGGCCACTCCAGGCATGAGGCATTTTAAAAAGACTGGCTAGTCTTCATGTCTGATCTCCGAGGGAGTACTGTTATCTCCTTCTTGGAATGAGAGGAAGAGAAGCCCAGAGAGGTTGACTAACTTAGCTGAGATCACACTGTAAGGGAGGGGGCAGGATCCTTCAGCTGTCTGATGACCAGTTCTTTTCCTTCCCTTCCTTTTTTTTTCTTTTGGAGACAGAATCTCACTATGTAGTCTAGGCCAGTCTCAAAGCCCTGATCTCTGTTCCTATGGTGCTGAGATTACTAACCCGATCCCTAACGCCCAGCTCAGTTGTCTGGTTAATGTCACTGCCTCAAAGGAAGCCCTGGGGCTGACCTGTATCGCCCAGGCCCCCTTCCCCCGCCCTTGCTGCTTGCAAAATTACTGCTGACTTCCTTGTGTCCACCACTGAACTCCCTTCACTGAGGTGGGCGCCCCACCGGGGGCTTTTAGATACCACCGGACTGACGCAGGAATGAACCCAGTGGAAAAGACAGGTGGCCGCCCTGCGGGGACCCAGGGCGTGCAAAGGCCCGGTGGCAGGGTGCCCATGGCGAGGGCAGGGCAGCCGTGGAGCGGGGCGCCTTACCTTGAGGATGTCCTGCAGCTGCCTCAGCACAGTGTGTACCTCATCGTGCAGCAGCCAGCGGAACTCCTCCTCCTACGGGAGGTGGTGGAGGTCAGGGCCCAGCCCACGCACCGCCTGTCCTTCCGCCCATCCCGCCGCCCGCTCCTCACCAGCACGGCCCGCTCCGCTGCTGTCGCTGCCATTGCGGTCGCCATCGCCGCCGCCTTCTCCCTCTCCGCCGTGCGCGGCCGGTCCGGCGCGCGGAGACCGCCCCTTACCTTCCTTTTGCCAGCGCCGATTGGCGGAGGGCGCTCTGGCCCCGCCCCCAGCTTCTCTGACCCAGCTATGGGAGCCAGCACCTCCCAGCGTGCCTGGTCCTCTAAGCTCCCGCAAGCCCACCTGACCTGCCCATGCCACAAGCACCGCCCCCTCCCGGCCCTGATAGGGCAGCTAGCCCTTCGCGCCCAGTGATTGGCTGGCAAGCTGCCTGCCGGCCTTCCCAGTGGACCTCTGGAGAACCGGCCTCTACTGCCGGCCACTGACTGGTCCAGGCCCGGTGGACTGAGCCCTGGGGCCTTAATCCCCAAGCAGGGACTGAACCGGAGACCAGGCCTCCAGCCCTACCCCAGCGCTGCCCAGACCCCAGGGCAGGGCTCACACGTCACAGCTCTGTTACCAAGAAATGTTTTATTTTTCTTGCAGTAGCTTTGTTAATTGCACAAAATCAGATTTTGTTTTTGCCATTTAAACATTATCACACAATCCTATTCTGAAAGACAAATGTTCATTAAAAACAAAGCAAAAATAAAAATTCACAACCTTAATCACCTAGATTTGTCATTTAAAGATTAAAGGAAGAAGGGAATAGGGGCTTTCTTACAAGCTTTTTCACAAGTGTCACATTTTCTCCTTAAAAGGGAAGGATCTCAAAACAAGGGTAAAGTAGCTTAAACAGAAATATTCATAAAAAGAACTTTACAGAATTGTCAACAATATTAAGACAACATTGACTAACCGGTTTTCGTACAGCATGTCCCCCCACCCCCACCCTCAGTGTCACCCGAGACCAGGACAGGCTGTGTTCAGACAGAAAACAAGTTCAACTTCCCAGTGATCCCAGTGGCCCACCCCAGTCCTCCCGAGATCCCACCCAGGCTCTAGCCCAAGGAAAAGGGCCAAAATGTTGGGGGAGATCCCACATAGGCATGGCCACATGTATTTCACTTTGATGCACACCTGCAAATCATGACTGGAATCTCAACCCAGGAGAGGAAGCAAGGCTGAAATCTCTTGGTGACTTCTCCTTGCTCCTCTCCAACACTCTATGCCCTTTCTGGTCCCCTAGTCAAGGAGAAATACCAGAGCCTGAAGTCTCCCAGCCCCACTCTGCGGTCAGGCTAGCCCAGGCCTGTCCCCTCCCCTCCAAAGACCCTTGGCCTGGCCAGGGACCAATGAAACCCTGATGCTAGCTGGAGTGAAGACACTCCCTTCCCTATCAAGAGCTGAGCCTCAGAAATGCTTGCGGCTTGCAGGCTGGGTCTGGGCCACACAGGGGATAGATACAGACAATCTCCATGGGAGGAAGGGGTGAAGAGGTGGGGCATGCAGGACCTGGGCAGGGCAGGCAGGAGCAGGTGGTCAGAGAGGCTCTTCAAGGCCAGGTGAAGAGACTGTCTTAACGGAAACAGGAAGGCACTGCCCCATTCCCCACTGCTCATGGTGCCCTCAGGACCCCTTCCTAAGGGTTGGAATGCAAATCCAAACACTAAAAACAGCCCAGGAGGAGCAAGTGCTCACATCAGGTACCCAGGGTAGTGCCAAGGTGAGCAGGAGGGAGGGCAGTGTCCACACTCACCTCAGGCCAGCCACTCTCACTCTCCCTACAGAGGTGTCTGGCAGGCTGTGCCAGTCCCCCTTCAGTTCACAAAGGCCTTGAGAGAGGAGCCCAGCTGGGAAACTGTCCTCAGCTGGTGGCCTGAGATTGGAGGGCCCACGGGGCCTGTGTTGGTGTCTGTGCTGGTTCACCTTGGCTGAGCTCTCTCTTGATGCTCGGGAAGGGGTGGGGGTGGGTTTAGACCTGTCTCCAGCCTCCATGATGGGGACTGGGGCAGTGTCCAGTGCTCAGGGCCAATTCTAGTCCCTCTGCTCAAAGGGGTGGCGACGAGACAAGCGTGGAAGAAGAAAAGCCAGGCAGCAATTTCTGGGCAGCTTCTATCCTGGGGCAAGAGCCAGTGTGTGAGTGTGTGTGTGTGAGAGAGAGAGAGAGAGGAGAGAGGAGAGAGAGAGAGAGAGAGAGAGAGAGAGAGAGAGAGAGAGAGAGAGAGAGGCAGAGAGACAGAACACACAGCCTCATACTCCATGGCCAGTGCCCAGTCCAGGAGCTTCCTCATCAGCCACCCTGCTGACAGCCCCACTCCCCGTCCAGGATTTCAGAGAGGGGCTGCCAAGCACTGGGCTGACAGCAAGTCACAAAGTCTGTATAAAAGGAAATGGAGACAGGTGGACTGGTCCAGAGCTAAGTCCCAGGACCTCGACCCCATGTGAGGAACAGAGGCCAGAGGAAAGATGGAGGGGTATGGTGGGGGCATTGAAAGATTAGTGTATATAGGCTCGGTACACGGCAGACATATCATTATCAGACTGGTCCAGTGCCTTGGCTCTTTTGTACACCTGGAAAAAAAAAACACAGGAGTAAAATAACACAGATGGAGAGGTTATAGGTGCACAGCTGAGAAGTTGGGGTGCTTGGGACTTTGAGCTGCTGGGAAGGTGCTGACCATTTTGTTTTGGGATGTGTTCCCTGCAGAGGGGATGACAGGACAATAGCCAGGAGGATACTATAGGACATCCTCTGGGTGTGGAGGGTACTCCTGCACCTGACAACACAGAACTCTGCTCTTGGCTTAGCCCGTGAAGGTAAGGCCACATATTGCAATCCTTATGCAACCACAAAATCAAGAGGAGGCAAATGAAAACAGAATTCTATTATTTTTTTTTTTTTTGGCCAGTCCTGGGGCTTGGACTCAGGACCTGAGAACTGTTCCTGGCTTCTTCTTTTTTTTTTTTGCTCAAGGCTAGCACTCTACCACTTGAGCCATAGCGCCACTTCTGGCCGTTTTCTGTATATGTGGTGCTGAGGAATCAAACCCAGGGCTTCATGTATACGAGGCAAGCACTCTTGCCACTAGGCCATATCCTCAGTCCGAAAACAGAATTCTAAAACAGACTCATAATTAAGTTGGTGAGAAGGAACAGATGAAGGTAGAGGCAACAACGACAAAGGGGTCACTGCAAACTCAATGTTACCTCAATACAGATGCTAAATGCCCATGGACTGGTCAACCTTAAGATGTGACTTCTGAGCTCCTACAGTGTGGAGCCTGAATCACATTATGTGGCCTGAATGGGTACACCTCACAAAACTTACCAAAAGTGCACGTGCAAGTGACCTGTAAATATATTATTTGAAAGCATGCTAACAAAAGAAATACTTCAGCTAAAAGGTAGATACTGTCAGAATGGCTGAAAAGTAAGCCCTAACCAAGGACTATTGATAAAAAACAAAAGTTAAATGTAAAGACATAGGTGAGAAGAACGTAGGAGAGACCCTGTGACAAGGATAATAAGCATAAAGCTGGGTGCCAGTAGCTCATGCTTCTAATCCTAGCTACTCAGGAGGCTGATAATTGAGGACCATGATTTGAAACCAACCCCAGGCAGGAAAGTCTATGAGATTCTTATTTATTTATTTATTTATTTTGCCAGTCCTGGGCCTTGGACTCAGGGACTGAGCACAGCCCCTGGCTTCTTTTTGCTCAGGGCTAGCACTCTGCCACTTGAGCCACAGCGCCACTTCTGGCCATTTTCTATATATGTGGTGCTGGGGAATTGAACACAGGGCTGAATGTATATGAGGCAAGCTCTTGCCACTAGGCCATATTTCCAGCCCCGAGTTCTTATCTTCAATTAACCACAAAAGAGCCAGAAGGGAGCTGTGGCTCAAGTAGTACAGTGCTAGCCTTGAGCAAAAAAAACTCAGGGATAGTGCCCAGGCTCTGAGTTCAAGTTCCAGAGTGTGATCCCTCAACACATGAAAAAAGCAAGCACGGCAGAGCTGCATGCAGTGCCTATGTATGACAAACAGCAGACAGACATTACAGAGTAACTAGCAATTAAACTCATGAGAAGGACACTAGCAACCATCAATGTCTCAAAGCCAAACAATGTAAAAAAGAATTAAAGGAGAAAAGCAGGTAATGCTACTAGTTGGAATTTCTTTTCTAAGTGGTACAGGAGTTTGAACTCAGGGCCTTGTTCTTGCTCAGCTGACAATGTGCCATTTCAGTCATGCTTCCAGCCTGGCTATTTGTTAGTTATTTGGTTTTTCTACCTCTTCTGACTGGCTGGCCTTGAATCAGGATCCTGCAGATCTCTACTTCCTAAGTAACTACAATTATAGGTGTGAGCCATGCACAGGTTTCTAGTTAAGAGATTTCAACAGCCATCCTGCAATTGAAAAGAACTGTACAAAAAGGTACTGTCCTTCCATCACTATTGAAAGACAAAATGGAAGTTGTTTGGTCTGACAGTTGCAAAATACACCCAGCAACCGCAGGACTCATATTCTTTATTTTCTTGCAATGCCAGGGAACAAACCTAGGGTTTTGACCATTCTAAGTGATTCTAGGTGATTGACCACTGAACTACATACAACCTCAGTCCTTTTGTCCTTATTTTGAGACAAGGTCTAAGTTGGCAAGGCTAGCAATGAACTTGGCTCAAAGTTAGTACTATACCACTTGAACAACAACTCTACTTATTTTTGTTGGCTAACTGGAAATACATGTCTCACAGACTCTCCTGGCTAGGCTGCCTTTGGACCATGCCATGATCCTTAGACATCAGTTTTCTATGTAGCTAGGATTGTAGGTGTGAGCTGCCAGTGGCTAGGTCTTGCTTTTTGTCAGGAGTGACTTGGACCACGATCCTCCTATTTTTGCTTCCTCATGTATCTGGCTCAACTTGTTTAGTCCTGGGGCTTGGGACTTAGGGCCTGAGTCAGTCCCTGGCTTCTTTTTCCTCAAGGCTAGCACTCTACCTCTTGAGTCACAGCACCACTTCTGGCTTTTTCTATTTATGTGGTGCTGAGGAATAGAACCCAAGGGTTCATACATGCTAGGTAAGCACTCTACCACTAAGTCATACTCAGCTCCTCACAAACTTTTTGCCCAAGCTCACCTCAAACCATGATTCTTGTGATTTCTGCTTTCTAAATAGGTGTGAGCCACCACACTTGGCAGAACTCACATTCTATTTAACTGCATAAGTAGTAGCACCAACAAGGAAGCCCATCTGCTGGGCCATAAGTCTGGATAAATATAAAGCTTAACACACCACATGGCCATGTCCTCAGGTCACAAGAAAAATAAAATAGAAATCAATAACCATTAGGTATCTAAAAATCTCCAAATGTTGAACAAACTTTTATTTGAGTCTGAACTTCGGTTTTACCTAGGCTAGCCCTAAACTTCTGGGCTCAGTCAATACTATTGCCTCAGCCTCCCAAGAAGTTGGGAGTACAGATGTGACACTATGCCTGACTAAATAAATTTTAATCCATAAATCAAAGCAGAAATCACTAGGGAAAGACAAAAGTCAAGGGCCCTAAGTGTTCACATTAAGGGGTTGGAAAAAAGAGCCAAGTTGAGAGGTCCTGAACTTAACAGTGGAACAGGCTGTAATTCTAGCTACTTAAGGAGACTGAGATCTGAGGATTGCTGTTTGAAGCCAGCCTGGGAAGAAAAGTCCCTGTGTGACTATTATCTCCAATTAATCACTCAACAACAGCAATCAAAATGGAAGTAGAGGGCTGGGAATATGGCCTAGTGGCAAGAGTGCTTGCCTTATATACATAAAGTCCTGGGTTTGGTTCCCCAGCACCACATATATAGAAAACGGCCAGAAGTGGTACTGTGGCTCAAATGGCAGAGTGCTAGCCTTGAACAAAGAGAAGCCAGGGACTGTGCTCAGGCCCTGAGTCCAAGGTCCAGGACTGGAAAAAAAAAAAAAAGGAAGTGGAGCTATGGCTCAAAGTGGTAGAGTGCTAGCCTTAAGAAAAATGGTTTAGGGACAGAGTTCAGGAGTTCTCACAACTGAAAAAAAAAAAAAAAAAAAAAAGAAACCGCACATAAAAACCCAGCAGAATAGGCTAAGCAAAATCCTAGTGACCTGGAAGGAAGAGACAGGCAAGACTGCAGTTCAAGGCCAGCCTGAGGAGTATGTGAACATCATCACAACAAAACAACCCGGCATGGTGCATATGCCTGTCACCCCAACTGTGTAAGACCTAACAGGTAGAAAAATCGCAGTCAGAATTAGCTCCGAATAAAAAGTGAGATTATCTAAACAAAATGTGGAAAAAATAAAAAAGGAAAAGAGCAAAACAAAGCTCAGCAGAGGAGAAACACCAATAGTAAGAAGGTGCAGGGTCCTGGCACTTGGTCATTTACTATCATGTTACCTCATTGGCGGCAGCTGCCATAGGAGTGGGGTGGTTGACGGCATCACCCAGCGCAATGGCCAGGCGGAGATCCTTCTGAATGTACTTCAGGTAGAAATCAGGCTTGAAGTTTCCTTGTAGGATGTCTGAAGAGGGAAAGCTACTGATCAGAAGTCAAGGTCCTTAAATAAGACTTCCTGCAGGCCTCCCCACCAGCCTCTCCACAGGGCACAACCGCTAGAACCCACTAACTTACAAAGGTATGGCCCCAGTCTGGGCCCCAATCCCATGTAGGCCTCTGTCCAGAGCAACTTTCAACTCAATGAGCATGATTCTGGGATGATTCCAGCTCCTCTGCCCTACTATGAAGGAAGGTATAAGACACAAAGGGGACTTACTTTGGCACTTCTGGTCCAGGAAGATGCTGGCCAACTGTCCCTGATTGAGGATATCCAACAGTGTCTGCTGTGACTGGCCTGTCACCTGGGCCAGGGTAAGTCCTTCGGCAATGGTGGCCATGAAACTCCCCTGGACCATGTTCACAATCAGCATCATCTTGGCTGCATTGCCAACTTCGCCTGCCAAGGGCAGAGAGTCAAAATCACGTGCCAAGAATGCCACAGGAGGCGGGCCTCTCTTCCTGCCCTCACCATGCACCTGGGAGCCTCTTTCACCTGTCTGTGACAAAGCAGGTTCTTGCTCCTTCTAGGCACTGTAACCATCAACGGAAACCTTCCCCTAGAATGCCTGGCAGGAAGGCCATGTAAGACGGGCGCAGTCCCCGACCTCTAGGCCTGATATGGCCCCAGAGGTGGCAGGAACATTACCTAGAAAGAAGGAGGTCTTCCCCATGGCCTGGAAGCAGCTGCTGCAGTCCTCATACAAGCCCCTGTCTCCAGCCGCTAAGATCACCAACATTCCATCATTAGACAATTGCTGGTTCCCTGAGACTGGGGCTTCCAAGAAGCGGCCGCCCCTGGACACGATCACCTGTGAAGGAAAGCCACGGCTTCTGGAGGCCTGTGCCTCATAGGCTCCCCAGACATAGCAAGCAGCATCCTCAGGGGCCCTGGCTCCTCACTGCACCAGGAGGAACAAGAGTGGGGGGAATGGGGTCATATCTACATGGAGGGCCCAGTTGGCCACACTGTCACCTGCCAAGGACTGCTCTGTGGAAGGCGAGACAGGACACACACTCAACAGTCAGTCACAGGCAGAGAGCGAGCCAGTCTGCCCCTGTGCTCCACTGAACAAGACCATACCAGTGGCGTGACTGAATAGACCTCTTCACTGGACACTGCCCAGGCCTGATGCCACCGCCCTTAGCATACACATGGGGCTACAGGGCCTGTTGCCTCATGTGTAGTTTAGGAGAATGGGGAGGGCTCCAATCAGTGGCAACCTGGCTACTTTTCACAGTGAGGTCCACAGCCCAGCCCCAGGGCCTGGCGCTCCACCCAGCTGCTGCCACTTTCTGTGGCTCTTCAGACTCCAGAGGCTTCAGCTCTCCTGCAGGGGAACCACCCACACTTGGCTTGGGTGTTCAGCTTGGGTCTTGGGCCCCACAAGAATGACCTGTGAGATACCTGAGCTAGCTCGGTGACTGTGTCAGCATCCACTGTTGACATGTCTACGTAGCACTTGCCTGGGCGGATCCCTTGTAGTACGCCACTGGGGCCTAGGACCAGCTGTGGGGACACAGAGGAGAAGCAACAGCCTGGCCTCCCAGCCAATGCTCAGAAGTTCCTGTATACCAGAGTGCGTTAGCTTTTTGGCTCACTTCCTGATTAGGAATTAACTATTAAGGTTGAAAAGGGAAGAGCCACTAAATATGCAAAGATTAAAATAGTATTTCTACAACGTTCCCATTTGTTCTTGCACCCTCCACAGGATCTCATTACTTATTTTGGGTCCTCTTTGTATTGACTTTGATTTGACCAGTCCCCAGTGTAACAGGATGGCCACTGCATTTCAACTTCTAACTCGTTCAAATTCAGCAATAGCTACACGTTGGAAGTTGGCCCATGGACCAAAAGTACCCTTAGCCCCAAAGCTCAACAGATGCTCAGGAGCCATTTCAGTACAGACTTCAAGTACAATTTTCATGCTTTGTTTCAAAGTAAAGGAAGCCTGTATTCAATGTAGGCCAATGCCCTTCCCAATGGGAGATGACCCCTAGATGGGAAATCCAGCCCCCACATGCAGACTCACTCGGTATGCAGGGGAGAAGGGGAGGAGGCCAGCCAGCTCTCCTGGCTACGACCTGGGTGCTGAGGGGAGGGGGATCCTTACGTCCTTGGCTGCCTTTGGATCCGACACACAGGCAAAAGTGATGTCACAAGTTGAAACGACTTCAGCGGGGGTTCTTCCTAGGCGGGCCCCCTCCTGGATGAACAAATCACACTGCAAAAGTCACAGATCCTAACATGAGCTACAGTAGTGCACAAGTATGCCAGTCAGGCCCAGAACATGGCTGGCCTCCAGGAAGGAGGCTGAAGTAGGGGCTGGGGACAGCAGAGCTAGAGGTCTGGCTTCTGGAGAGAAAGTCAGTGCCCAGGGTTGCCAGCACTGTACTGGGAAGCAGGGCTGATAGGAGCCCCCTCCTTCTGGCTGCCATTCCTTTACAAGCTGGTTTCCCACACTGCTGCCCTTTCCTAACAAAATTTATCATTAGTATTTTGGTTTTAATTATTTGAACAAAAGCAATAAAAGAAGTAGAGTTAGGTGCTTGTAGCTTAGCAATAAAAGAAGTAGAGTTAGGTGCTTGTAGCTTACTCCTGCAATCCTAGGTACTCAGGAGATTGAGAGCTGAGGATCAAGGTTGGAACAAGCCCAGGTAGAGAAGCCTATGAGATTCTTATCTTCAACTAACCAGTAAAAAGCCAGAAGTGAAGCTGAAGCTGTGGCTCAAGTGGTAGAGTACTAGCTTTGAGCAAAAAAGCTAAGGGTCAGCACCAGACCTCGAGTTCAAACACTACTGTCTTGTACACATGGACACACAGTAATGCGAATAATTTAGATTTAGTATTTTGTATGCAGGTTTTTTCTTTTCTTTTTCTTTTTGGTGATCCTAGGGTTTGAATTCAGGGTCTCATGCTTGCTAGCCTGGCATTCTACTACTTAAGCCATGCCTCCACCCTAGCTTTTTAATGGTTAGTTTGGAGGTAGAGGCTCAAGGACTTTCCTGCTTGGGCTGTGTTCGAACTGTGATCCTTCAAGTCTCAGCCTCTTGGAAGTAGCTAAGGATTATGGGTATCAACCACGTGTACCAGCTTGCATGCAGTTTTTAGTATTATGTGCGATTCACATTTATCCATATGGTTGGCATGCTTCCTAAGACCTGCACTAACACAATAAATGGATCTCCTCAAATTTCTCCTTTTACTGTAAAAGACACCAACAAATGTCCTTCTTTCTTCTTTTTTTTTCTGATCATGGGGCTTTAACTCAGGACCTGGGCCCTCTCCCTGAGCTCTTATGCTTGAGGCTAGTGCTCTACTGCTTTGAGCCACAGTGCCACTTCCTTGTTTCTTGTGGTTAAGTGGAGATAAGACTCCCATGGACTTTTCTGCCCAGGCTAGCTTTGAACTGCAATCCTCAGATCTCAGCCTCCTAAGTAGCTAGAATTATAGGTATGAGCTAGTTAGTGGTGTCTGGCTAACAAATGTCTTTATATACTAAGTTTTTCTGTTTTGAATTTAGATCTCTACTTAATAAAGCAGGCTCTAAAAGGTTTTATAGTTTTTAATATAGAATGTAGACAAAGGATTTTCTAGTGGGGCTGTTTGACCTTACAATGATGCCTTGCGAGCTCTCAAATTACCAGCACTGAGCCTACAATTTCAAAATAAGCATGCCAAGAACATTTACTTTTTGTTGTTGTTGGTTGTGGGGCTTGAACTCAGGGCCTGGGCACTGTTCCTGGCTTCTTTTTGCTCAAGGCTACTTCTACTTCTTGAGCCACAGTGTCACTTCTGGCATTTTCTGTTTACATGGTGCTGAGGAATTGAACCCAATGCTTCATGCACGGTAGGCAAGCACTCTACTGCTAAGCCACATTCCCAGGTCCCTCTTCCCAAATTTCTAAGCAGTGGTCCAGAGCAGCTTTACTAGAGTGTTGAATCTACAGAGTGATAACGAGCAGCCTTGCTAGAGGCTGCCCCAGGCTGCCCCAGGCTTCCCCGTGTAACTTAAGGCTGGTCTATGCAGCCTTTTGATAATGAGGCTTCATACTCTGCTTCCAGCTTTGCCTGGGAGGGCCCTCCTCAGTGTGCTCCCCTTATTTACAAGAACTAGAAGAGTGCTTCCTTTTGTTGTTTTTGCATTAGGTGTTCAGATTGGCCTTGAGCCTGGGTCAAACTCAAAGCAATCCTTCTGCCTCAGCCTCCACAGTAGATGAGAGTTTAGGCACGTACAAAGCCAGAGCATCACTATGCAGTGTTTCAGATGACCTGTCCACTGCCACACCATAGGAGCAGGTGCCTCACCTTCTCAGGTGGACAGTGACTCTCAGGAAGGTCTATCGCATTTGGGACAGGCTGAAAACTAAGTTTGTAACTGTTTTGCTCTCCTGCCCCCCTGTCCATTAGTCTGGGACGAGTGGTCCTGTTTTCCAATTATAAAACAGCATGGGGCTGGGAAGGTGGGCCACTGGTAGAGCATCTGACTAGCAAGTTCCAAACTGCCAATTCCCTCTTCCCGGTCCCCAGCACCCACACAAAACCAAGCAAACCTAGGTGTTTTTTTTTTTGTTGTTTGCCAGTCCTGGGCCTTGAACTCAGGGCCTGAACACTGTACCTGGCTTCTGTTTGCTCAAGGCTAGCACTCTGCCACTTGAGCCACAGTGCCACTTCTGGCCGTTTTCTGTATATGTGGTGCTGGGGAATCGAACCCAGGGCTTCATGTATATGAGGCAGGCACTTTTGCCACTAGGCCATATCCACAGCCCCCAAGCAAACCTAGGATGGGCAGAGGCTCTTTAAGGGATCTATAGGTTCCTTGTGTTGCTGGGATAGGCAGCTGAGGCATCTTGTTCACTCTTACTTTGGCAGTAGCAGGAATTCAGCACCAGCCAATGCCTAGAATCTACAGCCACACCAGTGGACCTGGGGTGCCTTATGTGCCAGGACCCAGCATGAGTGTGACTCAGGCCTCAAGCTATTTGTGGTCACTATTTGTTATCTAACTTCTAGACCTAAAGGTGACACCCAGAGAGAAATCTGCAAACCTATTGTGCATCACTCAGGCAATAGCAGGGAACATTTTTATTGTGTGTGTGTGTGTGTGTGTGTGTGTGACAATTGTGCTTAAACTCGGGGTATTGCACTTGCTGGGCTTGCTTCTCAGTTGGCACTCTACCACTGGAGCCACACCTCCATCCCTAGGCACTGAGTTTTTCTAGTAACACCCTTAGTTTTTCTAATAACATTTATCTGTCAAGATTAGGTTTGGCTTCGCCTTTACTCTATGTGGAACACTGAGTAGTGACCCACATTCCAGGGACCAGTATGTCCTACCCTCAGTACTTACTTTCTCTGCAGTCCGGTTCCATACAGTCACTGTGTGACCCATCTTTAGCAAGTTGGAGACGATGCCACTTCCCATGAGACCAAGGCCCAAAAATCCTATCCTGAAAGAGAAAGAGATGGACCAGGTCAGGGGTGGGGTGGGTGGGATTTGGTATGTCTTCCTATAGCCCAAGTTGGGATGGAACTTAGGATGCCAGAAACATAGCCTGAAGGTTTTTCTGCAGTCAGGTGAGCTGTAGCCACAAGGCACGTTTTCCTCTCCCCAGGGACTCTTAACTATTCTTAAATGCCAATGTACAGGTCTAAACCCTCCACAGAATGAAGAATGACCTCTATGGCTCAGGCTAGCTCTGCCCCTCCAGGATTTTGTCTTTTGCTTGCACTCTGGAATTTTCCTCAGGGAACAAATCCTTTCTGTGCCTCCAACTATCATACCTTGCAATCTTCTGTGCTTGCTTTCACTTCCGCTTTGACTTTCCTGCCACTTGTCGCTTCCATTGTGGTTTCTACCCGCTTAAGAGAGTTACCTTGTCTAAATATCTTTTCCTGGCTCCTGCACTTTATTTTCTTACATAGGATGACCACCAGATCATCTTGCTTCTTCATGCCTCAGTCCATCACCTTCATGTTCTTGTGGAAACTTGGCTTTTTTCCTAGTTCTAGATACCCTTTGTGGCTCTTCCACTTCGACTACTTGCCATCTTCTCTAGATTTTTGATCTGGTAGAAGCCTACCTGTATTCACTCTTGCAAATTGGCCCCTCTGCACCCAGATATCTCACCTCCTGATGAAATACCTGCTGCACAGCAGCTATGGTCAGCCCACACCCATGTCATTTTTTAAAAATTTAATTTATTTATTAATTGAGCACAGATTTTTTGACAAGGTGTTGTGTCAAAAGGGTACAGTTACATAGTAGGGCAGTGTGTACATTTCTTGTGATATCTTATGCCCTGTTTTTCTATCCCTTCTCTAGGTCAGGTAGACATATATACAATATACAATGTATCAAGAACATATACAGTAGCCACGTGGCCACGCCCAAGAATGTTCGCCTAGGGCTTTAAATGTAATGTCGATATTAGACAATATGTCGACAGTAGTCTTATATGAACGTACATACATAGCTTTTGAGCTATTATATTCCCCTGAGAGGTCAATTTTTGACCTTTATATGTTGAGTAATTGTTTGGTTTTAGTTACATACTGTTGGATCGCTGCTCCAATCCTGTGGGGAATACTATTTGACAAGCAGTTTTTGTTTCAGACTTGGTCTCTACTGTCTCTCCGTCTCCCTTTCTTAACAGTCATATATCAGGGAGATCATGCCCCTTTGTTTTCTGTGTTCTAGGCTTGTCTCGCTCAACATTATTTGTTCGAGTTCTGACCATTTCCCTGCAAATAACAATATTTCACCTTCCTAATCGCTATGTAGTATTCCATTGTGTATAAGTACCATATTTTTTGGAACCATTCGTCTGTGGAGGGGCATCTGGGTTGTTTCCATATTTTGGCTACTGTGAATTGTGCCGCGATAAACATGGAAGTACAAATGTCTTTTTGATATCTTGGGGTTTGCTGTTTAGGATAGATGCCTAGGAGTGGTATGGCTGGGTCATAGGGTAGGTCTATATTGAGCTTTTTGAGAAACCTCCATACTGTTCTCCAAAGTGGCACACCATATCATTTGATTCAAATGCTGAAAATGAAACTCATCACTTTCTCACTACAAGAGGACCCTGGTCCTAGAGTTTCATGCTGTTTATTACAAGGTGTCGTTTGTCATTCAGACTCTCTTGGTCCTGCAATTTCCCTTATGCAGACAATCAGGACAGACTAATTCTCTTCCTCTTCTTCATGTCCCAGGAAACCCAACAGACTTGGGGATGATATGTTTTGATTTCTAACATTGCAACTGATGTTATTACAGTGTTCCATGAAGATTTTCTGTTGTGGTTTTATATTCTACTGAAAAACTGCTGACAGAATGATAATCAAGGTCTTGTTTTTAGTTCTCAATCTTCGCCTGGCCTTCTTACTTCTTTTGGCAGTAGTAGGGATTGAATTTGGGGCTTTGCACTTGCTAAATAGGCACTATACTGCTTGAGCCACAGATCCAGTCATTGTGTTCGTAATCCTCACCAAATTAATGGTGATGTCTATCTCTTCCCTCCACCCCTTCTTTTTTTCTAGTCAAGGTTTTGCTATGTAGCTCAGCCTGATGCAGATCAAGGCTCTATGGGGCTGGGAATGTGGCTTAGTAGTAGAGTGCTTGCTTAGCATGCATGAAGCCCTGGGTTTGATTCCTCAGCACCACATACATAGCAAAAGCTGGGAGTGGCGCTGTGGCTCAAGTGGTTGAGTCTAGCCTTGGGCAAAAGCAGCTCAGGTACAGTGCCTCGGCCCTGAGTTCAAGCCCCAAGAATGACAAAAAAGAAAAGAAAAACAGTCAAGACCCTCAGACCCTCCTGTGTTAGCCTCTGAAAGGCTGAGATTAAAGATGTACACCAGCACAACCAGCAACATTCCCCTTTGCCTACAATGTAACAGGCTCCTACTTTTCCACCTTCAGGGAAGCTTTGTAAGAACAACTTACACACCCTTAGTAAAGAAACCTTCCTACCAGGTGACTCTGCGTCACAACTGGCCTACCAAGGAGGAGCAAAGTCGAGCAAGTTCAGGTCTGGGGAAAGCAGGGCATACACTTTATTCTAAATATTTTCATCTTCTCAATCTCCTGTAGTGACTGTTGGAGATTTTATCACAGGTGAACAAAGCTAGTGGCTTTGGGTGTGACAGTGCTGGGACTGAACCCAGGGCCTTGGGCTTTCTCTTGGCTTTTTCCACTCATAATTGGTATTCAACTACTTGAGCCACACCTGTACTTCTGGCTTTCTGTTGATTAAAACTGAGACAAGTCTTACAGATTTGTCTGCACAGGCTAGCTTTGATTCTTGATCCTCGGATCTCCAGTCCTCTAAGTAGCTAGGATTACAGGCATGTGGCCCTAACACCCAGTGAGTCCACTTCCAGGTGGCTGAGAAACTAAGCTCTGAAGCAAAGGCACACATGGAGACAACCCTCGAGCCTGTGCCGGAGAGAGACACCATTAAGGGTTTGTATGACAACTAATATCTTCAACTTTAGCTTCGTTCCATTTGATCTCAGCCATCTCTGGGATGGCAGAACCTGACCCCAGGCTAATGCCAGCACTTACTTTTTGTCTGTGGGTGTGACACTGCCGTTCACTGCCGTGCTGTCAGCTGCCTGGATGGAGGTGGAGCCAGTTTCCTAGTGATAGGAAGCATAAATCATCCAGCCTGCCCACAAAGAGGCAGGTAAAGAAAAACATGGGAAGCAGGGAGCCTACCTACCTCTTCACAGATTTTCAACTTCTTTGTGATTGCCTGGTAACAGACAGCTGGCTAATAAAGAGGGCAGAAAAAGACCATGTATTAAATGGTATGGCTAATGGGTCTTCCTTCATCAAAATTCTACAAAAGGTCAGGCCTTCACTACTCTGCTGTATAGTATCACTGAGCTCAAAGCATGTTACTTCCCTCACTATGGACTTAGCAGTTCTTAAGGGCCCAGCACAATGATGCTCCAAGGGACCGAGTCATGTACCAGATTTACAGAGCTGTTTACCATAAGCCAAAGACTACCAGATAACACTACCAAGAGTTGGCCTCACCATGAGGAGGTGTTGGGGATGCTTCCCTCACCATGGCTGGCTGGGTTCTAGTTTTCTTTTGATTTAACCTTGGCAGCAAGTGGCTTCCTGACGGGCTGACAATGACTTCTGCCAGTTGCTCTGGCAGAGGCGGGCACTGCACTCTCTGTGAGCAACCTGAGCAAGGGTGGAAGGCCTCATATCGACTCACCTTCTCTGTCTGGCTCAGTAGGAAATGATGGAAATGAGGATCTGCATCTTTGACTGGCTGAAACCAGAAGACAGTGCATTCAGTTAAGCTGCTTCCTCACCGCCTCTTCCTTCTGCCTGCTAGCTGGACTCTTCTCAGCATTTGCCTCTGCGACCCAGCAGAATGACCCCACTTTTGTGTGTCATTCCAACAATCAGAGTGACAGAGGTGTGGGACACTGATAGCTCACACCTATAATTCTAGCTACTCAGGAAGTAAGATTTGAGCATTACTGTTTGAAGCCAGCCTGGACAGGAAAGTCCATGAGATTCTTATTTCCAATTAACGAGCAAAAGCTGCAAGTGCTGGCTCAAGTGGTAGACCACTAGCTTTGAGCAAAAAGGCTATAGAACAAAGACAGTGTCTAGGTTCCGAGTTTAAGCATCAGTAGTGGTGCGAGCGCGCACATACACATACCCCCCCCCCCCCAATAGAGGTGTGCAATCCCAAATCTAATGGCTGAGTGGCAGACTAAGCTTTTATCTGCAGGGTGGAGGACTGTACTTTTTGTTGTTGTTATGGGGCTTGAACTTGAGGCCTGGGTGCTATCCGTGAGCTCTTTTGCTCAAGACTAGTGCTCTACCACTTTGAGCTACAGCTCCACTTCCAATTTTCTAGTGGTTAACTGGAGATCAGAATCTCATGAACTTTCCTGCCCCAGCTGGCTTTGAACTGTGATAGTCAGATCTCAGCCTCCTGAATAGCTAGGGTTACAGGAATGAGCCACCAGTGCCCAGTTGGTTTTACTTTTTATCTGTTATCTTCTAATGTTTTACCATTAACAAAACAAAAAGCAAAAGAAGGGAAAAAGAAAAGAGGATCACCTGGCAATTTCCAGAAGCCAGAAATCCAATTTGTCAGTTAGTTTGACCTCTCAGGAGAGCTCCTTACCTCACTTGCAGTCGGCTGCCACTTAAATGAGGCCATGGGTCCTGCCATCATCCCCTTCACAGTACTAGACTCAGGGATGGTGAGGTCCTGCAGAGGGAAAGGCAGAGAATCAGGACACGTCACTCCTTTTTGTCCCACTGAGTCCTGACTTACACCCCTGCAAGTTCAAGTTGATCCCCAGCCACAGGTTTGCTGACAGTCCCTGGGGAAAAATAGGGTAGATTTCCCATTTACACAACACCAAGTGAGCCTTCTCTACCCTTGGTGAGCACGTTCTTGTGTCTAAGTGGCATGCTGATGGTGTTAGTGAAGGACCACAGGGAAAATGTCCTAGCGAATGGTGAGAAACACAGCAGCAGTGGGATTAGAAGGAACCTACCACACATTATAGAAGAAGCCCTGCTGCCTGATGCTGCTCCACCTGCCCATGTTGCAGAGACATGAGAAAGGCTCACATACCCAGGCGGGTCTCCCAGCCTTCCTAGGCCCAAGGTCCCTACTCTGCATTTTTTTCCCACTGCTCTTCTACCATGCACCTGCCCTCTCACTCATTCCCTCCCACCCCAGTGAGCCCCCTGACATTTCTATTAGAACATCCCTGTGAATCCCATGTGAGTGAGAACCTTCCACCAATCTGTGTTCCAGCAGGCTGGGGGGATCTCTGGAGTCCTTCCAGATGCCTCAGCCTCTAACCCACTAGTGGTGGCTGCTGCTCTACCATTGCACACCTGCCCTGCTTCTCACCACCCTTACTCCTAACACCCAAGCTTGTTGCCATCACCTGTCTCCTACATGGTATCCAACGAAATCTCCCTGCATCAGTGCTGCACCCTTGCAATGTGGACTCCATATAACAGTCATTTTCTAAAAGTCAAGTCAAAGCTGGGCACCAGGGGGCCAATCTTAGCTCCTTAGGAGGCTGAGATCTGAAGGATCATGGTTTGAAGGTAGCTTGGGCAGAAAAGTGTCTGTGAGACTCTATCTCCTATATAACCAGCAAAAAGTCAGGCTGGAAGTATGGTTCAAGTGGTAGAGTGTCAACAGATTGAGTACAGGCCACCAGTCCAAATTTTAGTATTGCCAAAAATAAAAAAAAGATATATCAGACCAAAAACCAGCCTCCCATCTCACAGTGGAGGTAAAGCTAAAACTTCACTAAGATTTGGGTCAGCAACTTTACATTATGTATCTAAAACCAAACAACTACTAAACAAACATAAAAAGGTCTAGGATAGACCTATCAGTGGATCACAATAGCTCAACAGCTATGTACACATGATTATGTAAGACGAGGATAAGCAAAAACAACTCCAAGGGGACACAGGAGGATTCTACTGTTGATGTTACATTTAAAGTTCTAGGTGAATTTCCTTTGGCGTACGCTACGTGGTTTTACTATATATGATTTTGGTACACTGGATATTGTGTATATGCCAACCTGAACTAGGGAAGGGAAAGAAAAATGAAGGTGTAACAGATATAACAAGAAATGTACCCATTACCTTATTATGTAACCTTATTATATAACTTTGCACAGCACCTTGTCAATAAAATTAAAAAAACAACAACACACTAAGGAAGCTACAAGGTCTGCCACTATCCTCCCACAGCCCCCCACTCCCAACATCCCAAGTGTGTACAATGTGCCTGCTTCAGGAACTCTGCAGTGTTGGACATGTTCTTCCAGCAGAGGTGTCCCTTGGCTTTGTCTTTGAGAGAGGCTCTGGGTCTCTGTTGAGCGGAAACTTATTATGGCAGCCTCTCTATACCTTCCACACAATGTGATACTGACCTACAGGGCTTTTACAATGGTGCCCTCATGAAACTCTCAATACCTCCTGACAAAGAACTCTTTTGGTCTCCATTTTATAGAAGATCAAAATATGGAGAGCTCTGGTTGAGGGGTTACTAGTGAAAGAGATCAGATTTAAACTCAGGTACTCTGGCTCCAGGACTGGCCTATCAGGAGCATGTTCTAGAAAAGCAAGAACTTTGCCGGCTATCTACTCCAGATCCCACATGGAGGCCTATGCGTCTGGTATATAGCTGAGGTTCAATCCTTCTTGACGAGGTGACAGAACTTCCTTCTGGGAGAGCCTTGTCTGAGCTATTATTTTTCTCCAACACCTGGCTGATGGTGGCACTGCAGTAGCCATCTGACAGAGGGAGGTTTTGGGGGAAAGAGAAGGCTGCCTCAAAGAACGCCATGCAGCGACAGATGCTCTGTGTCTGTTCTGTCTGACACAGGAGCAGCAGTCATGTCACCACGGAGCATCTGACACCAGGCTAGGCAACAGTGAAACTGAATTTTAAATTGTATTCAGTGTAATTTACATTTACACTGTCACCTGTGCAGCTCTAGGGATGGCACAATGGAAATAAGAAGAACACAGTCCTCAGCCCAGAACCAAAAAGACAGGCACTCACACTGCTTCTTTTGGTAGAAATTCAAAATTTTAGGAGAGCCACAGGCTTGTCCAGGTAACTTTGACAGAGTTGCAGCTCTGAGCTCAGGGCAGTAGGAGGAGGAACTCCAGGGAGAAGTGTGAGTGCACTGCCTGGTAGGCTCTTACCTGCCTGGTCACTGATTCATGCAGCTGACACCTCAAAGATCAAGGTTAACCTTTTCCATTATCTCTAGGGGTAGAAAATTCTGCAGGGATGGAACTTACCTGAGACCCTTCCCAGCTACCAGCCCATATTGTACTGCTTCTGAAAGGAACTTACCAGTCAAATAGCAGTCACTATGGCAGCTTTTTCCCTCCCCCCTTTCTTTCTCTCTCTCTCCCTCCAGCATAGATCAGGTTAGAAGACACACTACAACTCCAGTGCCAGGCACAGACTTCTTCACACATCTGCAGGTGCTGAGCTGAAGCAGCTGTCTGTCCTGCACCTGCAGCCAAGCTCTATCCTCTCCTTTCAAGGGGGCCCAGGCCAGGCACAAAGGCAGAAGGGTCCCCACAAAGAGGCAAGAGCAGCTAGAACTTCTGAACCAAAGCCTGGCTTCATGTTACTACCCTCTAAATGAATAGCTCAGCCCCAAAAGCCAAGTTCTTTTCATTGAAAGTTTGAAGAGAAGCCTCTAGAAGCAAATTCAGGCAGGGACTTGGAGGCTGCCCTGAAGTGGCCACTCACTCTCACTACACAATTAGCCCTGGTAGGTTTGGACACAGTACTTCGTGTTCTGTGGCCCTCTGCCTGAGGACTCACCTAGTCCTCACAGCAAACCCATGAAGCACCACCATCAGACAAGGAAACCAAGGTTGTCTCCAGCTAGCAGTCTAAATCAGGGCCCTCATCCTAACCTCTCCTCTGGACTTTCCTTCATCCAAGAGGAGAATGCTTTTTTCCAAAGGGAGGGAGTCAGGATTAGGTGAGATGCTTGCCTTAAGACAACATGGACTTAGAAGGCAGAACCTCACAGCCCAAATTTCTTATGGACCCCACGGAAATAAATTCAAAAGTCAGATCAGATGTGGTGAGCAAGGCTGAATCACGCTGCTCTCTACACTCCCTACACATGCAAGTCTCCAAACCCCTCCTGTTCAGAAGAGGGGAGCCCCTTTGCCTTAGGACAGTGGGAAGGACCTTGTCCAGGAAGGGACTACAGACAGCCAAAACTGAGCACAGACATAGAGATATTGCAACAGACATAACAAGTGATTTGAAATTTAAATTTGCTTCCAACATCTAAAATGAGAATGTTTCACATACAAATAGGCATCCCTAGTTTCTCTTGAGGAAAACCAGACAACCTGGCGGCTGATGGCCAGAACAGGACCTAGCCAGACCCAAGATGCGGTCAGCCTCCTGCTCTCTACACACACTCCAGCCCCTTGTGCCTGCAGGGGTGCTCCTGTGGCTTCCACTGCCTGCCTTATCCCCCACCATTCCCAGCAGCCCTCTGCCTTCTGCTCCCTTCGTCCTGCTGCTACTGATTAGCCCTGTGCTCTCCAAATGTCCTCTTGAAATTCTCCTGAAACTGGACCCAGGTATTGCCAGCAAGAAGGCAAAAGATGTGCCAGTTCCACTAGATTTCATCTGGTGTAGCTTCTAGTCTACCAACCCAACCACATATTATCTCTACAGGAGGCCACTGCCCTGTTTGTCCCTCCTCACGTCTCCAAGCAAACCCAGCAGTGTCTGGGTTCAGCCATCCTTTTCCAGTCTCACTTCCTTAGCCTGAACCTCTAGTTCACCCAGAGCTTGCCTGAAATTCATTACATTTAAAACATAACTGGGAACCAAGTACAGGTATAATTCTAGCTACTCAAGGGGTCAAGATCTGGAAGATTAGGGTTCAAAGCCAGCCTTGGCAGCAAAGTTCATTAGACCAGTAAAAAAGCAGGGCTGGAGGCTCAAGTGGTAGAATGCCAGCTGTGAGTGAAAAGGCCAAGCAAGAGTCAAACGAGAGCCCGGCCCTGAATTCAAGCCTTATCACTGACAAACAAAAAAGCAAACAAACACCAAAACCCAGAAAACTAGGTCTGGGGCACATCAGCTCCATGGAACAGCGACTGCATAGTTTTTGCACATAGCCCCAGACTGCATCCCCAGCACTGCCAACAACAGAGCTCCATAGAAACAGCTCTCTCCTCTTCCTTGAGCCATCTTCATTTTCTGACCCAAGGATACATGCACATGAGAGGCAATCATTACCATTTTCCCAGCAGTGGAGCCTGCAATGACCGCTTCCTTTGCTTTCACACAACTGTGGGGAGGCTTCCTCTGACAGGCACCGCACACACTCCTTTTCAGGAGTGCATGGCTGGCGTTGTCTTCAGTACCCAGGACCACTAAAGCACAGCTTGGTGTACTCAGCCACCTCAAACCCTAGGCTCTCTACAATGCAGGGTCAACCTGCCTCGCCCATCTGCTCACCTCCAGTCCTCCACCTGTGCAGAGATATTTCACATCAACACGTGCCTCTCTTGGCTGCACCCTCCTCCCACCCTTCTTGCTAGTCTTCCCATGGCCTACACACCAGCTTGGGTGGCCACGGCTCAGGGAGGTGCTCTGCCTCCTATTCCTGTGGCACCTGTATGTCCATCTCCATCTGGGCTGCAGGATTCCTTAGGGCAGCACTTGGCCTGGGACTCGGTGCCCACTGGGTGAGTGGAAGCACACTCAGAGCCCAGTTCTACCTAGCACAGAAGGAAATCAGGAGTCCCGGAAGCTACGTGGTAAGACAAACCTTCTCGTCCTTTGGGGGCCGACCCCGCTTCCGGGGACTCTGCTCTTGGGCTCTTTTCAGAGAGCATTTGGAGCCTCTCTCTGCAGAGCCTGAAGTCACCCTCTTCTTTCCTTCTCCCATGTTCTTCTTCACCTTCCCTTCAGACAGGCTAAGCTTGCGCTTTTCATCACCTGAGTTTGGCCTACTTCTCTCCTCACTGGAATTACGCCGACTCTTGTCATCAGCAGAAGTGTGGGATGATGTCTGAAATTTCAATAATAATAATGATAACCACTACCACAGCTGCGCTGCCGCCACGCCACTGCCACGGCCGCGCACTGCTACGGGAACTTCAGTGAGTTATGCTCACAGCCACCCTACAGAACAGGGTCCTGATCACCCCACCTCTGTCGGGGGAAAACTAAGTCACAGTCCACAGTCCCAAAGCTACGAGGTGGGATTTAAACCTGGGCAGGGTACACATCCCAGAGGCTGTGCTCCTAAGCTCTGTGCCACACTCGAAAGCTGAGCTACTCTGTTCCTCCTAACAGCAACAAGCTCCTCAGAAAGGTGGGCATGAAGCTGTGAGCTGAGACTGGTACCTTAGAGCCCATTCTTCTCTAGAGCTCTAGGCATCTCCTGAGAAAGGAGTTGTGGTCTGCTGACATTTTGTATTTCGGAGCTATTCATAATTCCCAGTCTGGTGTCAGAGAAAACTGCGGTCTCTCTCACCTGGTCTTTCCCTTTGGCTCTCCTTAGGAACTCTTCAACAGCATCCACAGCTTGCTGGAACCGTTTGCCCTTGTTGATCTTTATCATTTCTTCTTTATGAGCATGGTAGGGCTTTAGCTGTTCCACTTTGATCCACGCACTGACAGAAAACAGACACAGGAAAGGTCTGAGCCAGACTGCACAGGCCAAACCATACTAGAGGTTTTGCCAAAGCAGAACTTTTGAAAACATTCATTGGTTTAGCTGAACTTTGAAAAAGGCTTAACATTTCAAAACAGAGTATTAACCCAAACTTTTTTTGCTGGTCCTGGAGCTTGAACTCGGGCCTGGGAGGTGTCCCTGAGCTTCCTTGGCTCAAGGTGAGCACCCTACCACAAGCTACAGCTCTACTTCCGCTTATAGCTGTTAAGGTAGTTTAGTAAAGATAGGTGTCTCAAGGACTTTCCTGCCAGGGCTGGCTCTGAACCACTATCTTCAGATCTTAGCCTCTGGAGTAGGTAGGATTACAGGTGTGAGTGAGCCAGCCAGCCAGCTACCCACCCACCCTTCCTTCCTTCCTTTCCTTCTCTAATAAAATTTTGTTATTATTAAGATTGTATAGAGCAGTTACCATTTCATAAGTCAGGTAATAAGTACAATTCTTTTATCTCTTTTTTGGCCAGTCCTGGGACTTGGTACTCAGAGCCTGAGCACTGTCCCTGAGCTTCTTTTTACTCAAGGCTAGCACTCTACCTCTTGAGCCACAGCACTACTTCCAGCCTTTTCTGTTTATGTGGTGCTGAGGAATCAAACCCAGGGCTTTATGCATGCTAGGCAAGCACTCTACCACTAACCCACATTCCTAGCCCTGAGAAATCATCGTTATACAAGAGTTACTTTCCCTCCCAACCACCAGTTTTCAACACCCATCCACAGATACCCTTCCACTTGCTCAGGGCAGAGAAAATCTGGAGTGAGTCTGCCATGTTCAGTGTACAGCAGAAAAAGTGTCATGAACCCCTGGGGATCAGTAATCTGGAAGCATCATAAACTATGGCATTGTTTCCACATGAGATGATTGACAACATGCTCATCAAATGAGAGTCAAGAGATATGGCCAGGCCTACTCCACGCAACATGTTCTAAAGTTGGCTGCTCTTATAGATAACTGTAGCCACGAAGCCTACATTTGTTCCTAAGTGATGGTATCCATGGCTACTAAGCCACGGGAAACATATGCTTTGGGACAAGGGCAGCAGTCACCAAAAGGAAGCTTTTAAAAAATGGTATTCTTGGGCTGGGAATATGGCCTAGTGGCAAGAGTGCCCGCCTCGTAAAAAATGGTATTCTTGAGAACAAAGGCAGGACACATTCTTGACATGAAATTTTTAACTTGTCCCATCAGCGGGTAACAGGTGAAGGTGAGAAGAGCAGCCAGCTGCCTGCTCTGGAAGACCTGGCCTGCCCTGCTCACGCTCACCTGAGCAAGTCTGCTGCAGGTAGCTTGCTGAAGTCTCAGGCCTACAGAGTCCAAGCATAAAAGAGGGTAGTACAGGTTTGGCAGGATTTCAGCTAATTTGCACACGTAATCCGTACACTCTAATACAGCCCTCATCGCCTACCCTTTAGGAAAAGTGGGTCAGGCTAAGGATATAGAAACTGGGGAAACTCATCAACTTACAGCTCTTTCCTTACAGAAAGATAATGGCACAGGGGCCAGCCCTTTACTCTGCATGCTGTGCAAGTAGCTATGATGATGGATTAGAAGAGTGCACCAGTTCTGGAACCTTTGGGCTCCAAGTACAAGGCAACAAACTGTGGCCACAAATGTCATGTATGGTCAAAGGAAACTCTATGAAGACACCCATGCTCTGTGCAGAGCTACAACTACAGCAGTGAAGCAGAAACGTCTCCATTTACTGTTTGCAACTCTATATGACAGAGCCATGGACCCAATCCACATGCAGGACATGTGGAATGAGGTTTTGACACCCTGCTTCTGACAAGTGTCACTGACTGCCTCCCCTGCTGTCTCCTGCTGCACTTACAATGACTCAAAGACTGGATATGGTCAACTAGCACAAAGTCAATCAAGCCTTCATTCTAAATGGAGCCGCTGAGACAACAACCCCTGCAGTGATGGAACAGAGGGAGGCACAGCTCTCAGGACCTGCCTCATCCTTCTGGGAGCTGCAGGTTAGAAGTGGAGACCCCATGGCTCCCAGAAGACCAACAAGGTTGTTTTCATGGAGTGGAGACTACAGACTCCAAGAAGTGTTAATCTCACCCACTCCTTCCTGCTGGGGCTATCCCCACCTCCCAAACAGTGTTAACCAACCTCTGATTCCGAAAAAACAAACAACAACAAAAAAACCCCATAAGCCTCGGTGCCTTTGGATGAAGCACCAAGAAATCAACATTAAATGCTTTGACCAAAGGATTTTAGAGACATTCATTATGGAGATTTGCTAGAAGGAACAGTGGAGTAAAAATTCTACCCACCCTCCAGAGAGGAAGTTGAAACAGTAAGTGAAGTTTTCCTTTCTGTAACCATCTGAAACACTAAAATGGTTTCCTAAATTAATTGACCATACAAATGTGACTTTAAAGGGATAAAGGAAGTTGGGTGCTTTATACATAAAAGGTGCTGTAGCTAACACCTGTAAACCCTAGCAACTCAGAAGGCTAAGATTGAGGCTTGTGGGCAGAAAAGCCTAAGACTCTATGTCCAATTAGCAGAGGAAGAAAACAACAACAACAAAAAAAAAAACAACCCCAAACTGGAACTGAAGGCATGGCTCAAGTGGTAGAGCATTAGCAGTGAGCACAAAATCTGAGTGACAGTGAGCTGGTGGCCCTGAATTCAAGCCCCTAATCTGTTTAGGTAAATGGCCTATTGTGGAAGAGGCATCTTACAGCATCGCTAAGCCAGCCAAAAAAACACCAGCTTACCACAGGCAAAGAGGAATACCTCCTGAAGGCAAAGGCTTGAATTACTTTCAGCCTCTCTAAAGATGACCCTGAAAAGTCCTCTAACAGAGGCTGCTCCTTTTAGAAAGAACTTCAGTAATGTACCTCAAGCACCTCTATACTTCACAGAGGTACAACCTAGACCTGGCAAGCAACCAGTGCTCACCAGATAATCACTGGGTAAATGATGTCTTCACACATACTCAAGGGAATGGGCAGCCTATCAGCCGTTAAAAAGTGCTAGAACACCTCAGCTTGGTAAGGCTTATAAACTTCCTTTTATTTTTTAGCAGTACTGTGGTTTGAACTTAGGCCTTTGCACTTGCTAGGCAGGCCCTTTACGATCTAAGCCAGGTTCCTCAGTACTTTATGCCTTTTTAAAAAATATTCTTTTATTTATTAATATTGTAAAGGTAACATACAGAGAAGTTACAGTTACATAAGTCAGGTAATGAGTACATTCCGTTTTGAACAGTTTCATCTCTTCCCTCATTTTCTCACAGTTTTTCCCTCCTGACTTCCTCCCCCACAAGTATATAGTTCATTTTCACCATAGTGTCTAGTGAGGATCACTGCTACATTTGTTCACCCTTTGTCCTGCCATTCCTGTTTTATGCCTTTTTTTTTTTTTGGCTAGTCCTGGGGCTTAAATTCTGGGGCTTAAATTCTGGGCCTTGGCCCTGTCCCTGAGCCTCTTTGTGCTCAAGGCTAGTACTCTACCACTTGAGCCACAGTGCCACTTCTGTTTTTTTTTTTTTCTGAGTAGTTTATTAAGAGTCTCATGGACTTTTCTGCCTGGACTGGCTTTGAACTGCAGTCCTCTGATCTCAGCCTCCTGAGTAGCTAGGATTACAGGTGCCCAGCATAAGCATACTTACTCTTTTTTTTTGGTCAGTTGTGGGGCTTGAACTCAAGGGCCTAGGAATTGTCCCTATGCTCTTTTGTTAAAGGCTAGCACTCTACCACTGCACCATCTCCTTTACTGTTTTTTTTTCTTTTTGCCAGTCCTGGGGCTTGAACTCAGGACCTGAGCACTGTCCCTGGCTTCCCTTTGCTCAAGGCTAGTACTCTACCACTCGAGCCATAGCGCCACTTCTGGCTTTTTCTGTTTATGTGGTGCTGAGGAATCGAACCTAGGGCCTCATGTATGCTAAGCAAGCACTTACCGCTAGGCCACATTCCCAGCCCTCCTTTACTGTTTAAATGATATTTCCCCCCCCCTCTATTTAGCACTAAAGATGAACCTAGGGCTTTGTGCATGCTAATCATGTGCTCTGCCAATAAGCCACATGCCCCAGCCTTAAATGATTGCTTCATTTCATCCCTGTGATAACTTATAACTTGTGATTTTCCTCATATCCTTCTCCCAAGGAACAGATGGAGCCATTCCTCTTCAGCCCAACAAGCTGTGGGTTAGGGAGTCAGAAAAATCAAGCTTACTCAGTTTATGTCTAAAGTACAAGGCTTTGCTTTTATGTATACGAGAGTTAATTACACATTACTTGTGGCAGTAAATGCGAGAAAGCAAGCTAGCTGGCAATCCATGAAGCCATTTTAAAGGGCTAGAAGGTCCTTTGAGATCTGGCTAAGTGTGAAAACCAAGGAGTGCAAAAAGAGCAGTGTGCAGCACACCACCAGCCATGTGCAGAAGAGGAAAAGGAACACGGCCTGTAGATTCTGCCCTGATACCTTGGGAAATTGGTCTACCTGGGTGGTGAGGGATGGGGATGACTGCTAAATACTATTCCTAATGCTCAGAGGATGCTACTACAGCACTTTCTGGTTTGCAGACTTGTTGCGGTGGGAGATTGTCTGGCTGCTGGTGTAACAGCACTTAATATGGCCCAAGGCAGGCAGTGTACTCTGGTGTCTGACATACTGTCTCCAGTCTTGACTACAGACTTGCCACGAAGCTGCTCTTAGATTATGCCATTTAAAATAAATAAAAAAAAAAATCAGTGTTTTCCAACATCCCTATACCTTGCTTACTCTCACACTTGCCCAAGGTGGGGCACAGAGTGATGACTTGGGGACAGAGGAAGGGACACAGGAGCACAAAGTCCAATGATGAGACCAGAACTGGGCCAGAGACATCTAGATGAGGTACTATCACAGTAATTTAAAGATATCAACAAAGACTTGCAGGTAAGAAAGATTTACAAGGCTTTAAAATTTCCTAGAACTTGAAGACATCACAAAAGCTGGAAGGAGCTTTTGAACTGTGCTGCTCACATCAATGAGGCCAGGCTCTACTATGCCACTGGAAGTCCTTATCATGACACGACAATGGCTAGGAAGGGAGTCACCCACTAGGGGACAGGAGCCTGCTGGTGGAGGAGGAGAATCTGATCGATGTAATCTAGGGGAACTAGTACCCAGCCCTGGCGTATAGACACTGCTGAGTCAGTCAAATATCTGCAGCACTGGCCCTCACAATCCACTTGGCTCAACTTAGTAATTATTATGTAGAGTTGGGAAGTGAGTCAGGTGAAAAGAAAAAGGGATGCTAACATGGTTCCAACCAGTATGCTAGATTATTCTAGAAGGCTACTGTTGGCACTACTTGAACACCTCACACCTAGTGGGCCTGTCCCACATCAGATGTGGCTTGGTATAAAAAGCACTTCAGGCTGGAATGATGTGTGCCTTATCACCGAAATCTGCAACCCCTGGCCTCTGTTTCCTCATACAGGAAAAATGAGAACTAGCACTGTGACTCCAACCACTTCCTGAAAGGGCAGTAGTGAGGATCCGATGGGAAGATTGCGAGCCACCCACTGTTTCCCCTAGTGTTCTTAAGCTGCTTGGTTTCTGGTGGCTGCAGAGTACCTGCAAACTAAACAATCCCTCCGTTCAGTGTCCACTGCCACCAGCAAACTGAAACTTGGAACTCCATCTCCTCTGATGGGCAGCCACCGCTGACCAGATCTGCCTAAGCAGTCTCTCATACGTATCAGACACTCCATGTTTGGTTGCAGTCCAGTTTCTAAATAATCAGGATCACTGTGTATCTTATAGTAGGAGTTCTCTTTTCACTCTTTAACAGAAAACAATAACAACTACATATACCTTTTCCATAAGTAGTGTGTCAATTTAAAAACTGAATGTTCCTGATGGAATCCCTTCTTCCTTGGAATACAGGAACAAACCCTATCCACCCACGCCAGGATAATTGCTCAACCTCAAGCCTTAAACATGAAGTAGAGTTCTACTGCACCCACTTATAGCTCTGTCCTTCAGAGTCACCTCCAAAAACACACTGTATCAACTACACCACCTCCAAAGCAACTGTTTCTTCTTGAACAGTCATACAACATTCCACTTTCAGGGCTCCTGATATAGTAAAGGCTGGTTCCTAAATTCTTATGTCCTTTCAACAGCCTTTGCTTCTCCACATTAGAGTCCTACTCTTTTGTCTCCTCAGTATTCTATTCTGCCTTTTTCTTTTCTTTTTTTAAATATGTGAGCACTACCCTCTAGCCCCTTGTCTGGATCGTGACTAGCTCTATCTGATCCTCAGGGAAGCAGGAACTGAACTGCACACAGCATTACTGGCAAGGCAAAGCACAGTTTTCCACAAGAGTATAACAGTATATGGTTTCTGTCTAAACCCCAAACAATAATGTTCTTAGGAATCTCCCCAGCATACACTTACTTTCTTTTACAGTAGTCTGTGTCTCTCTTTCACATTTCCTCACTTACAGGCACCTGGCTTCTTACTTTTCTCCTCACGACAAAGCTATACAATGACCTGATGTCTGCTGGGATGTGAATACTTACGCTCAGTTCTCCTTTATAATTGAGAGGTAGTGGGTAGGTCAGATGTTTAAAAAGGCCAAAGTGCTTGCCCAGATCACAGAGCAGCTGGATCCAGCATGTAAAGCTAGTACCAAATCCAGAACTCTTTCCCCAAAGTAATTTGCTGCAACCAGCCAATCTGAAGATCTCCCCTTTCAGGAAGTAAAAATACCAAATAAATTCTGCCTAAACACTGGACACTAATTTGCATGCCACCTTTAGAGAAATACTGTGATCCTTACCTTTGTTTCTCTAACTCAACTGCCTCTGTACAAATACATATTGGTCCCGAAGTGACTTAACTTCCCTCCCACTGGGAATTGAACCCAGGGCCTCATGAATGCTAATCAATTAGCATTCTATACCCCTGGCCCTTAACAATTTTTACGTCCAACTCTATGAAGGAGATGAAAAGGCTTGTTGACATTCCTAGCAGTTGGCCCATATCCACTTGCATACAGATCCACTCAAAGAAGCAGACTTTAAAATCATACCATTGTAGGGAACCAGTGGCTCACACCTGTAATCCTAGTTACTCAGAAGGCTGAGATCTGAGGATCATAATACAAAGCTGGCCTAGGAAATAAAGTCTATGAGACAGTTATCTCTAATTAACCAACAAAAAGCCAGAAATAAACCTGTGGCTCAACTAGCAGAGCACTAGCCTTGAGCACAAAAGCTCAGGGCCTGAGTTAAAGCCCAAGGACCAGTACACACACACACATACTCCTACCATTGCTACATCAAGACTAGTAGAGTATGATGTTGTGTTCAGTGTGTACAAGCTCTTTAATGGGTTGCACCTGTTTGCATGGTGGAACGCTCAAGTTCATTCAACTCCATTTGTGAGATCTATTTCCAATATGTCTTATTAAACACAGGATCATGTACTCATGTAGCCTTTCGGTACTTAAAACCAACTACTAGACAATGGCTTTCAGGCTCCTTGGAACCTGGCTGAGTTCCCATTCTTGTTTCAAACATGTCTAATTCTTCACTTAAGCAATCAAGTTCACCCAGTCACACTGCCTTCCCAAGCCCAGTTAACCTACAAGGGAGCCTCTCCCTTTCTAAGACACAGCTAACAGCATCCCCATTGCCCGGAATGCCCATCCGGACTTGATTCTATCTCCAGAGCTGAAGTGCTATCTTGTCTCTCCCATCAGCCTCCTTGGGCCTCGCTCTTCTCTGCTGACCTTTCCCTCTCCTACAACTGTTTCACAACTGCATCACTCACTACACACACACACACACACACACACACACACACACACAGTCCCACCAAAACTGCTCAAATCTTGTTACTTAACTGAGAGCGGGCACCCAACATTCACTTCCCTACATATTCCTTCAATGCCAGTATTGCAAATGGGGGACACATAAGCAACACCTATGCTTCTCATCAGGATATGTCCACAGCATTAAAAGAGCATTCTCTTTTAGAAGTGCTGCTCTCACCACTCAGGACCACTGATTCCCTTGACAGATTGACTGCTACCAGAAGTCTGGCTACCTGGTTAATTGTGATAGTGAATTATTTGTACTGCGAAGACCAACATACCATGCAAACTGATATCTGGAAGAGCACAGACAAAGTCCTGAAAGATTGGAGTACACTGCTTATAAAGGATTTTCATCTGGAATATTATATATGGACTTTTTTTTGGCAGTGACAGAGTTGAACTTAAGATCCTCATGCTTGCTAGGTAGGTGTATAACCATCTGACCCACGCTCTCAGTCTTAAAGTAGTATATTGCTTTCTAGAAATTAATATTTTAAGCATTGGTATCAGGTTTAGCAGAAAAGTCACACATCCCCCCACCCAAGTTTAAAGTTACATGACCCTATAAGAATCATAAACAGAAATATAGTTACTTAAAGAAATCACGCCAGACCTAGTTAAACAATCTGATAGAGTGATGAAAAAGTGAAAGAAATCCCTGGAAATTCAAGCCCTTGGTATATTTTCTTCTAACGTCTTATGCTGGGTCAAACAAGCTCAACTGATAATTCTGAATTCCTCAGCATTGATACACATCTAATACTAAAGCGTACTATTACAATGCCATAGCAAGTCACCTAACTCACCAAGGAGAACAGAATTCAGATAGATAATACTCGTTTTCACTATGTACTTCATGAACAAACCATAAATACACACTGCCATTAAAAGAGAAAGAAACAGCTTTACTAAAAGGGGTTATGGTGCAGTCACTAAGGCAGATGTGAAAAGTTATCTCAAAGTGATAGCCACATGTAGCAGGTGATGAACTGAAGTTCTTACCTGGCTGACATTGTTATTAGCTCCAGGATAATTGCTTTGAGATGAGAATAGCACCTTTTATTTAGCTATGAAGGCATCATCCCTACATAGTTAGAAAAAGCCTGACCTAAGAATCTTCAGAATATTCTCACAGCTGCTCAGACTGAGAGAAACACTCCTGGGCAAAGTGAATTCTTGGTGAATACTACTTACTGATCCTCTGTTCCAAAAAACTTCACAAAGAAGCATTTCTTTCCACGTGGTTTCTTCAAGTCCTTGGGTGGATTAACAATCTGGAGGAGAAAACAAGGAAAGAAAAGGGGGGTTGGGGAAGTTGATGGCAACACAGAAGCACCCTAGAAAGGTATTTTCCTGTACTTCTAAACTGGGGCAAAAGGAAGAAAAAAATTAAACAAAATCCCGGGGAGTATATATAAAAAGAACCCAGAGCCTAGTACTTATCTCTAACTGGTGGTCACACAGCTTTAAACAGATATAATATCCCTGTCACTGCCATGGCTCCTGTCACACCAATATTGTGAAAACTAAGTTCAACATCAATCTCCACATGACCTATCATCACTGATGACAGGGAGAGGCCATTCTCCAGAGTACTTTTGGTGCCGGAAGAGATGAGACAGGAAACAGTGCAAGGAAAAGAAACTGAGGCACAGAAAACACCATACTGCAAAGCCTAAAGCCATTTCCGGGATCCCTGGCACAAACATACAAGCAGAACGTTTGGAAAGCTACGATGGATCACCTCGTGCAAAATATGGAATGCCAACTCCAATGCAAAGATGTACTGGGAGCAGCACATATGGTAACGGGAAGATGATTTAAACTTAGTCGGGACAAAAATACTTTGGCTTTTCACTAACCTACATTTAGATGTCTCTCTTCCTGGAAAATGTGTTTTCTTCTCCTTTTGTTAGATATAAGCACAAAACTAAATCCAAATTAGATCACATTTCCGGGGTTAAAGACAACAGTAAATTTCACAAACCATCTCCAATTCAAGTGGTAATCAATTACTGCAGATGAAATGGTCTGGCTTATGCCATGTTATATAAGCTAACTTGAAACTACAGCAAAGAAAATCTGAATGCTATGGACCCGGTTTAATTCATTGCTGTTGGCTAGGCAAAGCTATCTCATTTCCCACCTCTTCAAACTCAACTTCAGATACATTCTTTTGTTATTGTATTTTTAAGTAGGAAGACAACTCACCTTTCCCGGCCACGGAGGATACCTGCCGAGTTTCCCCCTGGAGAAAACACAAAGAGTTAGAACTTGTCCTGGAAAAGCCAGTCCATCTCCTTCAACCCACTCAGCGTGCAATTTATGCTCCTAAATCTCTCTGAGCGCTAAGTAAGTGCCAGAACAAAAGCTGGCAAACAGAGTTCGGATTCTGGCTTCCACAGCTGGGCCCAGGACCCTCCGAGGTGGAGTGCAAAAATTGCATACGTGCGTGAGGGACCCTGCTTTCTTCTGACTAACAAGGGACACAGAACAACAACAAAACCGTCAAGAGTCACTTGTCTGGGGCCTCCCAAGTGACCGGGGTGGGGGCGACAGTTGTGTCTGTAAACAGACTTCCTCTAACAAAATGTGGTTTAATTCACCAGGAGAACAGCATGGCTTCGACAAATACTAATGGAAGCCTTCTCTGGATCGGACAACAAACTACGCAGCTCCGGAGAGGGGACGATGGTCTGTCAGTGTTGGTTAGGGCGACTGTCGGGGACGCGGGAGCAGACCACCAGAGGCGCCCAAGGCGGCACTGGCCACCGCTAGGCCACCGATCCCCCCTCTGTTTCTTCCAGGGTTAGCGGCGGCAGTCGGGCGTGGACACCGCCGGCGGAGAGGCCCGCGCGGGTCGATTCCCGGGGAACGCGGGGTTCGGAAGGGCCTGCCCCGACAGGATGGCCTCGCGGGTCCCCCCGGCTCCCTAGCTTCCCGGGAAGCCCCAGCAGGGACTCCCGAGAGCCGGTGTCCTCGGGAACCGCGCGGCACGCGCAGACTTCCTCTGCGGTGGGCGCCGGCATCCGGGTCCCAAACGCACCCCTCCCCGGGGACGCTTTCGGGGATCCGAGACCGGACCTCTGCAGCCACCCTCGGCCTCAGTCCCCCAGGGACCGACTGCCCCTTCCGCCCAGTGTCGCTCGCAACGCCGGCACCTCGTCCTCCCCGTTCTCCGCCGCCAGGAGCGTGCAGAAAGGCAGCTCCGGAGCTGGCCCCGAACCCTGTGCCCAAAAGGGCAATTTCTCGGCGCATTTCGCTTGGCCCGAGCCGCCGGGACTCACCACACCAAGTCGCCGAGCCGCAGACTCACAGCCGCCATCTTACCACCCAACCACCGCCGCCGCACGGGCAGCCGGGAACTACAGGTCGCCCTGCGCTGCCCATTGGAGTGGACCTGACCACGTGACGGAGGCCGGCTGTCAGCGGCCACGCCGCCGCCCTGACGTCACCGCGCCCGCCGCAGTTCATTGGCTGACCGGAAGCACGTGACTCGAGAGCCTAGGTCTCCGCGCGCCGGAGCCCGGAGACTCCCGGCTGTGTCCCCTCTCTCCGGCTCGTGACAACGAAGCGTCCGTGATTTGAGGTGGCGGCGGCGGCGGCGACGGTGCGGGCCGGCTGAACGCGGGAGGGAGCCGGCCTCGCGGCCTGCCGGGCCTCTTAGCTCTGCACTCAGCCCACCCCCCCTCTCGGCGCTTCCGTTACTGCCGTTAGTCGGGCGCGGGCCCCGGGCCGTTCCCGAGCCTGAGCACCCGCCGGCTCCGTCGCTGTCTTCGAGAGCTGCCCTGACGGACCTCGGCGCGGCCTGGAAGTCAGCTTCTGCCCGAGCTCGGAGTCCCGCGCTCGGTGGGCTCCGCTCGGCCGCAGCCCGGGAAGCCCCGGTATCCCGGGGTCCGCGCTCCGGATTTAGGACGCCTCGCTGGCCGCTCCGGCCGCCGGCTTTTAAGAAGCACCTTGCTCGACGGCCAGCTCTCCAGAGCAGCGTCCGAGCCTCGGATCGGTGCCGCCAGTCCCGGTGGGGCGCTCGGTAGCCGCCCCTCTCGGCGCCGCCCGAGTTGCTTCTTGGACGTGGAGTTGGCATTTCTCCGCTTCCTCCCCGGCGGGCGCGGCCGACGAGCCCCCCTACACCCGGGGCGGGGACCCCCGCCATGGGCCGCCCGCCCACCCGCAGGCAGGGCTTGGCAGCCGGCCGCTAACCACACGGCAGCCCGGGGTCCCTGTCGGCCCGGCCGGCAATGAAGACCGCCGCGGGGAGGCGTCTGCAGTCCGCGACGGCGCTGGGGACAAAGGTGCGTGTCGGGGTCGGGCTCCTGGGTTAGCCTTGTGGTAGTTTGGACACTTCGAAAGAAGTTGTGACAGCCAGGGGACGGACGTCAGTGTTTGCCGCCATAAAGTGAGCAGGGCAAGGCGGGCGCCCAAACTTTTGTAGACCAAGTAGAAGCAGGGCGTTCTGCCAAGGGTCCTATTCCCAGGTAAGGGACTCCGAAGAGTCCAAGTCTACAGTGGTCTTAGCGCAGAACCGGACTTTCCTCCAGTCATCTCCGGTTTGGAAGGCTGGCAGGTGCCCCCCCCCCCCCCGCGCCCCAGGCGTTTGGCAGGCCGAAGCTCTGGTGATTCCTGCAGCCTTGTTGCTTTTTTGTTGTTGTTGTTGGAGAACAGCTTCCCTAAGTTCTGTGAATTAGTTGCAGGGACTGGCATAGAGTGTATGTATGCGTTTAAAGACACTCATGGACTAAAACGTATTTAAGAGTCTGGGAAATCATTTAATAAGATTCCACACATGTTCCTAATTTAGAACTTCCTAGTTTTTGAGGAATGTAAGCATATTGTAATGATTTGGTGTAAAGAAAAGAAAAACAAGACATGAATGGTAGTATCACCCTTGACCTAGAGGCAATCTCATTAAAGTCAGGAGGATGATGACAAAAGGATGCCTTGGAGATTGTAGCCAATGCAGTAAGATAAGAAACAAAAATCACTGATTTTTCAGAAAAGGAAGAACTGTGGATGATAAGACTGTAGATTCGGGAAAAGAATTAAAAACCCAAGAACTAAGTGAAAGGATTAATTACAAAATTAGCAGACATCGGAAGTGAGTTTTTTTCTGTTTCATCAATAACCAGTTGAAAAGTAGGGTGGTTAAGAAAAAAGGTGCTTCTTCAATAACAAAAACATACATAGGCAGCATGCTAGTGGCTCCTACCTTTAGTCCTGGCTACCCAGGAGGCTGAGATTTGAGGATCACAGTTGGAAGCCAGCCCACGCATGGGACTCATCTCCAATTAGCCAACAGATAACCCAAAGTGTTGTGGTGGCTCAAAGTGGTAGAGCACTAGCCTTGAGCAAAAATACAGGGACAGGACCCAGGCCCTGAGTTCAAGCACCATGACTGACCAAAAAAAATAAAAATAAAAGTAGTTATTGGGAATAACTGATACAAAGGAGGCTTTTGTATTTGTTTGCATAATTATCTGATTTTTAAGGAAATTTCTCTGTAGAACACTGAGAATAATACTCTTATTAAAGTTTAAAACCATAGCTATTTTGGGCTGGGAATATGGCCTAGTGGTAGAGTGCTTGCCTCACATACATGAAGCCCTGGGTTCGATTCTTCAGCACCACGTATGTATAGAAAAAGCCAGAAGTGGCACTGTGGTTCAAGTGGTGGAGTGCTAGCCTTGAGCAAAAAGAAGCCAGGGACCATGCTCAAGCCCTGAGTTCAAGCCCAGGACTGGCAAAAAAACACACAAACAAAACAAACAAAAAAACCACAGCTATTATAAGAAACAAGCTTCACTCACGAATTTACAAACTTAAGACTGTATTAAGTCCTAATTTGACAAATGTTTAAAATGGCACCATCTTAACATTAAGTTTCTTCAAGAAATTGACTCTTTTTCAGTTAAGTTCTCTGAAATGTTTCAATTTCATTTATTCTCTCAAACTGTGGAGGAAGTCAACTAGTAAACATAACCTATGGTCTATTAATATTCAGAAGCTGGATTTGGGGTTTAGAATCATAATGTGCTGTGGTTTTTTTTTTTAAGACATGAAACATTTAAGAGAATAATACATTAGAAAAGCATGTTATGTTTTTAATTTGTAATGCTTAAGAAAATGTAATTGGGCTAGGGATACAACACTCGCATATAATAAACAGTCTAGAAATGCCAGGTATTTAAAAATGAAGAATAAAAATGAGCATATTAAAATGCTATAAAAATTTTCAAACTAGCAAGACACCGGTGGTTCATATCTGTAGTCCTAGTTACTTGGGGAGCTGAGATCTAAGGATTGCAGTTTGAAACCAGCCCAGACAGATAAATCTGAGAGAGAGACTCTTATCACCAGTTAACCAGCAAAAGGCCAAGACTTGAAGTATGGCTCTAGTGTAGAGTGCCAGCCTTGAGTGAAAATGCCAAGCAAGAATGTGAGGCCCTGAGTTCAAGCCCTGGCACCAAAAACAAAAAAAAAACGAAAAAACTTTCCAAAATAGTGCAACATTGGCTAAAGAGTCTCTAAGTCATAGATTAATATCTCAGATAACTTTCCAAAATGGACCTTAGATACTGAGGCATTACTCTATACTATATGCCAAATCAGCAGGGAATAGAAGGTTATTTAATTATTGATGCTAGGGAAAAACAAAGTTAGAGCCTGTCTAAGTTCTTATTGGAAAAGGCATAAGAGAAATGGCATAAGAGAAATGGGGAAGGTTATACACGAAGAGTATGATTTTCACCAGGTAACTGTTGGCTTATGACTTGAATTGTGGGATTTGCAGTGATCCTCATATAGTTAGGAAAAATTTAATACACAGAATGAATTACCTAACCTGAAAAGGCAATGAGTGATGACTAAAATAAATGTAAGTATAGATTCTTTTTTTTTTTTTGGCCAGTCCTGGGGCTTGGACTCAGGGCCTGAGCACTGTCCCTGGCTTCTTTTTGCTCAAGGCTAGCACTCTGCCACTTGAGCCACAGCGCCACTTCTGGCCATTTTCTGTATATGTGGTGCTGGGGAATTGAACCCAGGGCCTCATGTATATGAGGTAGGCACTCTTGCCACTAGGCCATATCCCCAGCTCCAACTATAGATTCTTGACAATAAAATTCTTTTAAACTTAAATCTGTATAATTGAATAGGAAATGTTTATTTTTATCATCTTGGTTTGACCTGGCTCTTCTTTTCAATGTCAACAGAAGCCATGCAGTGACACCTGCTAAGACTTGTTTGGTAGCCATGTCGGAGCCCCACAGGGTCCAGTTCACCTCTCTCCCAGGTTCTCTGAATCCTGCATTTTTGAAGAAGTCTCGAAAAGAGGAAGTTGGGGGCACAGAGCAGCATCAGGACTGTGAGCCAGCTGCAGCAGCTGTTCGGATTACACTCACCCTCTTTGAGCCAGATCACAAACGCTGCCCAGAGTTCTTCTACCCTGAGCTGGTGAAGAATATACGTGGGAAGGTGAAAGGCCTTCAACCCGGAGACAAGGTACTCTTCAGTGTCCATAATCACTCTGCAGACATAACATGAAGGGGGGTCAACATGTGCATATGAGCCTTCCTAGCAGAGAAGTAAGGCTCAAGAGGCCCAGGCTGCCCCAAGATTCCTCATTCACAACAAGCCCAATGCCAGCCGGTCCTGCCACTGGACATGAAGGGAGAGCATTCTTTCTAGAATCACTTGTCTACTTACACTAGAGAGAAGTGTACAGTGTGACACCAAGGGAATTTTGAGTTCTGGCTAATTACATAAGTGAAAGAAACAATACATTTTTGTCATGTTGAAGTTGTAAATGAGACCCTTGATTGTTGCAGTGGTAGGGTTCTGCTAGGCATTTTCCTTTACAAGGGCATTTCCCTCTGTTTAGTGGGAAGACAAGAAGAGATTCACTGCTCATCTCTTGGATTTTTTTTTGCCAGCCCTGGGGTTTGAACTCAGGGTCTGAGAACTGTCCCTGGCTTCTTTTTGCTCAAGGCTAGCACTGTACCACTTGAGCCACAGTGCCACTTCTGGCTTTTCCTATATATATGGTGCTGAGGAATCGATCCCATAGTTTCATGTATGTGAGGCAAGCACTCTACCGCTAGGCCATATTCCCAGCCCATGGAAATATTCAGTAGTTTTCTTTCTCTTGTGGGTGAAAATCTGATTCTGCCTTTTTCTCCCCATAATTCACTTGTAGTTTTTCAGCTTGGTTTCTTAAATTTCCTTATTTTCCTGGTAGATTTGTTTTGCCAAGCACTAAGGAGTTCATATTAAATCCAGTAGTGCTCATCACTGATGTGGTTTCTTAATTAACTACTTAAGTTATATGTGGTCATTGTAGAAAACTTAGAGGATACAGATTAACACAAGTTTTTTTTGTTTTTTTTTTGCCAGTCCTGGGCCTTGGACTCAGGGCCTGAGCACTGTCCCTGGCTTCTTCCCGCTCAAGGCTAGCACTCTGCCACTTGAGCCACAGGGCCGCTTCTGGCCGTTTTCTGTATATGTGGTGCTGGGGAATCGAACCTAGGGCCTCGTGTATCTGAGGCAGGCACTCTTGCCACTAGGCCATATCCCCAGCCCCAACACAAGTTTTTAAACCACCTATTTATAATATAGACTGTACTAGTACATAAATGGTATTCCATTATGAGTACGTAATATAACCATTTAACTCGTTTTTTGAGAGACATTGATACTAAGGTTTGAAGTTAAGGTTTCAGACTTGCTAGATAAATACTATACCATGGGAGGGTCTCCAGCCATGGTTATTTGAGATAACATTTTGCCTTTTTCCTGGGCTGGCCTGGACCATGGTCCATTTATGCTTCCTACTGTAGCTGGGATGTCAGGTGCACACTATTGCATCTAACTTTTTCTGTTGTGAATGGTGTCTCATGAACTTTGTTTTGCCTGGGCTGACCTCAGACATAGTCCTCCTGATCTCAGCCTTCCAAGTAGCTAGGATTATAGATGAGAACCACTATACTTGGCTTTATTTAATTAATTTTTATTTTGCCAGTCCTGGGGCTTGAACTCTGGGCCTAGGCACTGTCCCTGGGCTCCTTTTGCTCGGGAAACTTGGCTTTTCTTTGCTTTTTCTTCTTGAGGTCTTGCTGTGTAGCCCACGCTGGCCTGTAATTCCCAGTCCTTCTGTCTCAGCCTCTCAAGTTTTGGGATTATGCCCAGCCAGAAGTGTTTTGTTTTCAAACAAGCATCTAATCATTATAGGTTTTAGTGTATTCTGAAATCTTATGCATAGCTTATGAGATATGCTTTTATTAGTCTTAAAATAGTCTCTTATTGCCAGGTGCAGGTGGCACACCCTTATAAGAAATCTAAGATCTAAAAGATCTAAGGATTGTGGTTTGAAGCCAGCCAGGGAAGAAAAGTCGATGAGACTCTTTTCTCCAATTAATCACCAAAACACTGCAACTAGAGCCTCAGCTCAGGTGGTAGAGCTCCATCCAGCCTAGAGTGAAAAAGCAAGCACCCAGGCCCTGAGTCCAAGCCCTAGCCTTGGCAGGCGCACACACACAAACACACATCTTAAGATTCTTTGTGAAAGACGCTTAAAGCCTAACTATGGAAATTTTACTTGATGAGCAAGAATAAGATTATATAATAATAAACTTTGGGAGAGTTCATGAAAATACTTGGAAGTATTGAGATTAGAATACGAGAGGAAGGTGGGGTCTTGAAGTTTGGTTTCCAAAGATAGGAATTCTGCAAATCTGGGTTTTGACTTTGAGCAGTACAATTCAGACCACTTTTCCAAACAGAAAGGCAGACACTTGTCAAGAATTTGTACAATATTCAGTGGGTTCTTTACCTCTGAGCCACTAACCATGTTAGAAGTCAGGCTATGGACCCCCTCTTTGAATGTTCTTAAGTGCATGAGATTACTGAGTTACAAGGGGAAACTAATATAGAGCACAGTTCTGTAGACATTGAGCACCCCACCTTTTACTTTCTGTGAAGACCTATAGTCTCAAATGCCCATTGTAGGCATTTGACCAAGTTTTGTTGAATTTCATGCATTGCAATTTTACTTTTAAACAATTAAGATAAACTTACACCGTATCTTTTTCTGAAAAATAGTTTTTATTATAGACTTCGTAGGTGCTGAGTCATCAGTGAGCATTCTATGAACAGGACTGTGGAACTTTTCTAGTATGGGTTGCACTGGAGTGTGAACCCCAAGCTGTGTGTTTGCTATGCAGGTGCTCTCTGGCTTGAGCTATGTCCTCATCTTGTTTTTGTTTGTTGGGTTGCTTGCTTGCTTTCAGTTTATATATATATATATATATATATATATTTTTTTTTTTTTTAAATAGGAACTTGTATCTTTTTGCCCTGGGTTGCCATGGGCTGTAGTTCTCTTACCTGGGCCTCCCTAAGTTTTTCTAGACTTGGCATCAAACCTTAGTTGTCCTAATCTGTACCTCTTGAGTAGTTGGGTTTATAGGCTTGAGCCATCATGCCTGGCCCAGGACTGTGTAACTTTTTTTTTGGGGGGGGGGGGGGGGGCTAGTCCTAGGGCTTAAACTTGGGGCCTAGGCACTGTTCCTGAGCTTTTGCTCACGGCTAGGATTCTATCACTTGAGTCACAGCACCATTTCTGACTTCGTTTATGTGGTGCTGAGGAATTGAACCCAGGGCTTCATGCATGCTAGGCGAGCACTCTACCACTAAGCCACATTCCCAGCTCTATGATAACTTTTGGTGACTTAATTTTTATGGAATTATCTTTCTGCAGAAAAAAGATCTGTCAGATCCTTTCAATGATGAAGAAAAGGAAAGGCACAAAGTGGAAGCTCTGGCACGGAAATTTGAAGAAAAATATGTAAGATTTTTCTCTTGGGCAACAACACAACCTCATTAGGTGGGAGAAGTCTCCAGACATTTACATATGCCTTTGGTGGATTATCATGTAATCAACTCTGGTTTGGAAAGAAGCATAGTGCTCAGAGAAAACAGCATGCAGTTATTTGAATATGTTAAGGTACAGAAATCTTGCATGGCAGGGGCAAGTAAGCTAAAGGGGCAAATGAACAGGGCCTGCAACCAGCCTTAAAGGAAGTGTTTTGGTACAAAGAATGACAAGGCAATTTATTCTGCTGCCATTTTGTGCAAATACAAATCTGCCCTATTTTCAAAGGTCATTAGGGAAGGAGGTTTTGGGGTGTATATATAACTGACGGTTCCAGTATCTCACAGCATTTTATCAATAGCTGATGTAGCTTTCTCAGTACAACATTTAATTCTGTGTACTTATCAAAAAGCAACTGACTCCTGCTTCCAAATTTCAGGGTGGAAAAAAACGTAGAAAAGACAGAATACAGGACTTGATTGATATGGGGTATGGTTACGATGAATCAGACTCCTTCATCGATAACTCTGAAGCGGTAAGTACTTAATAAAAAATTCCCTATCAGAACTACTGCACATGGTTCCTGTAGATAGTGGCTGGGACATGGGAGAGAGGGGAGACAGGGCAGCGTGTCTTCCTAGCATGAGCAGCACAAGTCTGAGCTCTGTCTGCCTTGTTGTTGGCACATCCCTGATTAGTGGGAGGACTTCCTAATAAGTATGCATTCTGAAGAGTGACAGAATTGTAGTCACATCTCTCTTTCTCTCTCTCTTTTTATTTTTTTGGCTGGGCCTGGGGCTTCAACTCAGTCCTGAGTACTGTCCCTGAGCTTCTTTATGCTCAAGGCTGATGTTCTACAACTTGATATACAGTGCCACTTCTGGCCTTTTCTGAGTAGTTTATTGGAGATAAGAGTCTCACAGACTTTACTGCCTGGGCTGGCTTTGAACTGCGATCTTCAGATCTCAGTCTCCTGTTAGGATTACAGGCGCCAAGCAATCTCATCTCCTAAGAAACAATTGGTGTCTTTGGGTCATAGAATCAGAACTGGGGCTGATGTTTTTATTTTCACCCTTCAGTATGATGAGCTTGTTCCTGCTTCTTTGACCACCAAGTATGGAGGATTTTACATTAACTCCGGAACCCTGCAGTTTAGACAAGCATCGGAATCGGAGGATGACTTTATTAAAGAAAAGAAGAAAAAATCCCCAAAGGTTAGACCATGCTTGCTCTTAGATTACAGAAATGCTCCTTTGGTGTGACCCTATGAGGTTGGTAGGTGACTCCTCAGACGGTGTCACTTCTTGGAATGGCTCAAGAAGTTAGCAAAGAAGCAGAACTGTGCCAAGGTGATATGACATGGGGTGTCAGTCAGCCCTCAGTGTGTCCACATCATGGGATACTCCAGCAGCACAACAGGGTTGTGTCTTGAGCTGGTCTCAGACTGGGGAAGAGAGCAGTGAGGGCATGTGTCTTACCGTTGCTGGCCCTCCTCTGTAGACACGTAGAGCTGTGACCCACTGAGAACCAGCCAACCAACACTGCCTGTAGTTTAACATGAGAGGTAGAGCCCTCATCCAGCCCATCCAAAAGAACAAGGTTCCAGGCTCGGAGTGGCTGCCGAGGTCTCCATCCCTGGGTGTTTCCAGGAAGACACGATTGGTGGGAATGCTGTGGGTTTGTGGTCCGAGAGCAGTGCTCTGAGAGCCTTTTTGTTCATGGATGTGAGCCAGGTCTCAGGAGGTGCCCTGGGCGGGGCAAGGCCAGTGCGTGTAGTGCACTTGCTCCCTGACTCAGGGAGCCGCGTAACTGTGCCTTGTCTTTAATTCTCAGAAGCGGAAGTTGAAGGAAGGTGGTGAGAAGATAAAGAAGAAGAAAAAAGATGACACTTATGACAAGGAGAAGAAATCGAAAAAGTCCAAGTTTTCCAAAGCCGGGTGAGAGGCAGCAGCTTTTCGCTAGGATTAAGTCTGACCCGTGAGGGCAGGACACCCGGGAGCTGACTGGCCCTCCCTCCCAGCTTCAGAAGCACCAGTAGGGCTGGGCCCTCACACTCGCTCTCACCTCCCACAGGTCCCTGATGGGCATAGGCAGCCGCTGTTATCTCTGTTCCCCTGTCAGTGTTGGCAGCTATTTCTGTCACTGTGATTGCCGATGTTCCTTGCTCTCTCGGGGGCTTCTCTGGCCCAGTTCTGCTTCTGTCTCTGCTGTCTGCCCTTGTCTTCTGTGGTCATGCCTCTTCACTCAGTCTCCCCCTAGCTGCCTCAAGTTGCTGCTGTTCTCTGCTGCTCCTGCTTTCTCCTTGAAACACCTTGCTTGCCCTTTCCCTTTTTTGCAACCTTTTATTTCAGCCTGGCAGTGGTTCTTAAAAACTCATCGGATATTTAGCTTATGTGACACTGAATTGCTAACCTGTATTCACTCTCAAGCTTTGGTCCAGCAAGAAGGAGCTCCATATGCCAAGAGGAGGGAGGAGAGATAACAGGGTGGACTGACTGAGGCTCTCCTGGAGACTTTGCCCTGGGAGCAGGGGTGAAGGCCTTTTGAGTAGCTTATGGAGGGCCCTGTAGCAGAGTAACCATTTCCCTCTTGCTTGCAGCTTCACAGCCCTCAATGCCAGTAAGGAGAAGAAGAAGAAGAAATATTCTGGGGCGCTAAGTGTTAAAGAAATGCTGAAGAAATTTCAGAAGGAGAAGGAAGCTCAGAAAAAGAGGGAGGAGGAGCATAAGCCTGTAGCTGTGTCTGCATCAGAAGCTCATGGTCTGCGGGAACTGGAGAGTGCCTCTGACCCCTTGCTCTCTCTCTTTGGCTCCACTTCTGATAATGACTTGCTCCAGGCTGCCACTGCCATGGACTCACTGACTGATTTGGAGTTGGAGCATCTGCTCAGTGAGTCTCCAGAAGGAAGCCCTTTTCAAGATGTGGATGATGGAAGCGATTCCCTTGGGGTGGGACTGGAGCAAGAATTTAGGCAGCCCTCTTCCCTCCCTGAAGGCCTGCCTGGGCCCCTGGAGAAGCGCATTAAGGAGCTGGCTCAGGTATGATGATACCGTCTGGCTGGGCTTTCCTGCGAGCACTTGGGGCAGTTTGGCTTTGGTTCTGCACTGCATGGAGCTTGGTGCCCAGAGAAACTCTTAGTGAGTTGGCAGCGAAAGTATATATTCTTTCCAGGCTCTCCTCCTCTTCGCCTGAGTGAGAAAACAACTTTCATTTTTAGGTCGTTTTGGTTCCTTCACTTTGGGAAAATAGATTTTTCTTGGGGAAATTTTATTCTTTTTCTATTTTCTGCTTCTCGGTTTCTTTCCCATTCAGTGTCTTTGCTTTTGTGCACTAAACACTGGGTGTTGGCAGCAGGTCGCTGAGGCAGAGTTATCTTAGCATTCTTTTGAAGATTTGGGGAAGCCACTGAAGTTTGTAAACATGAAAGTGGCCGTATACTATGTATATTGGCTGCCTGTGGGTTTCTGTTGCTCCCTGTGCTGGGTCCGGTCAATAATGGCAGTCATCACTGGTGTGACTGAACACATGGTAACCAACAGAAAGGAGCATTGAGCTCAACAGCTGGAGTGCTGTCCAGGCCCATCAGCAGGAGCAGCTGCCTTTAGGGCACCTGGCTACCTTCTTCCGGTGACCTAGCATCAATCCCTAAGCACTATGAGCTTAGTGTATTTTGCAAGTTATAATTCCATTACCTTTTGCTTGTTTTGTTTTGCAGCCAGTCCTGGGGCTTGAACTCAGGGCCTGAGCATTGTCCCTGGCTTATTTTGCTCAAGGCTAGCAATCTACCACTTGAGCCACAGTGCCACTTCCGGCCTTTTCTGTCTATGTGTTGCTGAGGAATTTAGCCCAGGGCTTCATGCATGCTAGGCAAGCACTCTACCGTTGAGCCACATTCCCAGCCTACCATTACCTTTTAAAGAACAACTTGTATACTCTGACTCTACTGCATCTCTAGTGGCATTTATACTCAAAAGCTGCAAGTTTTTTTTTTGGCCAGTCCTGGGGCTTGGACTCAGGGCCTGAGCACTGTCCCTGGCTTCTTTTTGCTCAAGGCTAGCAATCTGCCACTTGAGCCACAGCGCCACTTCTGGCCATTTTCTGTATATGTGGTGCTGGGGAATCGAACCCAGGGCCTCATGTATATGAGGCAGGCACTCTTGCCACTAGGCCATATCCCCAGCCCCGAGCTGCAAGTTTTGGACTAGTGATTCTCATAGGCTTTTCAGAATCACTGTTAGGTCTAATAACATGTATGTTTCAGAAAGGGCGAAATAATAACCAATGCTGCAGATGATTTTCTCACTTGTAGAAGATACTTGAGCACAGCCTATAGAATAGATAAAACATACTATTAAATCTCTAGTTCCTCACTGTTAGTTTATGTGCAGTGGTGAACATGAGTATTCATTTGAAAGTAATGAATCTAAGTGAATTGTACCAGGGAATCAGAATATAGTTTTAATGTGATGTTGAGGTATAGAAGGAGTTGAACCTAAACTTGGCAAGCTTGGTCATACTTTCTGAACTTTTTCCTCAGAATTTATATATTTTTAATTATTATTATTAAATTTTATTGATAAGATGATGTGCAGAGAGGGTATAGTTACATAATAAGGTAGTGAGTACATTTCTTGTCATATTTGTTACACCCCCCCTTCATTTTTCTTTCCCTTCCCCAGTTCAGATAAGCATATATACAATATCCAGTGTACCAGAATCATATACAGTGACCACAGGGGGTACGTCAAAGGAAATTCAGAGTTCATATTTTTAAAAATTACTCCTTTTCAAACCTCTCATTTGTAATCAAATTGTTTTTTTTTTTTTTTTTTTTTTGGCCAGTCCTGGGCCTTGGACTCAGGGCCTGAGCACTGTCCCTGGCTTCTTTCCGCTCAAGGCTAGCACTCTGCCACTTGAGCCACAGCGCCGCTTCTGGCCGTTTTCTGTATATGTGGTGCTGGGGAATCGAACCTAGGGCCTCGTGTATCCGAGGCAGGCACTCTTGCCACTAGGCTATATCCCCAGCCCCGTAATCAAATTGTTTTATACCCTCTAAAAATCTTGTAAATTCTGTGCATTAAAAGTAAGTACTATGAGATAGTAGATGGTTAGAGTTTTGAGAAAAGTCAAAGCAAAATTCTTGGTATATTGTCATTCCTGCCATGTTATGTTCTGTCTAGTGTGGTCACTTATATTCTGTCTTGCTTTCTGGGGAAAGATGGAGATGTTTGTAGCAGGAATGCAGTACAGTACCACAGCCTGAACAATGATGGGCTATGTGTGAGAAGGCTTCCCTGAGTGGGTGTGCTTTTGGCAAGCTGCCCCTCCCGAGTGACTGCCTTTGGGTATGACAGATAGCCTTGAAGATTCCTACACAAAGTGGGCCAGAGTTCTAGTGGGGTGCTGACCACTGGAGAGGTCAATATTCTGTGTTGAACATAGTGTTTAAGTGGGAAGTTGACATTGTAGCTGGTGCTGCTCCATATATTAGAAACTGGAAAGCAGGGTGGGGAGTACCTCATCCCACTATTCTAAAGCCAATTTCAGTTTGTCTTTTCTAGTCTTTATGTTCATGTTTCTGTGCAGCTGTGACTGTAGTTGTAAATGTTTCCTTCTTCTTCCTTTTTTTTTTTTTTTTTTTTTTTTTTTTTTTGGTCAATTGTGAGGCCTGGGTGCTGTCCCTGAGCTCTTCAGCTCAAGGCTAGCACTCTACCACTTTAAGCCACAGCTCCACTTCTGGTTTTTGAGTGGTTAATTGGAGATAAGAATCTCACACACTTTCCTGCTCAGGCTGGTTTTGAACTGGGATCCTCAGATATCTGCCTCCTGAATAGCTAGGATTACAGGCATGAGCCACCAATGCCTGGCTTTTTTTTTTTTTTTTTGCCAGCCCTGGAGCTTGAACTCAGGGTCTGAGCACTGCCCATGGCTTCTTTTTGCTCAAGGCTAGCACTTTACCACTTGAGCCACAGTGCCACTTCTGGCTTTGTCTATATATGTGGTGCTGAGGAATCAAACCCAGGGCTTCATGTAGGTAAGGCAAGCACTCTACCACTAGGCCATATTCCCAGCCCCAGTCCTTTTTTTTTTCTTAATAAATATTATTATAACTTCCTCATTTTAATGGCTACATTAACAAAAAGGCTATTTTTTAGAAAGATAATTAATTTCAAAGAACTCCCTGGGGTGGAGGTAGGGGAGGGGGTGGGAGGGCTGGGAATGTGGCTTAGCAGTAGCGTGCTTGCCTAGCATGCATGAAATGAAGCCCTGGGTTCAATTCCTCAGCACTACATAAAACAGAAAAGGCTACAAGTGGGCGCTGTGGCTCAAGTGGTAAAGTGCCAGCCTTGTGCAAAAGGAGGCTAGGGACAGAGTGCCCAGGCACTAAGTTCAGCCCCAGGACTGGCAAAAACAAAAAAGAAGTCCTTGGATGCTTTGTTCCTGCCAGGGCTCTGTACTTGGGCACCTTTGGCCCGTCCATGTGTGCGTGATGCTCTGAACCCCCCAGTCCCTGGTGAGAATGTGTCGGGAAAGGAGATCTTCCCAGGGAAGAATGCATTGTACACTAAAAGTTGCATATAATCCAAAAAACCTAGAGTGGATATTTGTACCCTTAATAAGGAGTTCTGTCCTGGATCTTGAAATGGACATTGCTTGTTAAAATTAAACTCCATGTATATGTCATTAGCCTGTATTTCTCACTTTATTTTCACTCTCAGTTTTCTATGGAGGTTGTATATATCACATGAGCAGCCCAGGTTGTTAGGGAAGCTAAGTGACTCCCCTTTCTTGGATGGGGGTTCTCCATGGGAAGGGATCTGTCTGGTCTTCTTTTTGTGATCTACTTCAGTACATAGCAGATTCTGCTCTGATGGGTAATGGTCCTTTAGAGAAAGTACTTTGCTTATGGAAAGCAAAAGGAAATCTCGTGATTCGATGGCCCTGCCCTGACTGTGCCTTTGATTGGGCCTTTGGGTGTGAGATCACAGAGATGCTGAAAAAGCTCAGGTATGAAGCCAAGCCCTTTAGGTAACATCTTGGTATAGTTACTTCACTAGCTGCCTAGCTTGGGGCATGTAGATGACCCAGGTCTGTTTAAGCACAAAGGGAGGGGTGGAGGGGTGTACCAATACCGAGAACAGAAAAGAAATGCATAAGCTGGGCACTGGTGGCTCATGACTGTAACCCTAGCTACTTAGGAGGCTGAGATCTAAGGATCACAGTTCAAAGCCAGCCCAGGCAGGAAAGTCCGTGAGACACTGATCGCTAGTTAACCACCAGAAAACGGAAAGTGGAGCTATGGCTCAAAGTGATAGAGCACTAGCCTTGAGCAAAAGATCCCAGGGACAGTGCCCAGGCCCTGAATTCAAGCCCCATGACTGACAAAAAAAAAAAGAAACAGACTCTAATGGCACCCCTCCATTCTTTCCTCCTATCAAGTTAAAACCTCTACCCCACCAGAAATCCAGGGAGAAGGAGAATAAGGGGGAGAAACCCCAAACATTTTCCTTCTCTTTTTTTGTCAGTTTTGGGTCTTGAGTTCAGGTTTTGGGTTCTGTCTCTGAGCTTTGCTCAAGGCTAATGCCCTACCACTTGGAGCCACAGCTCCATTTCCAGTTTTTACATGGTTAATTATAGATAAGAATCTCACATGGGCTGGGGATATGGCCTAGTGGCGAGAGAGCTTGCCTCGTATACATGAGGCCCTGGGTTCGATCCCCCAGCACCACATATACAGAAAACGGCCAGAAGTGGCGCTGTGGCTCAAGTGGTAGAGTGCTAGCCTTGAGCAAAAAGGAAGCCAGGGACAGTGCTCAGGCCCTGAGTCCAAGGCCCAGGACTGGCAAAAAAAAAAAAAAAAAGAATCTCACAGACTTTCCTGCCCAGGCTAGCTTCACACTGTGAGCCTCAGATTCTCAGCCTCCTGAGTAGCTGTGATTACTGGCATGAGCCATGGACACCTGGTTAATTCCAGTATCTTTAAAGCACAAAGTGGAATTCTAGATTCTTCTGAAAGTGTGAGAAATTGCACATGCCTACCCTTGCCTCCTTTCTTCCATCCCTTTTTTGTCATACCTTTCATATGTGGCCTCTGGGCCATTTTCCAGCCCAGGCATCTTCAGAAGCTTGAGGTTTGCATATCTTCTTTGAGTTGGTTGTGGTTGACTGGTATTAAGCTTTTCTTTCTTAGTATGCCTTCTTACAGTGATACCTGGTTATTTGTTGAATCATTCATATGCTGACATTTATTATGGACCTTTTACATGATAGGTAGTTATTGGCAAGTAAGAGTTCTTTGCTATGTGAATAAACAATAGATTGGACAAAGGACTATAGGTTAACAGCAGAATGAAATACACTGTGCTGTGTTTGAATGTCTAACAAGTTGACCAGATGAACAGCTAGATTTAAGGAGAACAAACAGAAGCTGTCAGTGTTGGGAGGGGTGGGGTGGGGCTGGGATCCTAGTACTAAACTGGAGACTTGACCCGTGGTGGGCTCACCCCTATAACCTAGCAACTCAGGAGGCTGAGATATGAGGATCATGGTTCAGAGCCAGCTTGAGAAGGAAAGTCCATAAGACTCTTATCTCCAATTAACCAACAAAAAGCCAGAAGTAGAGATATGGCTCAAGTGATAGAGCACCCATTGTGAGCAAGAGCATGAGGTCCTGAGTTCAAGCCCCATTACCAGCATCAAAAATGAAAAAGATTGGGGCTGGGGATATAGCCTAGTGGCAAGAGTGCCTGCCTCGGATACACGAGGCCCTAGGTTCGATTCCCCAGCATCACATATACAGGAAATGGCCAGAAGTGGCGCTGTGGCTCAAGTGGCAGAGTGCTAGCCTTGAGCGGGAAGAAGCCAGGGACAGTGCTCAGGCCCTGAGTCCAAGGCCCAGGACTGGCCAAAAAAAAAAAAAAAAAAAATGAAAAAGATCACTTCCTCCTAAACAGTCATCTTGTCACCATTTGCCGACATTATTAATTAGTAATAATAAAAATGCTTATTATTTCAAGTCTGACTTCAGGAGTTTTATTTTGCCTGTAGCCTTCAGACCAGCAAACTGTTGTTTATTAGGTTAGTGGCCTCAACCCTCTCTGCATATGAGAGACACAAGGGTTACATACAAAGAACTCTGTTGACTGGACTTGGGCCAGTTCTGGGGCTTGAACTCAGGGCCTGAGCACTGTCCCTGGCTTCTTTTTTCTCAAGGCTAGTAATGTACCACTTGAGCCACAGTGCTACTTCTGGCCTTTTCTATATATGTAGTGCTTAGGAATTGAACCCAGGGCTTCATGCATGGAAAGCAAGCACTCTACTGCTAAGCCATATTCCCAGCCCCTAGGCACTTTGAAAGAAAACTCATTTCTGGGTCTTGTCCTCAGAGATCCTGGTTTGATGGATCGGGTGGGGAATGTTGCCTGGCCAACTTTCAGCCTGCTGTGAATCCACCAGCTCAGGCAGTTGTGGACTCTGCTGCTGGGGTCAAGTCAGGGTTCTCCAGAGTGCTGGCTGAGCAGGAAGCTGTCGGGTTCCAATGGTCTAGGTTAGGAGAGTTTGTGGGATGCCCTAAGTAGACCATGAACTTTCCAAGGATGGTAATGTTCAAGCTACACATTGTTGTTGGGAGGATAAAAAGCCTTTTAAGTATTGTAGGTTTTTTGAAGGTTGTTCATTGTTTTTCTGCTCTCAATGTGTGAAAATCTCAGCTCATGGTACAGTTGATAGTGTATAGTTGATTGCTGGGCAGCCAGTGCACCTGGCCTCTGCCTCAGGATGATTGGGCCTCTTTGTAGCTTTTTGTTGTGTGACTGCTGCTGACATCCTGGGGTTGCTCAGTCCACACATGCAGCCTTCTTTGGGGACTGAGGCAAAGTCACCATAGTGATGGAGAGGATTTCATCAACAGATGACACTGTGCCTGTGACTGAGTGGGAGGGATGCATGGGGAAGGGCACTAACACTGTTACTGTCCACTGTGACCCAGGCTGCCAGAACTGCTGAGGGAGAGAGCAGACAGAAGTTCTTCACCCAGGATATGAATGGCATCCTACTGGAGTGAGTACTGTTACTTGTTTACATCTGCTATTCTGAGCCTGGGGGAGCAGAATTGACTCCACCCAGAACATAGCCTAATGTATTCAAGGCTACTCTGCTTTGGGATGCTGGTCAGCATCTCTTGCTTGTTCTCTTTTCTCATTTCTCCTAATCTCAACACCCCTTACTCCTCCCATCACGTTTCTCCCCTAGACTGTGCCTCCAAGCCCTGAGTTATGAGACCTGTGAATCTAAACTGGATTCGTCTGTCCAGTCCTCCTGTTTATGTTATTCATATAGCAGGAGTGTGTGGTTCACAGCTAGGTACCTTGCATATGAAAAGCCAATTGTCTAAGAGATTGTCTTACCCTGGCCATAATGGATTGGAAACTTGGATCAGGTAGAATAGGCTGGCAAGAACACCTAAGGCACAGAATAGATGAGAGGTTTATGTCATCAAGGAACCCACTTGAGAATGTCAAACAAGACAGCTCAGGCACTAAAGGGAGTTTTATGTTTATCCAGCTGAGGAAACTTAGAGAAGTGAGGATTTCCTTCATCTCCTAATCATGTAGAACTGGGAATGATGAAAAGAAACACTGCTGGAAAAGTATTTCTTGCTGTCCCCAAGATGTTTATTACTTTCCACTTTGAAACTTTTTTTTGGGGGGGAGGGGGTCATTTGTGGGGCTTGAACTCAGGGCCTGAGTGCTGTCTCTGAGCTCTTTAGTTCAAGGCTTGCACTCCAGCACTTTGAGTCACAGCTCTACCTCCGGTTTTCTGGTGGTTAATTGGAAATTAAAGAGTCTCACAGACTTTCCTGCCCAGGCTAGATTCAAAGTGTGATCCTCAGATCTCAGCCTCCTGAGTAGTAAGGATTACAGGCGTGAGCCACTGGCACCTGGCTCATTTTGAAACTTTTATGTTTGTAAGATTTATTCCTCATAGCCTGTTCTCTTAAGCTTTGTTTTTGTTGTTGTTGTCATTGTGGTGTCGTGTGTATGTGTGTGTATGTGTGCATGCATGTGCGTGTGTGCGCACATGTGTGCACCTGTCCTAGAGCTTGAACTCAGGGCCTGGGCAGGGTCCCTGAACTGCTTTTACTCAAGGCTGGTGCTCTACCACTTGAGCCACAGTTCCACTTCTAGTTATTTGGTAATTTATTGGAGACTAAAATCACACAACTGGGCTGGGGATATAGCCTAGTGGCAAGAGTGCCTGCCTCGGATACACGAGGCCCTAGGTTCGATTCCCCAGCACCACATATACAGAAAACGGCCAGAAGCAGCGCTGTGGCTCAAGTGGCAGAGTGCTAGCCTTGAGCGGGAAGAAGCCAGGGACAGTGCTCAGGCCCTGAGTTCAAGGCCCAGGACTGGTCAAAAAAAAAAAAATCACACAACTTTCCTACCCAAGCCGATTTTGAACTGTAATCCTAACATCTGAGCCTTCTGAATAGCTAGGATTACAAGTTCAAAACACCAGCGCCCAACTTAGGCTCTGGTTTTTGGTTTTTGTTTGTTTGCCAGTCCTGGGGCTTGAACTCAGGGCCTGAGAACTGTTCCTGGCTTCTTTTTACTCAAGACTAACATTCTGCCACTTGAACCACAGTGCCACATCTGGCTTTTTTCTATATATGTGGTGCTGAGGAATCCAACCAAGGGCTTCATGTATGCGAGGCAGGCACTCGTACCACTAGGCCATATTCCCAGCCTAGGCTCTGTTTTGTTTTGTTTTTTAAATTTTTTTTTTTTTTGTCATTTGTGGGGCTTGAACTCAGGGCCTAGGTGCTGTTCCTGAGCTTTTTTTTTTTTTTTAAGCTCAAAGCAGTCTACCACTTTGAACCACAGTACCAATTCTGTTTTTCTGGTAGTTAATTGGAGATTTCTGAGTTTCTAACTTTCTTTGCCAGGCTGGCTTTGAACTGTGAGCCTCAGATCTCAGCCTCCTGAGTAGCTAGGATTACATGCATGAACCACCGGCACCCAACTTAGACTCTGTTTTTGGACCTATGACTTGGTCATGTCCTTGCCCAAGAGTCTTGATCTACTTTTCCTCGCTAAGTTGGTCAAGTTAGAAGTGGTTCTTGATTGTTGATTACTGAAGATCTGTTGCCATGGCCACTTTGTGACACTGTATAGTTTACAAGCTAAGTTTGGGCCTGCTTTTGGTCTCTGGCTTTCCTCTGCATGAAGGTGGCCTAGGAAGAGACAGACTGGCAGGTTGCAGGCCACTGACAACCCTCTTCTGTTCTTCAGCATAGAGGTGCAAACTCGGGAGCTGAGTAGCCAAACCCGTTCTGGGGTATATGCCTATCTTGCCTCGTTCCTGCCCTGCAGCAAGGATGCTCTGCTCAAACGTGCCCGCAAGCTTCACCTCTGTGAACAGGTGGGTGGCTGGCTTCATAGCCCAGCTGAGGGCTGGTGGCATCTGCATAGGGGCACCCCTGCTGCTGAGCCACCTCCCTTGGATACCCTTGGTGTATGTCCTTGGGGTGAGAGTGGTATATGAGCCAGGCCTGTGCCTTGTGCTGTTCTCTACAGGGTGGGCGTCTGAAGGAGCCTCTCCAGAAGCTCAAGGAAGCCATTGGCAGGGCAATGCCTGAGCAAGTGGCCAAGTACCAGGACGAATGCCAGGCCCACACACAAGCCAAGGTGGCCAAGTACGTATGTTCAGTGCTCTTGTGCACACACACACACACACACACACCCCGCCTGCCCCTCCTCCTCATCACAATTGTCAGTGTTCCCTTTCACCCTGTAGTTGGAGTCAAGGGAGTGGTGTGGGGGGTAGGAAAGGGTAGATGGGAGGACCTCAGGGCTGATTTGCTTTTGTTCCCTCTGTAGGATGCTGGAAGAAGAGAAAGACAAGGAGCAAAGGGAACGAATTTGTTCTGATGAGGAAGAAGATGAAGAAAAGGGTGGCAGAAGGATAATGGGGCCCCGGAAGAAATTCCAGTGGAATGATGAGATCAGGTGCGTCCACTCTGGAGCCTGGCCTCCTTAGAGATTTGTGGGGCTGGTACCTGAGCGTGTCCTTGTGTAACCAATGATGTTCACGGGGCTGCTGCAAGCAGTATGCATAGCAAGTGTCTAACATCTGCCTACTCCTCAGGGAGCTGCTGTGCCAAGTGGTAAGGATCAAGCTGGAGAGCCATGATCTGGAGAGGAATAAGGCCCAGGCTTGGGAAGACTGTGTGAAGTCATTTCTGGACACTGAGGTCAAGCCTCTGTGGCCCAAAGGCTGGATGCAGGCCAGGTGAGAACCAGTGTGGTGAGGCGAGCCAGAGCCGGCAGCCCATCAGACAGCGGTCCAGTACTGCTTTTGTAAAGCTAGACCAACAAAGAGTCACTGTGAAGTGAGACTCAAGTCAGGTGTCACCTGAGTAAGTGGGAAACATCCTGGGAACGATGAGGGTCTCCTCGCCGAAGGGAACTTTTCTCCTTCTCAGTCTTTGTACCGTTTGAGTTTGAAATTAGCTGTTGACTCTTCTCCCCCATGTGTACTTTGCTGTTTTGGTGTCATGGTTCCTACCAGGGGCTGAGAGGTGGAGTCATTTGGGGACTTACTCATGGCCCTGGGAAGTTTCATTTGCAAGTAGCAGGCTAACACCTTACTGGATGGACCTCCATGCCAGCCTTCTTTCCAGAAGTGACAGATGTCATTTCCCACGATAATGACAGTCATAGTCTCCATTGAGCTTGAGCTTGATTCATTTGTGGTTTGGACAAATTACATAGCCTTTATGTTTGGAAAAGACATGCAGTGGGCCACTCAGTGTTTTCTCCTTAGGAGGGCTGGGCACAGCAGCCATGAAAGTGCTGCTGCCTTAGGGTGGCTGCAAGAGACCTGGCCAAAGCCACAGCCTTTCTCAGTATATCTTCCGTAGCCTCCTGTCTTTGGGGTGGCTGCTGGAGCCTCTAGACCCTCAGAGAGTTGGGCTTACCAGTTAAATAGGTTTAATTAGGAATAGCCACTGGGTACTGGGGCTTCCAAGGAAAGGTCTAGAAGCAGAGTTGTGGTGTCCAGGGGCAGATGCAATGGCCAGAATTCTGTTCCTTTCAGGACTCTGTTTAAAGAAAGTCGACGAGGTCATGGACACTTGACATCAATCCTGTGAGTGTGTCAGATTTCCACCTTGGGGGACACCTTTGTTTTTGTCTCCTTATGTGAATCTCTGCTGACCCTTTTCTGTGTTCATTCCTTTGAACAGGGCCAAGAAGAAAGTAATAGCCCCTTCTAAAATCAAGGTGAAGGTAAGTCCTCTACTGGGCCCCACACTAGCCTTCCTCCTCTTCTGGCAGAGCAGCTCACCAAGCCTGGGGAACAGCTGTTCAAATGGCACTCAGACTTGTACCAAGGCAGAGGCCTGAGCTGGGTACCTAACCCCCCACCCTCACTCAGTTCTCCACAACCTTCCCCCTCTCATCACACTCCTGGTGGGGGTGGGGATCTAAGTCAGCAGCCAAGGCCAGGGGTGGGGGAAGCTTGAAGCTGTGAAGGCTTGTGTCCCCGTGGTAGGCCTCTTAGGAGGAGGCAGTCTTGGCTAAGTGCAGCAGATGGGGTGCACAGATAGGAAAGCTACCTTAGAGGGGTTTGTGCTCCTCTTGATGCAGAGAACATTGCCAGTTGCCAAGATTTTACCAATTCTTGGGCTTTTGCTCAGGCTAAAGAGACCTCAAGAATCAGTCATCTATTTCTGAGTCCCTGTCCAGCTTCTCTAGTGTCTGAGAGAGACAGGGATGACAAGATAGATCTAAGGACTGAGGTAGGCACTAAGAAAAGTCAAAGAGGAAAAGGCAGTTCTCAGGTTGGGCCTGTATGCTCTCGGAAGAGGAGCAAAGTTTCCCTGTGGGTATATTAGCAACAAAGTGTGTTGGGGGAGATACGGCCCTGGCCAGCCTTGTACCCATCAGACAGCACTGGAAAGAAAGGCAGGCAGCATACCTGCCCTCTTCCATCCCATGCTTTGTAGTCACTCAGAAAGGCTCAGATCTGTGCAGCGTGGGTCTTTTTTTGTGCTTTCCATCCTCGCAGTGGGCCAGTGCTGGCACCTTTGGACAGTTCTAAGCAGTATTTCTGCTCTCTTTAGGACTCATCCACTAAGCCTGATAAAAAGGTTTCTGTCCCATCAGGACAGATTGGCAGCTCTACTGCTTTGCCCTCAGAACACCAGGGGGGAGGCCTGAGCCTTGGGGCTGCCAGCAGAGAACTCCCATTGCAGGTGTCTGGTGGCCTTGTTGATCCTGCTCCTGTCCATCTGGAGGACTCATTGGATGAAGACTTGGTCCGGAATCCTGCCGCCTCGGTAGAAGCCGTGGCCAAGGAGCTGGCCGTACTCAGTGGCAGAGCATCTGGAGGCTCAGAGCTCACGTTGCCCGCACCCTCCAGGACACCGGCAGACAGAGGCTCTGGTGCTTTGTGCATGGAAGAGAAAAGGAACTTTGTGAAGTCCAGTCCTTCCACACCCTCCCCTGTTAGCACTCTGCAGTCGCCGCTCAATTTTCTGGCTGAGCAGGCTCTAGCACTTGGGCAGTCCTCTCAGGAGAAAAAGCCAGAGAGTTCTGGCTACAAAGAGCTGTCCTGCCAACCTCCCCTCAGCAAGGGCCTGCCTGAAGCACATCAGGCCAAAGCAAAGCACCACAGCCTGTCACGGACGTCTCACGGATCCCAGGCAGCAGCTCCCGTGCCTGGCCCCCAGCTCAAAGTCTTTCACGCGGGCTCCCAGCCACAGAAAAGCTTCACTCCACCAGCCCCGTTTGTCAACAAGCTCCAGGGCCCCAAGGCCTCCTCCCCTCAGTGTCACCGTTCTCTGCTACAGCTGGTGAAGACGGCTGCCAAAGGCCAGGGCTTCCATGCCCCCACAGCAGCCTCCTCGGGAGGCCCACCCTCCTCAAGCAGCAGCTCTCATAAGAGCTCGGCCTCCTCCTCCACTGCCCTGAGCCATGCAGTGAAACCGCACCCAGCCATGTCTGCAGGGCCATCATACAAGAATAACCCCTTCTCCAGCTCTGTCTCCAAACATGGGGCATCTTCTGGCAGTCCTTCCTCTGGAGCTGTGCCCACACAGAGCTCTGGATCTGGGAGCCTACTCCCCAGCATGCAGCCCCCCTCTACAGGGCAGCCCGCCAACCGGCCTGTCCCAGGCTCAGCAGTGAAAAAGCCACCTGTGTCCCAGAAGCTGACCCTGGTGGCCCCTCCTGGTGGTCCAAATGGGGATTCCAGTGGTGGGACCCAGGGAGTGGCAAAGTTACTGACCTCATCCCTGAAGCCCGCTGCGGTTAGTAGCGTGACATCGTCTACCTCCCTGCCAGTGAGTATCTCGGGTCAGCTGTCCCACTCTCGGGCTGCCCTGGGCTGGGAATGTGGTCAGGAACTGAAAGTCAGGTGGGGACAGTGAGCTCAGTGAGGAGAGGAAGACCAGGTTCCTGCTTGGTCTCATCAGGATAGCCTGACCATCTCTAGAGGTGAGTAGAGCCAAAACCCAGAGAGCGCCAGTCTTGTAGCATCTGCTAAGCACAGAACCTGCCCTCCACAGTCCTGTGCATCCCTCCATGCTGTGGAAGAATGCTGCCCCAGGACCTCAGTCTTCTGAGAGCAGAACAGGCAATCAACTCTGACTGCAGAGAACTCTATAGGTCAAAGGTGTCTGACTTGATATAGTCCAGCAGCTAATGAATACTGTATGGGAGCAAAGTGGAAGAAGTTTGGGTCTGGCACAGAATTCCCAGTATTCAGGAGACTTGAGGCAGAATGATCAAGGTTTGAGGCCAGCCTGGGCAAAGTCATCATGGGACACTATCTGAAAAGTTAAATGCAAGAGGTCTGGGAGCATGGCTCATGATAGAGAGCCTGCCTAACAAGCATGAAGCCCTAAGCTCAGTACCCAGTACCACAGAAAAAGAGTTTGGATGCTGACTGGGAAAATGGAGTTTTTTGTTTTTGTTTTTCTTTTCCAATATATATACGGAACTGTAGACAGGTCTGGCCTGAGGGTCTCTTTTCCCTCTTGTGACCACCCTGTGAAGTGTGCACATTTGTTTCTAGGTGTTTTTCCTGGGTAGGTGGGGGAACAACATATTTGCTACATGTATTTCTATGACAAATACAGAAATATGAGTTCTTGAAGTCTATAAACATACACATATGCTCACATTGCATCATGGGCATTCATACAGTATTGTTTTTTTCCTTCACAAAGGAGACATATTTAATATCTACTCTACCCTGGAACACTCCAAGCCAGTTTTCACACACTGCCCTATTCCCTTTTTTTCTCCCCCACAGGGGGAGAGGGAGGGTAGCTACACAGTAGGAGGGTGCGTTCCCAGGGGTATTGTGTATGTATATGTGTGTGCATGCGTGTGTGTGTGTGTGTGTGTGTGCGTGCGCGTGTGCGCGCATGTGCCCATCTCGCATGGAATCAAGTGTGGTATGAGTCAACTATGACTAGAACCAGGGTTCTGACCACTTGGCTCTTTCTTCCCCAGAAAGGAACAGGTGGGGCTGTGCTGCTGACCAGCTCCTCTCCCTTAAACCTGCTGTCTTCATCCTACAAGTCCAGCAGCTCCAAGCTGCCGGGGGCCATGAACTCTAGTTCGCTGGGGATCATAACCCCAGTCCCATTCCCAGTGCACATGCTCTCCTTCAGTGCGGACTCCTCTGCCAAAGCAGGGGTCTCCAAAGATGCCATTGTCACCGGCCCAGCCCCTGGGACCTTCCACCATGGCCTCAGCCACAGTAAGTGCTTGTTTCCTGTCTCCTCCCTGTGTGGTATTCGTGGCCATGGGGAGCATCCTTGGGAGCCCCCACCTCTGGGTGTGGTCTCAGACTAGCCCACTTGTCTTCTGGGCTCTGATCTTCAACAGACGGCTGCCTTTCCATCCCATCTTCAATGTGTGTGTTTTGTTCTTCTCTCCCTCCTGTTTCTCTCAGGTCTTCTGGCTGGCTTGCATTCCAGCCCGCCCCACGCAGCGCCTCTCCCACACGCTGCTGTGTCCACTCATGTCCCGCAGAGTCTGCCAGGTAAACACCAGAAGGGCAGCGTGCCATATGCTCTGTGCACACTTCTCCATCTTTTGGTGCTGCCTGCTGCTGGGGCTGTCAGTGTCTGCCTCGCTGTTTTGTCCTTGTCTTGCCTTGTCCTTTCAGACTTGGGCTTTACAGTCTCTTCCACTTAAGAGATTTTCCCTGGCCCCTACTTGGGAGATCCACTGAGTCAGACTTGGCCTATACAAAAATTATGTGGCCTTTAACATTACTTTTCCATTTTAGTTTAAAAGAAGGAAGGGAAGCTGGGTACAGGTGGCTCATGCCTATAATCCTAGCTACTCAGGAGGCTAAGATCTGAAGATGTGGTTTGAAGCCTGCCAGCCAGGAAAGTCTCTGGGACTCTAATCTCCAATGAACCACCTCAAAGTTGAAAGTAGAGCTGTGACACAAGTGGTGGCATGCCAGCCTTGAGCACAGAAGCTCCGGGATAGCACCCAGGCCCCAAGATCAAGCCCCAGGACCAACACACAAAAAAGGAAGGATACTAGGTGCCAGTGGCTCATGCTTGTAAGGATGACACCGTTCATGTAAGGAAGGAGAACATAAGGCCCTGAGTCCAAAATCAGAGCTGAGCTTAGTAGCCCTACGAGTTTGGTGTGGAGTAAGATACCTTGTGGAGAGCACTGGTCCTTCTGCCCTTGTCTGCAGTGGGCCTCTAGCACTCATACTTGAAGCCAGAGCCTCCCTAGTGAATGCCAGAGGCCATCTCAGTGCACGGATGGTTCATTGAGCTGCAGATGGAAATGTGGCTGCTTGGAAGAGACAGATGCGAGCTTCCCTCAAACGGTGCTGCCACAGGAGCAGCTGCAGAGCCACCTGGGCACAGGCTGTGCTGTGCAGAGGAGAGATGGCCTGCCTCGGCTGGCTCTGAGGAACAGTCCTCTTAGAGAAAAATCACTGAAACCAAAGTCTGGAATTTTCAGCCAAAGCAGAAAAAAGGGAAAAAAAAGTTGCTTTCTCTGTCCATTTTTCTGTGTTTCCTTGAGTATTTATCAGTCATTCAGAAGGGTTGCAGATGTGGCTCAGTGGTAGCACATTTGTCTAGCATGATTGAGACCCTGGGTTCCATCTCCAGCACTGAAAAAAATAAATCAGACCTGTGCTAAAACAAGTGTCCCTGGGGCAAGCTTTTGTCTTTTTGTGCTGTGTGTAGGCTCTGAGTGGCTGGCTGCCAGAGAGTGTCAGGGCTGGCTCCCCACAGTGACCCGTGCTACTTTGCTCTCCCCTCACCCCGTGACTCGATGCTTTAGTGCTTTTGCAACTCTACCTCCAGTGCCCAGGGTCTTCTGAAAGCAAGAGAAGGCTCCTTGTGTCTCCGAGTTCCACATGATCGTCATCCTTGCCACAGTCAAACTTCAGGCTGCTGCTGTGTGGACACTGGCCACCTGCTGCAGTGCTGAGACCCGTGCATGCTGTGGGCTGTGCACCTCAGTGCACACAGCCAGAGGCAAGCGTGTGGTGTAGGCCGGAGAACCCACAGCATTGGGGGATGTTTACTGTACAAATGTCCCCCTAGAGGTTTGGCTGTGCTGCCATAAGGGAAGTAAAGCTCCTGAAAGACTTATGTTCTGTTCTTGCTTACTCTTTTCCAGATGCCTCTCAGCTTCACGGGAAAGGGCCTGGAGTATCACGGAAATTGTGACAGCATCAGAGGACAGACATAACTGATGCCTCTGGATGAAAGCCCAACACATAGGTCTCAGATGATGGATGCCTGCCACGCTTGTCCTTCTTGCTGGTTTTCTCCTGGAAGCACTTGTATGCGCCTCCCACTAAGCACTTACTGACCTGGCACTCCGGGCTTCTGTTGCTGGGTGGCGATGGAGGGGCAGTTTTGGGCTGGGGGGTGTGAGGCTGTCATAGGAATCCCTGTGTCTGTGAGCTCTACTGGCAGAGCAGTTGACACAGCTGTTCTAGTTCTCCAGTGTCCTGGCATTTGGTCCGGGAGCCTCAGCACCTTATCAGTTAAGGGCCCCTGGCCACAGGAGCCTCTTGTCCCCAGGCTGTGTGCTCAGAAGGACAAGACCTGGGCCAGAGCCACAGGTGGGAGACCTGATCTCCTTGAAAAATACTCAGAACATCCAATGTGTGCTCACAGGGGGCCAGCCCGCCTCTGAACATGACAGTGAAGGTCTTCTAGAGAAAGACCTTTGTCAATTCAACAAGACAGCTGTGGGCTCAGTTTTCATCCTTACCATTGAATGCATTGGATAGAACGGGGCTGCCCTTCACACATCACATTATAGGAAGACATAATCCCAGTGCCTTTATGGTGGAGCAGAATTTGACAACACAGGTCCATTCAGCCCAAGTGGATCTGACTTGATGTTTTTAGAAGATACGTCTATGTTTAAGACAGTTTTATTTCATTGAGGTTTTATTGTTGCATAGCCTGTAGCCTGTGTTGTCCTGACTTGAAGGTTGTCTGGGTCCGCAGATCCCCGGTCCCAGCCCAGCCAGGGCTCCTGTTTTATTTTTCCAGAGTTGGTGCAGGTGGACTGCAGATCCCAAAGCCCTTTGTGTGAGGGCCGAGGGGTTCTGAGTCACAGATAGACATTCCGGTTGTCTTGTAGAAATTCTTCAGCAGAGCTGCAGGGCAGGCCTCTGAAGTGTCTGCTAGGTAGGGCAGGCCTGGAAGTGCAGCGCTCCCCAGGCAGCGGTTTTGGTGTTGACTCGGGGTGCGCAGAGTAGCTAGAGAGTGGATTGGAGACCGGCGAGGACAGTGACTACAGAGTGCCCATCACCAGGCTGGCCACACTCCCCTAGTAGCCATTTTACACAGGCATTCTGAGTCTGTGCCACACAGTGGGTTTGGCTGGTCCAGCCAGGCAGTGCAAGATGAGAGTATTGGGCATCTCAGCAGCACCTGTGGGGGACATGGGTGCTGATGCTCAGTCTCTCCTCCCCTCCCCTCTTCTGGGAGCAAGACCTCTGTCAGCTGTTTGGTCTGGCCTCTGCTCTGACCCCTTTTGTATGGAAGAACCAATCTGTTTCACATTGGGTCACATGGATTCCTTATCCCTTTATTATATATATTTTTTGCCACTTGGATCTCCAGTTTGTTTACAGAATAGTCTTAGGTAGTAGCAAAAGAGCCAAAGAAGAGATTTGTATAGCCGAGCTCGAAGCCGAGCCGAGGCCATCAGCAAAGGCTCCTCTGCCCGAGACCACCGGGCCCCGCCCCCGTCGGTGCTCCCTCCTCTAGTGCCAGAGCGTGCAGCTGGAGCAGGATGCCCTCATCTTTAGGAATCTAGTGATGCCTCTTGCCTCAGGGAAATGTTTCTTTGATGGGGAGTTTGAGATTTCCTTTTCTTGTTTATGCTTTATTTGTGGTAACGAACGAATGAGTGACTTGAACAGCCACGGCAAGGCAGGTCTGCCGCCAGCTGCAGCAGAGGTGGGCCGACTCAGAGCACTTAGTGGGTGTGGCTGTGTCTTAGGTGTGAGAGGGGCTGTGGCTTTTGTGCAGCGACTATGTTGGTGTTAGGGGGTGGTATGGAAATTGTTAATCTTGTATAAAGCAACTCAATAAATTGTTTCAAGGTTTCCAAACACCTTTTTTCTTTCTTTTCTTTCTGCCATATTTTCGAGTGAATTTTCCTCCCCTAGGAGCTGAGAGCTCAGAGGGAGTAGAGGAGCTGATGAGGAAGAAACACACTGGCCAGGAAGTTAGAATCAAGCCACCAGGTTTTTATTTGCACGCTATAAATACAGCTCCATATTCTTTCCCATATTCTTCCATAGTACATGCAATAGAAGCAGATATTTATTTGTGAGTAATCAACTGTTTCACATACCCCCATACCACTGAGATCATAATGAGCAGGATGTATAAGGAAGGCACTGAACCTAAGGCTGACAGCAGCACCCATGGTGTTGTGTGCTTTGTAGGTCTTTGCATTCCAGAGGCACCAAGCAGTCTGGTGTGTGGCCTGTCTTCCTGGGATAGCCTGGAGATAGTGATGGCCACTCTAGCACCCAGGCCAAGCCTTGTTTTAGGTTCTAGGCAGAGAGCTCAGGTCTCTGTGGTGGGTAGTCACTGCTGAGGCAGCCCAGCCAGAACACGAGGGTGTGAATGAATGAATGTAGATCTACAGCCGGGGCTGGAGAACAGAGAGGTGGAAAGGAAGCCTTCAGCCTTCCATATTGCCATCTGTTGTGCCAAGGTTCCTGCTACCTGGAGTGGGCTATACATGGTCATTCCCAGATTTTTTCTAACCACACAAGGCATCTGGATGACAGGACACAGGAAAGGAGAAACAAGGGTGTGGTGGGATGTTAGAGGAGTCTCCCACAGTTCAAGTGAGGCTGAGACAAGAGTCACTTTTGACTAGGCTAACGCCCTTTCTGCTCACATATGAGCTGTTCTCCGAGCTTCCCAGGAGGGCAGAGACAGCAGGAGGTCACTGGGTTGGAATCCCAGACGGGGCAGGGCCTACTTCTGCCCAGACACCAGAACCGCCAGCTCCTGAATGGACATATCTTTGTTGACATAGCGGTCATACTGAGCAGGGGTCAGCCGGCCGCTCCGCAGGGCATCCTCAATGGAGAACTTCTTACCAGACTTGCGATCATGGATCACTGAGGACTCCCCGTTGGGGCCTTTCACCGATATCTCCTCCCAGTCACACTCTTGGCTTCTAAGTTTCACGAACATGTTCCAGTCGATGAGCCCTGCCCGGCGGGCCTCCTCTGGGGACAGCTCTCGCCCTGTGTCTGGGTCGATGACCACGATGGAGCGCCGCAGGTGATTCTCCCGCTGCTCCCTCTTGACGGCCACCGAGCCCAGGCGTCTCTGCAGCTCATCAATCTCCAGGTCCTTGTCCTTGGACAGCCTCTTGAGTTCATCCAGCTCCCTCTCCAGGGACCACAGTCTGGAGTCCTGGTTGGTGCCGGCATCCACGGAGGTCATCTTTTGCAGATCTCGGGTCTCTGTCCCCACCATTTCAATTTCTGACTGGAGTCTCCGGGTCTCCAACTGCAGGTTTTGCCGCTCCAGCTGCAATTTGTGGTTCTCTTCCCTGAGGAAGTCAAGTTCTTTGGATGACTTGGAGTTGTAGAATTCTAGTTCCGACAGCTTGGCTTCCAGTCGAGTCACCTCAGTATCCAGCTCTCTCTTGCTCCGGCTCTCCTCCTCCAGGCTCTTCCGGAGCTTCTGGATCTCCTGCTCTGTGTCGCCCTTGTCCACCTGGATACTCTCAGAGACTACCACCTTCTCCTTGATCTCCGCCTTCTCCAGGGTGGCCAGCTTTCTACGCAAGGGCTCAAGCTCACCTTCCAGCAGCTGCCTCCTATGCCGCTCCTCGTCGAGCTGGGCTTGAAGCAGGGCATGCTCCCGGGTCTGCTGCGGGTCCGGCTGCAGGACCACCTTCTGCGTGCGGGTCACCTTCTCTCCAGCCTCCGCCTCAGCCTCCTTCTGTTCCAACACTGCCAGCCGCTGCTGCAGGCACTGCACCTCCAGCTCGGCTGCCCTGCGCGCCTGCCTCTCCCGCTCCAGCTCCTCCAGCTGCCGCTCCAGCTCCCCGCGCCGGCGCTGGAGCCGACGGAGCTCAGCCCGCAACTTGTCAATCTGCCGCAGCTCAGCATCGATGCTGTCAGTGAAGGCACTCACCTCGGCCCGCAGGTCCGGCTCCTCCTCGTACTGTACCACCTCCTGGCGTACTACTCTCTCCTTCCCCTGTGCTAGCTCTTCCTCCTTGTTCCTGATCTTCTCCTCCTGGATCACCTGCTCTGCCTGTAGATCTACCTGCTTCTTCTGCTCTTCGGACAGCTTCATGCGTAGAGACTCCACCTCTTCCTTGGTTTGAGGATCTTCCTGGAACTGGAGGATCTCCTGGACCACTTCTCTGGTCTGGACCTGTGGCTTGGTGTCTTTCAGAGACTGGATCTCTTGCTTGAGCTGGTAGATCTCCAGATCACACCTTTCGATCAGTCTGGTCTTGTCCACGATCTCCTCCCTGAGCCGCTGGAGCTCCTTCTCTGTCTCGGGGTCTGTGGTGTACTTGATCACTTCCTTGGTCACTTCCTTCACTTCCACCTGGGGGCCACGCCTCCGCAGGGCCTCCAGCTCGCTCTGGTAGCTCTTGAGCTGCTCCTCAGCACCCCTGTACCTGCGCTCCTGTTCCACCAGCTCCAAGCGAAGGTTAGCTACTTCGCTCTCAGCCTTGGGGTCCGGCCGCACAATCTCCCTGACTTTCTCCTGCACCACCACTTTGGCATTCTCCTCCTCTAAGGCCCAGATCTTCCGGAGCAGCTCCGTCTTCTCCCGCTGGCCAGCGCGAGCCTTGGCCGCCTCATCCTCATACTGGTGGGTGAGCTCACTGACCTCCCTCTCGGCAGCCACGTCCTTCTCCACCTTGAGCACCTCCTTGACGGTGATCTTGCCCTCGGCCATGGCCCGCTCCTTCTCCAACCGCCTGAGCTTGGCCTGCAGGAAGCTCAACTCCTCCTCATGCTTCTCCCGGAGCCGACCTTCCTGCTGGCTCTCTTCCTGCAGCCGCCGGTGCTCGGCCTCCAGCTCTGGATCATTCTGCAGCTTCACTACCTCCTTCTCTATGACCTTCTCTTGCACCTGGCTCTTCTCAGCAGCCAGGGCAGCCACACGCTGCTGCAGGAGGAGCACCTCGGCCTCCCGGGCGCCCTTCTGCCGTCGCAGCACCTCTAGCTCCTCCCGCAGCTGCAGGACCTCATCTGCCTGTGTCTTGTCGGGCTCGATGCGCAGGACTTCCTTCACCACGTACTCCTGGCCTCCGTCGCGCATCTCATGCTCCAGGGCCTTCAGCCGCGCCTGCAGGGCCTCCAGCTCCTCTTGCAGCAGCTGGTTCTTGTGCTGCTCTTCAGCCAAGGTCTGCTGAAGCTTCTGGAAGCTCTCCTCCAGCTCGGGGTCTGGCACCTTCTTGAGCACCTCTTTCCGCACCAGGGACTCCTGTGGCCCCTGGTTCTGCAGGGCCCGGATTTCCTCCTGGGCGCTCCTGACCTCTTTCTCGAGCTGTTGCCTCCTCTCCATCTCCTCCTCCAGTTCCTTCTTGATCTTCCACGGCTCCTCCACGCCGGAGCCTGGCCTGCTCCCTTGCAGAGTCTCCTGGGTCACTTCTGCTTCTGGCTGCTGTGGCAGAGAAGACAACAAAAGCAGTAAGGTGAAAGCCAGGAGAGATTTCTGCTCCCTTGCAAGCAGGTCAGAGTGGTTGCTTGCGATCCCAGAGGGGTTCCACCACTATAGTTCCAGGGCTGCTAGACTCCTAGTTTAGCCTTTTGCAAAGTAGATGAGGCAAACTATCCCCAGCTACAAAGGAGCGAGTGGGAAGTAAATTGCAGTTTCCCAGCTCCGTTCCTGGCCCCAGCGATGTCTGTCATCCTCAGGGTATTTCATGTGCTTGCATTGCCACACATTGTGTACTTTGGGGGCCACCCGCATGTTGGATTTTTCTACACGAGCAGTAGTCCCCCGTCTGGAACTGCTGACTGCACTGAGCAGAGAGTTCCACTCTGCCACCTCTTCTTTATTTTTGTGCTGTTCCTGGGCACAAAGAAAGCTAAGGGCACTATCCCTTAGCTTTTTCATTCAAGGCTGGCTTTATCACTTAAGCCACAGCACATCTTGTGGCTTTTTTGTTTGTTCATTTCTAATTGGAGATAAAGAGTCTCACAGACTTTGCTGCTTTAGACTTGCTTTGAACCCTGATCCTCAGCCCTCAGCCTCCTGAGTAACTAGGATTACAGGCATGAGCCACCAGCACCTGGCTTAGGCCATCCCTCCACAGCAGCGCCAGTTAGAGCAGGTTTAAGAAGGATTTCCTACTAAGACGGATTACCTGTCTCAGGAGATGGAGCGCAAACTCCAGGTTCTGCAGCCTCTGCCTGTTGATGGCGTTAACTTCTGTGAACTTGGCAGCCAGAGTGGCTTCCTACAGAGTAGTTTGAAGAGCGCAGTCAGCAAACAGGAGCTGATAGGCTGAGCGAACCTGATCCAAAGCGCTAGGACACAGTGTGTGCTAAGCCGTGTGGCTAAAGACAGGGGCTTCTTGTCCATACCCCCCTACCCCCCAAGCTCTTCTCTGTCTCAGCAGTGGAAGAATGGTGGTTGACCCAGCCAGAAGATCCAGGCTTTGGTCTTCACCCATGACCTTGAGCTGTTTCTCCCCTACCCCGAGCCTTTGCTTTTCCCATGTCCAGCTCTCCAGTGTATACCTTACTTACTGAGGAGAATGAGGCATCACTTCCCACCTTCCCAAACTGATGGCACAAACCCCCAGCAGGCTGCCTTCCTAGGCACAGCAATGCCACTGCCTGGAACAGGTTCTTACTATCCTTCCCAATGGCTCTATCTCAGGGAGCTCTCGCTCCTATCCCTGCACTGTGTGCATTGCTGAGCCCTGCCTGCCACCCTCCATCTCGCCTCCAGACAGCCCTGCCCCAAGGCGCTCACCTCCTCCTTCACTTTGGCAGCTGGAGACTGCAGCCTGGCTCGCTTGCCCGTGTGGCTGTTCCTTCCATTCTCCAAGTCAAGGAGGGACCGTAGCTTCTCTGCCTCCAGCTCATAGTCCTGGGTGAGAGGGGCAGCACCCAGGGAGGGTTAGCACAGCTGGAAGGACTCTGGAATGTTCTGCCTCCTTCCAGAAGACCAGAACTTTTCTAATCTTCCTCATAGCAGTACCTGGACTGCCCACCAGGAGGCCCCTCAGAGCCATAGTGTGAGCAGTCAACAGCTGAATGATATTCATACAAGGAAAGGTGCTCCCCAAACTCCCCTCCATAGGTAAGAGGCAGGTGGAGTGGCCCTTGTAGATAACGGACAGGCCCAGAGATGACACCCTGCTTCCTCAGCCAACACTGCTCTGCCCAGATGATGGCTTCCCCAACCTGTCTTTAGGTGCACATGTGACAGTTCACATAGGCAAAGTGTGTGTGTGTGTGCGTGCGCACACACGCATGCATGCCAACCCTGGGACTTGAACTCAGGGCCTGGACGCTGTCCTTGAGCTCTTTTGCCCAAGGCTAGCATTCTACCTCTTGAGCCACAGCTCCACTTGTGGCTTTTAGTTTGGTGGTTAATTGGAGATAGGAGTCCCACAGACTTTTCCTGCCTGGGCTGACTTTGAACCTCAATCCCCAGATTTCAGCCTCCTGAGTAGCTAGAATCACAGGCGTGCACCACCACTGCCTGGCCTGAATGGTGTTCTTAATGCAATTTTCTTTGTCCTGCATTACTCTTCGGTGGCTTTTCCTTTAGGATAAATCCTCCTCACCCCACCCCCATTTGCTTTTTCAAGGACCATATATTCTTTTTTTTTTTTTTTTTTGCCAGTCCTGGGCCTTGGACTTAGGGCCTGAGCACTGTCCCTGGCTTCTTTTTGCTCAAGGCTAGCACTCTGCCACCTGAGCCACAGCGCCACTTCTGGCCATTTTCTGTATATGTGGTGCTGGGGAATCGAACCCAGGGCTTCAAGTATACGAGGCAAGCACTCTTGCCATTAGGCCATATCCCCAGCACCAAGGACCATATATTCTCACGGTACTGGATGCCCTGGCTTTCTGGGTAGGAGGAGGCTCCCATGGGGCGGGGGCGGCTCACCTTCACAGCCTGCTGATACTGCTGGGAATTGGTGTAGACTTCCTGAACCTCCTGTTCCCTGCTTGCTAGCTCATCAAGCAGGTTCTGCAAAACAGGATGGAGAGCTTAAAACCAAACCTCGGTGGAGCCTCTAGAGTAGGGGCATGAATGGCTTCCTTGTGAGCACCAGTTCTCTGAGCATCTCTGAGACTGGTGAGGAAGGCCAGGAAGTTGCTTATCTTTGGCAAGACTCAGGTGCTCACTGAGCACCTTCACGGATACTGGATTGGCTTATCTCATTTAATCCTCAGGGTCCCATGAGGTAAGCAGCTCGATCTCCACTGAAGGACAGGAAGCGAAGAATGAGTGAGGTTCTGAGACTGTTGAGGGTTGAGGGCACTGAGTCGAGGAGGGGAGCTCAGCTTGGGATCTGAGATTTTCCCCACAAGGGCTCCCCTAAGTTTCTGTGGCTATGAACCACAGAGCCAGGTCACACAGGGTGGGGAGCTGCTGGCGGCGGGGGAGGGGGTGGTCGGTGCCGAGTAAGACACACAGTGCTTGTTCTGAGTCTGCGCTGGCAGCTGAGATCCAGGGAGGATGGTGCAGCCTGGCCTCTGCCCCTCCGAAAGGAACTTGCTGGCCCTGACTTGCCCTGGCCACCACAGGCCTGCAGAGAAGCAGTGGCAAGCAATCTCGTCTCTCACCTTCTGGTTCTTCAGCTTGGTCTCCACCTGGCTGAGGCTGTCAGTCTCCTGGGGTTCGTAGCTGGGGGTGTTGGACAAGAACTGGAGCACATGGTCATAGCCACGGCGATATTCGTCGTAGGCAGCCCTGGCACTCTGCAGGCTCTGGGCCCTGAGGGGAGGGCACAAAGCTGGTTAGGCCCAGCACAGCGGGCAGAGGCCTCACTGGACAAGCCCTAAACTGCAGGACGGGGGCCTGAGCACTAGATGGCAGAGGCGCTCCCTGCGCAATGCAGAACCTGCAGAACCCAAGGCCAGGACCAGGAAACAAAGTCACAAGTCAGATGAAGCAAAGGGAGTGCTTAGAGGGGGCACAAAGCTTCAAACACTTACACACACAAAAACAACTATCCCAGTCTCCCTTAAGAAAGGAAAATGTGGGGCTGGGTATATGGCCTAGTGGCAAGAGTGCTTGCCTCATATACATGAGGCCCTGGGTTCAATTCCCCAGCACCACATATACAGAAGATGGCCAGAAGTGGCGCTGTGGCTCAAGTGGCAGAGTGCTAGCCTTGAGCAAGAAGAAGCCAGGGACAGTGCTCAGGCCCTGAGTCCAAGCCCCAGGACTGGCCAAAAAAAAAGAAAGGAAAAGAGGTTACAAATTAAACATAATGTAAACAGGAGAAAGGAAATCAGGGAATGGGGAAACAGAAAACAGGAGAGATAAAGCACCAGAATCACACAAATTCTTTATGACAGTCAGGTGACCACACTTACTAGGGAAGGAAACAAATACAGCAAAAGGAGGAGGGACACTGGAGGGACAGGGAAGAGGGGAAGAAGGACACAAAGTAATTGTAATACTATAAAGGGCTTAAACAGAATAGGCAGATTCATTGAAGGCAGATAGATAGCTACTGCTAAAGTGATTTGAGTAGTTTCAAGACTGAGAGGCTGAATTTGTAGATTTGAAAAAAATGTGTGGGCTAAAGTGGCTTAAAGAGTGGACATTGGGGCTGGGAATATGGCCTAGTGGTAGAGTCCTTGACTCATATACATGAAGCCCTGGGTTCAATTCCTCAGCACCACATAAACAGAAAAAGCCAGAAGTTGGGCTGTGGCTCAAGTGGTAGAGTACTAGCCTTAAGCAAAAGGAAGCCAGGGACAGTGCTCAGGCCCTGAGTTCAAGCCCCAGGACTGGCCAAAAAAAATTCCCATCATGAAAGAGAGGGGTATTTATACATGCCCATGAGAAATGGGAGACCATGGAACTCAGGACACGGGCAGCACCTGTAGATGTCACTCATGCCTACTTCCATCCTGCACCTGCCCCAGAGTGTGGAGAGGTATGAGGCTGTGGCTCTGGTGATTACAGGGGGGGGGGGGGAAACAGGGGCGTATTGATGGACAGACCTCGGGCCCGAGGGACAGACCTCCTTGAATCTATTTCTTTGCATATGCGTTGCTTTTTGTGAAAAAGGAAATGATGTAAGGAACAGCCACTGGTGGCATCAGAGAAGCCCCAGCCTGGCACCTGAAGGTAGGCAGGCCCCCATCCCGCCCCAGCCCACCTGCTGGCGGCCCCTCTCACCTGCGCTCCACCTGCTGGCACAGGTTGTCGAAGCGCTGGCACAGCTTGTGCACCTCAGCCTCCTGGCGCTCCAGATCTGGACAGTGCTCCTGGAAGCGGCTGGCCAGGGAGTTTGAGCACTGCTTGACGGCCTGCAGGTTCTGCTCCACCTCACCCAGGAGGGACTTCTGGGCCTGCAGCTCAGAGGCCATGGCCTGTGGGACAGATAAAGAGATGGCTGTGTTGTGGCCAGGGCTCGTAGGGGCCAGGCAACACTGCCTGGGGCCCTGGGGTTGTCTGCTTTGGGAGGGGGCTGAATCAAGGAGCAGGAAGGACAGGCCCTGCCTCAGTTTCCATGTGTGGGTCACTTGTGCAGTGTGCCAGCTCCTCACCACAAACAAAGCTCTGCCAAACTAAAGCCTCCAAACTTCTGGGCTGCCACAAGAATGCCCATCCATCTCCTTGGCTATGAGGCCACTGGAAAGACAGAGATGGAGAAGGGACTGTGTCTGGCCTCCAGCCGCAAATACAGGTGGTGAGCGAGCGGCCACAGGGAGAGGTAGCTATATTTGTCGTGTCTGCAGACCGGCCCTGGGGACTGAGGCCCAGGTGGTCATCCTGGCCACTAGAAGCTGAGATCAGGAGGCTCGTGGTATGGGCCAGCCCAGGCATAAACGTTCGCAAGACCCCCATCGCACCAGAAAAAGCTGGGTGTGGTGGAGCATGCCTGGCCTCCCAGCTATGTGGGGAAGTGTAAACAGGAGGATCAAGGTCCAGACAGGCCCGGAAAGAAGTGTGAAACTGTTTCTCAAAGAACCACATCATCTGTCTTGAGGTAGAGGGTTGATTTACCTGAGTCCCCGACCCAGCTGAGAGGAAGGCCCCACAACCCAGGCCCCAGGTTCACCTCCAGCTCCTGCCTCTTGCTGTCCAGAATGTTCTGGCTCTCTGGCACTGTTTCGTCCTGGATCAGCCAGGTCTCGTGGGAGGCCAGCAGCTCCCGGCCCTGCTGCAGGCTCTTCTCAAGGCGGTTGGCTGTGTCCACCCTAAGTTCACAGGTCAGGGGTAAGGGTGGCTCCCTGACCCCACTGCCTGCCCTCCCCAGCCCTTGGCCTGACACCCACTTCTCCTGGGCCGAGTTGAGCAGCTGCACCAGGCGCTCGTATTTCCGATTAATGTTCTCCACCCGGCTCCTCAGCAAGGGTGCTGTGCCACTGCCGGGGAGTGCCTGGGCGAACGCCTCGCACTCGGCTGTGCTCCGGGCCTTCTCCGCCTCCATCCGCAACACCTCGTTGGTGATGTTCTGTGGGGACCAGAACCCCCGGAATCAGCCACAGCCCACAGCCTCCTCCCAGCGCTGCACCCTAGACAGGCTGTGTGGTAGCAGTGACAAACAGGTGGTCAAGGGGCAGGGCACACGGAGGCTGCCTGGGCTCTGGGGCCTTGTAGCCAGAGGAGTGCGTGCTCTCCACTCATCGGTGCTTTGGACAGGATACAGAAAGGGCGGGCCCAGGTTCCAGAACCTCCCTTCCTCACCCCTGTACCCTCCAAGAGCTCGGTATATGATGAGAGGTGACAAGTGAGGTGGGACACCTGCCCCCGGCCCCATCTTCCAGCTGCCCCATGAGTACAAACCAGCCCGTTTGTTTTAGAAACTATGGTGGGGAGATGGGGGGCTCAAGTGACCTGGTTCTGAAATGCCAGGTGCCTGGCCCGTGTGCCACCCTGCCGCAGCTCACTCAGCGAGGACCCCAGCCACTGCTATGGGTCACATTTGGGGCCATGTCTGGGAGCACCAGAGCCTGGTCCTTGCCCCTGACACCTGCCACAAATGCTTCAGGACCTCACAGATATGAGACGCTGGCCAAGGGCTCAACAGAACCAGGGGCCCAGGCCTGCAGTACCTTGAGGTCCTTGGACCGCTCAGCACTGTCCTGCACAGCCCGTCCCTGCTCCAAGGGTGGCCGCAGGATCCCCGTGACGGCTTTCTCCTGTCTGTCCAAGTCACTGGCCACCTTGTCCAAGCTGGCCAGCAGCTGCCGTCCCTGCAGGTCAGAGGCATCTGCCCAAGGGAGGACACAGGTCAGGGATGATGGTGGGTATGAGGTCCAGGGGGCGCCCAAGAGGCCAGCTGGGACCTAGTCTCCCCCCTGGTCCAGCACCAGCCCCCTCCTGTGCCATGCACAGACTGACTGAGCCAGGGCCCCTGCCCTCCAAGCAGCCCCAACACCAACCTCCAGGGTTCTCCGTCCTCAGCACCTCGTGCCGCTGCTGCAGGGTGCGCTTGCTTCCTGCCGCCTTCTGTCGCACACTTCGGTACTGACTGCCCAAGCTGGAGGACAGCAAGCGTGCTGTGGGACCCCAGCCCCCTACCCACAAGAGGGGAACCCCAGACCCCAGCTGGGCAAGAGCCCAGGGGAGCCAAACATCTCATCTGTGTGTGTGTGTGTCCTTGAACGCAGGACCTCATGTTCTTGCTTGACTTTCTCACTCAAGGCTGGCACTCTCCCTCTTGAGCCACAGCTCTACTTCTGGCTTTTTAACTGGAGATAGAGTCTCACTGACTTTTTCTGCCTGGGCTGGCTTCAAAACAGGATCCTCAGATCTCAGCCTCCTGAGTAGTAGTAAAAATTACAGGCGGAGCCACCTGCACCCATCTCATCAATGCTTTGAGAAATGAGATGCACTAGGCGACTAGCATTGGTTCAAAAGCCCCTCCCTCCTGGCCTTCTTTCCTCTCCCCCTCCTTCCCCTCCGTCATAAGTCTTGCTACCTAAAACAACTTGCTCGTTCGTCTTCTCAACATATCACCTAGGAGAGTGGTACACAGTAGAAGCTTAATAGATAAGTTGTGGACTGAGTAAATGAAAGCATTCCTTGAGTCCTTGACTCTTTGGGCAAAATCTTTAGTATCTATTTTGTACCAGGTACTGAACATACCCTTGAAATACTGACTTCAGAGTCTCTCTGGCCTGAGGCTGGTTCTCTCCCCCACCCCCCACCCCTTCTCCCAGAGTCATCTTAGTGGAATGTGGGAGTTGCTGCAGGAGACCAAAGATGAGGATGTGAAGACCCAGAGCTGAGCCTACAAAACTTGGCCCTAAGCTACACAGCGCAAGTGCAGCAGTGGGTACACCACATGCAAAGGCCCAGAGGCAGGAAGACAAAGTGTCTGCTGGACCAGGCCCCCAAGTCAGCAGACCAACAGCTCTGCCCTCCAGACTCCAAGGAGATGCAGGGCGGGAGATGTCAATCCACTCAACGGAGTCAAGATACCCAGGGAGGTGAAAGGAGGGACCCTAGGAGTCCAGAGGTGGGCCAAATCCACCTTTGCTCCCTCCTTTGTCCTTGTACCTGTCAGCCAGAGCCAGGGCCTCTGGGTCAGTGGGAGGGATGATGAAGCACACGGCGGGGGCAGTCAGCTTGTTCCCAGCGCTATCTGTTAGTTCCCAGCTCTCCCCGTTGTTCTTCTGCAAGGTGTAGCTATAGCCACGGGAGATCAAGCCCTGGGGTGGAGTGGGGGGAACGGTGGAGTGGCAGGCAGAACAGGACATGCAGGACCCCCAACCTTGGTCCAGACACAGGTCCCTGAATCTCAAACCTGGGGAGGCTGGCCCAAGCAGGTTCCCTGAAGTATCATTTGTGGGCCTGGATCTGGCTAGGCTGCCCCTGGGACTTTGCAGTGACGTGCCCCGCCTACCCAGGGCTACAAACAGGGGCTCACCTGGTCACCCTCAAAGTCACAGAGCGCCTCCACAGGGATGGGCTTGAGGGGTGTCTCCCGGCGGAATTTGAGCGGCACCACCTGCTGCCCGCGCCTCTGCAGCCCCCGCACCACATCCTCGTATTTGTCCAGGGCCTTCTCCTGGTCCTGAGAAGAGGGAGCAGGCAGGGGTGAGGCCTGGATAAGGCGGACACCTTTCCTGGCGGGCGGGGCTTGCGTGAGACTGTCGGACCCTGCTGGGTGGGGCTGAAGGCGGGACCTGGGTGAGACTGACAGCTGCTCCAGTGGGCGGGGCCTGTGTGAGACTGGCAGCCTCCTCGAGAGGGCGGGGCCTAGGTGAGACTGGCAGCCGCTCCAGTGGGCGGGGCCGTGAGGCGGCCCCAGGCCGGGCTGCCTGCCAGGCCTGCTCAGAGCAAGGCAGGGAGAGTGGAAAGGCGGGCCCAGGCCGAGTCCCACGCTGCCACTCACGTCCAGCTCACGCAGCAGAAGCTCGATCTGGTATCGGTCCTTGAAGTCGGGGCTGTATTTCTGGTTGAGGTCCGAGTCCACCTTGCGCAGCAGCTCTTGAGCGTCCTTCAAGTCTTTGTGGAACTAGGGGAGACCAGGTGGCCCCATCAGCTCCGCCCACCTCTGCCCAGCTCTCCCCACCTCTGCCCAGCCCCCCCCCCACCTCTGCCCAGCTCCCCCGGCCCAGCTTACCCCCACCTCCACCCAGATCCCTGAGTCTTCACCAGTGTGTGTTGGGGGGGGGGGGTGGTAGGCTTCTCCCATTCCATCTATACACAAAATGCCACCTTGGTGACACAGTCTGTTTTGCTCATATACCCATTAAGTTAGGAGTCTCCAACTCCTTCCCTCTATGTGCTGGGAAAACCCTAACCAGGGATTACATGTTGTTGCCCAAGTTCAGATTTCTATTGAAGACTCCAAGAATCACATCTGCAGCTCTTGTTAAGAAGCACGTACTCTTCTAGAAACAGATGTCTATCAACTAATGACTGGATAAACAGGGTGTGGTCCATCCATGCCACGAAAAACTATATAGCTATGTAAAGGCTATCAACACATGTGCTGGCAAAATGGATGGCCCTCAAGGAGCCAAACACAAAAGGATGTATGGCATGAGTCCACCCCCTACCCCACCCCCAAAACATATTCCAGATAGGAACCCGAGAATACACAAATCCGTAGAGATGCCAAATAGTACACAGGTTATTCTGGGCTGGAGGAAGGGAACGTGAACAGCTGCTGGTGTTTCAGTTTCTGTTGGGCAATATTCTGAAGGTCACCAATTGTCTACTTCAAAGGACTACCATATGCCTGGCATTGTAGTACTCCAGAAACTGGAAGGAGAATGTCTTAAGCCCAAGGAGTTCAAGACTAGACTGGGCTATGTAGTAAAGACACTCTCCCCCTCCCCCAATCTCACTATGGGAGTCAAACACGGTAAGCTTTAGGTTGTATGGCTTTCTCAAAAATTAGAAACCTACACAAATTCCTGGACCCCATGCGTGCGCACACACACACACACACACACACACACACACACACACACTCCACTTGCTTGGGATGCATTGTAATCTTACTGGCATTGCTGGCACCCCAGAAGGCAACCCCACAAGGCTGTGTTGTGTGTGAGCCACCAGGGTCAAGCTGACCCTGGTGTTGGCGGGAGCCAGCAGGTATTACCTGATGGTAATCCTCCATGTACTTCAGGTGACTCTCTTCGCAGATGAGCAGGTTCAGGTACTCCTTCCAGTCTGCATGAACGGCTTCCATGTGGGCCTGCAGGAGGAGGAGTGGGCCGTTCCTGCGGGCTAGGTGCCAATGCCTGGCAGGGACCCAGGCTGGGGGGGGGCAGGTGGCATCTGCCTGGGTGCAGCTCCCATGGAGGTAACCAGCACCTGCTCAGGGATGGCAGGAAGCCAGAACGCAGCATGTCAAAGAGCAAAGGAAGCAGGGCTGCCATGTACAGGTGTACAAGTTGTGCAATACACAAAGGCAAAAAAGAAAAAAAGCAATGCTTACAAGGAAGAGGCACAAGGATCTGGAGTTTGAGGTCAGCCTGGGCTACATGGTAAGACTCTGTCTCCGGAGTTATCACAGTGACACCCTGGGAGTCGGGACGTCCCCGCTAAGCTCCTCCCCAGCCAGACATCATAACAGGCTGTTCCTTAGAAGCTAGGCAGAGACCAGGGGGACTCAAGATCTTAAGGCAAGGGCTGGGAGTGTGGCTCAAGCTGATAGACTGGCTTGGTGGTAGAGTAGCAGGGCGCTGGTGGCTCCTAGCTATTCAGGAAACTGAGATCTGAGCATTGTGGTTCAAAGCCAGACCAGGCAGGAAAGTCTGTGAGCCTTCAGAACTATAAGCACCCATCCTCCTATAGTCCAAAGCTACCCAGTTTATGGTATTTGGTGCGGCAGCCTCAGGAAGCCATCATACAGGTATCTAGAAGTCCAGGCATAGCCAGTATGGTAGCTCATGCCTGTAATCCCAGCTACTTGAGATTAGGAGGATCATATTTCAAGGCGAGGCTGGGCAGAAGTTTTGTGAGACTTCCATCTTAACCAATAGAGGGGCCTGGGAGTAAACGCCTGTTATTCCAGCTATGGGATGGAAAGGTAGGAAAGTCTCAATTTAGGCACTCTTCCAGGCAAGGGGAGAGAGAGAGAGAGAGAGAGAGAGAGAGAGAGAGAGAGAGGAGGGAAGGAGAGGGAGAGGGAAAGGGAGAGAACTCAGTGGTAGAGCACCTGCTTAGCAAGCATGAGGCCCTGAGTTCAAACCCTAGCAGTACCACCAAAAAAAAAAGTCTTGGGCCCACTCCCCAGGCGCATGCGCACCTCAATGGAGTTCCTCCCCGGGTGGTCAGCTGCCAGTAGTTGATCTCCCTCACTGTGCAGCTTGTTGATTCTCTCTTCTTTGGCCTCCAGATTCCGGTTGATAAAATTCTGCATGAAGGACAGGAGTAGGGCTGGATGGAGCTCCGCCTGGCAGCCCCGGGCCCCCTCCCGCCACCCTCCTGCACCCTGGTGGGCCTGGTACCCACCTCATACTGGCGCCGGCGGCTGGGGAAGTCCAGGTTGCGATCACTCCAGTCGTACTGCACGCGGGCCTTGGCCTGCTGGTCCAGCCAGTACAACTCATTGGTGCAGCGCTGCATGTAATCCTGCAGCGAGCTCAGGTGTTGCTGTCGGGCCTGGGACGCAGCCTGGGGGCAGCATGGGGTGGGGACAGCGCTTGGACCCGGCCTGGCCTCGCCCCCCCACTTCCCGCCTGGCCAGCACACCTGCCCCAGCCCCAGCTAAGGGCTGGGAACTGTCTCCTTCCAACTTAACCCCCTCACATTCTCTTGGGAACATTGATTGTGAGATCCCATCTTCACGAACAGATAGATGGGTATCACAGGGAATGCCTGTTGCTCCCCACGCCCCAAGTTTCCTGTTCCGTAAGGTAACAATCTCCTCAGAATTTCTTACCAGCAGCTTCTGGTACTTGGCCTGCAGCTCGCTGTTCTGTTCCTGCAGGCAGGAGGGGTGGAGAGGGGGTGCTCAGGTTAGATCTAGGTACAGGAGTGCCCCTTCCCCAGTCCCTGACATCACCTGTCTGCACCCCTACCTTGTCCCCATCCTTAGCCAGGTGGGCCCCGATGGCCTTGACCTCGTTGTGGAAGATGTTGTGCTGTTCCACCTGGCTGTCTACCAGCGGCAGCTCCGTCCCAAAACCCTGGCCACTCAGCTTGTCCTGGTGGGGACGGGAAGGGAGGCAGCTGGTGGAGGGCACCCGGACTGGCCTGTGTGCCCGGAGGGTGGGCAATGCTGTCTCCAGCCATGGATGGCAGGGAGCGGCTGCAGGCACCTCAGCCGTATGTGCTGCTTCTGGGCTTGAACTCAAGGCTTGGGCACTGTCCTTGAACTCTTTTGCTCGAGGCTGGTGCTCTACCACTTTGAGCCACAGCTCCACTTCCAGCTTTCTGCTGGTTCATTGGAGATAAGAGTCTCACAGACTTCCCTGCCCAGGCTGGCTTTGAACTGTGATCCTCATATCTCAGCCTCCTGGGTAGCTAGGACTACAGGCGTGAGCCACCAGAGCCTGCTGACATATCTTTATTATCCTCTTGGCCACTGTGGCCACTGGGCTGCTGTCTCATTTCATAGATGGGGACAGAGGCGAGACCACTGGAAGTCACCTGCCCTGGGTCTCAGAGCCCTGCCAGGACCCCAACAACCTGGGAGTGTCAGGCACAGCTCCACATCTGCTATGTGACCCCAGACTTGGCTCCGTCCTTTTCTGAGCCTGGTTTTTCTCAGGAGCACATTGGAAGACACAAGATGGAGACCCCCACTCCACCCCGGCGGGTAGGCCTCTTCCCACTCCCACGGGTCCCACCCGCGTCCTACCAGCTTCTCTTCCACCAGTGACGCCCAGTTGACCTGGGGGTCCATCTCCTTCACCGCCAGGCTGTAGATCTGCTTGTGTTTCTTGCGGAGATTGGCTACTCGCTCTTTTAGCTGGCGGATGCTGGGGAGTGGGGTGGGGATGTGTGAGTGGGCCCCCTTGGTCTTGAATTCCAGCCCCTCTACTGGTTCCTGTCACCGCTCCTGCCCACTGCCCCCAACCCAACAACTTCAACCTTCTTTCTCTCACCATTTCCCAGCAGGCTACGCTGTGCCCAGAGCCCTAGAAGGTTCTAGAAGAACAGGACACATATTTACTGAAGACACTATCCTGAGGTGATATGTGCCATACTTGGGGCAAGTACAGGGTGTGCCAGGCACCCACAGTACTCTGCTCCCATCAGGGGAAGAGGTGCAGATCCAGGAGGGCCCCAGGCTAGACCCCCCATGGGGAGCTAGGAGCTTGTGAGTTCTGGCAGGATCAGGCACGGGAGACTTTGCTGCACAAATGCTCAGAGGTCAGACAAAAGGGCTGCTCTAGGAGCCCCAGTCACATTCTGACCACAACAAAGGATGCTCAGCCCTAGGAGTCTCAGTTTCCCCAGATGCACACTGGGGTCACCAAAAGTTGTCAAAAAAAAAAATGCCCAGTGGGAATGCACGAAGCCCTGGGTTTGATTCCTCAGCACCACATAAACAGAAAAAGCCGGAAGTGACGCTGTGGCTCAAGTGGCAGAGTGCTAGCCTTGAGCAAAAAGAAGCCAGGAACAGTGCTCAGGCCTGGAGTCCAAGCCCCAGAACTGGCCAAAACAAAACAAAACAAACAAAAACAAGCCCAGTGCCAGTGGCTCACACCTGTAATCTTACCTACTCAGCAGGCTGAGATCTGAGAATCAAAGGTCAAAGCCAGCCTGCTCAGGGAAAAACCCATGAGACTCATATCTCCAAATAGCCACTGAAAAGCAGGAAGTGGAATTGTGGCTCAAGTGATAGAGTGCCAAGCTTGAACACAAAAGCTTTAAAGGACAGCACCCTGGCCCTGAGTTCAAGCACCATGACTGGCATTCACACACAAAAAAATCTGAAACACGAAAGTGGATGTCGACACACCCCTGTCAGGGAGTTACCCCCGTAATCCCTGCCTGGCAGTGGTGCCCTCCCCCGCCCCCACCCTGGCAGCTCTGGGGCCTGGACGCAGGGACCTACTCCTCAGCAATCATGTCCCCCTGCGGGTGCCGCATATGCTTGGCGATGGCCGAGTCGGCCTCCAGCACATAAAGCAGCTTCTCCGAGTCGGATGTCTTCTGTAGTGCCACATCCTGGTGTTCTGGCTGCCGTCCCTCCTGCAGCCGGCCCAAGTCCTGCCGGGGTCACAAGAGGGCACAGTGGTGGGCACTCAGGCAAGGGCAGGGGGGCTAAGGGGGGGACACCCCCACGTCCGGGCTGGCCTCTCTCCAGCCTCTCGGCAAACACGGCCCAAACATAGCTGTGAGCAGAGGAGACTGTGCACCCCACCCCCATCTGCCTTGTGCCCCAGTGCAGGCTGGGAGATGACCCACAAAGCCAGGCACCCGGAGGTGGCTGACATGGAGTACCAGGAGTGACTGGGAGCCACAGCCACCATGAAGTTGCTTTCCTCATCAGCAATGCACAAAAGCTCTGTGTGGGCCACATCCCAGGGAGGTGCTGGTTGGGACTCTGTGGGAGCCCAGTCTGCCCACCCACCCTGTCTCCCACAGGGTCTGTGGGCTCATACCCTCCAAGCGAGGGGTTGGGAGGACACTCACACTCTGCATCTTGGCCTCCGTGTCCACAATGTTCTTTTCCACCTGGTCTGCATTCTTCTGCAGCTGCTCGATCAGCTCCGAGAGCTCCTTGTTGGAGATGCTGTGGATGGAGAGGCAGGTGGGCGGAGGCCACGTTCCCAGGGCGCCCACCCCAGGCTCTGAGCCTTCACTGCCCACTGAGCCTTCTGGACAGTGACTGAGAAGAGGATGGGGGAGGGGGAGTGACCCTCAGCTGCCCCCACAGGGCTGGGCTCACCAAAGCCACAGAGACAACACAGCACCCCAGGACCTTCTGTCACTGAGGCTGATGCTTCCCTTTGGCCATGTTGGGAAAGCATGGCGGGTTTGGGTGGTTTTCTTTTCTTTCTTTTGTGAGATAGGGCTGAGCGTGGTGGTTCCCACCTGTAATCTCAGCAAAGCTCCAGCAAGAAGATTGGGAATTCCGGGCCAGCCTGTCTACACAGTAAGAGTCAGTCTCAAAATAACAAAAGAAACAAGCCCAGTGTGGTGTCTCAAGCCTAGAATCCCAGCCACTTGGGAGGCAGAGATCAAGAAGCTCATTGTTTGAGGGGCTGGGGATATGGCCTAGTGGCAAGAGTGCTTGCCTCGAATACATGAAGCCCTAGGTTCGATTCCCCAGCACCACGTATATAGAAAACGGGCAGAAGTGGCGCTGTGGCTCAAGTGGCAGAGTACTAGCCTTGAACAAAAAAAAAAAGAAGCCAGGGACAGTGCTCAGGCCCTGAGTCCAAGGCCCAGGACTGACAAAAGAAAAAAAAAGAAGCTCATTGTTTGAGACCAGCCTGGGGGGCGGGGGGCAAGAGCACACAAGACCCCCATCTCAAATAGCACAAAACTGGCTGTGGTAGAATGCCACTGTGGGTAGAATTCCAGCTATGCAAGAGACCTCAGTGAGGGAGAAGGGAAACAAGACTCTACTTGAAAAATAAGTCAAGCACAAAAGGGCTGATGATGCAGCTTGAGTGGTAAAGTGCCTGCCTAGCAAGTGTTGAGGCCCTGAGTTCAAATCCTAGTACTGCCAAAGTAACGAATGAAGCCTTGCGAGCAGCCCAGCACCAATGAACCTGCGTGCAGATGCCCAGGGGAGAAGCCAGAGCAAGGAGCAGACAGCAGGGGACTCCAGAGGCTGGCTGTCCCCAGCCTGGCTCCCAGGAGGTCCTGTGTGCATCTGCTCAAAACTGGGGGGCTACTGTTTTCCCCCTTTTACAGGCAGGGAAACTGAGGCGCACAGAGTGTGGGCAGCTGGCAGAAGCTACATGGAGCTGAGATCTAAGTCAGAAACAATCTCCATGCTTTTGCCCTGAAGACTTTGAGGGCTTGAAGGAGAGGCCCCAAGGGTCCTACATCACCCTCCCTCCACTCCCCTGGCTGCAGGAGTCCACCATGTGTGTTCCTGTGGACAGCACGGTCCATACAGGAGCACAGGAATGCGGGCAGGCGGGTGGGTGGGGTTGGCAGGGAAGGCGGATGCCAGGAGCTGGGAACTGGCTGGGCGGCTCTGCCTTTTCATCTTGCTAGTGAGCCATGCTGGGCAGTCACTTGGAGCAGCAGGGCCAGGGGCCTCAATGGAGGCCGAGATACAGCCCTTCCTATCAGCCTCCTCCCTCCGGGTCCACCACCAAGACAGCCATCCCCCCTAGCGCCTCTTCTCCCCGCCCCCCCCCCCCCCCCGCAGCTAGAAAGCCAAGACACCCCGGCCACCCACCCGAAGAGGGCAGGCCCAGTGCTGCGTGGAACAGCCACGCCCACCGTCCTCTCAGAAGTTAGCGTGGACGCAGGCCTGTGGCCAGGCCCCACCTACTCATTACTCAGAAGTAATGGGCTGGAGCTTCTTCACATGTCTCAGTTTCACTGGCCATACAATAAAAGCAACAAACCATTCTGCCTGGTAAAGGAGAGGAGTGGCGTCAGCGTTGTTCCTGACACCCGATTTGAGTTTCAAGACCATTGTGTTTCAAAATCATTGGGAGGAGGGGTGTATTCAAGGACTGAGCTGGAGGGGCAGTCAGGGCAGCGTTGGGGGCCTCAAGGCAGATCTGGGCTTGTTTGCTCCGTGGTAGGTATCTTTGTCTGGCTGGCTGGTAACAAAGGAAGGGCCCATCAACATTTGTTCCAGAAGGCCTAGTGTGGGTAGGAGCCTCTGCGGTCATGATGACCGGGGTTCATACATGCTTGCTGCACCATGCCTGGGTCCTGTTGGGGGAGGGGGGACTCTCTTCTTTCCTGGGTACCCCCACTTATCTGCCATGCTTTATTCTTTAAGTTCTTTGCATGGGCACGCGCGTACACACACACACATACACACACACACACACACACACACACACACACACACACACACACACACACACACACACACAAAACACCACCCCAAAACTCACTTAGTAACTATGGGCATGGTGGCTCATGGCTGGAATCCCAACCCATTGGGAAGGTGAAAGTAAGATCAAGGTCCAGGTTGCCCTGATTAAGAAAACAACAACTATGAGACTATATTTGAAAAGGAATCCAAGCTGGCTGCCACTTAGGAGGCTGCGACCCAGGGGACTGTAGTAGGAGCCATCCTGAGCAGAAAAGTTCACTCGATTTAATCCCCAAAACAAACAGCAGAACACCAGGCTGGAGGAGCACCTCACATGGCAGAGCACCAGGGCTTCAAAACACAAAAGCAGGGGCTGGGGATATGGCCTAGTGGCAAGAGTGCTTGCCTCGTATACAAGAAGCCCTGGGTTCGATTCCCCAGCACCACATATACAGAAAATGGCCAGAAGTGGGGCTGTGGCTCAAGTGGCAGAGTGCTAGCCTTGAGCAAAAGGAAGCCAGGGACAGTGCTCAGGCCCTGAGTCCAAGGCCCAGGACTGGCCAAAAAAAAAACAAAAAAACAACAACAACAAAAAAAAACAACACAAAAGCAAGCCAGCCAGGAACTTCACAGTGAAGAACAGATGAAGGCTGACACCCTAGGTTTAGGAGATCTCCTGATACGGGTCACCTGATCGCCAAACACAACACAATGTCACTTCTGAGGCAGACGGATGTCTCTCCACCAGCTGACAAGGACACTGGGGACCTGCCCCTCAACACCCACCCAGGCCACTTCAAGGGCACTGAGGCTCCTGGGGAAAGATAAGGAAAGGCAGAGAGATGACCTGCCAGAGACGGCAGGAAAACCAGGGGACCCAGGAACTCGGTGCCTGTGGAACCTCAGGGAGAAAACTGGAGCCATCAGAAAAAAAGTTAACAGTATAGTCCCCAATAGAGGAGGTCCTTTTAGTTTTCTGGGGGTTCATAAGCCCTAAGAGGAGGCAAATGATGCCTCTGGATTGCTGGGGCAGGGAGGGAAAGGAGATGAGGCTGACAGATGCCCCACTCTGGGCCTGGTGGAAGCTGAGTCTGCGTGGGAACGCAGGGCTGGGGGAGCCCCACAAATAGCCCCTGAGTCCAGGCCAGGCTGTGGGCCCTGGTGACTTTGCAGGAGGGTCTTGCAGGACCACCTGGGTCATCCCTGTCCTGCAGAAGACAGGACCGGGCTTAGCCCGAAGGCAGCCTGGTCCCTCTTCAGAGGCCCTGGGGTGGGGTTTGAGGACACAAGGACCAAACAAGAGCTTCCTGGGGAGAGAAGTAGGACAGGTGTCTCTTTGTGTCCCTGGAAGGATCTTCAGCAGAGCAACAGTGGCGGCAGGAAGAGGCATGAGGTCCCTCGCTCTGTTGCACTGAGAGTCTCAGTATCCACATGATGCCTGGGCATGGCCAGGGCAGCTCATGGTCACACAAGAAGGCCAGAAGCAAGGATGCCTGTCACAGATCATGTACCAACACTATATGGTCTACAAGGGGTCCCCAGCAGCTAATAAATGGACACAACAGAAATGTCCATCAACTGGCTGACAGAATGTAGGCTGGTGTGTGTGTGTGTGTGTGTGTGCGCGCGCGCACACACACATGCATGTGAATGTGTAAGTCTCAAGCAGTACAGCACCGCCTAGCAAGGGAGACCCTGAGCTCAAATCTCAGCCTTGCCAGAAAAAGAAATTAGGATACCAACAGGGGTCCATATCTCATTTGATTTCTCACTTACATTCTGCTAGTCGCCACATGGAAAAAGTCGGAAAGAAAACAGGCGAATGTAATGTTTCATATCCTGTCATCTATAGGTCTCCAACTGAAGAACATTATTGAGTTGTTCCCCATGTTTCCATCCTCAGTTTTCCCATCCTGTTCTCAATGAATCCCACATCGCTGCCGGGTAACACCTTGTGGTTGGTACCAGGAAGTTCCAGGGCCCCTAGTGATGGCAGCCTGTCAACCTGAGAGCCTCCTGAGAGCCCAGAGCACCTGTCCGCCTCACTCAGCCCAGCACCTGCCTCCAGCTCCCTGGCTGCCTGCTTCCACCACAATCTGGAACTCCAGCTCTACCCAGCAGAGCTCAGCACTTATGCGAGCAGGGCTGGGGTGCAAAGCTGCCACTGGATCTCTGTCCCCTGGCCTTGGCTGTCACTAAGGCATTTAGCCATCCCTTCTTCTCCCCTGGAGTGGCCTCCGGGGGGAGGAGGGCAATCCACCAGCCCCGCACGTTGGAGAGGTCCAGTCATCGCCTGTGTCTCCCACCTTTTGTCCACTGTTGAGTCACGGCCCACCTTGCACTGTCCCTCCAGGAGCTCTCCCTGCTAGGGCCTCCTGGCTTTCCCAGCCTCCGGCACTCCAGCCCTTGGTCACACATGGGTGCCTCCCTTTTGGGGTTAACCCTGTGTCCGTGGCACGAGGTGGGGGAATCAGAGCTGGAATGTCTGGAATGTGCAGGAGTACACACCCCTCTTGAGGACTGGGCCTTGCCCTCCCTCCTGGGCCCTGGCCTGCCAGCTAGCCACTGGCTCAGGATGCAGCATTAGCAGCTGCCTGGGCTAGCTCATCACAGCCTGACCCTTAGCTTCTGTGAACCTTGCCTGGTCAAGAGATACTCTTGACTCTGGATTTCCAGACTGTCCATCCCGCTGCTGACTCCAAGGCAGCACACAGTGGGCCCTCAGGAAACAGGGAAACAATGAGAGCACCTACAGGGTGCCCCTCAGCCTTCTGTGCGTCCTCCATCCATCTGTACCTCATAGCTCTGAAAGGCCCCTAACACTTCCTAACTCCATCCGTGAGGCTACAAACTTGTAGGCCACAAGAAAGGGTCTTCTTGGCACTGAAGTGGGGTGGGTGGTTCCAGACCCTTAATTCCAGGATTTGCATAGACTGGGGGCTCAATAAACAGGCATTGAACTGAGCAGGCTTTGAGCTTGTGAGTCAGGTTCTATGTCACTCAGCTTCCTTAATAGGAACTGGAATTTATGCTCTGGCTATCCCAGGCCATGGTCCTATTTACTCACCCCACATAGTCGGATGAAAGAAATGATTGCACCCAGGTTTTTAGTGGTGGAGATGGGATCTTATGAACTCCCTCTTCATCTCTGCCTCCAAGATGGGCATAGTTCAGATCACATTTACTCCTAGGTTCCCATTTCCACACTGAGGCTCAGAGGAGTTTAGAAAGTGTCAAGATCGGGCTGGGGATATGGCCTAGTGGTAAGAGTGCTTGCCTCATATACATGAGGCCCTGGGTTCAATCCCCCAGCACCACATATACAGAAAACGGCCAGAAGGGCCAGGGACAGTGCTCAGGCTCTGAGTCCAAGCCCCAGGACTGGCCAAAAAAAAAGAAAGTGTCAAGATCACTTAGCTGGGACCTGGGGGTTCCCAGGATCCAAATGGAGGCGACTAGACTCCAGAGTCACTTCCTCAGGACAAGGAACACATCAGTACCAATCTGCATCCATCCCACCACCACCAAGCGACAGGGGACCGTCCTCAGAGAGATGGGACAACAGGCAAGGCGCTCACAATTCATCTCAGTGGTTGGGCTACAGGCAGTGGTGGTAAACTGAGGCTGAGTCATTTTTCTGAGGTGTACCACAAGGGACACCAGCTTGTCCTTCTGAACAGGCCTTGCAAGTCCTGGGTGGATCCTGACTACACCCTATTTGGGGCTTGCTGTTATGGGCTCCATCTCCATTCCTCCCGGCAACCTGCCCAGGTAGGCACTATTGGTTCCTACTTCAGGGTGGGGCCCACTGAGCCTCTGAGATAGGCCCAGTGTCCCAGTGTCCATGCCCAGTGCCCAGGGGGTTATTGGGCTGGTAAACACCTATGGCTGGAGACTAGAGGCCCCAGCAGGCACGTCCTAGATGGGACAAGTACTGAATGCTTTTCTCTCCCACTTCCCAATTCCTCCTCCTCATCTCTCTGCCCCTCTTACAGACCCTGGGGACAGGACAGTCACCATTTACAGCCCCCATAGATAGGAATTTCCTGCATGCTAGACAACGCGTCTAACACCTGATATCCTGAGCCCCAGGCTTATGCAAGCCTGGAATCAAGGGCTATAGGAGAGAGCCCTCTGTCCTCCAAAAAGAAAATTAAAAAAAAAAAAAAGACTGAGTCCTTTTGTGTAAAAGTATCTAGGCTAATAGGTAGGATTAAGGAAAGAATCCCAATGATTATAATTGGGAAGATTTTGGGTTATTCAGGGCAGGGTACTTTTCAGCCAGGCTGTCCCACACAATCCATACAGCCTAACTTGATTGTGATTTATAGTTCAGCCCAACAAAAGGCCAGAAGAGAGCAAAGTGGGGTGGGAAGGAGAAGGCGTCATAACACAGTGACATAGTGGAGTAGGTCCAAACACATACAGCATTACAATAAACGTGAATGAGTTCAACTTGCTTACTAAAAAGAAAAGACTCTCTCTGTCAGGAATACAAAGTCTCCTTCCTCAGGTGTCAGCTATTTGAAGACATGCTTGAAACAAAATGATACCAGTAGGATGAATGTAAAGGAGATGACATACCAGGAAGGGGTCACTGAAGACAGAACACAAACCATGCACCCCTAAGACGTAGAACGAATGTGGTTACACCTGGCTGCAGGTGCAAATACCTGGGGCGGCTGCATCTAAAGGTTCTGACTTCACTGGTCTAAGATAAGGCTCTGACATTGTATTAAAGCTCCTGGATTATGGTAATATGCAGATAGGGTTGAGAACGAGGAAGTGGAGCCCACCCCCGTCCCCCAGCAAGGGGTGAAAAGGAAGGAGGAGGAGGAAGAATCTAAGTTGTCTACAGGAAGTCATTGAGAAAGCAATAGACAGGTGGTACTCCATAAATACCAGATTGATTAGTCAACTGACTGATACTCTCCCTACTGGAAACTTCTGTGGTAACTGGACAGCAGATTTCCCCACACCCAGCTATTCCTCCTGCGGGTACAGCAATGCCTGTTTTATTGTGAAGCCGGATGTGTTTCTGCCTGGTGAAGGCTGCCCCCCTCCAGGCCTCTGAGTGGGGCTGGGGCTCTGCACATGACTTCCCTTTATGGACACACGTAGAACTTTCAGCCAGTTACTCTGGCGACAGAAAGGCAGGTCTTGAAGAGTTCTGCAACCTCGGCACCCCTGAGCATTTGTTGCAGGCTGTTTGCTCTGCCCCAATCCCTGACCACCATCCACATCCTCACAGAGATTGCATAGGGGCAGCTGCTCAGGACCCTCCCCCATTCCCTTCTCTAGAGGGACCCCCGCTCCAGCCACCACCCTGGCCTTCTTAGATCATGGTGGGGGGCTGGGGAGGTGTTGAACATGCACAGGAAGGCCAAAGGGCTCCTCTTAAAGGAGATTCTTCACAGCCTTTAGGAGCTCTCCTTCATCATTCATTCATTCAGCCCTGGGGGAAATGGACATTGGGCTCTACCTGGCCACCACACTGAGTCAAATGGCCCTGGGATAAATGCAACAAAAGGGATGGGGGGGGGGAGCAAACCAGGAAATGATTCCAGGACCTAAGGGCAAAAGAAAACCCTAGGGCTGGAGCTAAACAGCCAGTCACGGTTGTAGCATGTCTGCCTCAGACAGAGGAACAGAGGGATAGGACAGAGGGATGGGGTGCTGGGGGGAAGGGACAGGAGCAGGGAAGTGATTGCTGCAAGAATCCAGGCCAGGAGTTCTGGAGGCAGTCAGAGATGAGGACCTATTTCAGTGAAAAAGGAGTTGCAGTGCTGGGAATGTAGCTTAGTGGTAGAGTGCTTGCCTAGCATGTATGAAGCCATGGGTTTGATTCCTCAGCACCACATACACAGAAAAAGCCGGGAGTGGCGCTGTGGCTCAAGTGATAGAGTGCTAGTGTTGAGCAAAAAGAAACTAGGGACAGTGCCCAGGGCCTGAGTTCAAGCCCCAGGACAGCAAAAAAGAAAAAGAAAAAAGAAAAGGGAGCTGCAGGCAAACCTGGTGAAACCAGAGACAAGGAAGACCAGCAGCCATTGCTCTTTTTCTGCCTTCTGGACAGGCTGGGTGGGGGTGGGCAGACAGGAGGGCACCGAAGGTACCAGAGATCCCAGAGGAACACCAAGCCAGGACCTCCACCATCTGGCCTGCAGGTTCCTGGACAGAAATGCCACCAGCACAAAAGGGGACCTGACCTTCCTTCCCTCTCCAGTGCAGGCCATTTGTGAGCCCGAGCGCATGCCTGTAGGCTGGGCCTCAATGTTGTCCTAGGGAAATGGGACGTAGCCCACCTAGAGTGGGCCACAGTGGTCACCATCCTGGCTTCAGGGCACAGTGGGGGCTGGGGAGAAGGCTTGAAGGGGAGTGGGCTTTTCCGATGCCCCCAGTCACTGCCCTCTCCAGCTGTCTTAGAGCAGGACCACTGATACCTCCTCTGGGAAGTCCTCTCTGATGTATCTCTCCTTTGGTCCCAACAGCTTCACTGAAGACAGCTGCAAGGCAGCATGAGTGGGGTCTGAATGGAGACTCCATCTGACCAGCACTGTGTCCCATCCCTTGGGCCTGAAATCACAAACCCACACCTGTACTTAAGGCTGACCCTGTCTTATAACCCTGAGCGGATGGCCAGAGATCAGTGCAGTGCAGGATTGTCCCCCTGTCCTCCGCATCTCCCCAGGTGCCTCATGCCAAAGCCCTTCCTTCTGTCCTTTCACTTCATCTGCAGCCTACCTTATGAGGAATTGGGGCTCAGAGAGGCCAGGCGGCTCCCTCCAGGTAGCACAGCTAGGAGGGTGGAGCAGATCCCTGGCAGAGGCTCCAGCTGGGCTGGACGCTGTCCGTGGTGACCCGCACCATCAGGCCTGACCCTGTGATTAGCTCAGGTGTGAACACCAGCTTCCACCCCTGTCATTAGGAACTAGGGCGACGAGAGCAGCGGGGTGCACACCCAGGCTCTCCCCAGTTTCAGCTGCTTCACAGAGAGGCTGGGGCACAGGGAGGGGCACTGCACAGATCCAGCCCTTGGCTGCCTGGATGCCTAAGTCAGGACAGGCACCGGATGGGCTAACCTGGGCACCGGATGCCCTCACCTGGGCACTTCCTGTGCACTGGGGCACTGTTCGGCTGCTCACATGGGGGCTACTTATCACTCCCTCTTTCACAGATGGGGTGAGGGAGGCTCAGAGGGACTGCAAGGCCGGGGTGAGCAGGAGGAGAGGTGTCTGCCTCCAGCACTGAAGTTCTTCCACACCTCGCTGCCATCTCTATCCTTTCCTGGGCCAGTGGTGGTACCCCAAGGTGAAAGAAAACTTGGGGGACCCTCTGCCAAGTGACCACAATTCCCCTCCCAGACGCCCTCGCATCCAGATCCCCATGACACTCACTCTGGGCCATGCTGGAGACATTGTCATGCCCAGGACCCAGTCCCTACAGAGGGAACAGAGGGTGTGCTGGGCCAGGTGACCGCATCGGGAAGCGCCAGGCCCCCTCCTAAGGGCTTAGCTGTGGGGTGACGCCACAGGACCCCACAAGAGAGAATCCAGAATGCTTCCTCGCTTCCGACATAGAGAGAGAGAGAGAGAGAGAGAGAGAGAGAGAGAGAGAGAGAGAGAGAGAGAGAGAGAGAGATTTCCAAGCTGAAACGTGAAATGTGGAGCCAATGGCTGTCAGCCGGGCCAGAGGAGGGGTTCCCCCCCCCCAGGCCGGGGGGTGAGGGGGAGGAGGGTGGCTCACAGTCCCCACAGTTGACCAGGATGGGAGACCTTCCTTCCTTCCCTTCTGGCTTGTCTGTTTCCCTGGAACCTTCCATGAGCTCCCAGGCCAGGCCTTGGGCCATGGATGGCTGGAGGCAGGGGGAGGCGGAGGCCAGGCTTGGCACCGGCAGGGTGTGGAGGACTAGAGGGGCCTGGCTCTTGGTGAGGATGAGAGAGGACAGTTGTGTGGGGCTGGCACAGAGCCCCCGATTGTGCAATGCCTGAGAGACAACAGCGCAGGGACTGGAAGGGACCCCAGCGAAGCCTGAGGACCAGCTGGATGGGAACAGAGCAGAAGGGGTGGGGGGGACCCTGCCCAGCCCCTGGGGGTGTGAGAGATGGGGATGGCGGGGAGGCCCCCTCCCTGGGAGAGAGGTAGGACACTCCTTGGAACCGAGATGGGGTGAGGGACACCCCAGGGTAGGGGACTTTCTGGACGCCACAGAACTGAAGGGAGCCAAGGCCGGCTCAGGCCTCAGCACCTGCCTGACAGGTGGGCCTGGCCTGGGCTGCAGCACTGGGCGGAGCCCTGGGATCAGAGTCCTCTCCCGCCTCTTCTGGGGCCTGGGGAGTAGTGAGGGACTCCCACTGAGGGCTATGCTACTTGCTTGAGGTTCCTGGGCAAAAGAGGGTCCCTTTTTTTTCTCTAGTGGGGGTAAAGGCAGGGGCTCAAAGTCCACCACCCCCCCACCGTGCTTCCCTGTGCCTCGGCCCCTAAACCGGTTATTAAGTGAATTCATTAAGCTTATCAAAACGGACGTGGGCTGCCTCTCAACGCAAACACATCAAGACATGTCATTCCCTCCCCGGGCAGACGGCCTGGAAACCGGGGCTCAGGGAGACGCCGCCAGTTTCGGGGTTGGGGGGGTGGGGTGTGGACAGCCACACCCCTGAGAAGTCCTGCGGAAAGAGGCCAGACGCTGCGCAGCAGCCGAGGGGAGATGGTGGCGCAGGGGGGCCTCCAGCCCGCCCCCCACCGACCCCGCGCCCCCCACGGCCCGGGGCGCGGCTAGAGCGCAGGTGCGGCGGCGGGAGGCAGGGCTGTGCGCGGGCGGGCGCCTCCCCCCCACTTCCAGGCCCCCAGCACCTGCCTGCGTCCCCAGCCCCGCACACCTTCCCGGCCCCAGTGAGCCCCGGGTGGGGGTCCCGGGTCCCTCTGACACCCCCAATCCGGAAGGTGTCCCCCAGCTCTCCGCTCCCGAATCTCCGCGCGGTGCCCGTTTCAGGAAGAAAACTGCCAACTCGAGGGCACCCCTGGAACGCCGACCTGCACCCCAACTCCGTCTCCCACGATCCAGGCCCCCAAATGAGCGCTCCCTACGTTTTAGGGACCCTTAGGATTTAAAGGTCCCCGGTACCTCCGCGGTGCGCCTCGGACGCCTCCTAGCCCGCCCCGTCTCAACGCGGCGGCGGGGCTTTGCGGCTCCAGGGCCCCCGGCGCCCCCGCGCGCCACCCCGCGCCCCCCCCGCGCCTGGCTCGGCCCCGGGCGCCCCCCTCGCCCAGCCCTGGCCGGGCGCCCCTCACCTGCGGGTCTGCACGGAGGGGCTGTATTTGCCTTTGTTTCTCTTCCTGAACAGCGAGTTCATGGCGGCGCGCGCGCGGGGGTCGCTCGGAGCGGCGGCGGGAAGCGAGCGGCGGCGCGGGGAGCCCCGAGTGCGGGCGGCGGGGCGCGGGGAGCCCGGAGTGCGGGCGGTGGCACGGGGTCCCTCCCCGGAGGGGCGGGGCGCCCGCTGGACGCTCCCCCGAGAAGGTGGCGCCTACCTTCCCGGTGGGGAGGGCGGGGTCCCCTGAGCCCCGAGGCGGGGACCTGGATCCCAGCCCGGCCCCGCCCGCAGCACCGCCGGCCGGCTGGGCTCACCTGGCCCTGCGAGACCACCCGCCCACCCCCCCGCAGGCACCCGCACTCCCTTCCCTTCCTGGGCACCCGTATCCCCTTTGCAAGGTACCCGCACCCCCTTCCCGGGCAGACGTCCAGCTGAGCCTGAAAACACGTCTCCAAGTCCCCCAGGTTCATGGATGGCCCTCCCCTCCGGCAGTGGCCAGCGCCGTCTGGAGTTTGGATCCCTCTGAGGGGGGTCAGCTGGTGGAGTTCTGCTGCCCTCGGCCTCAGTTTCTTTATTCGTCACAGGGTCATAATAGCTACTCACATACCCCGGAGGGCTGCAAACAGATTCTTGTAGATAATTCATACCAGGCACTTGGCACCATCCTGGCCCATGGGTGTGGGGGGAGGGAGAGAAGAGGGGAGGGAGTTTAGCCACTACTGCCCCTGGGGCCAACTAGGGTGGACACAATGTCCCCAGCCCAAACCTTCACAAACCCAGGCCCTGGCACGATCAAGTCTCTGTGAGCTTCTCCATTCTGGCTCAGAACAGCCACATTGCACAACCCTTCCAGCATGCCACTGGAGATGGACAGACAGACAGATGGGGAGGGGGGGGGAGCCCAGCTGGGATGGAGCACAGGGATTCCCCAGAATGCTGCAGCAAAATGGCCATAGGTCTTTGAGAAACAAGAACTTCACACCTATTACCCAAAGTCCTGGATTCAAGTTCAGTCTTCAGCTAGATCTCTCTCTCTCTCTCTCTCTCTCTCTCTCTCTCTCTGTGTGTGTGTGTGTGTGTGTGTGTGTGTGTGTGTGTGTGTGTGTGTGCTGGCACCCCAAGTTCTTGCTTGTGTTTTTTTTTTCTATCACTTGAGCCATACTTCTGGCTCCAGATGTTTTTTAATTGTTACTATAAAGGTGATATACAGTGGGGCTACAGTTATCTAAGTCAGGCAAAGAGTAACTTTCTTTTTGGACAACGTCGCCCCTTCCCTGTTCCAGATTTTTGCTGGTCAGTTGAAGACTTGTCTGTCAAAGCTGGGACTTGAACTCAGGACCTCATACTCTCAGTTGGCTTCTTCTGCTCAAGGCTGAGGCTGTACCACTTGAGCTACATCTCCGCTCTCAGCTTTTATTTGCTGGTTGAATGGAGGTAAGAGTCTCTCAGTCTGCCCGGCCTGGCTTTGATCCTCACATGTTAGCTTCCTGAGTAGCTAAGATTGCAGGTGTGAGCCACCAACACCCAGCTTAGGACTTTATCCTTAACAGGATATCTGTGGGAGGACTCAGGGATGCCATTCCTGTTCCCCTAGATCACCTTCAATGTGTAAGTTCAGAAGTGTATTTTTCTTTTCTTTCTTTCTTCCTTTTCTCTCTCTCTCTCTCTCTCTCTCTCTCTCTCTCTCTCTCTCTCTCTCTCTCTTTCTTTCTTTTTTGTCAGTCATGGAACTTGAAGTCAAGACCTGGGCACTGTCCTTGAGCTCTTTTGCTCAAGGCTAGCACTCAACCACTTGAGCCACAGAGCCACATCTAGTTTTTGAGTGGTTCACAGGAGATAAGAGTCTCACAGGACTTTTCTGCCTGGGCTGGCTTTGAACACGGATCATCAGATCTCAGCATCTGAATTAGCCTAGGATTACAGACATGAGCCACTGGCTCATGGCAGGAATGTATCTTTCTAAGGCAAGTCAATTAGCCTCATTCATTCACTCATTCAAGACTTTTGCCACCTCCCTCAGCCTGGCTGGCCTGGTTCCTGAACTCCACACATAGCTCCTGAGCCAGGGAGGGGCTCAGGGTAACTTGGGGGAGGGGCTCTGGCTCTGCCTCTACCCTTTCCTTGCTACCTGTTCCTGTGGGTGGGCTCTCCTGCCTACACCCCACCCCATGGAGGGTCCTCACTTGGACTTCATTGCTTGTGGGAGCTCTGAGAAGTACCTGGTGCCTGCTGGAGGGAAGCGGCCCAGGCCCAGTGACCCAGGCGCCTCCCTGGAGGAACACTACTCAGCCGGCAAGGAGGCATCTGTGGAACAGCCACCATGGCTCACACAAACCAAACCAAGACACCAAGCGCCAGGCATAGTTGGTTGTATGTCATAGAGGAGTGTGTGATTTGCGTGCATAGACACAGAACACTTCTGGAAGGTTCTATAAGGGACTGCTGGCTGCGATTCCCCTTGGGAAGAAAAAGACAGAAGTCTGCTTTTTCACTGGGGGAAGGAGAGCGGACTTGATCAGGGTTCAAATTCCTAATCGTTCTGCCCCTGCTGTGAGACCCTAGGCAAGTCGTAACCCAGTGCTCCTCATCTGCCAAGCAGGCACAGGCAGTCCTGTATGTTGAACATTTATCACGGCTCTGGGGTCAGAGAGGCCTTCTCCAGCTGGAGGGGGTTGTACCCCCACGTCTAGAAGTCTGGACGACTTTTGCCACAACTCCTAGGAAGTTGGTGGCCAATCTTGTGGATCAGAGACCTCCAGGTCAGTGGGTTCACAGCTCAGATGGTTGGTAACAGTGACTACACTGACAGCAGGAATCCGTTTCTCTTTGATTGACAGCTGACTCCAGATTAGACCCCAGGGCATGCCCCCCTCCTCTGCTTATTGGCCCCTCCAGCCCAGGGGTGGGGGTGGGGGCTGGGCTCCCTGCAGAGGGGTGGGTGGGTGTCCCTTCTCCCTTCTCAGCTCTTCCTCCACAGAAGGGAGCTTGGGCCCTGGGCATCTCGGCCCTCTCCTCGGCTCTCTCCACCCTGCCGGACTACCACTCCCAGCCTCAGGGGCAACTGGGCCCAGCTCCCCGCTGACTCAGCTGGGCCTGGCCCAGGAGTGTCACTGAGGATTAGCAGATTTGGGGAACAATTCCATACACTCTCCTCCCCTCTCCATGCTACTCCGCATGAGGCAGGGAGCTGTGAGCATGTGTGTGTGTGTGTGTGTGTGTGTGTGTGTGTGTGTGTGTGTGTGTGTGCGCAAGGATACACGTGTGCAGGACACAGGATCGTGGGGAGGCCAGATGGGGCAGTGATCTGCCCTCCCTCAGCACAGGAGATGTTTGGCTCTGACTCACCCCTCCAGGGAACTGTGGAGGGGAGGGGAGGGTGTTTGCTCCTGCCTGGACTCCGGATTCCTTCAGCAACTAGGTAACCCTTCACCCCTGAAACCTGTCCCCCTTTCTGCAGTCAGAATGCCGCCCCCACTCAAAGGAGGCCCCCTGCTGCTTCCTGAAGGCCCATGATTCCCCCTTTCTCCAGCAGCTGGAGAAATACCCGCTCACTCTGAGAACCAGTTTGGAACAAGAAGGGTGGCATTCTCCCAGCCAGCCGCAGAGGGCTGGGCAGAGTGGGGGGGGTGGCATGGGGGCACTGAAATAGATGAAGAGGGGGGCCACCCAGAGAACACAGCAGGAAATCAAACTGGCTTCAAATCCTGGCTCTGCCTGGCTGTGTGACCTTGGTGAGTGGCTTGCCCTCTCTGAACTCTGGTTTCCTCTTTTGGGACATGAGGAAGAGCCCGCGGGCAGTAAGGCTGGCAGAGGGCCTGGTGAAGAGGCCTCCCTCCTCCCCGCCCTCCTCTAAGGGGACAGGAGGGGCTGGCTCAGCTGTACCCCTTGTTGTGTAACACATATTTACTTTTCTCTCAGGACAATGGGAAGGATGGAAAAATCAAGCTGGCCTTCTGGCCTAGTGTGCTGACTCACAGCCCCAAGCTGGGGGGCCAGGGAGCCCCCCCCCCCAACAAGCAGCCTTCTGGGGCGAAGAGGAGGCCAGGGCTCTGGCAGGCAGAACAGGAGAGGGTCCATCATGACTCAGATGCTCAGCCTGTCCCTGAGTCACCCCCGGAGAATCCACTTCAGGCTCCCACCCGCAGGGGGGAGGGTTGCAGGGGGCCCTTGGCAGCCTTAACATCCCAGTCTCTGCCCCAGTGACCCCTGCAGGCCCGGCCTAGATACAGGTGTGCACCTGTCCAGTTGTGTCTGTTGTCACAATATTGAACCGAATCCCTGCTGGGGTTGGGTAGGGGCCACTGGGAGTCCTGCGGGCTGGGCCCCTCCTCCAGGACTCAGCCACCAAGGGGTGAAAGGGGCGAACCCCTGGCACTGCTGTGGGAGCCTCCGTGAGAACCCCACATCGTTCAGTGGCTGGCATCCCCTCTGACCATCTGGGGGCCTTCTGGGGTTGAGACACCTAATCTTGAATCCAGGGCTGCTTTCAGGACTGCCTGCACACCTCCTGTCCTCGGTCCTCTGAAAGGAGGTGGGGCCAGGCGGAGCTGGACAGGCTCTGCCAGGCTGGGGAGCCCCGTAGGACAGGCTGCCCAACCTCCTGTCCACACCCAGCCTGTTTCCTCCCTCCTCCTCCCTCCCTTCCTCCCCACCCCCCCCCTTCCAGGGCCCTGCCAGACTCAAGCTGCCCGAACCAGTGGGGCCACATTCCCCGGGCCAGTGTCCATGATGCTGCCCACCTAGAGCTCACCCAGGTCAGGAGGTCAGGACCCCTTTTCCGCCAGAGCCTGGAGACCTAAAGGATGGATGGGATTGGGTCCCAAAGGACAGAACACATCCTAGCTCAACCATGATCCCAGCTACATGCCCCTGGCCTAGTAAATTTTCCTGTCTGTGAAAGGGGAATGGCTCCTTGGCTTCCTAGTTGTGTTTTTCCCTCTCTCAGAGCCTCAGTTTCTCCATCTGAGAAATGGGGATGTTCTGATATCAGCTCCATGGTGTATATTTTATTTTGGAAGCAGTACTAGGGGATTGAACTCAGGGCCTTGCGTTTACCAGGCAGATAATCTACCATTTGAGCCACTCCTCCAGCATTGATTTTTTTGTTTTGTTTTGTTTTTTTTGGGTCCAACTCCTGGGGGCCCACAGCCTGGGCACTGTCCCTTAACTTTTTTGATGAAGGCTGGTGCTCTACCACTTGAATCACACTTCCACTTCTGGGTTTTGGGTTTTTTCACAAACTTTCTTGCCCTCTGTCATTAGATCTCAGCTTCCCAAGTAGCTGAGATTACATATGTGAGCCACTGGTGCCTGGCAAGCACAACCATGTTGTAAAAGACCAAACAGTACTGTGGTATGATGAGGTATACACCTGTCAACCTAGGGTTCATAAACAGTGGTGGCAGGAGAATGGAGAGTTCAAAACCAGGCTAGGCTGACCAAAAAACACAATAAATGAAATAAGCTAGAGGCTCATGTCTCACGCATCTTTGCGGGGTGGTGGTGGTGGTGGTGTGTGTGTCCATTCCACGTTCCCTGCTCTCCTGGTCCTGTGTGGATCTGCATCTGCTCTTTGTCCCCTCTCCCTGCTGAGCTCAAACATTCCTGCCTGGGACCCAAGCGGCCAAGGCCTCCCAGGTCATTCTCTGGTCACAAACTCAGGCTTAATCTCCTGCCTGGGCCCAGGCTCCAGTGATCAATTCACATGGTAACCCTAGACAGCTCTGCACAATCCTGCCCTCCTCCTAGCTGCCCCCCCCCGACTCTGTGGGGAACCCTGGACCCCTCCCAGTGGAGGCTCCATGTACATCAGGGCTGTCAGCCACAGGCCGAGCAATCGCAATGTGGCTAGTGCTCAGGCAGAGAGCCGGGGATTAAAAAAAAATTTTTTTTTAGCGTTGCTTGTGTGAAGACCATTGAGATTCCTCTTTATTGAATAGATCTCTATTTATTTAATACTTGAAGGGTTTCATGTGGTTGGGGGTATATGAGGCTGTAGAGTTGGCAGGGCCCAGTGATCCTCAAATCTCAGCCTCCTGTATAGTTAGGATTACAAGGATTAAGAGATTAAAATAGTTTTGACCTGACTACCATCGTCATGCGAGCAGTTCCTTGCCATTCTGTGCAATCCTCACCTCAGTCAGGTCATAAACATCTTCATCACTCTGGAAGTACTTTTGAAGATTAAATTCTATGCTGAGGGGAAGAAAAATGAGGGTGTAAGATATCACAAGAAATGTATTCACTGCCTTATTATGTAACTGTACCCCTTTGCACAACACCTTGTCAATAAATTTTTTTTTAAAATCTATGCTGTTTGTAAATCTTGAAAACAATGCCTGGGCTGGGTGCCAGTGGCTCACGCCTGTGCAATCCTAGCTACTTTGGAGGTTGAGATCTAAGGATTGTAGTTTGAAGCCACCCTGAGCAGGAAAGTCTATGAGACTCATATCTAATTTCAAAAAAGCTGGAAGTGGTGCTATGTGGCTCAAGTGGTAGAGCACTAGCCTTGAGTAAAAGAAGCTCAGGGACAGTGCCCTGGCCCAGAGTTCAAGCCCCAAGACTAGAAAAAACAAAACAAAACCAACAAAACACAACAGTGCCTGTGATGGAAAGTACCAGGAAGCATTCAATGGGTGGTGGGATAATTGATAGTAAAACAGGACTGAGAAAAGTGACACTGGTAGGTGGTAGCATTGCCAATCCATGGGCTACAGGAGGAGGGAGCCCCACCCTCCTTCCCTTGGGGGGCGTACTTTGGGGGTTCGGAGGTACCTTTAGTGCTAGTAATTCCAGAAGAGTGACAAGCTGTCAGAGCAATGGGGGTGGAGAGAGGGAGGGGTCGGTCCTGACATGAGGCTGACTGGGAAGAAATTTTCCTGAATGCCTGGATCACCCCAGCTCTTCCCAGAGTCATATGCTGTCGTTTGCTGCCTCCGTGTGGCGCGGATGAGAACTTTGCGCCCATCTCCATCTGCAATGTCTTCACTGTATCAAGACCCGGGAATAAGGCGCCCAAAGCTCTGCCTTCAGGGGGAACTGCTGGGAGCCAAGAAATAAATCAAATTGTATCCTCGCTCTAGTGGCTTCTTGAACCTCTTTTTGGCCTTTTTGTCTGCTGTTATTTGGCATCCAGATTCGAGCCTTGCCCTGGTTAGACAGGGGCCCTATCCCTTGAGACACGCGCCCAGCCTTTTTTGTTTTGTTTTTGCCTTAACCATTTTTCCAATAGGATCTCTTTCTACTTATGCTTGCCTGGTAGCCAGATGACAGATGCGCACTATCACGCCCAGAATTTATTGTTTGAGAAGGGGTCCATTGAACTTTCTTGTTCAGACTGGCCTTAAACCATGATCCTCCCCATCGGCTTCCCAACATGAGCCACCACACTCTGCTTCTATTTGTCACCATCCCACGTGGGATGACATTGATCGCTTTCCCTCAGCAGAAAGTAAACATAAGGGCAAGGATTTGATTTGTTTGTTTCTGCCGTGTTTAGGGGTGACTCTCCAGTGACCGGGGAGCACCTGACCCTGAGTGAACAAATGCTCTTTACAAGGTATGCAGTGAATGGTTTGGCAGGGCCTAAGCACTGTCCCTGGCTTCTTTTTGCTCAAGGCTAGCACTCTACCACTTGAGCCACAGCACCACTTCTGGCCGTTTTCTATACATGTGGTGCTGGGGAATTGAACCCAGGGTTTCATGTATACATGTATTCATGTTTCAGTTTGTAGTTGTACTTTGTCTTTTGCTTTTTTTCTTTTTTGGTACTAGGGATCGAACCCAGGACGTTGCACTTGCTAGGCAAGCACTTTGCCACTGAGCTACATCCCAGCCCTGGTACGCAGTGAATGGATGAAGCTTAGGGAAGGACCTAGGCCAGGGCTCCGACAGGCTTTGGGGCTTGGCCAGGAGAAGGAACGGAGCTGCAGCCCTAGTGCAGCGTGTTGACAATGTCAGTCAGACCTAAGAAGATACACATCCTTCTAATTTACCGGGTAAACCGCACCGGCAGGGGCGGGGAAGGTAAGGAGGGCTAGGGCGGAGCCTAGGGGCGGGATCTTCTGGGATTGGGTCATTTTGAAGCCTGGGCTCCTCTGGGGCGTGGCCACCGTGGGCGCGGCCAGAAGGAGGCGAGGAGGAAAGGCGGAGAGGGGGCGTGGTCAAGCAAGAGACATGCAAACGAACAGGGAGGGACTATGAGTGGGTGGAGTCATTTGGGGGAGGAGCCAGGCTGGAGCGGGGACCAGTTAAGGAGGTGACTGGGCGAGGCGATGGGCGGGGTCAATCAGGGGGCGGAGTTAGGTCCCTTCAGCGGTACCGGCGAGGCGGGTCTCGCTCCCCGCGCTGGCAGGACTGAGAGTCGCCGCCGCAGATCGCCTGGGCTTGGCAGTCAGAGCCGAGCTCTGCCTGAGGTGCTCTGCTCGGGACAGGCCAACGTTAGGGCACTTTCCCCTGGCTGTGTCCCCAGAGGCTCAGGGCGAGGGTGAGCTGGGCGTGCGCGCGTGTGTGGGTACGCACGGGGAAGCAGTATGTGTGCTTGGGGTTGTGTAGGCGCCTGCCCCAGTGGCTGAGGACGCGTGAGGCTGGGTAGGTGCTTGCCCTAGGTTGTTGAAGGTGCATGGGGTTGGCTAGGTGCATGGCCTAGGTTGCTGAGGTCGTGCTGGGTGCCTGTGCAAGGGTGGTCTTGTGTGGAAGCCTGGCAGGCAGGGCAGGGGAAACTTGGGGGCGGCTGTGTGTGTGTGTGTGTGTGTGTGTGTGTGTGTGTGTGTGTTGGGGTGTCTTGGAGAAAAATCTGTCCCCCTCACCTCACGAGTCACCCCTCACCCCAGGCTCTGTCAGTGCTTCCCTGTCTTCCGGGGTCTTCGAAGGCCACCATGGTGCAGAAATACCAGTCTCCTGTCCGTGTCTACAAGTACCCCTTTGAGCTGGTCATGATGGTGAGTGACCCTGATTCTCAGACCTCTTGCATGAAGGTTGGAGGGGCTCAGGAGGCCAGCTAGGGTGGGACACTCCACAGATCCCCAGTTGTAGAGCTGTGCGGCTACTCTGCACCTAGCTTCAGGTTGTAACCAGTGACCCTTCTTCCTGGCCACCCTCTCCCACCCAACTTCTGAGTGCTGGCCAGTGACAGAACACAGTTTGCTCTTGGTCTCCCTTTGGTGCAGATCACCCCTCCCTCACTTCAAACCCTCCTGAGAGGAAACAAGGCAGTCACCAAGCCACAGTGTCCTTTTGTGCCATGATGGCAATGAGAACAATAATGGAAACCATCTTGCTGATGGGGTTGGCCACCACTAGTTGCACATGTCCTGGGTTGAGTCCTCACACACATGTTTCCTGTGTCCTACCTCACTTGGATAAACTGAGGCTTGAGCAGGTGGCAGGGTAGCCTTCTGGGAGAGATTGGGTCAATCAAGCCCAGCTCCATGCAGAGGGAACTCCATAGCCTCTGTGTTGACCAGGGCAGCATGGGAGTCTTCCTTCCTCCCAGGGACCACCCCCCCTTAGTTTTTTCACCCAATACAGGCTCTCTACCGCTTAAGCCACACCTCCACTTCCAGCTTTGTTGCATCTCCTAGTCTTTCCTTCCCAGGCTGGCTTTGAACCATGATCCTCAGATCTCAACCTCCTAAATAGCTAGGATTATAGGCGTGAGCCACCAGAGATTGGCTTATGCCCAGCCTTTCTTGCAGTAAGTTCAACGTGTCTCAGAAAGTGTGCTCTCTTAAGTGAAGGGTGGGTTCCATTCCCTCCTCACCTGTAGCCTCTAGGTATTGATGTACCTGGTGGGGTACCATTTAAAGATGGGAAAAAATTACCTCTGGGCTGGGGACCTGGTTGAAGTGTGGCAAGTGTGAGGCATGAGTTAGTTCAGTCATCAGGAACACATGCCAGAAGTTTCCAGGTATTTATTTTCTGTGCCTGCACGAAGGTAAGGCATTACCTGTCATTTTCAAAGGCCCGGCACAGCCTTGTCCTCTTATGTTCCATGCTGTCTCTCTGCCTTGATCCCAAGCCACAGTGCATAAGGGACAAAGCCATTTTACCACTGTTTGTACAAAACTCCATTGTCCCCACATAGCTTCATAACTTTGCATGCCTCGTGCCCTGGGAGCACAAAGGGGTTTTCTGCCCTGATCCGGCCTCTTCTGTCCTCAGGCTCCGAGTGGCGTGGGTTGGAGCCTGGAGCCCGGGAGGTTTCGAATGGACTCAGCTGTTTCTACAACCTCTGTCCAAGCGATGGGCAGAGCTGGCTTTTTGTTTCTGTTTAACAAATCTGACTTGCGCCACCAAGCTGGGCCTTTATTTTATTTTATTTTTTTAATTTTTATTGTCAAACTGATGTACAGAGAGGGTACAGTTTCATACGTTAGGCATTAGATACATTTCTTGTACTGTTTGTTACCTCTTCCCTCATTCGCCCTTCCCCCCTCCCCCTTTCCCTCCCCCCCCCCCCCCGAGTTGTTCAGTTCATTTACACCAAACAGTTTTGCAAAAAGCTGGGCCTTTAGAAACCACTTTATTGTGGTGTCGTTGATGTAGGGAGCCAAGGTGTTTTGTTTTGTTGTGGGAGTTTTGGTACTAGGGTTTGAACTCAGAGCTTCACCTTTGGTAGGCTGGCAGGATACCACTGAACTATAACCACACCCTGTTTTTCACTGAGATTTATTTATTTATGTGCTTATTTATTTTTTTGTGCCAGTCCTTGGGCTTGAACACAGGGCCTGGGCACTGTACCTGAATACTTTTGCTCAGGGCTAGTGCTCTACCACTTCAGCCACAGCTCCACTCCTGGCTTTTTTGGTGGTTAATTGGAGATAAAAGTCTCATGAAATTTCTTGTCCACACTGGCTTCGAACCATGATTCTTGGATCTTAGCCTCTTGAGTAGCTGGGATTACAGATATGAGCTACTGGTGCTCGGCTTTGCTAGTTATTTTGGGAATAGGGACTCCCTTCCTAACCTGTAGATAACCTCACTTGAACAAGAGTTCCTCTGTAAAGACCCCCAGCTCCACATAAAGTCACATTTACCATTGTAAGGGCTCAGGCCCATCATCTCTTTTGGGCGTACAGTTTAGCCTACATCACTTAGCCAATGGCAGAGATGGGCTGTGATTTTGGGAATCTGACCTCCATAGATGGAGCTCACAGTCAGACATCTGGATTCTGACTTTGATATTCCAGAAATACTTGGCTGAGTGGCGTGGAAAGGACCTGGGCCTCTCCACTGGCCGCTGGCCACTGCCCCTGCTAGAAGGGGAATGGGGGAGGGAGGAGAGAGGCTGGATGAACTTTTGGGGTTCAGATCACCTCTGATTGTCAGTCGTGGGGCTTGAACTCAGGGCCTGGGTGCAGTCCCTCAGCTCTTTTGCTCAAGGGTAGTAGTGCTCTACCATTTTGAGCTACATCACCACTTCCAGTTTTCTGGTGGTTCATTGGAGATAAGAGTCTCACAGACTTTCCTGCTGGAGCTGGCTTCAAACCAAGATCCTCAGAACTCAGCCTCCTGAGTAGCTAAGATTATAGGCATGAGGACATCCATGCCTGGCAACAAATGGGTTTTCAAGAGGGAGTGGAGATGAAGCTCTGTAGCTCAGGCCAGGATGCAGGTCGAAGGAGAATGGTTGCTGTGGACATTGTTTCAACAACACAGCAGGGACCTTATTTAAATGAGTTGAAATTAGTTCCCTGGGGATGTCATCAGATCCCGTTGCTAGCAGGTGAAGCAAAGCCACTCAGGTGATCAGTGCCCTGCAAAGGGACTTCTGATTTCAGAGGGCTTGAAAGGAAGCCAAAGGCCCTCAGGCAGTATTTTCTGCCTGCATTAGTTCATACACACACACATTCCACAGATGTGTGCTAAGTTTCAGCCCTGTACCATGTACTGTGCCAGGTTCTGGGGCTTCCATATCACTGACTCCTAGCATTGTCTTGAAATACTGTATTGTGGGCCCAGTGTGGTAGTGCACACTTGTAATGCCGGCTGCTTGGGAGGCAGAGGTAGGAGGATGGGTGGTCTACTGCTGGGACCCTTGTCCAAGGAAAGGATCTTTTATTTCTCTGATGTGTGGGCACCTGTGCTGGGCAGCAGTGGGGAGGCTGGCGTCCCTCCCTCTTGTTTCTGACTGACTGTGGGTCGTCCAGAGACCCTTACTTGGGCGAAGGAACCATTGCCCTTCCTGTCCTAGTTGGTCATGGTGTTTTGTGTCACGTATTTGATTTCCTTAAAGGCTGTTTCCAAGAATCTCTCCTACACTGGCGGGGACTCCACCTGCCTCCCAGGTGGAAACCAAGCCTTGTCTGACTATGGACTGGTCAGAGCTCTGGAAAGGTCCTCATGCTGACCCGGGCACTCTGCAAGGGGGAGGGCCCCACCAGGCACGCAGCCTCTCCTTCTGCTTTCAGCCCCCCACTCCAATGCAGCCCCCATTCCACATGCAGCCCACACTCCGCGTGCAGCCCCCCACTCTATGTGCAGCCCTCCCCACTCCTCGTGCAGCCCCCCACTCTGCGTGCAGCCTCCCCACTCTGTATGCAGCCCCCCACTCCGCGGGCAGCCCTCCACTCTTCTGTGTCTCCCCCCAGGCCTACGAGAAGCGCTTCCCCACCTGCCCGCTGATCCCCGCCTTCCTGGGCAGCGAGGTCCTGAGCGAGTCCTGCAGCGCCGACGGGGCAGTGCGCGTGGTGGAGCGAAGCTGCCGGCTGCGAGTGGAGGCGCCTCGGCTGCTGCGGAAGGTGCAGGAGATTGGGCGCCAGACTGGAAGGGGGGGATTGGGGGTCAGAATGGATGGTGGGGGGGCGTGCTTGCCTAGCATGCATGAAGCCCTGGGTTCGATTCCTCAGCACCACATACATAGAAAAAGCAGGAAGTGGCGCTGTGGCTCAAGTGATAGAGTGCTAGCCTTGAGCAAAAAAAAAAAAAAAAAGCCAGGGACAGTGCTCAGGCCCTGAGTTCAAGCCCCGGGACTGGCAAAAAAAAAGAAAGAAAGAAAGAAAGAATGGAAGTTGGGGATTGGAGTGAGGATGGAGGGTGGGGTCTGGCGGAGGGGCGGGGTCTGGCGGAGGGGCGGGGCCAGGCGGAGGGGCGTGGTCAGGTAGAGCACCGGCTCAGGTGGAGGGTCTGGCCCCCCTCCCCGCCCCATCTCATGAGCCCTGGCCCGCGGGCAGCTGGCGGGCGTGGAGCAGGCCGTGTTCCTGCAGAGAAACGCGCTGGACCTGCGGGAGAGGACGCTGCTCATCGAGGCCCGCAACGACACCTTCGCCAACCGCGTGCTGGTCACCGAGACCTGCCGCTACTCGGTGAGCCCGCCTCGACCTGGGCCTGGGCGGCGGGATCACAGGCGGAGCCGCTCCCGGGCAGGGTGCGGCTCGCAGACCCGCTTCCCCTCGGTCCTGGAAGTCAGACCTGGCGTCCCTTGGCGTTCCGGGCACCTGGGGGAGGGCTCCTGGGGCGGGGGTGAGCTTCCCCCAGCACGGAGGCCCTGAGCTTGGCCCTTGCCGGTTTCAGGTCCACCCTGAGAACGAAAACTGGACTTGCTTCGAGCAGTCGGCCTCGCTGGACGTTCGGTCTTTCTTTGGCTTGGAGCACATGCTGGAGAAGATCGCCATGAAGCAGTACACCGCCAACGTGAAGAGGGTGAGCTGGGGCTCCCGGTGCCACCCACAGCCCAGGACCCCAGCAGCAGCCCTGCCCTGCCCTGCCCAGACTCAGCCCTCCCGCCTGCCGAATAGGTGCCTGGCTGGGCACAGCATCAGGCAGAACAGTGGGTGGGACGCCCGGGCCTGCTCTGGGGGCACCTAACCATTGCCCCAGGACCCCAAGATGTTGTTGGCACGTGCAGCAAGCTCCAGGGGAGGGACATTTCGAGGGACTTGTTCAGGGTTACTATTGCCACTGCAGGCAAGGAGCCATTGGCTCACACCTCTATCCTAGCTAGTCTGGAGGCTGAGATCTGAAGGTGGTGGTTGGAAGCCAGCTTGGGCTTCCGTGAGACTCTTACTCCAGTTAACCACCAGAAAAGCCAGAAGTGGAGTTAATGGCTCAAGTGGTAGAACACTAGCCTTGAGCAAACAAAAAAAACGAAGCTCAGGGATAGAGCCCAGGCCTTGAGTTCAAACCCCAGGACCAGCCACACATACACACACACACACACACACACACACACACACACACACAAATCATCACTGCATGGGTGGCTCAGTGGTAGAGCGCTTGCTGGGTGTGCCTGAGATTGACCTTGAACTCAAGACCCCAGCTTAAAATCAGTACATAAATAAGTTAATAAACAGAGTTTTCACTGCTTGATTTGAAGGCCTCAGATCTAAACACCATGGGGTAGGGGATTCTTCTCGTAATCAAGAGGGGAAATTTTCTCTCTCTTCCAGGGGAGAGAGGTGATGGAGTATTACCTGAGCGAGCTCGTCTCCCAGGGCGTCTCCCACGTCCCCCGCTGGACTCCTGCCCCCGTCCGGGAGGAAGACCCTGGCAGCCGGCCTGCATTGTGGGGTCCGGGATGCCTGGAGGCTGGTGGGGGTGGCAGCATGCCAGGCCCTGCCCCGGATGATGGTAGGTGTCTGCCGTGGCCAGTGGCCAGCAGGCAGTGCCAGGTCCCAGCCCCCACTCACATCCTGAGAATCCCATGGGCAGCTTGGCTCCCCAGGGAAAGATGCCCCCCCCCCCGCCCCCTGCAGCCCGTCCCTCTGCTGGCCCCGCGCCCATGCTGCCTCCAGGCCCCTAGCCCAGAGCTGCTTTATTTCACCGGTCTGAGCCTGGCGTTTCCGCTTGACTTCGTTCCTTTTTAATTGTACGAGGCGATGGGTGTTCACGGTGGTATTCAGAGGTGATGGAAGGGGGGGAAATCCCTCTTCTCCCCCTCTCCCTTTCCCAGGCCAGGGCAGTTCAATGCTGCCATTTCCTGGAGCCACCTGTGCATTTATAGTGTGCCACGTGTCTGTATTTGCACGTGTGTGCATGTATGCAGAGGCAGTAACTTAAGTTGAATGTTTGGGAGTGTGTCGTATGTTCAACTTGGTAGTTTGCTTTTACTCACAAGTGTCACGCAAATACTTCCCTGTGTCAGTGCCTGCATCATTCTTTCTTTGTTGTTGTTTACTTGGTGTTGCTAGGGATTGAACTCATAGGGCCTTGGGCTTGCTAGGCAAGCCTGCTGCACAACTGGAGCCATACCCCCTAGTCCATTTGCCTTTAGTTTCCTTCTCAGATAAGGTTTCAAGCTTTCTACCAAGGCTGCCTCAAACTGTGATCCTCAGCTCTCAGCTTCTTGGGAGGGGTGAGCCACCAGCTCCTGGCTTGTCCTTCATCCCCCACCCCCCATTTTCCCATGGATTTCTTATTGGTTTGTGAGGGCTCTTTACATATTAAGGCAATCAGCTTCTTCCCACAGCCTTTTATTAATGTGGAAAAGGCTTGCCACATAATGTCAAAGGCAAAAAATTACATAACTAAAAGTGCTATGTTGATTCATTTTTTTCTTTTGGGCCACTGGCCTGATACTTGAGTAGCTACGATGCAACTAATACCTATGGGGCTGTATCTGGAGACAACAAAATTCATCCATACAGTAAGCATTCTGCTCCTACTGTGTGCATTGGCTGGCTGCTGCCATATTGCACTTTTTTTTTAAAAAGAAAAAGTAATAGCTGTGCCCTCAGCGGCTACCTCCTGCCTGGCTCTCCCGGGCTTCATGCCCAGGTCTCTGCTCTATGCTGACCGCAGCAGTGCTGGCAACAGAATGGCCAGTGGAAGGCACAGCCAGGCCTCTGCACCCGGCCTGGACTCACTGGGCCTTTGTGCTGAGAGGCAGAGCAGGGCTTTCCCAGCTGCCAGAGGGGGGGAGAGCGGGGCTGGGAGGATGGGGAAGCGCCAGCTTCCCTCACCACTCACCCACCAGCCTTGTTCTTCCTCTCCGTCGCTGGCCCCAGTGCTTCAGGCTGTCCACACACAGCCTCGGCTTCAGTTCACCCAGCAGTTCACTTCGGCTGTCAGGGGGACTCCTGGGGTCTGGGTTTGTGTTCAGTGTCCCCATCCCACATCTGTAGCCTTGCAGGCTGTGGCCTGTGTCCCCCGAGCCCCCACGGGGATGCTGGAAGGTGTGGAGACAAACCCACTGCCCCGATGGTCAAGACTGGGGGACAGAGCCATGCCAGACCCAGCTCTGGGGGCTGACAGGGCGCTGGGCCCACACAGCCTGCCTGTGAGCCAGGGCTATGCTGTGGGATCGAGGTTCCGGGTGCCAATGGCTGTGTGGTACCCTTGTACCCCCCAAGAGGGCTGGGGAAGTTGGAGAGCAAAGGAAACTTAGGTTACCCCCCCCCCCTTTTTTTTTGGTCTCAAACTTAACGATCCTCCTGCCTCCTCCTCCTGAGTGCTGGGCTTACAGGTGTGTACCACCACGCTGGGCTGTGTGCCTTTTCTCCTTTGTGGCACTGAATCTTCTGAGGTCTGCTCTTAAGTGGGAACGAGAGTGACTGACCGGCTCTCCCGGCCTGGTGGTGGCAGAACCAGACACCAGGCCTGGCCCTGAGTGCGCAGCGAATGATGGGAGCCCATCTGTGCCTCGCACATGGGTTTCCGAAGGGCTGGATACGGGTCTGGGAGGATGAATGGATCTGGAGCCTGGGTGGATGCTGTCTGGGGTGGGGTGGCCTTGTGTGGATGGGGTCACACAGAGTGTGTGGCAGTGAGGAGACCGTGTCCCCTCCTGAACCCCCTCCCTCTCCCCCAGGGGACAAGCTTGACGCAGACTACATCCAGAGGTGCCTGGGCTACCTCACGCCCATGCAGGAGAGCTGCCTGGTCCAGCTTCGGCACTGGTTACAGGAGACCCACAAAGGCAAGGTGAGCACAGAGCTCCCATGACAGGGAATCGGCCTGAGGCACTGCCAAGGGAGATACAAGAGTTTATGCAATTAGTAACACACAGAATTCATATCTGCTTTATTTTAGCAGCAGTAGGAATGAAACCCAAGGCCTCATGCCTGGCTAGGCGAACACTCTACCCCTTGAGCTATGTCCCTCTGCCTTTTTTTTTTTTCTGAGGCAGAGTCTTGCCACCTTTGCCCAGGCTAGCCTTGAACCCGGATCCTTCTGTTTTTTTTTTTTGTTTGTTTTGTTTTTTGGCCAGTCCTGGGCCTTGGACTCAGGGCCTGAGCACTGTCCCTGGCTTCTTCCCGCTCAAGGCTAGCACTCTGCCACTTGAGCCACAGCGCCGCTTCTGGCCGTTTTCTGTATATGTGGTGCTGGGGAATCGAACCTAGGGCCTCGTGTATCCGAGGCAGGCACTCTTGCCACTAGGCTATATCCCCAGCCCCGATCCTTCTGTTTTTGCCTACTGAATAGCTGGGATTGCAGGTGTATGCGGCCATGACTGGCTGTGTTTTATTCATGCTCACATGCTCTCCTAGGTATCTGTTCAACACATGCTGACAAAACTGCTACATGGTAGTGACCATGCTGGTTGGGCTCTTTTTTTTTTTTTTTCCTGAGCCCTGTGTTTAGCAGGTGAGCGAGGAGGCAGCTTCCTGCGCTTGTAACCTGCCAGGTAGAGGTTACCACTCGGTGAGCATTTCCCTCCTTTGCCTCTCAGATCCCCAAAGATGAGCACATCCTCCGCTTCCTGCGGGCACGGGACTTCCACTTGGACAAGGCCCGGGAGATGCTGTGCCAGTCTCTGAGCTGGCGGAAGCAACACCAGGTGGACCTTCTCCTGCAGACCTGGCGGCCCCCGGGCCCCCTGCAGGAGTTCTATGCCGGCGGCTGGCACTACCAGGACATAGGTGAGTAGCATGTGGGGCACACCGTCACTGCCCAGTGTGCCCTAAGCAATACCTTCTGTGCCCACATGCCAGCTTTCCTTTCAGCTCTCCTGAGCATCTGGAGATGCCAGTGGCACATCACCCATCTGCCAAGAAGGTAGACTTTGTGCTGAGCAGAGACGGTTTTTCCCAGAGGCTGGCTTAGCTCGCCGTTCACTTTGTATTATACCGTGGGCATCCGGCTTGTCTCAGCCGCATCTGTGCTGTGGCTTAGGGAGGCTGCCATAGCTTGTTACCACAAAGTGTGCAGCTTAAAGCAGCAAGACTGTCCCCAGCTCTGGGGGCCTGGAGTCAAGATGTCCTTGGACAACACCCCAAGGGCTTCCTGCCTCCTTCGGCCTCTGGTGGCCCCATGGGGCCCACCGTGGTGTCCTTGGCTTGTGGCCTCATCACTCCATTTTGTTCTCCTTTCTCTCTTTTTCCACTGAGGCTTGAACCCAGAGCCTTATGCTTGCTAAATAAGTGCTCCGCCTCTGAGGCTGGCCCCTTTCAGTATATTTTTCATACGGGTTTCTTCACCGGCGTTCTGTCCTTATAGAGCACTACTTCTGTGTCTTATCTTTTCCACTCCCTCCCCTTGGAGCAAGAGGGGTGCGGCCTAGTGCATGCACCCCAGAGCACAGCACCCGGGCCTCTGCTCTGGGGAGGGGAGGGGCTGCAGTCAAGGGGTGGCTTGTCCTGCCCCTGACCTCAGCCCCCTGGCCCTCCTCTCTTGCAGATGGCCGCCCCCTGTACATCCTGCGCCTGGGCCACATGGACACCAAGGGGCTGATGAAGGCTGTGGGGGAGGAGGCGCTGCTGCGTCACGTGAGTGCACCATGCAGCTTTGGGGAGGGGGGGACAGGCTGGGTCTGGGCTGTGGGATGGTGTGGTGACAGCACTGGGTTTGGCTTCCAGGTGCTTTCGGTGAACGAGGAAGGACAGAAGAGGTGTGAAGGTATCACCAGGCAGCTCGGCAGACCCATCAGGCAAGTGAGGTGGGCCCCATGTGGTGCTCAGTGCACTGCGCTCAGTGCAGTTAAGCTGGCCAGGTGCCCAGCTCCAGTATGGGCGGGTGGCCCCAGCTCTTACCATGGTCTGGTGAGGCAGGGACCCTGTTTTTCCTGCTCTTGACAGTCGAGGAAACTGAGTCTCAGGGTAGTGATGCCCTTCCAGGGATGCTGAGCACTCAGGGGCCCTGAATCTGAGCCTTCTCTCTGGCTCCACCCCGGCTCCAAGCCTCCTCCCCTTTCCTTTATGAGAACAGCTCCCCACAGGGCTCTACCTTTGACCCCTCTGCTGGGCACCAACCTCCAGGTGTCCTGGCCCATTCAGGGACCCGTTGTCCCCCTGGGGCTTTCCCAAATTTCCATTTCTGCCCCGACTGTGGCATCACCCCTCCTCCCCAAAGGAAGGGGCCTTTGCAGGCTCCTTTGTAAAAGGGGGCTCACATAGATGAACAAAAATGACACCTATCCAGACAGCTGTGGTGGCACGCACGCACCTGTGATGCCAGCACTTGGACGGTGGAGGCAGGAGGACCTCGAGTTCAAAGCCAGCTTGGACTATAAACAATTTTGAGGCTAGCTTTGGCTCCATAGGGGGTTGTCTCCAGGATACCCTAATGTTGGGGTCTACCCAGCACCCTTTGTTGGCTTCCTGGCAGTTGGCGTGGGAGTAAAGGACTGGCAGGAACTGACCCCCTGAGACCCTGATCTCCCAGAGGAACTGAGCTCCTCTGAGGTCTGGAGACTAAGAAGAGCGGCATGAGATGGGAAGGGGGAGGAGGGAAGGCCCTGACCAGAGACAGAATTCACCCCGATGGCTCAGAGGAGGGGTGTCCTGAAGAGACTCCTTGCAGAAGGGCTAGTCACTGCAGTAAGATGGTCATCTTCTTAATGAGCTGGTGCTAGTGGGATGGAGGCCCAGACAGGTTGAGCACTTGGCCGAAGGCTCCACAGCATGAAGGCTGAACTGGGCTTTGCCCTGAGCCCTCTGTGGGAGCACGCTTTGGTTCTGGTCCCCTTTACATAGCAGTGAGCATCTTTAACAGCTCAGACTGGTGCCTGCGCTGCAGAGAGGGCTACCCCTGTCCTGGTATTTATCTCTGAGTAAATGCTACCTGAGGGGTGGGGGCTGTTTCCAACCTTGCCCCTGACCCCAGGACGGCTTAGCTCCCAGGCTCTTGTCGCACAGCTCCCAGGGATGAAGATGACACTTTTAATTCAGGAGCTTGTCCTGTTCTGAACTTCTTCCTCGCGTGGCAGGGTCCGTGAGAATGTCCCGTGACTGGCTCCTCTGCACCCAGTCCTGCCTCCCCAAGCCCCCTGGCCCATCTTCAGGTTCCCCGGGGGAAGGATGTCCGGGTGCCCTGGAGGAGGCAGAGCCAGATGGCACCTGAGACCCCGTGTCTGCCACAGCTCCTGGACCTGCCTGCTGGACCTGGAGGGCCTCAACATGCGGCACCTGTGGCGGCCGGGGGTGAAGGCCCTGCTCCGCATGATCGAGGTGGTGGAAGACAACTACCCCGAGACCCTGGGCCGGCTGCTCATCGTGCGCGCCCCCCGTGTCTTCCCTGTGCTCTGGACGCTGGTGAGAGCAGGAGCCAGGCGGCGCCCTCGCGGGAAACGCCTTTTAAAGTAAAATTACAGAACAGGCGAACCACAGAGGCAAAATCTTGGGGCCAATTAGGGACGGGTCCGTGTGGGGCGTGTCCACGAGGGGCGGGGCATCGGGGAGGCTGGAGAAGACATTGTGGGCGTGTCCATGAAGGGCGGGGCATCGGGGAAACTGGAGAAGACATTGTGGGCGTGTCCATGAGGGGCGGGGCATCGGGGAGACTGGAGGCAGACATTGAGGGCGCGTCAGCGAGGGGCGGGGCATTGGAGAGACTGCAGGTAGGCATTAGGGGCGCGTCCACGAGGGGCGAGGTACGCATAGACTGGAGGCAGGCATTGTGGGCGTGGTAACAAGGGGCGGGGTATGGGGGCACTAGAGGCATGGGTTGGGGGCGTGGCCATCAGGGCGGGGTAGAGGAGTAAGGAGGAGTGACCAGGAGTGGGTATGGGTCTCCTTTTGGGGCCATGTATCTTGGGAGTGCACTGAGACGGCTGCCTGGTGAATATGCCAAAAGCTACTGAATAATGTATTTTAAAATGATTTTTTTAATGTGCCAGTCTTGGGGTTTGAACTCAGGCCCTGGGCACTGTCTTGAGCTCTTTTGCTCGAGGCTGGTGCTCTACCACTTTGAGCCACAGCATCACTTCCACCTTTCTGCTGATTCATTGGAGATAAGAGTCTCACAGACTTTCCTGCCCAGGCTGGCTTTGAACCACAGTCCTCAGATCTCAGCCTCCTGAGTAGCTAGGATGACAGGCATGAGCCACTGGCGCCCAGCTTTAAACGATTAATTGTATGTTATACTTTTTGGAACTTAAACTTGGGGTCTCAGGCTTGCTAGACAAGCTCTCCACCAACTGTGCATCACTCCAGCCCTTTTATTTTTAGCTTGTCTTCCAGATAAGGTCTTAACTAACTTTGCTTGAGCCAGCTGTGGGCATGAGTCGTCCTACCTCTGCCTCCCACGTGGCTGGGATTACAGGTGTGCACAGCCACACTTGGTTTGTTTTTGTGATAGGATCTTGCTACTCATTGCCAGGGTTTGCTTAGCCCTGAAACCCTCCCACTATCTCTGTCTGTCTCCTGAGTAGTGGGGGGGGGGGGGTAGCTGGGAATTGTGCAATATGAATCACAGCCCAATACTGTCTGGCCTCACCCACGCCTATTCTAGATCAGCCCCTTCATCAACGAGAACACCCGGCGGAAGTTCCTCATCTACAGTGGCAGCAATTACCAGGGCCCCGGTGGCTTGGTGGATTACCTGGACAAGGATGTGATCCCAGACTTCCTCGGGGGAGACAGTGTGGTGAGTCTGCGCCCCAGGTCAGGCAGGCAGGGAGTACCTGGGAGCCAGAGCTCCAGGGGCTGAGGAAGCTGCAGAGGATCGGGACTCCCCAGTGCTTCTTGTGTGATGGCCAGGCCGGCTCCAAGTGGGGACATGGACTTGTTGTAGACGTTATCCCAAGAGAGGTGGCATGTTTTGATATGGAGCCCTTTTTTTTCCCCCTTAAACATAGTGAGTGAGCTAGGTGGTGTGGTGACACAGACCTGTAAGCCCATCACCTGGGAGGTGGAGGCAGGAGGATCATGAGATCCAGGCCGGGCTGGAACTCTGTACCCCCTACCCTGTTATCCTGATGAACTCTTGCGGTATCACCCTTGAGGTGGCAGAGGAAAGGTAGGCTCATGAGCCCAGAAGTAGGTCACTCCTGTTTCAGGACTTACAGGGCCCCTGACAGCTCAGTGGGACACCCCTCACTGTATACCCTGTTTCTGACCCCCAGTGTAATGTCCCTGAGGGAGGCCTGGTCCCCAAGTCTCTCTACCTCACAGAGGAGGAGCAGGAGCAGGCAGAGCAGCTGCGGCGGTGGAGTGAGACCTACCACTCTGCCACCGTTCTCCGTGGGGCTCCGCATGAGGTGACTGCTGGCCTGGGGTTGGGGGATGGGATATGGGCTGGTCTGTGAACCTGGAGGGGGGGTGCTGAGAAAGGATCCCAAGCCCAGCGGTGCCTCCAGTGGCCCTTCCCAAGGGCCCTCACATTTTGGACACTCGCTAGTCACCCCAGGGTGATTCTATAGGAGAGGGGAACTCCCATGGGCACGTGGGGCCCTTCCCTCACAGCCCCTGTCCCCCGGGACCTCCACCATGCCTGTCCCCATGTGCAGGTGGCAGTGGAGATTCTGGAGGGCGAGTCGGTCATCACCTGGGACTTCGACATCTTGCGAGGAGACGTGGTGTTCAGTTTGTACCATGCCAAGCAGGCGCCGGGGGCCAGGGCCGCCGGGCAGCTGATAGACAAGGACTGGGTCCTAGGCACCGACTACAGCCGCGTGGAGGCACCCCTCATCTGCCGGGAAGGGGAGAGCATCCAGGTGTGGGTTCTGCCTCCTTCATTCTCTCATTCTTCCCCCAAGGCCAGTGCCTGGGGACAGTGGGGGATGAACCCAGCCCTAGGGGCTCCGTGGGACAGCAGTGGACAAAGACACAGGAGGGTTTTGGTGGCACTGAGGAGGGGGACAGAATGGGAAGAGCCCCACTTGCCAGGCTCAGCAGCAACCCCGTGTTCCAGGGCTCACACGTGACGCGGTGGCCCGGCGTGTACCTGCTCCAGTGGCAGATGCACGGTGCCCCGGGTGGCGTGGCCTGCAGCCTGCCCGGCGTGGACGATGTGCTTGCTGCGCTGCACAGCCCTGGGCCCAAGTGCAAATTGCTCTACTACTGGGAGGTACTGGCCTCCAAGGACTTCAGGTAGGGGTCCCCCCTCCCCCCAGCTCCCAGGGCCTGGCTAACTCCTGCAATGCTGAATTGACCCTACCCTCCTGCAAGGGGAAAGGGGAGGATTTGGATCTGGAATTCCAAGGGGTTTACAGCTATTCTAGGATAGTCTCCCAAGAGCAGTTGCTTAGAAGGTGCAGGTTCCTGGGTTCCAACTCTAGGATCTCCAACTTCCCACCCTAAAAAAGAATTTTGTAGCACAGTGCCTACAAGTTGCATTCAGAGAAACAGGTGGCTATGATGGATCTCCAGCACTGCTGGGCTGTATGGTGTGCCCTTGGGCATGGCATTTCCCCTCTCTGAGCCTCAGCACCCCTTGAACTAAATGGGACCCCCTGGAGCTCTCTGGTTACGTGGGGAGGCTGTCATGAGGGTAGAGTGGAGGAAGAGCTCACCTGCACCTGCCTGTCACTGGCCTGTCACCGACCTGTCCTCACCTGTGGACTGAGAAGTGAAGTGGAGGGACTGGAAGAGGTGCTGCAATTTCTTCAAGGCTTTCCATTTCATTTATTTAGTTTTTGTTGCCTTTTTTTTTTGTTTGTTTTTTACTAGAGAAGGTTGGCTATGTAGCACAGTCTGGCCTCGAACTCTTCCTCTTTTTTACTTCAGCCTGCCAAATCCTGCTGGGATGACAGGCAGAAGTCACCATGCCTGGTCTGGGAGCCCGGTTTGAATATGGAGACCGAGGGAAAGGCTGGGGTTGGGCCTTTGGGACCCTGCTAGGGCCCTCAGTGAGGGGCCCAGGGGGGACTGGCAGGCTGGGCTGTGTCCTGGGGGATGGGGCGAGGGAAACAGGTGCAGCATCATAGCGGAGCCTGACGTCACGGGCTTCTCCCTGGGGCGGCTGACAGCCCATGGAGAGGCCCCGGGGCCTCGTTTGCAGGGTTGATGGGGCACTGGCAGGAGGAGGTAAATGTGCGGCGCTCTCCTCCCCAGGGGCTCCATGTCCAGCCTGGAATCCTGCAGCAGCCGCTTCTCCCAGCTCAGCGCCACCACCTCCTCTTCCAGCCGCTCCCACAGCAGCTCCCTGCTCTCTAGATAGCCTGGGTGCGGGCCCGGGCGGGCCTTCACGCCCACAGACAGAACCAGCGTGGGGGTGCAAGTCGATGGCAGGAGCCCAGCTGTGGGTGGCAGGAGCCCCAGGACAGGCTGTTGAGGCTCCAGCTCTTGTGTTTTGGATAAGTGGCCTTGTGCGTCCTTCCAGGGGTGGTGCCAGGGCCCAGCTCCCACCCTGTGTTTTACCTTCTAAGTCGACTTCCTTCTCATGCTGGCCTTGCTCACCCCCAAGGGGATCCCTGACCCTGGGGGACCCCTTCAGTGATGACAGCCTCCCTTTTCTGCTGCTGAGAAATGAAACTTCTGTCCCCAAGGTTCCAATCCACCTGCCAGCATCTCCTGTTGGCCTGCTGCCTGCCTTATGCCTGAGCCAATCGGCTGCTGGGGACTGTACAACACTGATTGGCTCACTATCAGGGTCAGGTGTCTAGTCTGGACCAATCCCTGTGACTCAGGGGTGGATGCATGGCAGTTTTCTCAGGGGAACAGCCCACCCACAACTGGAAACCCATTTTCCAGTCTCTGGCTGTGAGGCCGCAACACTTAGGCCCTGGGCTTGAAGAGGCTGGGGGCACGAAGGGCTCCTGTCAACCCCAGGCAGCAGTGGGGTGACTGGAGCTGCTCCTCTAACTCTTTATGGGCCTCTCCCCCTCCCAGGGAACTGTTTATTTTAAGCCACAAACCCCACCACTCATAGCTTAAAGATAAAGGGGGCATCCTCTATGGCGTCTGTCTTGGTGAGGCGCCTTGCTTGCTTCAGGAGATAGATTCCTACTGCTTCACCATGCTATGCCTCAGTGGGCCAGCAGTGCAAAGTCACAAGGTGCATTCAACATCTGCCGTCTGTGCATCCATCCATCCAAAGACGCCCGGTCCCTTCCTCAGGACATGGCGGCCCCCAGAGAAGGGTGAGGTCAGGAGACTGGACCTCTCTCCCTTCCAGAGGCTGCTTGTGGGTGCTGCTGGACAGATCCTGTCTTTTGACGCCTCGTGAGGAGGGGCATTTGACGGGACAGTTGGTTGCTGTCATTTTCCTCCCTTGCACTCTGCACCTGCCCCTCCCCTCTGTAAAACAAGGCCTTCCACTTCCCAGCAACATCTGAGTGTGCGTGGGTCCTTTGCTCCATCATTAAACACCTTAGATTCTATTTGGATTGTCTTCTCTCCCTGGGCTTGAGAATTTCTCTGCTGTTGTTTTTGAGGTTCTAGAACATTCTCAGGTGGATTTGCGCCCCCCCCCCCGGCCAAGGGGTGGCAAATTGGGGGTGTATCAGGGGAAGCAAGAGTCATATTTTATGTCCAAAGCTCAGATATACTGTGTTGGTTTTGTGGGAGTGCAGTAACAACCAACGGGGTTAAGATGACAGCAATGGTGTCTTCTTCCATTCTGGAGGCTGGGGATTAATTAGATCAAGCATTGCCAGAGAAGGCTCCTGGCCTCCTCCAGGAGCTGGTGGCTCCCAGCAGGCCTTGGCTTGGGGCCCCATCACTCCACTCTGTGCCTCTGTCTTCCCAGGCCCCTCCCTGAGCATTGCCTCTTCTTTTATGGTCTATGTAGCACAGGCTGCCCTTGAACTTCAACCTTCCTGCCTCAGTCTCCTGAGTGCTGGGATTACGACTATGTACTATCACACCCAGTCTATGTCTCCTAATAGGGACGTCAGTCATTGGGTTCAGGGCCTATGACATTTTACTGTCTGTGGAGACATTTCCTGCAATGCAGGTCCCACTCTGAGGCCCTGGAGGACGTGCATCTGGAGTTGGGGTTGCACGCGTACACAGCATGTAGACAGGCTTGTAGCTTGTCCCCGTGGCTGTGTGCATGTGGGCCCACTGGATCTGGAGAGTGGAGCCTAGATCCCCCCCCCCCCCCCCCCGGCCAGGATCCAGGAACCCGAGGGAAGCAAGGGCCCTCGGCATACTCTTTCCCGTGCTACCCTGCCCAGCTCTCTGTGGTGACAGCCAGTCTTGCCACAGGGTATGAGGGCCCTGTCCAAGATTCCAACTGTCTTCCTGTGGCCTTGAATCGGGCCACAGGCTGTTCCTAGAAAGGTCTCATGTGTGTGTGTGACTGTCACCTGGGAGAGCAGAGGAGGTGGGGTCCTTTAGGTGGCTCTCTGAAGGCCCCTTGTGTGGGTCACAGCCTCACCTGCTTCCATCCAGGATGCCCTCCATTCGCTCTGATTTCATAGGTCTCCCCTGGGTCATGGCAGGTCTCAAAAAAGGCACAGCCAGCTGCTGCATGGGTGGCTCCAAGCTGAAGGGCCCTGCTGTCTGCCCTAGCCTCACTGTTGCCTAGAGGCCTCACGGGCCTGGGCCTGAGCCCGAGGTGGCAAGCCCACCCTCAGGATCTTGGGACAACCTTGGCCCAAGCTGCCACTGTGGGGGTCAGTGGGACCCGGATGGGCTAGAGTCTCCAAGAGGCTCTGGGGGGGCTGGGGATATAGCCTAGTGGCAAGAGTGCCTGCCTCGGATACACGAGGCCCTAGGTTCGATTCCCCAGCACCACATATACAGAAAACGGCCAGAAGCGGCGCTGTGGCTCAAGTGGCAGAGTGCTAGCCTTGAGCAGGAAGAAGCCAGGGACAGTGCTCAGGCCCTGAGTCCAAGGCCCAGGACTGGCCAAAAAAAAAAAAAAAAAAAAGAGGCTCTGGGGCCCTCCATACCCTGTGTCCTGTCTTGTCTGCACCCAGCCCCCCAAGATGGCTCTGAGGAGTCACAATTTGAAACCCAGTTGGTTTTCTAGGGAAGAATTTTCTGAAACAGACTCCTCTGAGAACCTGACACAAGCTGTCAACCCACACTTGAAACCTGAATGGCCCCGGACAGGCTGCCCCAGTCCCCAGAATGTTTCAGAGGTCCCTCAAGGCTCAAGTTCTAGGAGGGTACCTCGGGGTAACCCATGTTACTGTGGGTGGCTTCTCTCCTCAATGACTCAAGAGCTCCTTACTCTTTGGGTTGTCCCAAGATGGCAAAATGGAACAGAAATGGCCTCAAACAAAAATAAAATTTATTGGCTTCAGGTATAGCTGGGGCCAGCGGCTCCACCTTGCCACCTCACCCCTGCCCCCCTACCCCCCCCCCCCCCACCCTGTGGCTCTTGTGCACATCAGCTGGCCTCTCCATCTCTCGGTTCTGGTCAAGTATTCTCCACATGGAAGAAGAGCTTCTCTACTTTCTTCTGTGCGGCGCAGGCCTGGGAGCCGGACAGTTCCAGCACAGGGTCCAAGATAGGTCTAGGCTGGCTGGCCTGAAGCAGATGCTTCTATTGAATTGGTCCCTGAAGGCCCTCCAGACTTGGGCCAGTACCTCCTAGACTGGGAAGCAGCAGTGGCCTGGGCACCCTCCCTTCCAGTGCTGGGATTTCAGGCATCACTACCATGCCCAGCCATGAGAGGGCGTCTTGATGGGTCGATGAGCCCCAGTGGAGGGGATGCCAGAAGCGGCCACAACCAGCAATGCACAGGCACTGGCTGCTCGCGCCCAGCTCACCCGTCTCAGGTGGTGCGTGAGGGGCAGTACAGAGTGATGGTGGCCTGGGCATGTGCCCTGCTCAGTACACACCCGGCACGGGTTGCACTCCCTCCCAGTCCCCTGCCACTGCTTCCTGGAGCCACCTCCCAAATGCACCATGTGCTTGGAGTGGGCTCTGGGAGGCTCTGCTGAAGCATGAGTGGCCACACATGCCTGTAATCCCAGCACTTGGGAGGCTAAGGCAGGAAGATCAGGAGTTTGAAACCAGCCTGGTGAGATCTTGCCGGAACAAATAAATATTGAGGGAGCGACAGGTGCTGGGCAGCAGCATTTGCTGGGCAGGCAGACAGCAGAACACCACTTTGCCGGTGTCCAGTCCCTGCCAGCACAACAGAGGACAGGGACACGAGGAGGGCTCTGGGGGTGGCGTGGGCACAGTAGGTCTGAGAGCGCTGGTCACCAGCCAAAGCCTGGCATCCTGAGGGCCAGGGCTTGCTGACGGTCCCCTGGCGGCTCCTTCAGTGCAGCTGGGGCAGGAGGCCCCGGACCGCGGAATCCACCTGTAAACATCATCTCAGCCCTTCCTCTAGGAGCTTGTGACTGGTCAAGGCTGGCGAGCCCACAGTGAGCAATGTGGTCAAGTGTTCTGGCCCATGCAGGGGCTGCCGGGGGCCTGTCCCCGTCACCAGTTGGCTCAGGTCCCTGGGGATTCTTTGGCAATGGCACAGGCTTTCCTAGGACCAGGTCCTGGGCAGCAGACCCAGACAGGCATGGAACAGGCACTGTCCTGGGGCTCTAGACTGCTGCGGTGGGTGAGGGGCTGGGGCAGGCGGGGCCGTCAGTCCTTGAAGGGGTCGTGGCTGTACCCAGGCTGCTCCTTCTCCGCCGCCAGGGGCTCCCCGCCTACCTCCTGCAGTGGGTGGTACACATAGTCCCCATCCCCATGCCGGGTCCTCTTGGATCTGGAGCCCAGGAGCAGGGACATGTTGGCCGACACGCTGACCAGCAGCAGGAAAACCAGGCCCAGGGTGAGGGCCAGCCATGTGGTCCTGGGCAGAAGACAGAGCGGCTAGGGCAGGGGGAGGGGCACAGCCTTGGCTATGCCAGTCCTGTGTTGGGGACAGGGAAGGGGGGGGAGGGAGCCTTGTGCCGCACCCCACAGGTGGGGGCCGGGCTCCCACTGGAGCACCTACCTGCTGAAAAAGGAGAGCTCTGCGGCCCGTGGGGTGGCCTCGGAAGGTCGGAGACACTGCTTCACTGTAAGGAGCAGAGAGCTGCTGCAAGCTGAGGTGGTGGTGGGGGTGGGGGGGGCACGGGCGCGGAGGGGGGCTGCCCACCCTTTGGCCCAGGATCCCAGGGGACCTACCTTGGGAACTGCTGCAGTTGCCAGTCTGGGGGTCGCAGGGGCACTGATGCTCACACTGGCAAGGCCTCTGGCAGCCGGGCCCGTACCAGCCCAGCGGACACTCTGGGGGCGGGGGGGGGGGGGGATGGGAGAGATAGGAGGTCAGGGGCCAAGGCTGGGCCTTTGGGTGTGGGCCAGCTGGGCTCCTAAAGGTGACCTGGCTGGTGCCACCTGAAATTCCAGGCGGGTCCTGGAGCTCAGGAGGACGGGGTTGGCACTGAGGTGGCTCAGGGAGGCTGAGAGTGGGCAGCAAACACTCGCTGCCTAAAGCTGGCAGAGCCAGACCCCCACAACCCCCCCCACCCCTGGCGAGCTACTTCAAAGGTTCAGGGAGGACGGGGGGGAGAGGGGGTGCTGCTGTTCTGGCCACATCCACATGTGGGATTTGCTGCAAGGGCACAGGAAACCTGGATGGAGCTCAGATTCCTCCTGACCCAGCAAGCAGATGGGGCACTAGGCTGGGGTTGGGGCGAGGATGGGGTGCATGGCTCTCACCTTCACCACAGCTGGGTCCTGTCCAGCCTGCATCACAGCGGCAGCCAGCTGCCAAGACAAGAGCAGGAGGCTGGGTAAGTGGACGAGCAGGACTGGGCTGGGCTGGGGTATGGGACACACCAGACCGTGGGAGCCCGCCTGCCCATCCCCACTCACTGTCAGTGCACAGCCCATGCTGGCTGCAGTTGGAGGGGCCACAGTCCAGCTCGTTGCAGGCCGGGCCGTGCCAGAACTTCCCGGTGCACTGGCAGTGGCCGTCCACGCAGGTCCCATGGCCGCTGCAGTCGGGCGGCTGACAGCGGAGCTCGTGCACGCACACCACGGTAGACACACGGCGGGGACAGCGCCACCTACTGTCCTGGCTGCCGGAAGCAGGGTGTAAGGAGGCAGTGAAGCGGGCCCTTTCCAGCGTCCTGACCATCCCTACATCCCAGGGCCTTTGCACATGCAGCATCCGCTGCCCCTTCCCTAGCCCACCTGTCCTTCCTCACAGAAGTCTTTTCTGACAAACTGGCCCTGTCTTCCAGGGGAGGGGGCTGGTTCTGGCGACTCAGCCCATTGTTCTTTGTCTGCTTGAGACAGGGTTTCATTGTATAGCAGTCCTCACAATTGCTGGGCAGGCCTTGGTGACTCATATATCAAATCCTAGCTACCCAGGAGGCTGGAATCTGGAGGATAGTAGTTTGAAGATAGCCTGGTAAGAAAAGTCCAAAAGACCTATCTCCAATTAGCCAGCAAAAAGCTGGGCTTGAGGTATGGCTCAAGTAGCAGAGTACCAGCCCAGCAAGCAAGCTGAAACAGAGCGAGCATGTGGTCCTGAGTTCAAACCCCAGTACCAGAAAAAATAAAAATAAAAAACTTTCTCTGTTACTCAGAGTCTCCTCAAACTCACAATCCTCTTGCCTCTGCCTCTCAAAGTGCTGGGATTATAGGCATGTCCTGTCATACCAGGCATTTGTGCTCACTGTCAAACCCCCAGGGTTGAGGCAGGCCAAGGGTTTGCTTACCAGTGATCGGATGGGTAGCTGGCCAAGGTCCCATTGAGCACAAAGGTGGCAGAGCCGCCGCCGTCCAGGTTGATGGCATTGACCACGTCCTGCTGTAACAAGAACTCTGCTACCTCCCACAGGCTGAGGCCACGCTGCTCTGTCTGTCCATCCACGTGGAAGAGCACCAGCTGTCCCTGGCGGTCATGGCCAATGGCTGTCCTAGCCGACATCACGTTCACAAATTTGCTGAAGGAACCTGAAGGAGAAGCGGCCGGCTGATTGTCCAGCTCCTCTGGAGGCCTCCTGGACTCTCCCCAGTACCTCCTGCCAAAGACCACTGTCCACCTCCTGGCTCAGACCACTCTCCCGAACATACCCAGCCCTCGCCTGGTCCCTTTGCAGAACAGTCAACGGCTGCCACAGGGATTTCTTTGGTTCTGGAACCCAAGACCTCATGAATACAAGAGGAATTGCACTTGGGCCATGTCCACAGCCATTTTGTTTTTGAGACAGGGTCTTGCCGACTGCCTGAGCTTAGAACTTATGAGGCACTTAGAACTTAAGAGGCGCTTAGAACTTAAGATTTTCTTGCTTCTACCTCCCAAGTGTTTGGAATTACAAGTAGGTGCTACCATGCCTGGCTTCAAAGCTTTCTTTCTTAGCATTTATGACTTTTATTTTTTCCAGTTTAATATATAATCTTTTCTTATGCATTCCACATAAGACTGTCTAGATCTCCTTGGCTACCTAGAAGAGTGCTAAACACAACTCAATTGCTCCCAGAGGACTATGGGAAGACTTAAGAACAGCCCACCCCACACTGTTCCTGGTTCTCTCTTTTTTTCTTTGGTGGTACTGGGTTTGAACTCAGGGCCTTGTGCTTGCTAGACCGGTGCCCCCAATCCTTTTTAAATCTCTAGTTACGTTTTTTTGTTTTTGTTTTTTTTTGCCAGTGCTGGGGCTTGAACTCAGGGCCTGAGCACTGTCCCTGGCTCCTTTTTGCTCAAGGCTAGCACTCTACCACTTGAGCCACAGCACCACTTCTGGCTTTTTCTGTTTATTGGTGCTGAGGAATTGAACCCAGGGCTTCATGTATGCAAGGCAAGCACTCTACCACTTGGCCATATTCCCAGCCCCCATCTTTAATTATTTTTGAGCTAGAGTCTCCAGTTTATGCTTGGAACAACCTGGACCAATCCTACTTATGCTTCCTGAATAGCTGGGATGACAGACAGGGCTACTGCACTCAGCTTTTTACTAGTTGATGGAGTCTTGAACTTTTTGCCTGGGCTGGCCTGAAACTGAGAATCTTCCTGATCTCCACTTCCCAAGCAGCTAAGATTACAGGTGTGTGCCACAGCACCCAGCTATTGTTTGGCGGTGACAGCCTCTCCCCGCACCTGTCTCCTGTGTCTCGTCGCACTCGGCAGCCTGGCTCTCATTGATGTAGATGCTTCCATTTCGAATCAGCCACACAACCCCGCTGAGCAGCTGCTCGAATGGATTGTCAGTGTCCAGCGCCTCCTCCTCAGACAGGTACCTGCACCCAGGGAGGGCAGGAGGCTCACTCATGCACGGTGCAGGAGCAAGTGCAGGGGGAAGGTAAGCTCTGTCCTCTTGCCTCATGATCATAAGGCTTCCTGTTCCTCCCGCTGCCCCAGGAACACACCCAGTCAGGGTGCAGTTGTGGTGTCTTGCAGTCCTTAACCATCTCCCCACTGTCAAGGTCCAAAAGGCTGAAGCCGGGCAGGGGCTCTGGAGTACCCACCCCTTCACCCCCTCTGCAAAACTTCCACACTTCATTTAATTAAAAACTCCACCATATTGAAAATCTACCCCCAATCTCTGGCAAAACAATCCTGTGACAGCCCCTCAACCACCCATCTGCTTCTCTAACCAATCCTCTCTCCTCACCCCAGGCCTAGAGCCAGGTGGTACATAGAAATCCCTGATACCTTCTGATAACCTGTTCCACTTATTTACTTGTTTATTTATTTTTAGGTACTAAACTGGGCCCCAAACTCTTTAGTGCATTGGCTGGCACTCTGCAAACTGAGCCATGCTTCCAACCTATATAATCATTTCTTCTGTGGCTCCTTTCCCATCTCCCCAAAGTCTTGCTGAACTCTGTGTGTGTGTGTGTGTGTGTGTGTGTGTGTGTGTGTGCATGCGCACACTTGGTCCTGGGGCTTGAAGTCAGGGCATGGTGTCTCAGCTTTTTCACATAAGGATGGCACTCTACCACTGGAGCCACAGTTCCATTTCTGGATTTTCAGTAGTTCTATGGAGATAAGGGTCCCATGGGCTTTTCTGCCTGTGCTGGCTTCAAATCTTTGTCCTCAGATCTCAGCCTCCTGAGCAGCTAGGATTACAGGCGTGAGCCACCTGTGCTTGGCACTTTCTGCATCTTTGAGTCTTTGCCTGCAAGCTGTTTCTTTTGCCCGAAATTCTTCCAGTTCGCTCCTTGGTTGTTACTCTTCAAGTGTTAACTCACGGGTCACCTTTTCAGAGAGGTCCGAGACTGCACCTACAGCCAACCCTCTGCTTACACCTGTTCAACTCTGACAACCCTGTTCAACGTGAAAACCCCTTCGGGGAGCCCAGTCTGAACTGATCACTGGTTCCTGACGTTATCTACTACCGGAGAAGGTTCCTTCACGGAAAGACCTTCCGGAGACACTGTCTGGCGTAAAGCAGGTGTCCTGGTGTAAACTGCCAGGAAGGGGTCCGAACCCCACTGTGCAGACGAAGGAACCGAGGCTCAGCTCGGTGAACTCTACCCCGACCACACAGCTGCCATCCCATCTCCGGTCCCCGGGACGGGCGCGGCGCTCTCTGTTTCCTCACCCGGTGACCAGGGTCCCGTCGCGGCGGATCCCGAACTGCGCGTTCTGCAATCCCCCGGAGCTGCTCACGCGCTGCCCGTCGCTCACCACGTTCCCCAGGCAATCGCCCGAAGCCAGGCGGAAGAAGCCCCCGTTCTGGGCCACGCGGCAGCCGGCTGCCCGCGCTGTCTCCTCCACGGTAGCGCGCCGCCGCTGCGCGCAGCCTCCCGGCCCGCCGGGCTCCAGCACGGAGACGGTGCGCAGGGGCGCGGGGACGCGCGTCAGGTGCCCGGCCACCGCGCGGCCCCCGAAGTGCGACACGAAGGCACGCACGGCTGCGCCGGGGGCCGCGGGGGGCGCCGGGGGCGCGGGAGGCGGCGCCCAGCTCTCGTGCTCGCGGTGGCCGGCGCGCACCCGTGCGCAGTCCCGGGGCAGCCGTGCGCGCTCGCGAGGATAAGGTGATAGCAGGTCATCGTCGCGGGAGATCCTGCGGGGATGGGGCGCGTGAACTCCAGGGGGTCCCCGGCAGGACAAGGGGATCCAGACCTGGGCCCTCCCCCGGGGGCGCCACTCACCCCGAGCCCACGTCGCCCCACGCCGCCCCGATCAGGCCGAGCAGCACGAGCAGGAAGAAGAACCCGGGACTCCTGGGGGCCGCCATGTTGGGACCCGGCTTCTGTCACGTGGGCCCGCCCCACCTGACTGAACGGAGCCGCTCCGCGGCCCGCTTCCGGGTCTGAGGCGTCCCAAGCCTCGTCCAGGTATCGCGAGATCTCAGGGTACTTGTTATCTGGCTGCAATTTAAGATCTGTGGGAAGTTTCGAGAATGAGCTGTTGAAATTATTTCCTGAGGGGGAGGGAGATGAGTCTGGTGGGGTCATTCGTTTGCGTAGAGTTTTCACCATGAGACCCTGGTGCAAAAAAAGAGAAATAGGGCTGGGGATATAGCCTAGTGGCAAGAGTGCCTGCCTCGGATACACGAGGCCCTAGGTTCGATTCCCCAGCACCACATATACAGAAAACGGCCAGAAGCGGCGCTGTGGCTCAAGTGGCAGAGTGCTAGCCTTGAGCGGGAAGAAGCCAGGGACAGTGCTCAGGCCCTGAGTCCAAGGCCCAGGACTGGCCAAAAAAAAAAAAAAAAAAAAAGAGAAATAGGTGTCAGTTCATCTTAAAAAATAATCAAAATTGCAAGAATGTCTTGCAGAACGTTCAGTTATTCATATTTACTCATATTACATATACAATGATAATCACACACTACAGATACTATTTATACTTTATTCATACTTTTTTTTTGGGGGGGTGGCCTCATTGTGTAGTCCCAGACTGTCTTCACGTTCTTCATTCTTCTGCTTTAGCCTCCTCACTGCTGGGGTTCCAGGAGTGCACCACCACACAGGCACCGCTTACAACTCAGCTGCACACATGCAGCCTTTCCTTCAGCACTCTTCATGGTCCTCTAAATGCAACCTGTTTCTGAATCCAAGTCAGAAAAAAAGATATACTTAATCTGTAGATTCCTGGCCAATGCACCGAAATTTAGGGCAGCTAAGGTGACCCCAGGTGCTGTGTCTGTCAAGAGGAGAATTCAGGCAAGATGTGAACTGTAGTAAAAGTGATACAGAAGTTTATTGGGAAAGAAATATGGCTGAGAGAGGGCGTCACATCAGCTCATCTCAGCCACCTTGTCCTTCCTCCCCTTTATAGAGCTTGGTTTTGGATTGAAGGTGAGACTGAAGATGGCTTTCTGACTCCTGGGTCTCCTTTCTGTTTCCTGTAAGACTGTGACCTCAAAGATTTACTGCCGGGTCCTTATTTCCTCCTTCTTTTGTTCCTCTTACTTTTCCCTTCTTTTGTGGCCTCCAGCCTCCATTTTGTTGTCTGGCAGGTTTCAGTTTATCAGTTTTCTCCTGTCATCTGTACCTTCTATAGACCACCATTTCCTGACGGGCTGATTCTCTACAAAGTCATATCTTAAGGACAGGATGTTTTCTTAAGTAACCACCACTAGGAAAATGAGAATGTTGGACATGGGTAGGGTTTTTATTTTCGCATCCAATCATGGGGAGATATCTCTGGTTACCAGTAGGGGCTTGGACTGTGTGGACCATTCAGACTTGAGAGCTGGAGGGTCCTGAGTGATGTGGGTGGGTGACTGTCTGTTCTACTGATACAGCTCAGACTTTGTCAGTTGTCCCTTTCATGTCATTGATGGCGTCCCCTGCTAATCTAGGGGATTATGAGGCCTGGTGACCCAGCTGTTGACGAGGAGGGATTTGTATCCTTCTGGTCTGCATCCAGGATGCTAACCCAACTTAAGGCAGCTCAAGGCTGAAGTCAACCTCTCTGCTTTGGGAAGTCCTTCCTCTTCTTTGTCGATTCTGTTAGGAGTTGATGGAGCTGGTGGCCTCTGGCCAGTTCTGGTCTTGAACCATGATTCTCCCATCTCTACCTCCCAAGGAAGCTAGGATTAAGGGTTTGAGCTACTGTGCTGGGTCTATCTCCCCTTCCCCCCGTCTGCTTTTCTTTTGTGAAATGGGGCCCTGATATGTAGCAGAGGCTGTGATCCATCCTGCCTCAGCCTGAGTTCCAGCATAAATTTTTTTTTTTTTTTTTTTTGCCAGTCCTGGGCCTTGGACTCAGGGCCTGAGCACTGTCCCTGGCTTCTTCCTGCTCAAGGCTAGCACTCTGCCACTTGAGCCACAGCGCCACTTCTGGCCATTTTCTGTATATGTGGTGCTGGGGAATTGAACCCAGGGCCTCATGTATATGAGGCAAGCTCTCTTGCCACTAGGCCATATCCCCAGCCCCAGCATAAATTTTTTTTTTAAATATAATTTACAAATGAAAAGATACCTGGGTCTTAAGTATAGATTTCAAATTGTGTTCGCAGCCGCCACAGCGCCGTTCTCCGACGCCAGCGCCGCCTCTCGTTCGCCGAGCTCCAGCCGAAGGAGAAGGGGGGTGAGTAAGGCCTCTCTATACCATGGCTCGTACCAAGCAGACTGCCCGCAAATCCACCGGTGGTAAAGCACCCAGGAAACAACTGGCAACAAAAGCCGCTCGCAAGAGTGCGCCTTCCACTGGAGGGGTGAAGAAACCCCATCGTTACAGGCCAGTACTGTGGCGCTTCGTGAAATTAGACGCTACCAGAAGTCCACTGAACTTCTGATTCGCAAGCTCCCGTTCCAGCGTCTGGTGCGAGAAATTGCTCAGGACTTCAAAACAGATCTGCGCTTCCAGAGCGCAGCTATTGGTGCTTTGCAGTAGGCAAGTGAGGCCTATCTGGTTGGCCTTTTTGAAGATGCCAATCTGTGTGCTATCCATGCCAAACGTGTAACAATTATGCCAAAAGATATCCAGCTAGCACGCCGCATACGTGGAGAACATGCTTAAGAATCCATTTAAGATGGGAAGCATTTCATTCTCAAAGTTTCCCCCTTCCCCCTTTTCTTGTTATCAGTAGTTCTGAATGTTAGATTTTTTTTTTCCTCATGGGGTCAAAAGGTACCTAAGTATATGATTGCCAGTGGAAAAATAGGGGACAGAAATCAGGTTATTGGCAGTTTTTTCTATTTTCATTTGTGTGTGAATTTTAATATAAGTGCAGGGATATAAAGCATTAATGCAAGTCAAAATGTTTCAGTGAACAAGTTTCAGCAGTTCAACTTTATAACAATTATAAATAAACCTGTTAAGTTTTTCTGGACAATGCCAGCATTTGGATTTTTTTTAAAAAAATAAGTAAATTTCTTATTGATGGCAAAAAAAGTATAGATTTCAATGATTTTTAGTCAGTATGAGATATTCTAGTTTTAGAACTTTTTTGGGGGGGTAGTATTGGAGTTTGAATGTAGGGCCTTGCATTTGCTAGGCAGGCACTTTACCACTTGAGCCACACCTTCAGCCATTTTTTCTTGAGTTATTGTTTGCATTGGGGTTCCCTTTTTGCCTAGACCAGCCTGAGACTTCTACCTACCTAACAGATAGGATTACAGGCATGAATCACCAGACCTGGCCTTTTAGAAAGATTTTTATGACCCCCTACAGTTCTGTTGTATGATTCTGTTTTAATTAAATGTCCACAAAGGCCAAGTTGGATTGACAGCAAGCAGCTTAGTGGTTTCCTGGAGCTTGGGGCTGAAGGGCAGGGCAGGATGATGACAGGATGATGGGATGGGGGTAGAGGTTTGCTTTGTCATCTCCTGGGTAAACCTTATACCCAGTCCAGCCCCACACATTTACCAGAAAGACAAGAGCTCTAAGCTCCAGGATGTAGCAATGATTCTTACACAACTTAAACCGATTGAGAACATCAACCCCCCTTGCAGGAGTGCGAATAGATGAAGTGAGGAGGAGTCTCCCATACCATATGAATGTAAGAGGAGAAACATGGACTCCTGACTGGTGCCCATGAATTAACTGGGAAGTGGGTAGAGGAGAGGCACCTGTCCTCGGTTTCTTTGTACCACTACTAGAATTGAACTCAGGGCCTGGGCACTGTCCCTGGCTTCTTTTTGCTCAAGGCTAGCACTCTATTACTTGAGCCACAGCACCGCTTCTGGCTTTTTCTATATATGTGGTGCTGAGGAATCAAACCCAGGGCCTCATGTATACGAGGGCAAGCACTCTACCACTAGGCCATAGTCCCAGCTCCCACTTCCACCTTTTTTGGCAGGTAATTGGAGATCAGAATCTCACCACATATACAGAAAATGGCCAGAAGTGGCGCTGTGGCTCAAGTGGCAGATTGCTAGCCTTGAGCAAAAAGAAGCCAGGGACAGTGCTCAGGCCCTGAGTTCAAGCCCCAGGACTGGCAAAAAAGAAAAAAAGAATCTCACGGGCTTTCCTGCCCAGGCTGGCTGGCATTGAACCACGATCCTCAGATCTCTGCCTCCTGAGTAGCTAGGATAATAGGTATGAGCCACTTGTCCCTCTGATGGCCTCCATGTTTTTACCTGCACTTTCCTCAAATGTTGCTGATGGCAAAGGTGCTGGAGGCAATGGGGTGTCACAGAAAAGTATACTGGGATGGGGTGGGGGGAGGTGGGAAGAGAGAGGAAGAGGGCTTTGTGAGTCAGACAAGAAGCAGACCTGGACTCAGGGCTCGTGGGGAGGAAAGAGAAAGGGGGAGGAGAAGGGCACCCCTGAGCAGCTTCTCTGGTGGGGTGCAGAGGGAAAAGTCACACATGGTAGAGATCAGGGATTATTGTCTCTAGGGGGACTTATTACCTGTGCTGTAATCTGCAATTTTAGAGGACTTAAATTTGTCCTGTAATTCCCCATTTCCTCACACGACATTACTAGGAGTAGAAGAAAGGGACCTTCTTTCCCTTCCTCCTTCCCTCCCTTCCTTCCTCTTCTTGAAACAGGATTGGGAAATCCTGATTCAGAAAAAAAAAAAGAAAAAAAGACTCTGCTCTCGATGGATTTCGCTGTGATAATGTATTCACCTGCCCACACCCAGCCCTCCCACTGCACTGGAACTCCCAGCCCTGCTCAGTCCGAGTTCCAAAGCAGCCCAGAAAGTGGACATGGTTGGGGGTGGGGTGCGGCCTGCTCCCTCTTAGATGCGGGACCCCGGGCTTGAACGGGCTCAGCCATGGCTGGGTGGTGAGGGTGTCGCTGGATGAGGCCCTTCATTTGCCAGTGGGTGTGATGCCAGGAAGAACAGGAACCCACCCAGTGCCCCCACGGCCGTGGCTGTGTTGTGACAAGAGCAGCCATCTAGGGGTGAGAGGAGAGAGAGGAGGAGAGAATGAGAGAGTGCCAACATAGCCTGTCACAGGGGCTCTTCCCTTGCTCCCACCTTCTTTCTGGGTGGCCTGTGGGAGCCCTGTGGCCCCACGCAGACCCCACTTTGCTCGGGCTGTTCTCCTGGGGGACACCCACTCTGTGAGAAGTTGTGCCAACTCCTCTGCCTTGAGAACATCTGTTTATTAATTAACAGCCCTGAGGTTTGAACTCAAGGCCTGGGTCGCTGCCCCAGAGCTTTTTGTTGTTCAAGGCCAGCACTCTGTCTTCCACTTGTGCCACAGCTCCATTTCTGGCTGTTTGGTGTTCATAGGAGATGAGTCTCAGGGACTTTACAGCCTGGGGTTGGCTTTGAACCTGGATCCTTAGATCTCGGCCTCCTGAGTAGCTAGGATTACAGGTGTGAGCCATTGGCACCCAGCCATTTAACCCTATGTATCCCAGGCTGACCTCCAACTCCAGATCCTTCTGTTTGAGCCACCTGGGTGCTGGGATTGCAGAAATGCATCACCATGCTCACCTTGCCCTCCCACTTCATAAGAGGAGACAATCAGAGCCCCCCTGCCCTTCCTTCCACCCAAACTTCAAGACCTGGGCCTCCTGGGATGTTCGGGGACACTAGGGTCAGGGGCATTGCAGGCCTCAGTTTTTTAGGGTGTCTGGTTCCATGCGAAGGGTACTGTGGGGCCTGTGGTCACCTGTGAATAGCTTTTCCCGCCTCCTCACTCTTCTCAGAGCGTGCCGTGGGGTTTCATCCTTAGTATCTGGAGGGAAGAAGGGAGGAAAGGGGGGGAAAGTGGCGGGGGGGGGGAGGAAGGAAAGAGAAGAGGAGGGACAGGGGAGCCTCAGGTTGGGTTGTTTCTTATTTGATTTTTTTTTTTGCTAGTTCTGGGGCTTGAACTCAGCCTGGGCACTGTCCCTGAGCTTCTTTTGCTCACAGCTAGCACTCTGCCACTTGAGCCACAGCACCACTTCTGGCTTTTTCTGTTTATGTGGTGCTGAGGAATCAAACCCAGGGCTTCATGCGTGCTAGGCACCACCAAGCCATATTCCCAGCCTTGATTTGTTTTAGACTCAGCCTCCCTATTTGGCCCAGGCTTGCGGAAGATCCTCCTGCCTCCGCTTCACTGGGACAGCAGGCGTGATCCACCACACCTGTTTTCTCATGGTGACTTGTAAACCTCTCTCCATAACCCTCTTCCCCTCACAACATCTCAAGCCCCTCAGGTCTTCCCCGCAACAGGCTATTCCAGAAGTTTCCTTCATTACCTGTCTGCAGATCCCCCCATGTGGCCTCTACTGCCCTCTCCCCATGCTTTCCCCAGGTCAGACCGTAGGGGCTCTGGTTTAAGATGCAGGTGGTCCTGGTTTATCAGCCCTCATTTCCCTCATTCTTTCTTTCTGTGCTGCCTGCCCTGTTTTCCTCAGCCCCTCTCCCTTTCCCAAGGCCTTGTCATCCCAGCTACTCAGGAGGCTGAGATCTGAGGATAATGGTTCAAAGCCAGCCCAGGCAGGAAAGACCATGAGACTCTTATTTCCAATGAACCATCAAAAAGCCAGAAGTGGAGCTGTGGCTCAAGTGGTAGAGCAGTAGCCTTGAGAGTAAAAGCTAAAGGACAGCGCCTAGACCCTGAGTTCAAGCCCCAGGACCAGCACAGGCACAGACAACACGTCTGCCTCCCTCCCAATATCATCCCAAAGCTCCAAGCCCATTTCTACCTATGTGTGCCCATGCACACATGCACACACATATGCACACACCCCGCCACGTCCTCCCCCTCCCCTCGCTTCCCAGGCTCCTGGCCTGGCCAGGGGCATAGCTCACCAGGCTTCCCGAAGCAGCCTTCCTGCTGCCGCTGCCAGCTGAGGATGGCCTCCAGCCACCGGAGCTTGAAGAAGTCAGAGAAGCCAGCGATGCCACAGAACATGACTGGAAGCAAGCACGGGGCCCCCTCTGTGGCTGTGTCCCCCAAAGCCACCTCCTCCCCTATCCAGGGCCACCATATTGCTGCCTGTCTCCTGTCTGCTGAGGCAGAGCCAGTAAGGTTGGGGGCAGGGATTTGTAACGAAAGAGGTAGAGCTTGAGGCTCTGCCTGCCTCAGCAACCCAGGGTCCTTGGGTCTGGGTCCTGTCTCCCCGTCACCCCAGGTCCTCATCACTGGGTTGCTCAAATGTGAGAACTGGTGGTACAGGCCTGTAACTCCCAGTTATTCAGGAGGAGGCCGGAGAATCATGAGTTTGAGGCTAACCTAGGCAAAGTTAGTGAGACCCTGTCTTAAGAACAAAATACATGGGCTGGGGATATAGCCTAGTGGCAAGAGTGCCTGCCTCGGATACACGAGGCCCTAGGTTCGATTCCACAGCACCACATATACAGAAAACGGCCAGAAGAGGCGCTGTGGCTCAAGTGGCAGAGTGCTAGCCTTGAGCGGGAAGAAGCCAGGGACAGTGCTCAGGCCCTGAGTCCAAGGCCCAGGACTGGCCAAAAAAAAAAAAAAAAAAAAAAAAAAAAAGAACAAAATACATGGCAGGCATGGTGGCTCAAGCCTGTGATCCCAGCTTCTTGGGAGGTAAATGTTGGGAGGCTGAAGTTCAAGGCCAGCCTGAGCTTAAACGAAAAAAAAGTTCTTGAGATATTATCTCAATCAATGGCCGGGCATGGTAGCGCACACCTGTCTTCTTCAAGTGATTTAGAGGAATATTATAGCCACCTTGAGCATATAGCAAAAATAAATAATGAACTTGTCCTAAATATTGCACAGGGTATACATTTTTAGGATGAGTCTACCCCAATGCAATGTTTGGGATATACTTGTACTATATCTTTCTCTATTGTTTATCTGAAGTTCAAATTGGATGGAGCATCCTGTAGATTTACTGGTTTCGTCTGACAGTTGTGAGCGTGTGAGTGTGCCCGGTGCTCATGCACACCCACTTCCCCCCACCCTGCCCCCTCCTAAGGGCAGAAGGCCCCGGCTGGGCTCACTGTTCTCCATAAAGAGGTCCTGGGTGGGGTAGGCATAGCCGGTAGCCTCGGCTCTCTGGTTCAGGACCATCATGTTGGCACAGAAGATGCTGATGTAGAGCTGGCTGTGGCGGAACAGACTCTTCACACAGCCTTTCTGGAGACACAGAGGCTGGGTTACGGGGGGACCTGCAGATCTCGGAGTCTTCCCACTCTCCCCCCCACCATCTAAGTTCCCAGAGGGCCTGTCAATGGGGAGTCAGGAAGAATTGGGTTCAAGTTCAGGCTCTGCCACCCAGAAGTTATGTGACTTTGGCCCCATATATTAGCCTTTTGGAACTTCAGCGTCTTCGGGAAAGGGTGAAGCTGCCTAGGGTGTACCTAGGGCAGCTCAGCTCTCACTCTGCATGACAGGAGGACAAAGCCAGGCTGTGCCCTGCACCCACCCGACACTAGGTGGCGCTCTGCAGTCCTTTTCCCCACAGGCAGTGTCGGTGCTTGGCTGGTCCCAGCCCCACTGGGGAGGACAGTGAAGGCTCGAACCCAGTGCATGGCCTATGTTAGGCACTCTTCCGCTGAGTTATGCCCCTGAGTTTTGCCCTGTCGAATCTACTGAGCAAAATCATGTAGTTCACTGGGTGTTGGTGGCTCATACCTGGGTACTGCCTTTAAGCTTTATTTTTTTGTTTAAGGTTGGCACTCTACCGCTTGGGCCACCCAGCTTTTTGGTGGCTATCTAGAGATAATAGTCTCACAGATTTCCCTGCCAGACCTGGTTTCGAACATCAGTCCTTGGATCTTAGCCTCCTGAGTAGCTAGGATTACAGGTCTGAGCCCCTAGTAGCTTGGCCTCATTTTGCTTGGGAGATAATCAGCTCTCTCTAAACAGAATCCAGGAGCCCTCCTGGTTCCCTCTGCCTACTGGTAGTATCCACCATGCTGTCCCCTCCCTTTCGCCCGCCTCACACTCACCATTCGGGCCCAGAGGAAGAAGAGCAGCTGGTGGGATAGGCTGTAGCCTGAGCGGCCGGCTTTGGTCATGAGGGCCCTGCAAAAGTCTGAGAGCACGCAGGGCTTGCTCTGGTCTGACCTGGGGAGGCCATCCCAGGCTGTCACAGATCTGCCCAGCTTGTGACCCCCTCCCCACCTGTGACTCCCCCACAGGCTCCAGGCTGCACAGAGGGGTTGCTAAGAAGAATGCAGGTGTCTGGTTCTTGCTTTGCTGAACTGCACCCCTAGCTCTGAGGAGATGAAGCTGGAGGTGTCTGGGCTCATCTCATCATGGGCTGAGATGTCGCATTGCCCCGTGCAACCTCCATCTTTCCCATCCCAGGCCTTAACAGGGGACTCTTGGGTCCATGCAACCTGGAGGTCTGGGGCCAATAGACTCATCTTCTGGAGCCCAGCCCCGTGGACTCAGCTCTGGTCTAGCCCGGGCTCCTCTAAAGATGCTGAGAAGATAGAGTTGGGGTACTGATGCCCATCCTGTCCTGGCCTGCTGAGCTTGGGGCTGCCCTGGGCCTTGCTCAGAGCCCGGCTGCCAAATAAACTGGGGAGGCCCAGTAGACTCACTGCTCCAGGACTAAGGAAGAGGTGTGAGCTTCATTTGCACGCATGGGATGTGGACTTCATTTGCATAAAGGAGATGTGGGCTGGGCCTGGCCACAGGTGCAGGCAGAGCCCCCTTGGAGGGCTGCCTGGTGTCAAGATTGGGCTAGAGGAGAGAGATGGTCTTGGGGGGTTGGTGGTGGAAGGATGGGCCTGAAAGGAGGAGCCAAGACCTTGAAGGGGGTGGTGCCTTTGGGAGTAGACCAAGAGGCCCCTGGGAGGGCTTGGGGAAGCAGGAGCTGGGGTTTCCACTGCTGGGTAGAGTTCACAGATCATCTCCTCCTTTGCAGCCACCCCTGCATGCACACATGGGGTGTGGAGAGGGAGCCCTCTGGGGTCTCCAGCCAGCAGGGACAGTGGGGACCCACCCGGTTCCCAGGAGCTGCACCAGACACAAGTCACTGCTGTCCTCAGAGAATGAGTCATGGGGATCGAGCCAGGTGTAGACCAGGGAGGCGTTGGTGCGGGTCCACGCATGAGGCAGCTTCCAAAACCCAGGCTGGATGCTTGGCTGGAACTCTGCAGGGGAGTGGCAGGAGGTGCAGGGAGTGGCTGGGAGCTTTGGCTCTGGGAGGCTACCCCCTCCCCCTCTAGAGATGGTGAGCCTGCCCCCAGCAGAGCCCGGCGTGAATCACTCCCTGTAATCCTTTTCTGTCAAGAAAGAAAACAATATTTCCCCCCTCCCTAATTATTAAGAACAGTGTGCGCGTCAGGCTTTGGCTCTATCCACTGCCTTCCAGGAAGTCTGAGGCACAGGGAAGGGGGTCAGGTTACACCATAGGAGCTCTTGAAACACAGATGCCTAGCTCCAGCTTGCCTCTATTTTCCTCCTCTTTCCCTGGGCCTGGGGCCGGCCCTTCACCCTTGAGCCATGCCCCCAGCCCCTTGGTTTTGTGTGGCTTTCTTTTGGAGACAGCATCTTGCTAACTTTGCCAGGTCTGGCTTCAAACTCACGATGCTCCCGTCTCTGTGTAGGATCAGCTCCAGGCCTCCCTCAGGACAATGCCAAGGCTGGAGGTGAGGAACAGGCCTCCACCTCAGTTCCCCCAACTGTGCAATGGGGACACACGTATGCGTGTGTGGATTGCATTGATTGAGTTCAGAGCGGCTGGGCTGGGCTGGGCCGGGCCGTCTGTGGCTGGGCAGCTGCTGTGGCTCTGACCTCACCCCTGACAGGAGCCCTGAGAGCTGGTTTCATAGCTGTCCACATGTCCTCACATGTCCTCCCCAGGCATAGCTCCTGCCGGGATCATCAGGTGGGTTCTGTAGGGTCCTTTACAAGGCAGGGCTGGGTAGGAGGGGGTCCCTGTTTTCAGGCCCGCCCAGGTGAAAGCTTGACCCCTTACCTGAAAAACAAACTAAAGCATAGCCAGGTGCCAGGGCATCACCTTTTAATCCAAGCCACTTGGTAGGTGGAGGCCAGAAGGATCACAGTTCAAGGCCAGCCTGAGCAAAATGTGTATGAGACCCTCATCTCAAGCAATGGCTGCTTACAGGCACATCCCCATCACCCCAGCTATAGGACAGACATAAATAGGAGAATTGCACTCCAGGCTGGTCAAGGAGACCCTCTCTCCAAAAGCAACCAGAGAGGCTGGGAAGGTGGCTTAGTGGTAGAGTGCTTGCCTAGCATGCATAAAACCCTGGGTTCAATTCCTCAGTATCACTTACACAGAAAAAGCCAGAAGCGGCACTGTGGCTCAAGTGGTAGAGTGCTAGCCTTGAGTACAGAGAGGCTCAGGGACAGAGCCCAAGCCCTGAGTTCAAGCCCTAGGACTTGAAAAAATATAGTAACCAGAGCTTATAGAGTTGGGGGCCTAGCAAGCTTGAAGCCCTGACTTGAAGGCCCAGTACTTCAAAGCCTTTCCCTTTAACACAAGGCACTGGAGAGACGCTGGTGGGAGTTATGCAAAGGGGTGGATTGCCTTTGAGAGTTCCCATCCCCTGTCCAGGGCGGACCAGGCCTGCCCCTCTGGGACTAAGCCCCTCAGGCTAGGGTGAGAGCTGAATGGTGAGGAGGGCCTCCCTGCCTGCCTTTGCCCGGGGGATGGAGCCAGGATAGGAGCTGTCCCTGATCACCTGCAGCTTGCTGGGTGGGGACAGCTGGTATGGGCCACCCCTGGCCCTGCCTGGTACCAGCGGGGCCCATGCCCAGGGATTCCAGTAAACATCCCCAGAGCACCAGCCCCCCCCACATGCTATCACCTCTTAGGTAAGTGGGGTCACTCTGCTTGAGGTAGACGATGGCCTTGCCGAGGAGGGGGGTCAGCTTGGCGGCCAGCTGCCCGGCTCGCAGGCTGAGTGGCCGCAGCAGGGGGTCAGCCGCCCACGTGTCCTGGACGCCTCGGAGCTGCTCTGGGGGACGAGGGGACAGAGATCATTCATCCTGCCGGCTGACCAGGCACCCTAGTGGAAAAACTGAGGAGCCACTGCCACCCCAGAGCCTGTGCAGCTGAGCTGGACTGGTGAGCTGGATTGGCAGCTGGGCCCGTGGGCCTGACAGTGGCGGCTGAGGGCTTGCTCTCTCGAGACAGTCCTGGGTTCAAGTCCTGACTGATACATGTTCACTGGGTGGTGAAGAAACGTTTGCTCTCTCTTCCTCCGGAAAAGGGGGATGTGGACAATGGTTACCTCTGGGAGCTGGTGGTTAAGGACGGTCCGGCGAATAGGCAGAGACTTGGCAGATGCCACAGCCTAAGCAGGGCACTCAATGAAGTCCAGTCATAGTAAAGAGGGGGACTGGAAGGGGAGGGAGAGGCTGAGAGCTGGTGGACCTGGTAGACACCCACTAGTCTGCCCCCTGAACCAATCTTCATGGGTTCTGGAATGTCATACTGCCTCTTCCCCCTGCCCTGGGCACTGTGTTGGATAGGGAAGCCTCCCCTGGAGGACTGATTCTTCACTCTTCCTTCTGCCTCTGCCCCAGACTTGGAGCTGGTGGATAGATGCCCCTGCTCTGGCCCAGGGGTGGTGGTGTGTGTGTGTGTGTGTGTGTGTGTAGTGCATATGTGTGTGTGAGTGTGTGTGTATGCGTGCATGTGTGTGTCTCCCTGCCCCTGCTTGTCTTGGCTTCTTTCCAGTCCATTCCAAGGATCTTTTATTTTCAAAACTGAACAAACACTTGGTTGTTTTCTCTGGCCCTGCGGGTGGCTTTGGCTGGAAGTGGAGGAAATGGAAATGATCCTGGTTTTGAGGGCCCTGTGATGTCTTACCACCTTCTCGTGGGAGGGGGAGCCCCCCAACTGTAAACGCCCATTAAAAGGGAACCCCCCCAGTCCCTCCCTTAATCAAGGCATGGGGAAGGGCCATCAGTGGACCTTTCCTTTCCCAGAAGATGATTTCCAAATCTTTTCTCATGTTAACTTTAACTCCTTCTTCCCGAGAAGCTTGAGAAGGGCAGGTTGAGCCCCCCCCCCCCACGCAGGACCAGCCCCCCTCCCACACACAGCAGGCTTCTCTGGAGGCTGGGAGGTATGTAGGGGCTCAGGGAGAGAGCGGACCAATTGGCTTTCCCAGGAGCCAGCCTTACCTTCCAGCACCTGGAATCCTACTACTGCATCCAGGTTGACCCCGGGCAGCCTCTTCTGCAGGAACAAGGTGGCTCTCTCCAGCGCAGACAGGATCAGACCTGCCATGGCAGCCTTGCCCTGAGAGGTGTCCGGCTGTGGCAGGGTGAATGGCCGCAGTGGCAGGGCCAGGAGCAAGAGAAGTAGCAGCAGCCCCGACCTGGCCATGTTTTGTTTTGGAAGGTTGCTGGAGCACAGGGCACTTACCCGGGTGCCTCTCCTCGCCCTCCTCCCGCCTCTTCCTCCTCCCCCTTCTCCCTTGAAGACTTGCAGACAAGTGGCCTGGCACGGCTGACAGCCAGGGGGCCCAGGGCCAAGGTCAGACTTGGCTGGGAAGTGCAGTCCGCTGGCTGGCTGTCAGCTGGGAAGAGGAGCCCGCCCTGGCCTTCCAGCCTCGACTTCCCATTATGGACCAGCAATGTCAGCTGCAGCTCAGAAATCCAAAGGCCTTGGAAAGCCTGGCTAGATCCAATTCCTGAGTAAACTCCCTGGAGGGCGCCCCTGTGTTCACAAGCTTCCTTAGAGGGGCACCGCCCACTGGAATCAGAACTAAAGCTACAAAGGTAAGAGCCCTTGGCAGTGGTAGAGCAGCTTGAGCCTGAGGCCCTGGATTCAATTCCCTGTGTCACACACACATTTTTTTTTTGTTTGTTTTGCCAGTCCTGGGGCTTGAACTCAGGGCCTAAGCACTGTCCCTGGCTCCTATTTGCACAAGGCTAGCACTCTGCCACTTGAGCCACAGCGCCCCTTCTGGCCATTTTCTATATAGGTGGTGCTGAGGAATCGAACCCAGGGCTTCATGAATGCAAGCAAGCACTCTACCACTAGGCCATTATTCCCAGCCCAACAAAAATCTTTTTAAGCCACATTAAAAAAGCAATGAGAACAGGTGATATAGATGCCAATGACCTCTCTTATTTATACAGGACATACTATCATTTCAAATGTATTCACTATAAACTGGTTGATTCTCTTGTTCTTTCTCACACTTAGGTTTGTGCTTGCTAGGCAAGTAACTATTTTGTGTGTGTGTGTGTGTGTGTGTGTGTGTGTGTGTGTGTGTGTGTGCCTGCTGGGGCTTGAACTCAGGCCTGGTGCTGTCCCTGAGCTTTTTTGCTCAAGGCTAGCAATCTACCACTTGAGCCACAGCTCCACTTCTGGCTTTTTCCTGGTTAATTGGAGATAAATCTTTTGGTCTTTCCTGCCCTGGCTGGCTTCAAACTGTGATCCTCAGGTCACCAGAGAGTTGGGATAACAGGCGTGAGCATCAGCGCTTTAATTATAAAGATCGATCCAAATTCTTGTCTCATTTTATTTTGAAATTAGGGCTTTTAATTAAGTTACAGGTCTCAATAAAGAAACAGCTTTTCTTTAATAAGAGTGAAAGACGCAGTTACACGGAAATCGATTCCAGGCCGGTCAGAACGCCTCTGTGGTTCCGCGGAGCCCCAGTTAGAGAACCCGCTCCTCGCTCCGCCCGCTTCCCCCGCCCCCTGCTGAAGCGCGGTTCTGCGGCTGCGCACTGCACGCCGCGGGGGCGGGGCCACGGTGCCTGACCACGTGGGCGGGGCCGGCCGGCCAAGATGGCGTCCGGCGTGGCGCTGCTGCTCCTGTGTCTGCTGTTACCAGTGCTGCTGCTGGCCGCGTGGAAGCGCTGGCCGCGGGGGCGCTCGGCCCGGCACGTGGTGGTCGTGGTGCTGGGCGACGTGGGCCGCAGCCCCCGCATGCAGTACCACGCGCTGTCGTTGGCGGGATGCGGCTTCTCCGTGACCTTCCTGGGGTTCTGCAGTGAGTACAGAAGGGGGGGGGATGGAGAGGGGCTACGTCGTCCGGCAGGTTACGTCACCGCGCACTCCTGCTCCCATCCCCATTTCGGGGACTCCCGCCCGGGCTTCTCGGGGGGGCCCCCGCTGGGCTGCTCCCCGCCACCCCCAGCTGGCAGGGACCACAGCCCGGGTTGAACCATTCCCTTGCGGGGTCCCTTTTAATTCTCCTCGTAAGTGAAGAGACCCTGGTTCGAATCCCGGCGCGCGGGACCCTGGGCGCGCAGCCTCTCTGCAGAGCCGCCTGGCCCTTCCCCATCCTCACCCCTCCGGCGCTGAGCCCTGCAGGCCCCGCGCCTAGGCTAGCTTTCCCTCCCGAGTTCGGCTGTCTGGGGTGTGTCCCCCTTTTTCAGATCCTTATTGCTGGCTGGATAGGGTGGCCCTTCCTCTGACCAGGGAAATTGGGAACAGCGGTGATGGCCTTTAGGTTCTGGGTATGAGCTGCTCATTCTGAGGTGAGGGTGGAGCTGCCCTCCAGGAGGCGTGATCAGTTTGAGTGCCTACGGTATGCTAGGCATGGTGTTCGGTAAAGGTGGTATGGTTTGGGGCCTCTCTCTCTGGGCATTCTATTAGAATCTGGACAGGAATTGGCCTCATTCTCCTTGCTGAGGAACGGAGAGGTTTGGAAAGTCTTATTTTCCAAGGCAGTAGTGATGGTATGTGCTTATAAGCCAAAGCTACGCCAGGCAGAGAGGCAGGGAGCAGGCAAGTTCAAAACCAGCCCAGGGCAAAAGTACTGAGAGAATCTCAAAATACACACAAAAGGGCTTGGGGGCATAGCTCAAGTGGTACAGTGCTTGCTTGCCCAGCATGCATGAATTCTGAGCTCAAGTTCAAGCATTTCGGGGGGGGGGGGGGGGAGGTTTCATTTTATGAAACACTGACTTTTCATCTCAAGCTGAACAGTGATTATCTGACTTTAAATTTGATTGCCACGTCTGGTCTGATCGGTTTAAGGCAACATTTTCATTTTTCAGACTCCAAACCCCGTGATGAGCTCTTGCAGAATGACAGAATTCAAATCATGAAGTTGTCAGAACTTAAGCATCTTGCAGGTAGGAGGGTTGGTTCCAGATTCTTCTAACTTGAAGGTTTTTGTATGTATGCATGCATGTGTGTGCATGTTTGTGTAAACCTGTGAATTGCCAGAAGCTCCTTTGGTGATGTTAAGTATTTTCTGATTTACAGTTGGGCCCCGGATTGTCCAGTATGGAGTCAAAGTTGTGTTTCAGACAGTGCACTTGCTCTGGAAATTGATGTGGATGAAGCCAGCAGCCTACATCTTTCTCCAGGTTTGTTCAGTCCCTGCTTCCTTTTGTGAAAGCCACTGTTGACAGCTTTAAAAATGCACAAAGTGGTCGAGGTATACTCAGAAAGGCCCTGGATTGGATTCCAAGCATCTCACACACAGGAAATGGACAAATCAATCAAGTATATATTCATTTTTGCATGTATACTTGACACCATACTTCAGGTGCTGGTGGCTCACGCCTGTAATCCTAGCTGCTTAGGAGGCTGAGATTTGAGGATCATGGTTAAAATGGGCAGGAAAGTCCGTGAGACTCTTTTTTCTTTTTTTGGGGGGGGGGGGGCAGACATGGGGCCTGAACTCAGGGCCTGAGCACTGTTCCTGGCTTCTTTTTGCTCAAGGCTAGCACTCTACCACTTGAGCCACAGTGCCACTTCTGGCTTTTTCTGTATATGTAGTGTTGAGGAATCGAACCCAGGGCTTTATGCATGCGAGTCAAACACTCTACCACTAGGCTACATTCTCAGCACCGTCTGTGAGACTCTTATCTCCAATTAACCACCAGAAAACCAGAAGTGGTGTGGTAGCTTAAAGTGGTAGAGTGCTAGCCTTGTGTGAAAAAGCTCAGGGACAGCACCCAGGCCCTGAATTCAAGCCTCACAATTGATAAGAAACAAATAAAAAAAACTCATGCTGGATTTATAGTATTCAACCACTGCTGCTATTTTTCTGTGTCAAAGGTACACAGAATTCCATGTCACCTTACTCTCTATTTAAATGTTTTTTAATATACCTCATCTCTCAAGAATCCTGAGAAGCAGGTTCTTTTTATGGGGGGGGGGTTTGAAGCAGGGTCTTGTTGTATAGCCCAGACTTGTCTCAAACTTACTATGTAATCCAGACTGGCTTCAGACTTATAATTCTTATTCAACTTTGAAAGTGCTGCAGTTACAGACATACCATGCCTGACCCTCAAGGTTTATGCACTTTTAAAATGTGGTTTGTAAAGTGGGCCCAGGTGGCTCACACCTGTCATCCCAGCTACTCAGGAGGATGAGATGAGGATTGCAGTTGAAAGCCAGGGCAGGACAGTTCACAAGACTCTTATCTCCAATAAACTACTTGGAAAAGGCTGGAAGTGGCACTCTGGCTCAAGCAGTATAGCACTAGCCTTGAGCACAAAGAGGCTCAGGGACAGTACCTAGGCCCTGAGTTTAAGACCCAGGACAGGCAAAAACAAAAATTAAGAAAAAGGAAAAGAAAAAGTATGATATGTAATCCCTTTTTTATTCCCCCTTAATCCTCCTCATTTATCCCTAGACTATCACTGGCTGCCGTCAGGGAAAAGTGCAATCTCTGTGTTCTACTTTTTATTTTTTTATTTTTTAAATACAGAATTTGTGTGTCCTCCTTGCATAGGGGCCATGCTTGCCTGTGCTTCATTCCAGTTGTAATTTGTATCTGCCAAAGCAGGAACTCCTGTTCTTGGTTACAATGTATAAGAGTTGTTACAAATGTTTGTCTCATTTATGATCTGACACTTTTTCCAGTGGTGGAAAGTGTCTTTTTTCTACTCACTGGGTACCCACAGGTCAGTAAAGATTGCTGTCTCCCGAGGCAGGGAGACTGAGAACTGGAGGCCAGCCTGGGCTGTGTAGGATGAAATAGCCACCGTCATTCCCGGCTGGGTGCCATGAGCACTGTAGCTCTTCCCTGGGATGGTGCAGAATGTGGCCGGGCTTTCTAATTCAGCATCCACACTTCTCTCTTTCTTAGAACCCTCCAGGCCTGCCTGCCATCGCCGTCTGCTGGTTTGTGTGCTGCCTCTGCCGGAGCAAACTGGTCATTGACTGGCACAACTACGGCTATTCCATCATGGGCCTGGCACACGGCCCCCAGCACCCGCTTGTTCTTCTGGCTAAGGGGTGAGAACTGGGGACTGGGAATGCTACTTGGAGCATGTTAGGGGGCTGTGGGAAGGAGATTGGGGGCACACCAGCTCTGGAGCTGCCCTGAGCTTGGTGTCTCCTCTTTGTGCACTGTGGGCCTCAGGCTGCTTGCCATGGGGGCCTTGTCCCTCTGCCTTGCTCACTGGGCGGGAACGGCAGCAGCCCCTGGGCCTGCTGTGTACACCTGCTCTGTGCTGGGCCTCAGTGGAGCCCACTCTGTCCCACCCCACAGAGGGCGTGCTATGTTCTTGTCCCTTCCCACGCCTTGGAGCACAGAGCCAGGAGATGATATACATGGGAGGGAGGTGGGTGCGGCTTTTCAGGCCATCTCACGCCAGAGCCTTCCCTAAGCTCTTTGTGCCTCGGTCATACTCCTTGCCGCAGACATTCCTCAGCTCCTTGTATTTCTTCTTGGGCAAGAGGCTGAATTTTTTCTGCAGCTGTGGTGCCTGCTTTCCTTTTTTTTTTTTTTTTGCCGGTCCTGGGGCTTGAACTCAAGGCCTGGGCACTGTTCCTGAGCTTCTCTTGCTTAAGGTTAGCACTCTACCTCTTGAGCAACAATGCCACTTCTGTCTTTTTCTGTTTATGTGGTGCTGAGGAATCTAGCACAGGGTTTCCTGCATGCTAGGCAAGCATTCTACCACTAAGCCACCATCCCAGCTCACTGCTTTCCTTTTAAAGTGTGTTTAACAGAAGAATGATGGGACTGAGGGAAGGTGGGGGAGAAGGCTGGCGCAGGGGGTGCTTAGATGGTACCAGCTCTGGCAGATCTGGGAGACCGCAGCTCTGCAGCCTTGTAGAGGTTTTGGTGGCCTCTGTGCCAGCCCTGGCTGCATGCTGACCTGAGACGCCTTTGCAGGTATGAGAGGTTCTTTGGGCGTCTGTCCCACCTGAACCTGTGTGTGACCAACGCCATGCAGAAAGACCTGGCGGAGAACTGGGGCATCAGGTACGTCATCAGCACAAGGGCTGGGGGCATCAGGTACCTCGCTCAGCCCCGGGACCCCGGGACTGGCCAGAGGCTGCTGCCACCTGCTACATCTGTTGCCATTTTTTAAAGCAACTAGCACCTGGCAGGTGGTTTTGGGTTTGGGGAACCTGGGGGAGTGGAGGAGCAGTGCGGTGGTGGGCAGCTTCTTTTTCACCTGGCCAGGCAGACTGGAACTTTGGTGCTAAAATATCGTGTGTTTCCCAAGAAATCCAGATGCCAGGGATTCCCCAGTAGCTCTTACTTTTCTGGATCCATCTATCTCCTCTATTCCTTAGGCCTCTGTGCCCTGATTGGCTTCTCCTTTTAGGGCTCTGACTGTCTATGACAAGCCAGCGTCTTTCTTTAAGGAGACGCCCCTTGACCTGCAGCATAAACTCTTCATGAAGCTGGGCCGCACATACTGTCCTTTCCAAGCACGGTGTGTCTCTCATCTCCCTGTCCTCTCTGTTGCCCTGGGTGTCTTTGTCCCCTCCGAGCCCTCCCGTACTCCTGGGCATTGACAGTGTTCGCTTGCAAGCTGCCGCTGCAGAGCTGGATTTGGAACCAATGGGATGGCCAGCAGTCCCTGTGTATTTGTACTGTCCTCCCATTTGGGAGCAGGGTGACGGGAGGGGAGAGAGGCGAGCCTAGAGGCTGGCATAACTTCAGTGTGTGGGGTTGGCATGGGAGCCCTGTCCCTGAGGGTTTTGCCGCATGCCATGGGCTTTCCTTTCTCCTTCAGTTCTGAGCCTTCGGACCCAGCCACAGAGCTGTCTGCCTTCACCAAGAGGGATGTGCGGAGTGGGCTGGTGACGCACCTTCCCGGGAGGCCGGCACTGCTGGTCAGCAGCACAAGCTGGACAGGTGTGCCCGCTCTCCTCCCTGCCCTTGGGGGCGTGTGCTGAGCCACGGCCCCTGTCTACCCTGTGTCTGGTCTGGCAGGTGGCCTGTAACCTTTCCTTCTCTCTCTCAGAGGATGAGGACTTCTCCATTCTGCTGACTGCGTTAGAAAGTAGGTGTGTGGCTGGGTACACGGCTCTGGGATGGACAGGGTCACTGAGCAGCAAGATGCTCGCTTGGCCTTTGTGGAGGGTCTGCAGTGTCTTCCTGCCCCCCTGGCCGGCGGGGGGGGGGGGTAGTCAGCCTGGCAGGGAGGGGGTGTGCGCAGCTCAATGTCCCCATCTGGGTGACTGAGTGACCAGCCTAGGTCTAAAGAGCATCTCAAGGCTGGGGCCTCCCCAGGGGAAAGTGTCCCCCCCCCACCTGCTAGTCCTTCTTTGTCACCTTCTTTGTCTGTATATGTACATGCATGTATATATGTTGTGTGTGTGTGTTTGTGTTTGTGTGTGTTTGTTTGTAGTGCTGGGGACTGAACCCTAGGTCTCAGAAGCACTTTTCCCATTTGAACCTCACCGGAACCTGTGTTTCTTGATTTTTTTCTAACAGAGTTTGAACAGCAGACTGTCAGAGGGGCCAGCCTTCCCTCCCTAGTGTGTGTGATAACAGGTACCTGGGCTCCCTTGGGGGCTGCTGCTCTGCTCACTGCTGACCCCACATACACAGCATACCAAGACCCTGGTGGGCAGGGAGGTCCCTCTGTCCCCGTCCCCCCTTTGGCATCTCAGTGCATTCCTGGCCTGGGGTTGTTGGCTGTAGGGATGCACTCTGAGCTTGCTCTAGGGTCAGCTCTGAAGGTGCTGGGAGAGGGACTTTGGGGAAATGGCCTCTTGGCCTGAGTGGGGATAGCCGAGGCCTGGCATGGTGGGACACACACAGTCCAGTGCAGCGACTGCTTTTCTTGCACAGGCAAAGGGCCTCTGAAGGACTATTATGGCCACCTCATCAGCCGCAAGTGCTTCCAGCACATCCAGATCTGTACCCCCTGGCTGGAGGCCGAGGACTATCCCCTACTGCTAGGTGAGGGGTGCCAGGGAGGGGGTAGTGCTGGAGGGAGTTGTGCAAGAGCTAGCCAGGAGAGGCTTGCTGCCTTCTGAGCATAATCTTCTTCTTTTTTTTTTTTTGCCAGTCCTGGGCTTGGACTCAGGGCCTGAGCACTGTCCCCGGCTTCTTTTTTTTTTTTTTTTTGCTCAAGGCACTCTGCCATTTGAGCCACAGCGCCACTTCTGGCCGTTTTCTATATATGTGGTGCTGGGGAATCGAACCCAGGGCTTCGTGTATACGAGGCAAGCACTCTTGTCTCTAGGCCATATTCCTAGCCCCTGTAGCATAGTCTTTAAAAAAGAGAAAAAAAAATGAGGACCAGATGTCAGTAGCTCACACCTGTCATCCTAGCTGCTTAGGAGGCTGAGATCTGAGGACTGTGGTTTAAAGCCAGCTGGGAGCCAGTGGCTCATGCCTGCAGTACTAGCTGCTCAGGAGGCTGAGATCTGAGGATCATGATTTGAAGCCAGCCTGGGCAAGAAAGTTCGTGAGATTCTTCTCCAATTAACCTCCCCTTACCACCTCCCCAAAATGACAGAAGTGAAGTTGTGGCTCACGTGGTAAAGTTATCAGTCTGGAGCAAAAAAGCTCAGTGTCAGCACCCAGGCCCTGAGTTCAAGTCCAAGTACTGGCGCACACATGCACAAAAATTACAGAGGTCAGGGGCTGGGGATATAGCCTAGTGGCAAGAGTGCCTGCCTCGGATACACGAGGCCCTAGGTTCGATTCCCCAGCACCACATATACAGAAAACGGCCAGAAGCGGCGCTGTGGTTCAAGTGGCAGAGTGCTAGCCTTGAGTGGGAAGAAGCCAGGGACAGTGCTCAGGCCCTGAGTCCAAGGCCCAGGACTGGCAAAAAAAAAAAAAAAATTACAGAGGTCAAATACCTGCCAGAAAAGCTGCCACTGCAGCTACTCAGCACACATCAATTATGCACCAGGGGCATTTGTGACATCCACAAAGCTGCGTAGAGCTGCGTAGGATCATTGTTACCTTCGATAGATGCTGGGTTGTTGTGCAGGAACTGCTGGGCAGTTCTTAAAAATTTTTTTTTTTAATTATAAAAGTGACGAACAGGGCTGGGAATATGGCCTAGTGGCAAGAGTGCTTGCCTCCTACACATGAAGCTCTCGGTTCGATTCCCCAGCACCACATATATGGAAAATGGCCAGAAGGGGCGCTGTGGCTCAGGTGGCAGAGTGCTAGCCTTGAGCGGGAAGAAGCCAGGGACAGTGCTCAGGCCCTGAGTCCAAGGCCCAGGACGGCCAAAAAAAAAAAAAAAAAGTGACGAACAGAGGGGTTACATTTACTTGTCAGTATAGAGTATGTTTCTTTTTGGACAGTGTCACTCTTTCCCTTGCTCTCTTGGCTAGGGGGTTCTTAGAGAGTAAACTGGCTGTGTGGGAAGTGTGTGTTAAGCTCCAGGCAGCCTCTGGTAGGGCCCGCGGGCCCGTGGCAGCAGCTCTGGGCTTCCTGACCAGTGTCAGCCACTTGTGTTTGGGGACACTTGTTGAGGACATTGCCTGTTTCTGTGTGTGGGAGGGGAGGCCGGGTTCCAGCTCCTTGAGCACCCGTGTCTCCCCCCTCCCCCGCCCCCCCGCCCCCCCCGCCCCCCAGGATCAGCAGACCTGGGCGTCTGTCTACACACGTCATCCAGCGGCTTGGACCTGCCCATGAAGGTGGTGGACATGTTCGGGTGCTGCCTGCCCGTGTGCGCTGTGACCTTCAAGTGGTAGGCCTGACCGTAAGCCCTTCTGGGTGGAATCTAGATAAGCCACCATGGGGTGCTCCGTGTGAGCCTGCAGGGGGCTATCTCCCCACACCCCAGGGGGGGCAGAGAGGACCCTGCAGCCCCACTTCCGTGGTGTCTCAGTCCCACTTCCATGGTGTCTGCAGGCGTGGCTTCAGTGTCTTCCCAGCACCGGGAGAAGCTGGCTTTGCAGCATTTATGCCCAGTGTTGTACGTCATCTGGAGGGGATTGGGGGCCCAGGTCACCCGCAGGAGGGCTGGTGGGCCACAGGCACCAGGCCCAGTGGTGGATGGTGGCTTCCGGCGGCGCTCATGGCTCCTAGAACACAGTGGTGGTCCTAGCTGCCCTCAGTTCCCTGGTTTCCTCTCCTCTCCAGGTTGAACAGTTGAATAGCTGAGACTTCCCTCCCTGGCAGAGTGGGCAGTGGAAAGGGCCATGATAGAGAAGGTTCTGGAAGCAGTGGTCCTGGCATAGGCTCCGGATGGGCAGTTAGGGTGCTGACTGTAGTGTGAGCTGAGCTCAGGGCCCTTGGGGATGGAACAGCCATCTTTAGACCTCACCCAAATGCTCCAGGTCAGGACAGGCTCACTGAGACCAAAGTGGCTGCCCCAGCTCACTCCCTGCCCTCTGCACAAGTGCGGGCTGTGGGCACCCATAGACTCAGGTTCCCCCGCTGTCTCTGCAGTTTACACGAGCTCGTGCGGCACGGAGAAAATGGCCTGGTGTTCAAGGATGCGGAGGAACTGGCAACTCAGTTGCAGGTAGCCATGCTGTGCCCGTTCCAAGGCTTGAGGGGTTTGGAGAAGGCCCAGCAGCGGCAGCCGTGAGGGGCTGTGGATGGGCAGTGCTGGGGCCTGAGGGGTGCTAGGCCATGCTGCCAGCCAGCCTGGCCCACCGCCTTCCCTACTTACCCTGTGTTTAAAAGATGGGTGCTGCGCTGCACCCCCGCCCCCGGGAGCAGCGAGGAGAGGCAGAGGGGTTTAGCTAGGATAGAAACACATTGCTTTTTTTTTCCATTTTCGGAAGAGGTTTGCTTATATAGTACTAGAGATGGAACTTGGCCCTCCTGCCTTGCATTCACTAGGAGGTGCTGGAGCCCTGTGCCGCATCCCCAGCCCCATGGATCCTGAGTTGAATAGACTTTGTTTGCCCTTCTGCTGTTATGTAAAAGCAGCCATTGACCCATCTGTGCACATAGGGGATTTGTAAATAAAACTTTATTTATAAAAACAAGTGGACCCACACAGACCCCCACTTCCTCTTCCCCTGCAGTTGGCTGGTTGGGCCCAGGAGTGGGGGAGAGGGAGAGCCCCTCCAGAGCAGGGGCTGTGGCTCTCCAGCACCCTGTGATGGAGTGGGGGGCGGGGGAATAGTTAGGAGCACTACTGGGTCGACGGGAACAATGGTGTGAGGACCTGAGGTACTGATCTGTGCTCTGTACTTTTCCTGCAGATGCTTTTCTCCAAGTTTCCTGACTCCACTGGCAAACTGCAGCAGTTCCGCGAGAACCTGAGGGGCACAGAGCAGCTCCGGTGGGATGAGAGCTGGCGGCAGACTGTGTTCCCCTTGGTGATGGAAGGGTGACCCTGCTGGGCAGGGTTGCCCTGGACCTACCTGCCTGCCTGGGGCCTGGAGGCACCTGTCTTTGAGTGTCCCCCATCGGCCAGAGGCCAGAAGGACGGCAGCAGACAGCCTCCGGCATTGACCCAGGAGCTGCTCTGCTCGCCCAGATCCCAGACCTGAGATTGTGGGCTTGTGTCCTGCTGTGGGACCAGGAGCTGTGAGTGCAGAGTGCACAGGCGGGAACACATTTGGTAAATACATGTTTGTTTACACCGAAGGACGTATCCTGCAAGTCGGTGTGGAAGCAGCACTCATTCATGCCATCTGCCTTTTCCCAGGACCGTTTGTGCTTCTGACTTGGAATTTAACTCTTCACATGGTGAAGGGCAGTGCAGCTCACTGGTTCCGCTTCTGTGCAAAGCCCCTGTGGTGATGGAGACCAAGCTTCCCGGTGCTGGTGCTCCAGCCTAAGCCTCAGCATGGCCGTCTCTGAGCCCTCCTCGTAGGGGAACAGCTTCCGGTTGTGAGGAGGAACTGTCTCCCAGCTGATCTCAGCACGGCCTGAAATGGCACAAGGTCTCAGGATGGCAGGGCGAGGGCAGCACGGCCAGAGCAGGTGTGTCCAGCCTGGCTCACTTGGATCACAGATTTTCAGGCCCTGTAGATGCCTACAGTCCACCTGTGGTCTTAAGACAGGAATGACGGTCTGGGAATATGGCCTAGTGGTAGAGTGCCTGCCTCGCATACGTGATGCCCTGGGTTCGATTCCTCAGCACCACATACATAGAAAAAGCCAGAAGCTTTGTGAAAGAAAAAGCCAGAGTGCTGTGGCTCAAGTGGTAGAGTGCTAGCCTTGAGCAAAAAGAAGCCAGGGACAGTGCTCAGGCCCTGAGTCTAAGCCCCAGGACTGGCAAAAAAAGACAGGAATGACAGGCTGGGCATGATAGACTATGCCTGTAATTCTATCTGCTCATCCAGGCAAAGATCACCTAGGCCAAAAGATTTTGGGAGACTCCATCTCTGCCATCACATACAAGGTAACATGGTGGCACACGTCTGTCATCCCAGCAGTGTGGCGAAGCACAAGGATTGCAGTCCAGACCAGCTGGCCTGAGTATAAAGGGAGACTTTACAGAAAGAGAAGGAGAAAGAAGCAAAAGGAGAGGAGGAGAACCAAAAAAAAAAAAAAAGGCTAGAGGCATGAATCAGTAGTAGAGCACTCACCTGGCAAGTGTGAGCCCTAAGGTCAAAACCCCAGTGTCACAAAAACAAAAAACACAAAAGTCCCTGTCCAACTGTGCAGTGACAGCCAGCGGACCCCTCAGCATGGTGGTGAGGAGCTGAGATCCGAACTGCCATTGGCGGGTCCGCTGGGCTGGCGCACAGCACAAGGCCGGGAATGGGGTGAGGAATGCAGACCAGGACCGGGGTGGGGCGTATGTGGGTGTAGATGGTTGGGGCTGCTCACCATGAAGGTGTCTCAGTCATAGTTTTTGTCTGAGTTAGCATTTATACAACCAGTTAGTACAGACAAAGATGTGGAAGGCTCTGGAATCCTGCTCCTCACTGGAGTGTTCTAGAAATTCCTTGTGGCTACAGAAACGTGAAGATGGTTTTCTTGAGGGGTGCCGGGGGTGGAGTCCAGGCCATGTCCCTGAGCCTCACCCCAGCTCCACATGAGGCCATGACTGAAAGCACTGCCCACCCCCATCCCACCCCACCCCACCTAGCCTGCCTAGCCTCCCAGGCCCATCTCCACCTCTCTGCAGCCATATGGAGGCCCTGAGGGCCGGGGCCTCACCGAGCTCAATGGTGAACAGCTGGTATGTGTCGGGGTTGCGCATGGTGAAGGCCACGTAGACGTCAGGCACTCGGTCCTTCAGGCAGATGGAGAGCCTGTGCAGAACCTTGACCAGTGAGCGGGTCACTTCCGGGCAGTACAGCACGTCTGCAGTGAAAATCCACGTCACAACGGGCTTGGGCCCACAGGGCTGGAGGAGACCAGCCATGTCTGCTGTGCCCTTCCATAGGCAGTGCTTCTGGGGAGGGGGACCCCTGGGCAGGGGATCTCTGGGGCAGGATGTGCTATGGCCAGGTGTGCCCCAGGTCAGAAGCTCTGGGGGTGGTGCAGGCCGCTGGACGCCTGGCAGAGATGTGGGGGCAGGCAGGGTGTCTCAGTCTGTTTACCACCATGGAGCCCTGGGGTGATAGGTACCCTGTGGGTCTCTGCCCTCCACACTGTGCCCTCCCCCCATCCCCAAGGCACAGCCCAGGAGCCCAGGGTCACCGGCTGCGATGATGATGTCCGGCTGGATGGCAGCAAGCTCGGGGGTGGTGGCAGTGTCCCAGTCCAGCTGAGCCACAGTCACCAAGGGCCTCTGTGTGTCCGCGCGGGGCTCTGGCTGCAGTGAGAAGCCATTGAGAGCCACATTCTCCCGGAGCTGCTGGAGCACTCGGCAGTGGCAGTCACTGAAGATGTAGGCTCGGGGGTGGCACGACTTGCAGATGGCCAGGCCTGTGAGGCCAGCCCCGCTGCCGAGCTCGAGGACAGTCCTGGGTGGGGAAGGGACCCCCGTGTCTGTGACTGCCCAGCCCTGCTGCCATGCCCCCAGGGCCTGTCCCAGGCCCGCCCCCCCCCCCCCCCCCCCCCGCCACCTGTGAGCAAAGGCTGCTGGGTTCTTGATGGCCCACTCTGCGAGGTAGAGGGCGGCGTCCCACGTGACCAGACCTGTGGTGCCGTGGGACACTATCGCTGTGCTCTCGGCAAGAGTGACCACGGCCCCTGATGGCTGCAGGGAGACAGGGTGGGAGAATTAGCCCAGACAAGCAGAGTATACTCTGCCATGTTGAACCACAGCAAGCAATGGCCAAGAGATGGTGGGTGCCCATCCTGGGGAACACTGCTCTGTCATGAAGAGCAGACTGTGGACACACCACCACCAGGACACCTCAAGGGCACTGTGCAGTGTGAGAAGCCAAGCTGGGGCCCCACGCCCAGTGTCCCCTGGCCAGCAGCAGGGGATGCACACCTCATACCAACACATAGCTCCGGTGGCACTGGGAGGGCTCCTCGGCTGTCAGGACCTCTGCCAGGGCCTCGTACAGCTCATCCGAAGGCTCTGTGTGCACAGCTTCGTGCTGGGGACAGACAGGGCCAGAGCCTTTGCTCAGAGGGCTGTGTGATTGTTGGAGGTGGCACCCAGCTGCTCCTGTTGTGATCTGAACATATGGCTAGGAATGGGCCCTGTCACTGCACCCTTCCTTTGGCCTGATTGTCACCATGGTGACAGAGACTTTGGGGGGAGAGGAAGGGGCAACAGGTAGATCCCACCAGAGCTACCAGGGACTGAGAGAAAACTCTGCCACTCTTAGAGCAGAGAATGGTTTGGTGAGTCCTGGCAACAGTCACAGGGCAGCATACTAGCTGAGGGAGGAGGAGAGGGAAGGATTCCAGCTGCCTCTCAGTGGCACCCCAGGGATTCACTAGGTGGGATCAGATGACTAGCAAAGCTTCTAGGGCACAGGAACGTCCCAGAAGGGCCTTGGGCAAGGGTGATGGAGGGGCACGGGTCATTAGTGTGTGGCCTGGCTGATGTGATCTGCTCTGGCCAGGGGAGGGGTTGCCTCTGACATCTGGTGGAGACATCTCAGCAGGGAGAGGCCTAGCCTCTGAATGTAATCCTCCAGCCAGGCAGCTGCATGGGTGAACCTCACTGGCTAGCTGCAAAGGGAGATATTGCTGATTGCTCAGACTTCCAGCAGCAGCCATGGTGCTATTCCCAGGCTGGCAGGAGCCAGGTGAGAATCAGAGTGGGCCAGGCTGTAGGGCAGGGAGAGGGTGCTTCCAGTTCTCTACAGGAATAGAACCTGTGTGCACGTGGCTGGTTTTGAGAGCTCTGGATGTGTGGAGGAAGGCCTCGGTGTCCCCTGTCCCTGCCTGCCCCCACTTCATGCTCTGTCTGCCCTGCCCAAGGGCTGGCAGAGCAGGCACAGGGAAGGGGGGTGTTGTGGCCTGGCAGCCCCTGGCCATCACTAACCTTTCTGATGAGTTCCAAGACAAAGCTCTGGGTATACTTTTTAGACGGTGGGTGCCTTGCACATATGGGGTGTTGCACAGTCTACCAGAAGAGATGAGAGCCCAATGGTTAGACCCTAGCTTTTGACAACTTCATCAAGGAACACGGCATTCTGGTGTTCTTACCTTCTGTAAAATATCCACTAGCAGCTGCTCAGAATCTGATGAACCCCTCAGTTTCTCTTCTAGGCTCTATTGGGGGGGGGGGAGAGAGACAGACAGAGAGAGAATGAATAAGAGATTATCTCAAGCCATTCTCAGCAACGTGAAACATGCAGAACTGGAAAGCAAAGCATGGAGTGCCAGCTCCTTGGGGCCAGGAGGAAGTGGGAGCCAGGCGAGGCTGAAGCCTGGTGCTCACATGTCTAGGCCCCAAGGGGTTGGCCTGAGATCTGCCTTCTGAGTTAGGATGGAGATTCAGCTGTGCAGGGGTCAGGCCTGCGCCTTCTGTCCTCTTTCAGGGGACTGGAGCCCATTCATGAACTCAGGATCCAGTCATGGCAGATGGGGCCCTGGCTCCTCCCTGAACTCATCTCACCACCAGGTCCTTTACACTCCCCTCTGGCCACCCTGGCCCTGTAACATCTCAGCTGTACTACTGCAGGGCCTTTGCCCTTCTTGTTCCTCAGGGCAGTTCAGAGGCTGGCTGCGTCACTGTGTAAGTCCCAGTTAAACTGTGGTCAATGTCTTCCCTGTCCCCCTAGTTTCTGTTTCCCTGTTTAACTGGTGTTATGGCAGCTCTCCTCTGGAGTTTTCTTGTTGAATCATTTATCAGTTCTCTGGGGCTCTCATTTGAGCAGGGCCTTGCCTCGTCTGTAAAGCTGGCACAGAGATGCTATCACAAAGTCACAGAGCATCTAGGGGTGGGGGTCAGGATCCAAGCCTGTCTCCCAGGCCTGGGTCCTCGCTCTGCTTCTTTCCTCACTAAACAACTTCTCTGGTCGGAGTGTCAGTGGTAGGCCGCGGCGCTGGGTGAGGCTAGGAAGGATTACACTTGACACTGAACAGGGACCTACAGATGCTACTATCTTCCATGTAGGGGGCTGACAAGGAGGACGGGGTATCCGAGGGGCTCGTCCCTGAGCTCAGCGCTCGTGAATCACTAAGGACGGAGGGGGGACTTCACTAGGCCCCTGCGGCTGCCCCTGCAGGGACCACGTGCCAGTGCCCAACCCGGGTCCCGAGGTGCTGGGTTCGGTCCTCTCAGGCCTCGGCTGCTCCGGGACGGTCTTGATGACCGGTGTCCGATCCCTGGGTGGGGGCAGCGGGCTGCTGGCCTGCAGAACGCGCGGCCGCGACCCTGCCTGAGAGCTCCACGCGGTGGGGGCCCCCGCGCTTCCGCACCGCAGAGTCCGCAGGGCCGCCACTCGCCGGGGCTCCAGCCCCGATGCCACCCTCCCTCCGTCCCGCCCGAGCCCACCGGGCTCCCGGCCTGGCCGCCCACCTGCCAGGGGAAAGAGCGCAGCGCGCGCGCCGCCAGGAAGCGGCGCTCGAAACTCCGCAGCAGGGCCGCGGCCTCGGTGCGCTCCTCCGGCGCCATGGCGGGCGGGGTCGGCGTTGCTAGGAGACGGGCGGAAGTGGGCTGGAGCCTGGAGGGGGGCGTGGCCGGGGCCCGGGCTATCTTAGCCTCATGGGGCGGGGCCATACAGCAGCAGCATGGGCGGGGCTTGTGGGAGGGGCCGGGCGGTTCCGGCCCAATGGGGGCGTGGCTAGGCGATCCTCATGGGGGCGGGTACTGGGGCGGGTCTAATTATACTTAGCACAGGCCTGGCAATGTCAGGCCTTGGCTGCTGGTATCCTGCAGGGCCTCCGGGGCTAGGAGGACATTAAATAACTGTTCCGGAGGCCTGGGGAGCATACAGAATCGCCTGGGTTTCCAGGAGTTTGCTTTGATCTTGCAGGAAGAGGAAAAAAGCCACCCAACCCCCAATACACATGCGTGCGCCCCCCCCCCCCCCCACACGCACACACACAGAAAACAAAGCGAATTCATTTTTAGTTGAGAGTCATCATGGCCTGCAACCTATCTATGTTCAGAGTCTGACTTTTTGTGTGCCAGTGTTGGGCTTGAAGTCAGGGCCTGTGCACTGTCCCTGCCATTTGAGACACAGCTTTTTGGTGGCTTTTTGGTGGTTTAATGGAGATTAGAGTCTCGCTGGGACTTTCCTGCCTGGGATGGCTTTGGACTGTATCCTTAGATTCCAGCCTTCTTGTCACTGGATGGAGGTGAGGTTTAGTGAAGTTTCCCTTTAAGTGAAGGAACTCTTCACTTAGGGGCTTTGGCTTAGATCAATAAGAATTTCTGGACAAGTCACAATGGTAAGAAAACTTGGCAGAGCTTTATTGAGTAAGTAAACAAGCAGGCAAGCAGAGAAACAGAAAAAACAACACACAGAAGAGAAAGAGACACACAGCCTCTTGGGCTGTTGAGAGTATTTATATGGTAAGACAGGGGGTCTGTCTTCAAAGTTATGTAAAGATAGGTGCTTTGTCTTTGCTCTAATCACTCCTGGTATTACTTTCTGAGTTTCCAGATAGGAATGCATCTTGCCATGAAACAGATCCTTGTCCTAGAGATAAGGAGGCACCCTGCTATTTGCATTTTTAGGGTAGGTAAATTTGGGTAAACATTTTTCTCAGGAAGGCATACATCCTGTCAGACAAGTGGTAATTCTTGGGGTAAGGAATGCATCCTGTTGTCTCTCTTTGAAGTAAATGTCTATGTTTCTAAGTACCATATTTTTGAGTTGCCTTCACCAGGCCTGTTTTCTTAAGTTATACTGTTTCATTTTTCCTTAAGTGACTTTGGTTCCTTAATCTTAAGGGAAGTACATGAATGAATATCTCCTGCATTTGCTATCTGGCTTCATTCTGAGTAGCTAGGATTACAGGCAGGAGCCACTAGTCTTCCGCAGGTCTCACATTCGGACCCTTGAAGATCTCTCAGATAATTCCATTTGGAGGAATCTCAAGCTAATTTCTTAAATATGCTTGCAGCAGGTAGAAGGGTAGAGGAAAGGACACATTAAGCCTTATTTCCTTTCAGATGAGAAACACTTGAGCCCTGCTCAACCAGAGGAGGAGAGTAATTAATTGTAATTGGATGCAAGAGTTCTCTCCGAGCTGCAGATCCTCCGCTTCAAGGAGCAAGCACGGATTGGGTGGAGAAGATTCATCATTTATTCCCAGAACCTTTGGTTTACATTAAGGCAGTGGGCCATGGAGTGATCGGCTCCCTACCTGCTGTAGATAATGCAGCTCTGTGGGAATGGTTCTGGGAGGCTCAGAGATCCCAGGATTGTAAGGGGTACTAGTGCCTCTGGTCTGTAATCCCAGCCACATAGGAGACAGAGGGTTGACAAGAAGAACTAGGACTTCTCTGAACAATGTGGTCCGGGAGGGAGTGGGTATACAAATGAACTCTAATTCTCTGGCTAGGAGAATTTCTATGATAGCATAATAACCAAATGCATTTTAGCCTGGTGGAATGATGGCCTTTTAGCGATGGAGGGTGTGTGCAAGGGCAATTGATTTCTTTCTAAAACGTTGTCAGGGTCTCCAGACCTTTATGGGTCATGTTTCAACTTCTGGACATATTTTTTTTATCATTTTCAAATATAAATTTCAAATATAAATATGGAGTCCATAATGGAACCAAAGGTTAAAAACTAGAGCCCCAACTTATCTGAAGCTATTTCTAGCACTCAGACTACTGAGACAAATGCTATGTGAAAGGGTGGTTGACCAGGTGTCATACAGGAGCCTCAGGGCCAGGATACATCTACTTTGGTTGGGGTCAGGACCAATGTTGAGAGTTTAATCTCATCCCCTAGAAAGATCAGTTGGCTGGGCCTGACAGGAACCTGAGGCAGGATGGTGGTGAGTTTGAGACCAGGGCCTGACAGGAACCTGAGGCAGGATGGTGGTGAGTTTGAGACCAGCCCATTAAAGTTATTGAGAATCTATTTAAAAAATAAACTAACAGCAGAAGGGCTGAGCAAAAAGGTTGGTGAGACAGTGAGTTTTGGGGTGCTTTACTCTACCCAATGTGTATGGCTTTGTTAGCAAAAAAATACCCAGGAAATGATGACAACCAGCCACATAAGTTTAGGGACCCAATCCAGGGTCCCCCAAAATGCAGGGCCTTCATCAAAGAATCAGGAATTTCAGAATGGTGCTGGGTATGGTGGTGCATGCCTGTAATCTCAGCACTCTGGAGTTGGCTGAGGCAGGAGGATCTCAAGTTCTAGGGCAGCCTAGACCCTAATCTTAACACCAAACAACAGCCACAAAACAAAAACAAATACAATAATTTCAAAATAGCTTTGGCAGCTGAGAATATGGCTTAGTGGTAGAGTGCTTGCCTACCACACATGAAGTCCTGGGTTCAATTCCTTAGCACCACATTAACAGAAAAAGCCGGAAGTGGCACTGTGGCTCAAGTGGTTAGGCTGCTAGCCTTGAGCAAAAGGAAGCCAGGGACAGTGCTCAGGTCTTGTGTTCAAGCTCTAGGACTGGCAAAAAATAAATTAAAAAGCTGGAAGCAGTGCTGTGGCTCTAGTGTCTCAAGAGCCCTAGCCTTGAGCACAAAGAGGCTCAGGGACAGCACCCAGGCCATGAGTTCAAGCCCCAGGACCAGAACAAACAAAACAAAACAAAAATAGCATTGGCAGTTGGGCCGAAGGCTTCTCTGTGAACTGGGTTCTGTGGAACAGCAGGTGACAAGCCTGGGGTGTGGAGTGCTAGCCTGGGGTACTGGGCTCAGAAGGTGCTCCCCTCTACTCCCCCCAAGCAGAGTGAGCTACTGCCAATGCGTGATGGTCTATCACTGGAGGCCCGAGGGCCAGCCACTTGTTTCTCTGGTAAATGGCTGTGAATGTCACAGAGTGATGAGCAGAACCACAAGGCCTCCCGCAATGGTGCTGGGGCATGAGCATGGTGTGGTGGAGTGCTAGGCCCTCTCTCTGATCATGTCCAAAACAACAACAAAAAAAAGAGTGCTTTTAATCATTTGATTACAAGGATGTTGTCCAGCTGCCCTGGGCCTCTGAGAGTTTCTGACCCAGGATCCAGTGAATATTAATTATGGAAATGAGATGTACATTAGCCCAAGAAAGTGTTCACTGCCCACAGCGCTCCTAAGGCAAGTCATTGAAAGCCCATTTACTAAATGACCTTGTTACTAAATGACCCATTTGCCTAATGGCCACTACACATGACTGACTGACCCACTCAAAGCCAACTTGCTGAAGATTAATTTGTGGGATGCCCTGCTTCTCAGTGACCTCCGGAGATGGCTGCTCAGTGAGATGCATTGCTGTGGTTTAGATCTTGATGGCTCTCAAAGGCTGGTATGTGGAAGGCTGGTTTTCCAGCCTGTGCCCCTTTAAAGGGTGGGGCCTAGAGGAGGAAGCAAGGTCAGTGGGGGTTTGTCTTGGGAGGAGTGGTGAGACTCCACCTCTTCTTGTCTGCTTCCTGGCTACCATGAGGCAGGCAGCTTGCCCCACACCAACAGAGCCAGAGCCACCTGAAGTGGTGTTTGACTGTCACCCCAGCTCTGGTGGCAGAGGCAGGAGGATCACAAGTTTGAGGCTAGCCTGGGCTACATAACACCCATAACAACAACAAAAAGGCAACACCCCCCCCCAAACAAAAACAACCCATAGTAAAACAACTCTGGTAGTGCTGATAGTGGTAGTGCTGGGCACAGTGTTGGTGAATGAGGTGGACTTAGTTTTGGGTGACACTCCCTTCAGGCTGCGTTGGCTGGCTGAGACACAGGACAGAACTGGGGGTGCCAGGGAACAATGGGTTACAGCTGATAGTGTGTCTTGAGGTTTTGTTATTTTTTTCCTAGTCTTTTCCTCCCAGATGCAAGATGTGTGTATTTATTTATTTATGTTGCTGGTTATAGGATTTGAACTCAGAGCCTAGGAGTTGTCCCTGAGCCTCTTTGTGTTCAAGGCTACCGCTCTCTCAGAGTGCCACTTCCAGCTTTTTCAGAGTACTTTATTGGAGATAAAAGTCTCAAAGACTTTTCTGCCTGGGCTGGCTTCAAACCATGATCCTCAGATCTCAGCCTCCTGAGTAGCTAGGATAACAGGTATGAGCCATCAGTGCCTAGTTTGTGTCTTTATTTTTAATATTTTATTTTTGTCTGGTATTGGGGGTTGAACTCAGAGCATTACAGTCTTGCCTGGCTTCTCCCCGACCCCTTTTTGTTTTGTTTTGTTTTTTGCCAGTCCTGGGGCTTGATCTCAGGGCCTGAGCACTGTCCCTGCCTTCTTTTTGCTCAAGGCTAGCTCTCTACCTCTTGAGCCACAGTGCCACTTCTGGATTTTTCTATATATGTGGTGCTGAGGAATTGAACCCAGGGCTTCATGTATAAGAGGCAAGCACTTTACCACTAGGCCATATTCCCAGCCCCCCTCCCATTTTTTTCATTGGTTATTTTCAATGTAGGATCTGACTTTATGCTTGAGTAGGTCAGAACTATGCTCTTCCTGTTTGGGCTGCCCAGAGTGTGCGGGGTGGATGGCAGACTTGAGCCACTGTGCCCAGCCATTGTGCTTTCCCATAGCTTGTGCTGGGGCCCATACAAGCATGCACAGCCATTGGTTTAAGATAGATGTCTTGCAAACTTTACTGCCGGGGCTGGCCTCAAACCATGATCCTCCAATCTCTGCCTTCCAAGTAGTTAAGAGTATAGGTGTGAGCCACTGTATTCAGCCTGGACATGATGATTTTTGTTGTTTGATCTTGTAGGAATTTGAGGTGCTATGGAATGAGTTTCAGAGATAAGCCCTTGGACACAAGCTGGCATAGAGGCACACAGCATGCTTGACTTTCTAGCTGGGGGCCACGGTAATCAAAAGTGCAATTTTGAAGGAATGCTTAGGAGAAATCATCTGAGCACTTAATTGGATGCAAAGAGTGGGTATTTACTATTCTCTCTTTAATTAGCATCACTCAGGATGGGAAAATTGCGCCTTTATTGGTTCGATTATTCTCTCTTGGTGTAGTGTTGTATCAGAATGGCTATTACTCTTAAGTTGCCTCTGTAGAGTGGCTTGAGGCTTCCTCCAGGAAAATCCTGCCTCTTTTTTATTTTTGGTGGTTTTTATTTTTGGTTTGAACTCAGGGCTCTGTGTGTATGCTTAGCCTCCTGAGTCCCCCTACACCTCCACAGCCCTTAGTGCTTTAGCTATTTTTCAGATAGAGTCTCTCATATGTGCCAGAGCTGGGCTGGGCTGTGTTCCTTCTACCTCTGCCTCTCATGCGGCTGGGATTACAACAGGTTCTGTCACATCCTGCTTGTTTGTTGAGATGGGGTCTGGCTAGCTTTTTGCCCAGGTTTTGGCCTCAGACTGTGATCATCCTGATCTCAGTCTTCCGTGGAGCTGGGGGTATGCTACCATGTCCAGCCCCAATCTTGACTTGATGTTATATGGAGTCCGTCCAACTCATCAGAAGCAGTGATCGAAGAGGCTTAGATGCAGCCTTGTGGTCAACCCCATCTCTTTCTGTGGGTGACAGTTCCATCATGGTTACATGTGTGGCTAAGGGTGTTCCTGTAAGGACCTGTATTAGAACATCTGCCTGCAGCTTTGTATTAGGAACTGCCCAGCCCTGCCTCAGGTTTAGGGGTGTAGGAGAAGGGGCAGAGCCCAGTTTTCACCTGAGGTTCCTTCTTGTCCAGCACGGGCCTTCATTCCCTGGGCGGGACTACCCCTGAGACCACTGTTACAGGCAGGTGGAGGTCAGCTGGGATTACAGGTGTGAGCCACCAGGTCTGGCCTCCTCATGTTCTTTAAAACAGACCTTCTGTGGGATCCTCAGGTCCTTTCCCTCTGCCTGGAGTCCTGAGACCCCATCTGGGACCTGTGAATCTTTTGCTTGTAGAAACTTCCAGGTGTCAGGCCTGTGTTTCCAGACTCCTGTCCGGGCCACTCTGATTGAGATGGGGGAAGTGTGTGTGTGTGTATGTGGAGAGGGGTTGCATGGCTGCCTGGGTAGGGTTGCCATAGGGATGAGAGGACCAGAGTCATCCTGGTGCCTGCCAGGAGGAGGGCAAAGGGCAGGAGAGAAGCCTTCATTCCCAGCTGGTGCCATCCGGTCTTGAGGATTGCAGGCTGGTCTTTGTGAAGTGTGGGTCTCCGGCAGAGGGAACCTGAGGTGTGGGGAACCAGAGTGTGCCAGTGCTCTTGAAAGTTGATCATCACAGCTTTTCAGCTCAGCAGGGGGGCATCTTCATAATGCATTCCCAGGGAACCCAATGGACATGATCCCCAAAGCAAAGAAGGAGGCCTGTATGCACAAATATGGTCAGATGTTACATTTGAGGTCTCCCGTAGACGTGTGTGTGTGTGTGTGTGTGTGTGTGTGTGTGTGTGTGTGTGTGTTCAGGGTCTTGCTATGTAGCCCATACTGGCCTAGAATTTTTCCTTTGAAATGTTGAGATTAAAGGTAGAACAGTTTTATTTGATTGTTTCTGTCACGATAGAGGGGTGATCTGCCAGGTTCTTAGCATAATACCATGGAAAGTGGATAGTGTTTGCATGAGATTAGGGAACTCAACACAGGCAGGGCCACATTTTTAATTGGCTATCAATTTTTAGAATTTGTGTGTTGAGGTTAACCAGGTCCAGTGAGAGCTGAGTGTCCTTCGAACTGAGAGCATATGTGTGTGTGTGTGTGTACACACACACATACATATATATGTGTGTGTCTGAGGAGAGGCAACTATATATTTGAGACACAGAACATTTTTCTTTGTCTCCAGGTAATCAATGTAACCAGAAGCTGAGTATAACAAACACAATTCAGCCTTCTATTTGTGAGAATCTGGGTTTTATTTTCTTCTTGGTGATGGAGCAAAGGGAACATAATTCTCTTTTCTTGGGAAAAACCTCGTTCTAGCTGGTGAGCAACAGCCCTTACAGTTGAGGGGACAGGGGCTGTATTTTCCCAGCACGGAGTCTCTCAGAGAGAGAGCTAGAGCTAAGATGCCAGGATTGCTTCGGGAAGATAAATGGTCTGACTTCCTTACAATTCAGGAATGTCTTTGGGTTAAGTTTGAGAATCTGTGGCAAGGCGGAGAAAAACACACCAAGTGAGATTTCCAGCTTTCTGAAAGATTGCTGCTTGATGCGAGATGAAGAAAAAAAGCTGCCCTTGCTTTTGTCATGGGTGTGAATGTGAAGAGTGAATTCTAACCAGGGGGATTTTATTTTATTTTATTATGTGTTCAATCTGGCAACTTCTCCAGGGATCCTGGAGCTTGCATCTCTGTTTCCTAAATCGAGACACATTAGCAAGCAGCTCACCCAGTGGGCTTTTTGGGACTTGGAAATGGCTACATTGCTATTTCCATCCAAAGCTAAGGAGAGAGCCCCCAAATCACCAAAGCTTTCCCTTCCTTGCCTGGGAGATTTGGGGTCCTGACACTCCAGTCTTTGTCACCTTCTTGAGATGCTTTTTCATTTCCTGGATTCTTTCCATGTTGTATGTTGACCACCAAGCTTTCATCTCTTCCTTCAGGAAACCAGTTTCAGACTGGACCCCCTAGCTTTTAAATGATCCAGAGTGGTCACACGACTCAGGCTTGTCCAATCAGAAGACTCCATTCTGCTGATACAGTTGATTGGTTCAGAAATGGGTGGGTCCGAGTAATGGGCCAATCAGCGTTTTCCCTAGTCTTTTCCCAGAGCTTTTGGGAAGATGCCTTCTCTGCATCCTCTTCTGGAAGATACCTTTTCTGTCCTGCGCTGTGCATAGGACACAGGATTGGGTCAGTGAGCTGAGAAGCGCAGGGTGTTCCTATGGGGTTATGTGAACCTAGATCCAGCTAAGCCTCGAAGCTAGGACCAAACCCTCACACTTCCTGCATTAAACTAGCTGATCCTTTGTGTTGTGTTTCTGCCATTTGCAAAGTCACAAGCTTAACAAATATATTGGTTAACACAACACATAAAGAAAAAAAACAATAGTACTTTTTCTCCCACTTCACTAAAATAACCAGGAGTTGTCATTAACTTACTTTCAAGAGACTGGGGAAAGGAGATGGTAAAAAAAAATCCAAAGACCTTTTTGCCTTGTGGGGAAGGGCAAGCAGAGAAGAGATGGGAACCTTTTGCTGAGGACTAGAGCTTTAATCTTGTTTCCACAGATGATAAACATGTTTATGAGCTCTTACAGAGAGGTAGTCAATTACTAAAGGGAAAAGGAATAAAAACTGGATCCAACCAGAGAGGAATGAAAAAAAAACTGAAGGAAGAAAAAAGCATGAAGTCATATTAAGAGATCAAAATCGAATATTCTACACTAAATATAAACGGACTCTATGTTTACTATTAAAAGGCAGTGACTCCCAGTTGGGTTAAAACAAACACACACAAGGGCTGGAGGCATGGCTCAAGTGATAGAGTGCCACTGAGCAAGCCAGCCAAATGGGGCACAGGCCACGAATTTAAATCCCAGTACTGCCTCAAACAAAAATACACAGCCCTTGTATCAGCTGATAGTACAAAACTTTAGCCCACCTCAAAACTAAATGGTTTAAAGACTAAGACTGAGACATACGTTTGGCTAGGTTATTCTTGTTTGGGTTCCTTCAGGCATCTGTGGGCAGTGGCCCTGCTCATCCTGTGTGAGGTGCATGTTGTTTCACACACAGTTTGCGCTGTTGTCTAGAACCAACTTGGCTGGGAAAACTGGACTTTCCTTCCTGAGATCTTCCAGAAGGCTAGTGGGGGACTCCTTATAGTGGGAGATATGGGGTGGGAGACAGATAACCGAAAGAGAAGACATGTACCCTTTCTCTTGAGACTTCCTGCTTTTGCTACAGGTACTTTGTCATTTTGGCTCTGTTCTGTCAGTCCAAGCAAGTTAGGTGCCCAGTGCGAGTGGTAGGAAGTCACTGTGATTACCTGATAGAAGAGATGCACAGCTGCCTTGCATGGGGTAGCAATGCAGGAAAGAGCAGGCTGGGACCTTTGTTACCGTCAGACTGCCTTAGCCATTTAGGGCATCTTGTGCAATACAGGCAATAAAGAATGGGTGAAGAGATTCCAGAGAAACAGCCTGGATGGATGGTTTCCTGGCATAAAGATACCATGTGATGGTATAAAGGTGTCCTGTGACCTTACATGTCTTGTGATCTTACAATGGGTTGATGACATGGAGGGGAGAAGTCTGTGTTCCTTGCCTTGAGTATGGACCTGTGGAGGCTGGATGGAGCACAGATGAATAAACCACCCTGCTGGATACTTCATGGGGGGAGAGGAGAGGGAGAGAGGGAGGGAAGGGGGAGTGGAAGGAATGCTAGGGAAAAAGTTGGTGGCCTGTAGCCCATTCCTCAAGACCAGCCCATTCAGCTATGAACTCATTAGTGGACTGATTGATCTTCTGCTGGTCTAATCACACCTCCCATCAGCTGGGCGGGGCCCTGGAGGGTGGGTACTCTGCCTACAGCACTGACAAAGCTCAACAAGGAGTTCAGTTCTTTCTTGTCTTTACTGAGGGGTGAGGACCCAGGGGCAAGGCGTCCCCAGAGCCCCTGGAAAGCCCAGTGGGCACAATTTAGAGCCCTGGGCCTGGGGAATGGGGTGCGAAGCAACCCACTGCTGGCTCCTTCTCACGTGCCTCCTGCAGGCAGGGGTGTCCTTTGCCCAGGAATCTTGGGGGGCTCCTCTCCCCCTCCCCCGTTCTTGCTTCCCAGGCATCCTCCTTTGTCACATTCCCTGTGTGTGTGTGTGTGTGTGTGTGTGTGTGTGTGTGTGTGTGTGTTTTCTCTCATCCGTCTGGAAATAAGAAGGCTGCTCTACTTCTCTCAAAGCCTAGCGAATGAAGCTTTTTACGTTTGGCTCCACTGTAGAGAGAGCATTAGACTGATTTATTCAAATCAAAGCAGGCTTTGAGAACAGAGGTTTCCCCAGGACGCAGGGCTGATGGAAGCACACCTGAGGGGGTGTGCGAGGTGGCTGTGCCTGGGTTGAGGTTGAGTCTGCATCTTCCAGGGGGCCCAAATCAGATGCGGCCTCCCACCTGGGCCAGGCTGCCTTTGCTTCTTAAGCTGCTTTGTTTTGGTTCTTGAAGGGATGAAGGTCTTGACCAAGGTTTGGGAACCTAGGCTGCAATACGGGGCTGGAATACTGGTTCTTGTTCTGCTTCCAGGCTTGCTATCCTCCCAGGGGCTCTTCATCATCCCCTCTGGCTCTCTCTAACCACCCATGCTATTACCTACATTGTGTGTGACACACAAGCCAGGTGTGGTGGTGGTATGTGCCTGTAATCCCCGATACTCCAGCCGTAGGTTATGAGAGTCATGGTTATGTCAGACGTGGGGGCTTGCCCTGGGCTCTGAAGCCTGGACTTTGGGGTGACTGGCAGCTCCCAGGGCCATGTTGGCTATGTAGAAAGGGAGAGAAGGAGAGAGAAGAGGAGGAGGGAGAGGAGGAGGGGGAGGAGGAGGAGGAGGAGGGAAAAGAGGAGGAGGGGGTCCTCTTCTCCATTCTCTGGGGTCTTTGGTTGTAGCCCAGCTCAGGGGACTGTGAAATCAGCCCTCTGGTTCTGACCAAGGGTGCCCACTCCCACCCTATGGAGGCCTTGTTGGCCCCAGACACACAGCTCCTCTATGCAGCCTCTAGCGCCTTGCTGAAACTGCAATTTAGGGCGCAGGAGAGGATCAGTCTTCCTTGTCAGAACTCTTGTGTGTCTTAAAAAGACGTCAAGGCAGAAGCAGCCACAGTTCACCCCACTTACAGCAAGGGTGTGTGTGTGTGTGTGTGTGTGTGTGTGTGTGTGTGTGTGTGTGTGTGTGTGTGGACAGTAGGGGACAAACCGTCCCAGGCCCAGGGTTCCTCCAGGAAAGGAGGCATCAGGGGTCTGGAGAGCCCCCACCCCACCCCCCGGAACGGGCGTGGGTGAATGAACGTAGGACCCAGGACTGGATGGCCATGGCCGGAGTTCCAGTCTTGTCAGAATCCCGGTGGAGACGGACAGGAACCGGGGCCTCAGGCCTGGAACCCCGCGGCTCCCGGCTCCCTGAGAACGAACAAGAAAGTTGTGAATGAGGAATCCGTCCCCAGCAGGGTTATGCTCATTTAATATTATTTTTTCTTCCTTTTTTGGTGGTCTTGGGACTTGAACTCAGGGCCTTGAGCTTGCTAAGCAGATGCTCTAGCATTTGAGGCGGAGGCGGGCACGGACCCCCAGGCCCCCCGGGCGGGCGCGGGTCCCCATCCCGCGAGCGCGGATCCCCATCCCGCGATTCCGCAGTGCGCGCGGCGGCCGGCGGGGGGCGGCGGCGGGCCGGGCCGCGGCTGCGGAGCGAGGACAGCCGCTGCTTCGCGCGAGCGGCGGCTCCGGCGGCTCCGGCCATGGCCAGCCCCGCGCGCGGCCCCGGGGACCTGGACGCGGCCCCCGCGCGGAAGAGGCCGAGGCTGGAGGCGGGCAGCGCGGGGACCCGGCCCGGAGGCGGCGGGGTAAGTGGACGGGGCGGGGCGGGTGAGGTGCGGGGGTCCAGGTGGAGATGGGGGTCCCAGGTCCGGGAATGGAGTTGGGATGCAGGGTCCAGGATGGAGATCGGGTTCTGGCTCTAGAGATGGAGTTGGGGTTTCGGATGGAGTTGAGGTTCGATGTCTAGCATGGAGTCGGGGTTCGGGGTTTGGGGCCCCCTCCATCAATGGGGCACCAGGCACAACTCCCATGGTCTGTTGGGGCTCCCTCGGAAAGCAGACCCCTCCTCCTCCACGTGTCAACTTCCCAAGGTCCTACTACCCGCTTTCCCCACCTGCCCCCTCTCCCCTGAACCCCCTTGTCCTCGCCGTGGCCCCCAGTCCCCCGTGGGGAGGAAAGGGTGGACAGGAGCAGCCGGTTCTTCCATGAGCCCACCACCTCTCCCGGCTTTGCAGAGACCTCCAGTTCCCCGTGTCCCCCGATGTCCTGTCCATGTCCCTTCCTGTCCACCCCGTGTTGCGGGGTCCGGGTTTGGGGATCCAAGTCACTGAGGTAGGTGGGCACTTGGGCTCCATGTGTGCCTGGCCCTGCAAAGAGGGCCAGGCTTCTCACCTGGGTGGACTCTTGGGGTGACTCTTGAGAGCAGGACTCCGTTGGCTCAGGACTCCTTTGGCTCTGGCAGGGGCCCTCTCCTAATTTTTCGTGTGTGTGTGTTGGTCCTGGATCTAGTCTGTCCTCCACCTGCTTTGGTCAAGGCTGGCACTCTCCCACTCAAGCCACATCTCCACTTCCAGCTTTTGGGCAGATCATTGCAGATAAGAGTCTCATGGACTTACCTACCTGGGCTGACTTTGAACCTCCATCCTCAGATCTCAGCCTCCTGAGGAGCTGGGATGGTAGGTGTGAGCTGAGGGCCTCCAGCTCCCTGGGTAGTTGAGTGCATACTGGGATGGATGTCTGTCTGCTCCTCTGCTTGGCCTCTGGCCCTGCTGAGCCAGCTGTGAGGAGCCCAGCAGGGATAGGTGCCCCCTCTAGCCCCGACACCTGGCTGCACGAAGGCTGCCAGCCTAGGCCTGGGGTCACTACCAGGTGCAGTCAGGAACTCTTCTCATAGCCAGGCCTACGTCTCCCGCTTTCATAGTCAGATTGGGGCTACTCGGGTACGAGGATGGGCGGAGTCCTCTGAGATCCCAGAAGAGGAGGCCGAGGGGGCAACAGGCTTGCTGGGATGCTTCAGCAAAAGGAGAAGGGGACAATGGCATCACAGCAGGAACAGGGAGGAGGTCCCTAACCCAAACTCACCAGCAGTGGCCCTGCCATGCTGCGGGCCTTGTGTTACCAGAAGCCATCCCTAACCCAATTCCCCCTCCCTGGTGGAGGCCAGAGGGTGGAGGGCAGGAAGATGGAGCGAAGGTGTGGACTTCAGTCTTGGGAGCTGACAGCTTCCTGTGATGGTGATGTGGGCACCGGGCAATCCAGGCTGAGCTTTGACCCTTGATGCCAGGGGCGTGGCTTCTGCCGTGGTGTTGGTGACTGTGTGCGAAATGTTCATGGGCCAGCGATGAGGACAGGGCGTGTCGAGGGTGCTGCAGCACTGGTGGAGACCGCAGAGGGAGGCTGCCCGCTGGCCTCTGTGGGCATCCCTTACCCATGTGGCGCGAGACAGAATGTTCTCGTTTCTGAGCCTCCGCTCTCTGTTTGGCACGTGGAAGGAGCCTGGTTCCCTCCTCTGTTTGGTGATGGTGGTGGGGGCTGGTGATGGGAATGAGGGCACGGGGCACAGTGTGGGGCTGGTTAGGTTTTTGTTTTTTCTGTTTTCTTTTTGGTGGTACTGGGGCTTGAACTCAGGTTTTCCCTTGGTTGGCTGGGGCTCTACCACTCGAGCCACACCTCCACTGTGCTTTTTTTGTTGATTACTTTGGAGAGGAAGCCTCAGAGGCTTTTCTCTAGGAGCTGGCTTTGAACAGCGATCCACTGGATCTCAGCCTCCTGAGTAGTTAGGATTACTGGGCCTGAGCCACTGACACCTGGCAGACAGTGTGATTTCCAGACTGAGAATTGCATTGCTAGCTCATATTTCCCCCCCCCCCTACCCTCCTTGTGTCCTCCCCTCCCTGCACACTCTTCTCCCCTGCTGCCCGTTGGAGAATGTTCTAGATGATGAACCTCCATTAGCCTGAATCCCTGAGTCCCAGGGCCGGCTGGCATGGAAACAGAGCCCCTCCCTCCGCCTGCTACCTGCTGCAAAGCACAGCATTTCTCATTTTAGTCCATGAGATTTTGAGGTTTTTGTTACTACAGCAGAACTTAATATATCCTGACTGATTATGGTGAATGTCTATCTGTCTGTCTCTAAAAGTTATTGTTATTGTTATTATTATTATTTGGTGGTGCTGGGGTTTGAACTCAGGGCCTTGAGCTGAGCCATACTCCCAGCCCTGTTTCCCACTGGTTATTTAGGGGTAGGGCCTTGTTTCCCACCTGGGCATGCACTGGATTGTGACCTGCCTCCAGGGGGTGATCGTCCTTGATGGCATCACAGGTGTGTGCCACTGTATCCAGCTTCCCTGTGTGGAGATGGCCTCTCAGGAACTTTTGTGCCTGGGCTGACCTAGACCTGTGATCTTCCCCATCTCAACCTTCCATATGGCTTAGATGATGGGTGTGTACCACCATGTCTGTTTCTCAGTTGAGATGGCCTCTTGTGAATGCTTCTGCCCTGGCAGGCATTGAACCATGATCCTCCTCATTTCAGCTTCCCAAATGGCAATGATTAGAAGCATGAGCCATCGACTTCGAGTTTTCCCAACTCTCCTGTCCAGGGACTTTTGGGGTGAGGCTGAGTGAACACAGTGGCTTTAGTGGTGCCCTCTGTGGCCCCCTGACTCTGCCGATGGTGCAAGTCCTTCCTCAGAGCAGGTCCGGTGAACCCCACATTGGTCTCTGACCTTCTTGGCCAATGCTTTTGCTTGGCTGTCTCCCCCCAACCTGCGCATGCACAGAATTGGATTTGGGGTGACTGGCTCCGGCTGTCAGTAAAGACCTAATTATGCTTTTCCTCCAGAAAACGGAGAGTAAAATGCTGATCAATGCATGTGGCCTGGAAGATGGCCCTGCCCTGCCATGCAGCAGCATTGGTTTCTGTAAAAATCTATTCATTGCCTAGAACGAGCAGATCCATCCATCTTTCCTTCCTAGGAGAAGAGGCTGAGGCCCAGCTCTGCAAACTCCCAGAAGAGGCCAAGCCTGTAGGGGAGAGGGCGTGTGCCCTGTTGCATTTGCCTGTGGGGGTGTGCAGAGAGTTCCCATGTGAGCCTCAGGTTTGGGGGTGCTCTTGAGGCCTTGGGTTGAGCCAGTGACAGGCTAAGAAAAAAATGACATTGGCAAGGAGATCATGAATTGAGCCGGGTGCCGGTGGCTCACGCCTGTTGTCCTAGCTACTTAGGAGGCTGACATGTGAGGATTACAGTTCAAAGCCAGCCCGGGCAGGAAAGTCCCTGTGAGACTCTTATCTCCAAGAAATCACTCAAAAACCAGCAGGGGCGCTGTGGCTCATGTGGTAGAGCGCTAGTCTTGAGCACAAAGCGGTTCAGGAACAATGCCCAGACCCTGAGTTCAAACCCCACAACAAACAACAACAACAAAAGAATGGGAAAGCAAATTCCAGCAGTGAAGATGCCCTGGGACCTGTGACAGCTCTGGTTGTTTCTGTTGGTGTCCATACTGGCTATGAGATGTCCCCCACCAGTGAGATTTGAACTCAGGGCCTCACTCTTGCTAGGCCAGGGCTCTGTATACCCCCATCCTGTTGCTTTTCCATCTCAGGTCTTGTGCTTTTGCCCCTCTGGGGGCAATCTCCTATGTAATCCTGGGATTACAGGTGTACAGTACCAGGCCTGGCGCTTGAATAGATATTCATTTGATTTCTTTTTAAACAATGCTACCAAGGAAAATATATTAAAGCACTCAGATGGCTGTAGTGTTGTTGGATGGGTGTCTGCGGCCTGGCTGTGGTGACTTTGGTCTGGGCCCCCTTCTGGCCTGTGGCTGGAGGAACATGGATTGCTTTTATTTGCCAGCCCCTGGGACACCCCCCCCTCCTGCCCTTTTGTGCGCCCCCACCCCCCCTCTGAGCCCCTGAGTACAGCGTGAAGAGGAGGCCTCTTTTGTTTTCCTCAGATCCCTTTGGCAGAGATAGAGGGAGGGACGTGGCTGGGACTTGGCCTTAGCCAATTCCTGGGTTTAGAGCTGTGGTGGGAACCAAGGCTCAGCTGCGTCAGAAGTGGGGCCTGTGATTTGTGTTTCCTGTGAGTGACATGCGCCATATTTCCTATGGAAACCCACACAAAATACAGCTGCCTGGCGCCTGTGCCGCCTCACCTGCCCGTCTGGGAGCGAAGTCAGCTCTGGCAGGTCTGCTTTTGTAAAGTTCTTTCTTCTGAAATCAAAGCCGAGGTTCCCATGGTGATTTGAACGTAGTTTTTGGTGTGTGTGTGTGTGTGTGTGTGTGTGTGTGTGTGTGTGTATGGTGTGTGTGTAGGAGGGATGCTGGGATTGAACCTGGGGCCCTGCATGCGCTAGGCAGACACACTGCTGCTTGGGCTACATGTGTTCCCAGTCCTTAATAACGTGTGTGTGTGTGTGTGTGTGTGTGTGTGTGTGTGTGTGTGTTTGACCATGTGGGCCATGTCCTTTATGCTTTAGGTATTTTTCACATAGAGTATTGTGTGTATACCTGGGATGGCTTGGACTGCAGTCTTTCTATATTTGTCCTTTGCATGTAGCTGGGATGACAAGCATAAGCCACTACACCTAGCCATGAACTTTGATTTTGAGACAGGGTTTCACCACTGAGGCTGACCTTGAACTCATGTTGGATGAAGTAGGAGAAAAAGCATGAAATGGTTCAAACAAATCCATCCTGGGCAGTAGGCCTGTGGCTTCTGGGCAGGGGCAGATGGATCAAACTTGGGCAGAATGGGGACGAAATGAGTCCCAAATGGTGCTTGGCTTAAATAGAACCATCATGAGGATAAGCTTGAGATTTCTGGGTGCAGCGTGCTGGCTGCTGGGTGCGGGGCTGGCTGGGGAGAAACTCAGAAGCATCTGGAAAATGGGGAGAGATTTGGTTTGGCCGAACTTGAGGCAGGTCAAACATGTGTACAGGGGCAGTGGCCTAGTAGGAGGAAGTGAAATCACAGGAGGCAGCCTAGGGGGAGGAAGTGAGATCACAGGAGGTGGCCTAGGGGAGGAAGTGAGGTCCAGGAGGTTGCCTAGGGAGAGGAAGTGAGGTCATAGGAAGTGGCCTAGGGTGAGGAAGTGAAGTCACAGGAGCAATTTCTTTGCCCATGACTACCATAGCCTGCCTAGCCATGGTGGCATGTGACAGCACCTCCCTGCTCTGGTCCCTGACCACCCACTACTTGGCCTTGTTCCTGGGATTGAGGGGCAGTCCAGGGACCTGTGTGTTTACCAACTTCTATAAGAATCATGTGGAAAGTAAGACTACTGTAGTTTTGGTCCTGGGCCTCCACAAGCGTCATCTTGAGCCCTCAGTGGCCCTTGGGGCCTCTGTGCTGCCTAGTCAGGAAATTTGCAGACCGTTGGCTGTGTAAGCTGTGCAGATGTCGACCGTAAACTGTGCAGATGTCAACTGTGTGAGCTGTGCAGATGTGGACCATGTGAGCTGTGCAGGTGTCGACTGTGTAGGCTGTGCAGAGGTTGGCCCTGTTGACTGTGTGAGCTGTGCAGATGTTGGTCATGTAAACTGTGCAGATGTTGACTGTGTAAGCTGTGCACATGTTGACTGTGTGAGCTGTGCAGACATTGGCCCTGTGATCTGTACAATTGTCTTCCATGTAAGCTGTGCCAGTGCTGGCCATGTGAGCTCTGCAGATGTTGACTATGTAAGCTGTGCACATGTCAACTGTTTAAGATGTGCTGATGATGGCCATCTAAGCTGCGCAGATGTTGACTGTGTAAGCTGTGCAGATGTCGACTGTGTGAGCTGTGCAGACATTGGCCCTGTAATCTGTACAGTTGTCTATCATGTAAGCCGTGCCGATGTTGGCCATGTAAACTGTGCAGATGTTGACTGTGTAAGCTGTGCAGATGTCGACTGTGTGAGTTGTGCAGACATTGGCCCTGTAATCTGTACAATTGTCTACCATGTAAGCTGTGCCGATGTTGGCCATGTGAGCTGTGCAGATGTTGACTGTGTAAGCTGTGCAGATGTTAGCTATGTAAGCTGCCCAGAGTACAGAGCCCTGGCCTTTGCCTGAGGTTCCCAGACCTCCCCTAGCTCCAGTCTTGGCCTTAGCCATGAGCTGCCCTACTTTTGAAGACAGTCTCTTACCTCATTAAAGGAAAATTGGAAAATGAAATCAAGAAAGATGCAGTTTGTCTCAGTCCCTGGTGCTGCTGCCTGCAGCCTGGTCCTTGTGTCTGCTCAGGCTGTCTGCTCTGAGGGCTCGGAGGGCTCAGGGATGGTGGAGCCCCTCCTTGGGGTTGCATCTTATCTCTGAGAACCTGGAGGACCCATTGGGACTGGGAGACAAGGTCTGGAAGAGTCAAAGTCTCTGTGTGGGGATTGAAAGTCCAGGAGCGAATGCTGTTCCTGGGCACTTAGGGGCTGCATGACAACTCTGGCTGAATCAGAGAAGCCCCAACACATTTTCCTCAAAGTCACTGTTGAGTCTTTAACCCTGAGGATTCTGAATGCATCTGGATTTGGAGACAGGGTTAGAGGTGAGCAAGTATGGGCCTCTTAGGGTGGCCCTCGACTGCTATATTTGTAAGAAGAAGAAACTTGATAGGCCAAGTGTGGTAACTCTCACCTGTAGTCTTGGCTACTTAGGAGACAGAGATCTGGTGGATAATGGTCCAAAGCCAGACTGGGCAGAAGTTAGTGAAACCCTCATCTCAACCTACAAGTTAAGGTGGTGGTCCGTGCCCATAATACCAGAGACTCAGGAGGCAGAGATAAGAGGATTGTAGTCTGATATTGGCTTGGGTAAAAGCTAAAGACCCAAACTAAAAGCCCTGGGACCCCAGGCCAGGGCCGCTGGTTCTGACTCTGATCTTGAAAGGTAGGGTGAAGAACATAGGCTCTGACCTGGCAGAGCATCGAGGGCAGGTCCTCATTACCAGGGTGGCATGGGCAACCCCACCTCAGGTCTGCACTGCCCTCTCTCGTGACGCAGGGTGTCACTGCCCTGCCTCTGTCTAAGCACTGACCGAGCCCACGCATGGGGCTGTGGTCAGTTGGTCTCTGTTGGATGGTGGCTACTGGCCAGAGACCTCAGACTGCAGCCTCCTGTGTCAGGGCAGGGGGCTGTTTCCCTCCCTGCCTTTCCTCCCAGTCTGTGAGGCTGCCCTTGGGACAGATGGGATGGTTTCTGAGGGCAGAGGGGAGCTGTCCTCTTGGGGCTGGGGTCAGGGTCAGGGGGCCTTTCTTCCCAGCCCACAGGCTTGGCACAGCCATCCCGCTTTTAGCTCGCACTCTCTTTCTCGGGAGGACTTTCATGGTAGATGTGGCTTTTTGAAAGACTTCTTGGTCATCTCCGGGTGTCAGGGCTAATAGATTTGAGGACACAGGCTGTTAATGTCTACTCCCTGTCCTCACTGTGTCCATCTGCCCATCTGGTAGCCAGAAGTACCCTCCTTGCTGATGCCCGGGGAAGATTTAAGAGGTGAGAAATTAATTGCTTCCAGCTGGAGGAAGGCAGCCGGGCTCTTGGTATTTGTCGTGCCAGTGAAGTGAGGATCAGAGGCAGGCTCTTCAGAGTCCCAAGGATGATGGGCTTGTGTCTGAGCCTCCAGGAGCAGGGACAATGTTGGTGCTGGTCACAGCTAGTTCCCTGCAGCCAGAATGGCTAGGGCTGCCTCCCGGGATGATGGGCTCCCAGAGTCCTTTGCTCTCCGTGGCTCAGCTGGCCTCTTCTGCTCATTTTCTCCCTGCCCCCCCCCCCCCGCCAGCCCAACATTTGCCTGGGTGGAGGGGATGCCCCTTGCTGGGATCACAGCGCCCTCCCCACCCCCCAATTGGTTTCTTCTGCCACCAGACCATGGCCTCCATCTTCAATCCTCAGGGAAAGGCAAGCTGGGGCTGGGGCTGGGGGGGCTCTCTTCCTCCTCCAGGAACTCCGGCCCCCAGTGGCGGCTGCTGCAGCCCCTTAATTAGGAAAGTGCTGGAGAATATGTATATATGTATAAGTGTTAGGTTGCTCCTGGCTTCATTAATAATTTAAGTTCCCTGTGCATTTATTTAGCTCCGTGGAGGGATCCCACCCCAGTGCCGAGTTTCGTCTCAGGTTGGAGCAGGTTTGTGACGACGACATCGTGACTGCTCTGGCAATTCCCCAGCACGGGTGGCAGGGGGCCCGGCTCGCTGTCTCGCGCTTCACATGTCTTCTTTCGCTGGAGCGAAAGAAAAACAAATCCGTCTCATATGGCAAGGGGCTTCTGGCCTTGGCTCCAGGCTGTACTGGTGTCTCCACGGTGGTCCTTATTGTCTGGTCCACCAAAACCTCTCTGCTTCTTGAACTCAGGGCTCTCGGGTCTCCGTACTACATGCCCAGGGATTTCTTTGAATGGCAGAATCCAGGCTGGTGAGAGGGTCTATCCACGCATGTCCCTTTGTCCTTGGGCAAGGGGGAGTTTCATTTCTTTTTCCAGTAAGACACTAGAGGTTCCAGGGGAAGGATTAGAGTGACACTCCCTGCCCCCACCCCCACCCCTCACCCCGCTGTGAACACTTTTGGCCAGTTTGCCAGCCATCTATGTTTGGTCACCCCTGATTTCTCACAACGACCTCACCTGTTCCAATGATGTCACCGCAGGACATTTGAACTATTAACATGATTGTCTCCAATCATTGGAGAAGCCCCTGGCAAAAAGACTTCCTCATAGGCCCTCTACCCTTGCCACCACGTTTTCAAATCTCACTTCAGTTCTCAGCCCTGGACCCTGCCAGTCCCTTTTCCTAGGCTCCTGCAATTTTAATGCTGGTATGAATCGCTCTGCCATATCAGGCCACCTGATGGGCAGGGGTCTGTGTCTCTTGCCCTCCCCTCCTGGGTTTTCTGCAGTCAAGAGTAATAGGGGGAAATAATAACATCTATTTAGAACAACTTGAGATGAAAGCCTACTTCCTTCTCACGGAGTAATCGAATTCATCTGCTCCTGCTTAGCTTTTATTCCCAATCATTTTAACAAGCTGTGGTGCATGCTTTCTGAAAATCCTCACCATTAGGCACGCTGGTGAACTGGATGAGAAAAAATAGAAGCCAGGGCTCCATTCTTTGAAGAAGTCTGTCTCCTCACCCCTGGAGGGGGTGGCAGGGTGGACTGGTGGGCAGGGGTGCGGAGTGCTCGCCTGTAATCCCATCTCATCCTGGAGATTCGGGGTCTCCTGCTAAGCAAGGCCATCCCACGCCCACTGGTCTCTGGGTTTGTGGCTAGGAGGGTCTCTGCGGCCTCTCCCCGAAGTTCCTCGGGTGGTGGCCGCTTCCCCCCACGCCTTCTGCTTCGCTCCCAGGAACGCTGAGAGACTGTGCTGTGTGTGTGACATGGGACATGAGCCGTGTCTCTGCCTCTCTCTCCCTCTCCCCCCTCTATCTCCCTCTCCCTCTCTCAGTCTCTTTTCCTCTTTCTCTACTTCTGTCTCTTCTCTCCAGACCTGTTTCTCCAAGGGAGACCCACAGAAAGGCAGTGTCCCCCGCTGTGTGAGCTACATTCACGCGGCCTCCAGGCGCTGTCCATGGTACCCACAGCGTCCTCTCCTTTAAGACCTGGGAAAGGAACAGAAAAAGGCCGAGCTGAGGCCCACGTCTATACCCATGGCAAGTGCTCAGGCCCAAAACCTAGCTGCTCTGCCCTAGAGGCCTGCCTCCCAGGCAGCTGGCAAAGCGGCACCTGGACCATTTGAAAGAAGGAAGAAAAGATTTTCACAAAGCACCTGGAGAGGGGAATGGCACCATGGAGCCTGCCGCCCTCTTCTCCTCACACCCGAGGCTCTGTTCTCATTGGGAGAGCGGGGCCCTGTTCCTCAAAGCCATTTATTATTTTTGATTGATTTGTTTAGTGCCAGTCCAGTGGGCTGGAATTCAGTTGCCCCTTAACTTTTTCGCTCAAGGCTGACACTCTACCACTTGAACCACAGCTCCGCTTCTGGCTTTTCTGCTGATTAACTGGAGATAAGAGGCTTAAAGACTTTCTTGCCCGGGCAGGTTTTGAACCTTGATCCTCAGATCTCAGCCTCCTGAGTAGCTAGGATTACAGGCGTGAGCCATTACAGGAATCGATCACAGTTGTGGTGTGCTTGCTGTTGGTACCACCTTGGGTTTCCTTCTCTGAGCTTTCATCTGTTACAAGCAGTCTGTTTGCTGGCACTGTTGCACATGCTGGGGACAAATGAAGGAATGAACTAGACACAAGTGGGCTCAAGCTGCAGGGCCCAGGCTGGAATCCCAGCCCTTCCTCCTCACCTTCCCCCACCTATAGCCCTCCTTCCATCCCTCCCTTTTAGCTCTCCAGCTGCAGCCAGGTTGCCCTGCCCTCCAGGTGGGCTTGAGACTCTGGTTACTTTCCTCTCCTTTGGCTGGTCACATGTTTAGGAACCAGCACCGTGGCGGGTGCAGGGAGCCACCAGCGCTACCGAGGATGGGCTGGGAGAAGGTGCTGGTGGTTCCCCCTTGATATTTCCCAGACACCTGGCTCCCTGAATCAAGACTGTATTGGCTGTGGTTGTTGAGTCGAGCACACACCCAGGTCCCTCTGTGAGAGTCCTCATGCCCAGCACCATGGAACCTGGCTGTGCGGGAGGGCCCCGCTGTCAGAGCAAGGGTTGTGTTAAGACAGGTGACTAGGGCGGGCTCTTATGCAAGTGTTGGTGCCCTTAGAGGAAGAGAAGACAGGGGACTCAGCGACACCAGGGGTGTGCATGGAGGAAACTCCATGGGGGCAGATGACCCTGCAGGCCCAGAGCCCACGCTGGGCATCTCGAATGTGGACTCTCAGCCTCTGGATCAGTGGAGAATATATTGCCGTCGCGTGAACCCACTGCTGTCCCGACTGGTTTCTATACCTGCCATGGCTGCAGCTGGTATAGAATCCCCTGGAAACCAAGGCCTAAGCTCTGTAGTTGAGGTATCTGGCCCAGGATACCCTCATAGCCGCTCTCCACCGCCAACTCCTCTGGCTCTGGGGGAGGGGAGCAGCGGGGTGGTTATGAACCCTGTCCCAAGGCAAAATCCTGAGATGGGGTGAAGGACAGGCAGGGGCCATCTTGCCCTTGTGCTGGGGTGTTGGGGAGGGATCTCTGACCTGTGTCACACCGAATCCATGGCGCTGCAGGCATCCAGGCTGCCGGGCACGAGAGAAAGAAGCCCCATGGTCCCTGAGTTTCTGTGCTGTTCCTGAGTGGCTGTGGCCCTCAGGTGCCCGGAGGGTGGGAGGTTTCTGTCTGGGAATCTGTCCCCAGTCTGTCCTTCCTGCCTGGAGCCCAGGGCTGGGGCAAAGCATGGAGCTGCTGTAGAAAGGAGCTTCTGAGACACCAGGGTGGGGGTGGGGTGGGAGGAGAAGACAAGCGGGAGCAGGTGTTATAGCCACCCCAAACCTTTCCTGGGCCAGCATATGTGAAGCCTTCCTTCCTGGAGCAGGGGGGTGGAGACCCAGCCCCCTGGGGATGGAGTCATGAAGGAAAGAGGTGGGGGGGTTAGCTGGTGGGTGGGAAGGGAGGGAGGAGGGAGACGGAGGACAAGCTTCCTGAGGCCTTGCCCTATGAGCAGCCCTGGTGGGGGGGAGCTACGCCCCTGTCCCCCCCTCCAACATATGTCTACAAGAGTCTGCAGCTCTGACTTGTAGCAAGGGCAGGAGATGAGGGCAGATCCAGCAGAGTTGGGGAGCATTTCATAGTTAAAAACCCAGTGCAGGGCCGGCTGCTACCCACGCAGTGCTTTCCTCATTGGGCACCTTTTCTTCCTTCCCCCTCCAGGTGAATCTCCAGCTGCTTTTCACCTTCTTTTTTATTTTTTGGAAAAGGCTCATTTTAAAGCATAATGACCTTTACATTTTTTTCTCCCTCCTCTGTCATCTTTCACAGTGAGAACCAGTCAAAAACACCCTTGTCTCGTTGCCAATTTGAGGAAGGTAAAAAAGAAAAATCTAAAAGAAATTCACATAAGCAGACAGAAATGGAGAGCCCACAGTTGCCAAAACCTGGATGCATTTTCTGGAATGTTTGGCCCCAGCTTCTAAATAGAGACACAGGGAGACTGAAGATAGACAGCTGCTTCTGGCTTTAACACGATACCCAAGGCTGGGTATTCCATCAAGACAAGAGGTGGACAGAACTCACAGTTCTGAAGGCCCAGATGCAGGGTCTCCCTTGGCTGGGGGCCTACCAGGTAGACAGACAGCATCCCGGGGTAAGGCAGGGAGCCAGTGGCTAAGGTGGGTCTAGTTGTTGTCTTTTTACCACCACCTCCTCTTTAGGGGAAATAACTGGCTCTACAAGATCAGCATTCATCCCTTCTCAAGGTGACTCCCCTCTACCCCCCCCCCCCACAAAAAAAAAAGACCTAACCACCTCCCGCTGGGCCTCCGGTCATGATCTTCCTATTTCTAACCTCCAGAGTAGCTGAGATGACAGTCACACCTCACCTTGCCCAGCTCATTGATTGAGATGGGGGAGGGAGGTTCTCTTGAGCTTTTTACCTAGGCTGGCTTTGAGCCTTTGATCCTCCAGATCTCAGCCTCTGGAAACAGCTGGGGTTTTCAGGCATGAGCCCTGCCTGAGAGCTACTTTCAGGAGAATTACTCCATGGATTATGCTCTTGGGCAGCCCGCTGGTGGTAAAGTGGTTCCCACATAGTTATTTTGTTTTTGTGCTTGTGGTGGCTGAGTCTCTTTTTCTTTCTTGCTTCTGCAGCGAGAAAGACAGCTGAGCCTTCCGCTGAATCTCACGGGATTCCAAAGCGATGCTTAAGTGCCTTAATTTCAGCTCTTGAGAATGGCAGGAAGTCTGTGGGTGGGTGAGCCTCAAATCTTTTCCTCTTCCTTTGGCTCCTTCTTCCTCCCCTTCCCCCTCCCTCACATTCTCCCCCCCCCCCCAACCTTTTCCCTTCCTCCCATTCCTTCTCCCTCCTTGGTCCCTGCCTCCTCCTTTGAAATGTTTCTCCAAGGTAGGCAAGTTGAGTTCCAGCCACACAGAAGCACTGCACCATTTCCTGGTAAACAAGGGTGAAAAAGAAACTGACAAAGAGCCAAATAAGTCAGTGCAGCAGTTCTCAGACTTTTCCCATAGTAAGAAATTAGTTGTTATTTTGGGGGGACAGCTCCATTTCTAGCCTTTTGCTGTTTAATTGGAGAGATGAGTCTCATGGACTTTGCTGCCCAGGCTGGCTTCGAACCTTGATCATCTGATCTCAGGCTCCTGAGTAGCTAAGATGACAGGCATGAGCCATGCGCACCCAGCCTTATTACTCTATTTTTATACAAGAGTATGAAGAACTTCATCTGACACCCAGTCTGCCTCTCTTCCCTCCCCAAGCAGGACTCAGTCCACAATTTTTTCTTTTTTTGGGGGGGGGGAGGGTAGGGGTGGGGGCAGAGGAGAGGCTGTATGTATGGATTCTGCATCTGACGGAGAACATTTGAGACTGGCCTTTCTTGCAAAGATGAGATTTTCTACGCACAGCTATGAACATTTGAAAATGGCCTTTCTCTCGAAGACAGATTTTCTGTCAAGCCACAAACATTCGGGACTCGCTTTTCTCGGGGAAAACAAATTTTCCCCGTGTAAAGTTGGGCCTGGGCTCTGGCCACTGGGCCTCACCAGGGCCTGCTCCTTACACGCCAGCACCACACAGGCAGAAGCCACCTGGAGTCCAGGCTGGGGCTCTGGGCCCTCAGCTTCGTGTGACTCCCAGCTGGCTGCCAGCCGGGCAGTAGCCCCCCATGAGCCTTACTTGGGTTGAATTTGTAGGACTAGGGGTTTGCCCTACAAACCCCAGGGAGCCGCTTTGTTAGGACAAAGAAGAAATTCAGCTTCCTGGCCACATTCTCTGATGGCTCTATCTCTCCTCACTCTGATTTTAGGTAGTTTATAATTAATGTCAGATATTTTGTTGCTATGTGTGTGTGTACAGTGCTGCGATTGGAACTTAGGGCCTTGGGCATGCTAGGTAAGAGTTCTACCACGGAGCCTCTACAGTTCTGGTTTATTACCCTAAGTGATCTCAAATCTCTGGTGTGTGTGTGTGTGTGTGTGTGTGTGTGTGTGTGCATGCGCACACATGCAGTAGTGCTGGGGACTTAGGACTTTGTGCTCTGGTTTAGCTGTTTTTTTTTTTAATCCAAGGCTGAGCTGTATTACTTGAGTCATAGCTCCACTTTTGGAGTTTTGGTTGTTAATTGGAAATAAGAATTTGAAAGACTTTTCTGCCTGGGCTGGTTTTGAACTGTAATTAACTCAGGTTTCGGATTTCTTTTTCCTTCTTTCCTTCCTTCCCTCCTGTCTTTCTTTCTTCTGGTCCTTAGGCTTGAACTTGGGCCCTGGGTGCTGTCCCTGAATTCATTTTTTAATTTAATTTATTTTTAATTTAATTTTAATTCATTTTTAAATTTGTCCCTGAATTCTTTTACTCAAGGCTAGTACTCTACCACTTGAGCCACAGCTCCACATCTGGTTTTTTGGTGGCTAGTTGGAGGTAAGAGTCTCATGGACTTTGCTTTCCTGGGCTGGCTTCAAACCTTGATCCTCAGATCTCAACTTCCTGAGTAGCTAGGATTACAACAGTGAGCTACCTGGCACCTGACTGAGTTTTATTTTTATTGTTAGGATTTTGGTAAAGGTAATTTTATACATGTCTTTTATTAGATGAATTGTTGAATGCATCTTTAACATCATGGAAAATGTTTAAAGCCATCCTAAATGTTGTAGATGACTTAAGAATAAAATGTTGAAACCAGGTATGGTGCACTCCTGTGATCCCAGCACTAGGGAGGCAGGAGGAGTGTGAGTTCAAGGCCAGCCTGGGCTACATGATTCACTACTGATTTGCTACTGGGGCAGAAAGTGGATTACAGGGAAGGTGGTGAAGAAGGTGCAGGTAAGCTGGGAGACTCTGGCCACTGGGTTCCTACAGGAGGAGGGTGATTATGTTTTGGCTGTCACCTCAGAGGTGAAACTCAAGGGGGAGGACTTTGGTGTTCCCCGGGTGTGGATTCCAGAGCTGACATCCACCAGTCCGCTGGATGGACTTTCATTCTGACACCAAAGATACCATGTCGGTCACTGTTACTACTCCATAGAGTTTAAGCTGGTTGAGGAACACAGGAAAAGATGAAATATTCATGGTGGTTTATCCTCATATGATGAATGTCCAAGTCTGAGTGGGTCAGCGGGCCTGGGACAGTGGGCCTAGGACAGCGAGCTGAGTTCATTGGAAGATTGGAGGAGACCACTTCCACTTGGCAGGGGAGTAGGCAGCCTCAGAGTGCCTTGGCTTTTGTTTCGGTCGTTATTCATTCTAGCTTGTCCCTGCATCTTAGTTACAGAAGGAGTCTCCTTTACCTTGAGAAAGCCATGCAGAGGGAGGGGAAGAGGCAGGTGTGTCATCAGTGGCCACAGGCCCAGAGCATATTTCATCTTGTAATACATTCACAGAGAAAATCACGGCACTGTTGTGTTGTTGGTTCAGTATGAGCTCAGCCTTACTGGCCGGGTGCCCACACTAAGGGTGACATGGGGCGTTGGAGACTCCGTCAGCAGTGATCATCTCCGAATGAGTGGCTGCACGGCTTTCTGTGTCCCATGAATTAATGGCGGTGGGTGGTGCGTGGGGTGTCTATAATTGAAGCTCACCTGGTACTTCTTGTGACATTGTGTCAGCGCTCACGTTCAAGTCAGAAGGCTTGGGACTTTAGCAGTCAGGGGATCAGAAACGTTACCCCCGATCCTTTAGCTGCATCCTAAGGATGCAGATTGTATGCTGCCAGAGAAAATGATCAGAGAGACTGTAATGCCGACGATGACAACAGTGGACAAGAGGAGCGCGGAGGTCCTAACCGCAGACCTGGACTCCGGCTGAACTGGCTGGAAATGAAGAGGATGCTGCTGACAGGTGATGGCAGAGAGGAGGCCATGGGGAGCAGGTCTCGCGGCCTTTCATGTGCCAGGTCCTACAGCTCGTGGAGTGGGGGGCCTGGCTGTACAGAGGGCCCAAGGGAGGCTGGCAAATGAGGGGCAGATGGGGCAGCTGTAGGGATGAGCGAACCAAAGCCATAGCTGCCAGCATTTTTCTTTGTGCAGCACCATGTGAATCTCAGCTGGGTTCACCCACCGTGGTCTGGATGGAGGTGGACAGACACCCTGGCTTGACCAGGGTAGGCGGGGGTGGGGTGCTGTGGCCTGGGCTGTTCCTGGCCCTGTCCTACAGCGAGGCTGAACAAGGGCCCGAGAGCAGCTGCCAGGGGGCTGGCATCGGTGGCACCCCGTGGAGGGGGTGTAGGACTGGCCCTAGGGAGCACAGCTTCTCCTCCTCCTCCTCCTCCTGGTGCCCCCTCCTCCTCGTCCTCCCTCTTCCTCTTCTTTTCCTCCCTCCTCCCCTGTGGCTTTAAGCAAGGGAAGTGTGATGGATTTTGTACTTTGGGGACCCCCCTCTGCTGAGGTGGGTGCTGGGGACTGGGTGGGTCTCTCAAGCAGAGAGTGAGGTGGGTGGCTTGGCCTAGAGTGATCACTCCCGGAGGTGGGGCTGGGGGCTTTGTTAAGAAATCTTCAGGGGTGACTGCAGCACCCAGCAGTGCCCTCCCTCTGGCTTTCTCCCTCCCATTTCCATCCTGGCTCCATGACACATCTCTGCTTCCTGAATCTGTGCTGCCCCTGAGCCCTCTGGGGCGGGGGTCAGGTCTCAAGATTCTTCATGTCTGCAGTACCCTTAGCAGCTCCAGTACAGAGCAGAAAATTCCTCTCAGTTGGTGACATCGAACGACTTTGGACCAAGCAGTTGACTACAGTCACCTTTGGGCCAGGTGGGTGCCCACCTTAATCTCATTAACTGGGGTGTGGGCTACAGATCCTGCCTCAAAAACAAACAAAACCCACAAAAAGAAAACCTTAAAGCAGAAAACCAGCTTGGACCCCACTTGTCACCTGCATGCAAGCACATTGAGGTTCCTTAGAGGGTGGGCAGGGACCCCATGTTTCCTCCCCCTACTCCCCTATAGCCCCCTGGCCAGCCCTGTGGGGCACCCTGAGTGAAGGAGCCGGCAATCAGCATTCGCTTACAGGGTGATTCGTCTTTATCCATTGAACTTAGGTAATTTCTTTGACCTGTTGCTAGAAAAATTTTCTGGATTCTAAAGAGGGGCATGGTGACCGGAGATCTCTCAGCTAAATCGCTTTCAGGCCAGAAAGAGATGTCATCTGCACAACAAAACATTTCCCCCTGGGGACATTTTATTCTTTTTTTTTCCCCCCCTGCAGGTAGGCTTTGATTGGGAAAGATAAAAAAAGTACATTTAGTTTGAAGTGTCTTTAGGATTTAAGCAAAAGGCTTGAACAACTGCATTGATTTTCCTTGATGGATGGAAAAGGGCTTGAAAGTAATGTCCTGCTCTGGATGAGCCTCACTTGGAGATGCGACGGGTATGGGGAGCCCAGGAAGATGAGTTTTGTTACCAGTTTCCGTTCCTGGTGTCTGTGTCAGAGGGACCAGAGAAATCAAGGCGCTGCCACCCAACTGGGGCCACCTATCAAGTGCCACTAGTCTGGGCCAGACCCCAACTCACTATTCTCAGAACTCCCCAAAAGGATACACATTTTCTCTTGGGAGAGGGGAGTGGTTGCTGGAAAGTTCAGGAAATGACTAGAATTGGTGCTCTCTGGAAATCTCCCTTCCCTGAGTTCTAGACCTTGTCTATTGCTAAGAATCATGGGAAGTGTGGGCCCTGTCCATGGCTAAGAATCATGGGAAGTGTGGACCTTGTCTATTGCTAAGAATCATGGGAAGTGCGGGCCCTGTCCATGGCTAAGAATCATGGGAGATGCGGGCCCTGTCCATGGCTAAGAATCATGGGAAGTGTGGACATTGTCCATGGCTAAGAATCAAGGGAAGTGAAGGCCCTGTCCGTAAAGATCCACCCCCCCCCCACTCCATGCAGATGCTCCCCACCTGGTTAAGTCTCCACCCAGTTACCTAGGTAATCAGCATACCTGGAAGCAGTTACTTCCCCCTTCCCTGAGGTCATATCCTAATCCATCTGGCCACACCTCCCTGCTCCTGCCCTAGATAAGGCAGGGCTGTGTGGGGTCAGCTCTTCTCTTGGGGGGGGGGGGCGTCTGCATGCTGACGGGGAGGGAGGGTGGGGGGAACCTTGCACTGTCCATGGCTAAGAATCAAGGGAAGTGTGGACTCGGCCCATCCTAAGAATCATGGGAGGTGCCAATTCTCCCCCCCCCCCCAATTGGCTGACCCTGGATTTCTCCCAATGACCCTTCTCTTTCCCTGGTCCTCTCCTTTCCTTTCCCAAGTGATCTTTTTTTTTGGCCAGTCCTGGGCCTTGGACTCAGGGCCTGAGCACCATCCCTGGCTTCTTCCCGCTCAAGGCTAGCACTCTGCCACCTGAGCCACAGCGCCCCTTCTGGCCGTTTTCCATATATGTGGTGCTGGGGAATCGAACTGAGAGCTTCATGTGTAGGAGGGAAGCACTCTTGCCACTAGGCCATATTCCCAGCCCCTTCCCAAGTGATCTTAGTTCAGCTGTTCTCCCTCTTTCTCTCTGTGCCTGTGTTGGGTCCTGGTCCATGCAGGGGCTGTGCACACCCACTCTGCCCTGACTTGAGCCCTCACAGAGTTCCTGCCGGATCATGTACCCTGTGAGAAGCAAGCCCCCCGCCCCCCAGCTCCATGCCCAGTGCAGGGTCTGTAGGCTTCAAAGTCTGGTAACAAAACTCTGACTCACTCCTGAGAACCAGCCTGAACGGCCTTCCAGATTTACTTCTGGCTGGGAGAAAATTGTCTTCTGCTCCCCAGAGAAGAATAGGAGAGCACTTGGATAAATCATTAATAACTCTGTTTACTACTTTTATTTGCATTGGCTGTCAAATTAAATATTGCATTAAGTGACTTAAATATTCATATTGCATTAAATAAACATATTGCATTAAAAAATTAAGTGCTAGGAGCTCTTCCATGGAGCTGGGTTAGGAAGGCCTTAGCACCATCAGCCAGTAAGCATTAACTGTTCCATCTATGAATTATTTAGGTTCAAAATAACTGGGGAGAGGAGCCTCTGGGTGTGGGATGTGGATCATGCTCTGTGGGTGGGTGTGTAACCTTGTTTAGTTGTGTTGGACCCTGGTCTTGAACTGAGGGCTTGGGTGCTATCCCAGAGTTTTTGTTTTTGTTTTTCCCCTCAAGGCTAGTGCTCTACCACTCAAACCACGGCTCCACTTCTGTTTTTTTTTGCTGATTAATTAGAGATAAGAGTCTCACAGATATTCCTGCCCAGGCTGGCTTTGAACCATAATCCTCAGATTTCAGCCAGCCTGAGTCACTGGGATTACAGGCGGATGGGGCTGTGTGAGCCATTAGCCCTGCTCTGCAGATATTTTTGGTTCTGACAGCTGGGTGAAGGACATGTTCTTGTGTGCAGCAAGTCAGGAACAAGGGAAGTCAGAAAATGTCCCACAGTGCCCAAGATGTTCCCACACAAGAGTGATCTGAATTTCTCTCAATCCCTCAGGAATGTTCTAGAAAAAAATTCTTCATGCTACATTGACCAGCTCAGCAAATCTATGGAACCATATCCATCGTGTTAATCCTTTCTGAAAGCTTAACAGTATTCTCGTGGGACATCTTAATAAGTAGGCTTGCGCATGTTCAAGGGATGGGATTCTTGGGGAATTTTCATTTATGCTTTGAGAACATGTGAGGACACACAAGGTGGGTTTTGACTTACTTCTATCCAGTGTACACCAGCCTTCCCAGGGTCTCACTATGGGCTCTCCCAGGGCGGTTTGCTGAAGTGAAACAACGTATGTGGCACTTCAGGAAACCCAATTGTGGGGCCGAGCACCAGGGAAGGTGGGGAGACCCTCTATCCGATCCATACCCCATCGCAGCTGAGTCTTGCCTCACACAAGCAAATCAAGCATTTTACTACTTGAGCTACGTGGACTGCCCCTCCTCTGCCCCTACCAGTCTTTGTTTTTCCATGTCATTTTTAGGGGAAAGCTTTTTTTTTTTTTTTTTTTTTTTTTTTTTTTTGGCCAGTCCTGGGCCTTGGACTCAGGGCCTGAGCACTGTCCCTGGCTTCTTCCCGCTCAAGGCTAGCACTCTGCCACTTGAGCCACAGCGCTGCTTCTGGCCGTTTTCTGTATATGTGGTGCTGGGGAATCGAACCTAGGGCCTCGTGTATCCGAGGCAGGCACTCTTGCCACTAGGCTATATCCCCAGCCCCTCCATGTCATTTTTGAGGTAGGGTATCTCCCTAATGTTGTTCCAGCTGGCTTTGGAAACTCAGATCCCTCCTACCTTAGCTGTATGGGTAGCTGGGATTACAGGCATATAGCACTGTGCTTGCCCCCGCCCCCCCCGCCCCCAGCCAGGTTTTGATTTCTTCCATAAACAAAATAAAATAATATAGGGAACCATTTTAATTCATCTGGGCTGCCAGGACCTAAGACTTCAGACTGACTAATTTATAAACAGGAATTTATTGTCTCTGAGTGTGGAGGCTGGCTAGCCCAGCCTCAAGGTGGGGGCCGGGGCAGGGTGCTGTGGATTTGGTGTCTAGCACAAGGCTTTTGTACTTTGCATTTGCTTATTTTGCAACATCCCTCCCTCCTTTTCCTCTGGCTCAGGGCAGGGATTTGTTGTTAAAAACACATCAAGTACGGAAGACAGTGAGGGAAGGGGTGACATGGTTCAAAAAGAAATGTACACTTTACCTGACTTAGGTAACTAACCTCTTGATATATAATCTTTATAATAATAAAAAATAAAATGAAAACCCCAAGTAAAGTAGAAAAGGACGGGGTGTGGCTCATTTAGTGCATTTGCTCACCAAGTGTAAGACCCTGAGTTCAATCCCAGTCCTCCTTAAAAAAAAAAGCCAGGCATGGGTGGCTCCCACCTCTAATCCTAGCTACTCAGGAGGCTAAGGTCTGAGGAACATGGTTCAAAGCCAGCCCCGGTAGAAAAGTCCCCATGAGACTCTTATCTCCAATTAAACTCCAGAAAACTGGAAGTGGCACTGTGGCTCAAGTGGTAGAGCACTACTAGTTTGAGCAAAAGAACTACTACTAGTTTGAGCAAAATAACTGAGTGACAGTGCTCTAAGTTCAAGCCCCATGACTGACCAGGAAAAAAAAAAGTCATTTCTAAGGAATATAGTTACTAGTGTTAGATGTACCAGCTATGAAATACAATTGAGCCAAATGATCTCCACCTTGGGGCATTGTGGTTCTTTCTTTTCTTTCTTTCTTTTTTTTTGTCTTCTATTGATTTTAACTCTTCGTTATTATTGTTGCTTAAGAACTGCTGTAATTTCTAATAACACCGTATGGCCCTTGGGTGGGTGAAGTCAGACTTCATTTCCCCCATGATGCCCAATCCTTTGTCGAACTAAAAGCTGGGTAAGGAAAATTGGTACAGATGTAGAATCTTTCTCCCTCTCTTGGATTGCTGTCTGGACCACAGCTTTGTATGACCCGGGTGAGTTGCTTGTGTAAGGGGATTGGAGAGGACTTTAGTGCGCAGCTCCATAAGCGGTGACCGATGGGGAGCTATGTGACATCATGACCTCGGACAGCTCCCCTGCCCCCAGCTGCTCCTGCCCGCTTCCAGACATGGGGACGGGGACGATTTGAGCCTGTGTCTTGAAAAGCACTTTTATACTGGTGAAAGCCCAGTATGTTAACATTAGCCATTTAAAGATGGACACAAGTTTGTTTAGTTTAGCGAGGGGCAGAGCTAGGGCTGGGTGCCGCCCTGTGCTTGAGACAGGGTGGGCCGGGAGGGAGGAGGTGGCAGGAGGCTCCTGTCAACTAAGGACCCAAACCGTCCCTTCCCAGGGGCCACCTCAGGGGGCCTGGAGCCCTGGCTAGCGGCTTCCCTTCCTCCAAGCTCTGGAACCATGTTCTGGCAGTTGCCTGGTCACCCACCGGGCTGCTGTGCTGGTTGAGTGGGGTTTTTTTGATCCAGTTTCTTTCCTCCCCGCTCCTCTTGTTTTTCTTCTCCCTTCCCTCTCATCTCTCCCTCTCCTCTCCCTTCTTTCCTCCTTTTTCTTCTCTTTTCTCTTTCCCTTCTCTCTCTCTCTCTACTAGTACTCTGTCCTCTCTTCTCTTCCCTCTCCTCTCCTCCCTTCTGTTTCCCCCTCTTCTCTCTCCTCTCTTTCTTCTCTCTCCCTCTTTCCTTTCCTCTCCTCCTCCCCCCTACTGGTACTGGGGATTGAACTCAGGGCCTCACACTTGCAAGGCTTCCTAGTGCCTTGGTGGCTGAGCTGAGGGCAGATCCTACCATTTTGTCCTGCTCCCCAACAGATGCTACACAAGGCTGGACAGGGGGCCCACCGCTCCCAGCCCCCTAGCAGTGCAAGACCTGGGGATAGGAAGCTTCTCAGTGGGACAGAGAGGGAGGTGGTTCAGATGGCAGAGGCAGGTGGCCCTTAGCACAGCAGTAACCAGCTCTTCCCAACTGCAACTCCTTGGGTGGCCGAGTGCAGTGAAGACAGGAAGGAGCCTGGGGCCTGGGGCTGCCGCCACCGGTCCCCCCCGCCTCTGGTTTCAGTGGCAGCAATCTACTCACAGCTCTTGGCTCCACCACTGAGGTGGCAAGAGCATCCCACAGGGCCCACCGTCATGCCAGGCCGTGCGGGTAAGCACCGCAGGGCCTGCGTCCTGTGAGGCCCTGTGGGCAAGTGCTGGAGCCACGAGCAGGACCTAGACTTGGCTCTGTCCCTGGTCCCCGTGGTTCTGTCCCCCTGTGGGGGGTCACTGCCACCATGTGTCCATGCTTTGACCAATGGCCTTGCAGTAAAGAGCTTGATGAGGCTCCTTCCTGTTCTGTGGGCACCAGAGGGAGAAGATGCTCAGTGCGTAGTATATACACACATGCAAACATGCCGTGCGCTTAACCATACATAGACAGGAATTTTAGCTGCCAATTAAAAAATAAATCCAATGAAAGAAATGCCAGCTCAGATTTGTGAGGCTGGGCTGGAAGCCTCAAGTCTGTGTTTGCATCTGGGCTTGACAGCCAAGGGGGCTGTGTGTGGGGGTGGATGCAGACATCCACAGAGCCCCACAGGGGAACCCCTCTTCTTCCTCCAATTTTGGAGGATTTGAAAAGTTCTACACAGCACTCCAAACAGCCAAACAAGTAACCAGGAGGCCAAGAGAGAATGTTCCACTCCTCTGGGGGACAGACTGCCTTTCCTGCTGGTGGCCTGAAATGTCACCCCCCCCCCCCCCCCAGGGAACACTTTGCAGTCACTGGGTGGTGGTTCCCAATGTTCTGGGCAGGGCTGACATGGGGAATGGGTGGCTTCTGGTTTGGTCCATACTCAGTGCTGTGTTGCTCACCCAAATTACCCCCCTCCCTCCCTCCCTCCTTCCCTCCCTCCTTTCCTCCCTCTACCACAGGAGATCCCAAGACCCCATCCTAACCTTTCTGGTGCCAGGGCGGCCTCTCGTAGGTGTGCTACAGCATTCAGAGTGCAGAAAAGGGCTTCAGTTTTGCACAAGACTTTACCACAGCAGCTTGGGTCTTGGGTTCTCCCCTGCGAAGAGGCAGAACTTGACCTTGGCCCAGAGCTGGCTCTACTTGGCTGCCACCGCATGCAGCTCTCTTGCCTCTGCTGCACAGAGGGACACAGTGTCCACTTGCAGATACCTGCACCTTTGTGCTCTTGAAGCTGGACAGAGAGGAGCTCCCCCCCCCGCTCGCCCTCCCTACAGGGCTGAGATTCTGTGTCCCTGCCAGGAGCAGGTGAGGGAAGAGGCTGCTAGACATTGCCTGGTTCCACAGCTAAATGTCACCTCCTCCCTAGAGGCTCAGCATAGCAGAGTACATTTCAGACCTTTGCTATGTTTTATCCCAGTTTAGGTTAGATTAGCGGAGGACCTTGATTTCTAAGGGCTGAATAATACTCCTAGGGTCCCATCCAAGCCACCAGAAGTGGCCCAGAGAGGAGAAGGAGGGGCCTAGAGCCTGTATGTGCTCCTGAAGTGGGGCTCCCAGCTCACCTTCCAGGAATGGGTCAAAACCTCTTGTGTGGAATGCCTCCACATACCTCATCCAAAGTTTAGGGTTCAACAGAGTCAGTGTAACACATGAAGGAGTTCTCATTGGCCTTGTGAAGAGATGAGGAGGAGGAGGAGGGCTACTCAGCTCTGATACCAGCTTAGGAGTCCATATGCAGAAGAGTGGATGGATGGATGGATAGATAATGGATGGATGGAAGGATGGAAGGAGGGATGAGGGATGGATGGATGGATGGAAGGATGGGGAGATGATGGAAGGATGGATGATGAATGGATGGATGGATGGAAGGATGCCTGTGTGTATATTTATATGAATAGATAGGTTGATGGATGGATGGAAGAATGATAGGTGGTTGGAAGGATGGATGTGAGTTGTCCTTTAGACCCACCTGAAATGGAAATTCACTTTCTGGTTTGCTCATGAAGGAAGAGCCTATTGACTAAATGCTGACACAGATGAGTGTCTCCATTCTTTCACTGTGTACAAATCACCTTCTGAACTTGGAAACTTTGAAATTCCTGGTCCTGAGGTTGTAGGGGATGGGTGTTTGGTGGCTTAGCAGGGCCCTAGCTCCTGACTAGAAGACTACAGCTCTTGGCCAGGCATCTCCCTGGGACAGCTCACACCTGGTAAATGGCATGAATGAGAGCAGGCTCTCCAGATGGAAGTCACAGGGTGGTGTTTTGTTTTTTTTGTCACTTAGTCTTAGAAGTGACTTCCTGTTGGTTCTGTTTTGTTCATTTTGTTAGAAGGAAGGGGCTGAGTCCAGCTCACACTCAAGGGTGGGGTACTGAATGGGTGCAACACTGGGCAGGTGTGTGGGGCCATCTCTGATTAGCTGGATATTAGTGACAAGTGATGATGGCTGACGAATTGGAGGCTCACCTGGAATATCTTCTAGTACTTGGGGATTTCCCTCTCATGACTCAGTGAGAAAGCTACCCATGGGTCCTGTTCATAGATTATGGAAACTGAGGCTCACGCGGAGGACAGGGTTCCCCAGGCAGCCTGTGTGAGAAGCCCAGGCCCTGAACCAGCAGGCACTGTCACCTTAGGGTGCTGAAGGGTTTCCTGGAACACTGGACACTTCCGAAGCATTTGACTAGAGCAAGGGCTCGCGCAGAAGTCTGAGGCCAGCGTGAGGTTGGGCCAAGGTCAAGTTCCCAGCTGGGTTCTTTCTCTGGTGCTTGACACTTGGATCTCTGGGGTGTGGTTAACTCTTGAGCTTTATCTTCTTCACACTGAAGTTGGTTACGGTTTCTCCAGCACAGGATAACTGTGCGAATCATTAAGTTTAGAGGCCGAGGAGCAGAGTTCCTAGCTCCTGTTTGGAGCCTAGTCCAAACTGGTTTCTGTTCTCCCTCCTTCCTGATTGTTTATTCTATTCCTGACAATTCTGTTCTCTCCTCTCTGAAACTCCTCTGCCGAGAACTGGCTTCTTATCTATCATTCTTTCAAGTAAGAACACTTTAAATCCCCATAAAAACAGTCTGTAATTCCAGTGGCATCCCACAGGAAGTCGGGGGTGGAGGGAGATGGAGATGTGGCTGTCTGGTTGTCACAGTGATGGACATAGGCGCAGGGCTCCAACCCGAGTCACCCTGAGTCCCAACCGTGCTGGAGCTGGGGAGGTTGGAGGGCCCCACCCAGCTCCTCATGCCCCATCTCATGCTGGCTGGGATTGTAGGAGGAGAGAGGAGCTGAGGGGACCCATGAGAATGTGGCCTTCAGTTCACAGTGGCTGACTTGTGGCCTCCCCAATGTGGGCAGGGCGGGACATGTAGCATTTCTGCTTCTGACGTTTCTAGGCCCCAAAGCTGCAAGCAGGCTGACCTTGGCTGCCTGGCCCTCACACAGCTCCTGTGGTGGGGTTCAGGGTGCAAAGAGGTGCAGAAGCTAATGTCTGTTTTCCAGGCCGTGCTTAGTGGAGGAGGGAGGTCTGGGGCCCCTGTGCTGGTGAAGCTGGCAACATTGCCAGTGGGAACCCAGGAGGAGACCCAGTGTGACGGGCACACCCCTCTCCAAGTCCTCACCACACCGGTGAGGTGCATGGTGTCACTCCCCCCACCTCACCCCCTTGCGAAATGGAAGCCAGGAGCATTGTGCAAGGTCACTACTCTAAGGACACACAGTGCAGGGACCTGAACCTGGCACTTGGTGGTACTGTGCCTCTTTGTGGGGCAGGGCAGGGTAGGGCAGGGCAGGGCAGGGCAAGGTGTGGGAGCAGCCTGGGAGCACATCGCTACCACAGTTTTCTGGAAGAACTGCCCTCTGATTCAGAGAGCTGTTCTTGAGATCTCCAGCCATCATGGTGCCAGGGAGGGGAGGGGAGTGTGGCCGGCCCTCCCTGTCTCTGTCCCTGTCTCCATCTCCATCTCCATCTCTCCATCTCTCCATCTCTGCCCTGCTCTGGGGCACTGCCGGCAGCCCTAAAAACTTCACATGGATGCTTGGCCTGACTGCCCTGACCAGAGCAGAGTCAGTGAGCATGCTTTGCCCCCTGCAGGCCCAGATAGGAACTGCATCTGTTTCCGCATAAGGAGACTTGGTTTAGTGAACTTTTCCTTCCCTCCTTCCCTCCTTCCCTCCCTTCCCTCCCTTCCCTCCCCCATCCATAGTCCTCCCTCCCTCCTTGACCCTCCCTCCCTCCCCATCCCCTTTCTTTTTCCTGTTTTGTAGGTAGCTAGTTTAGTGCTTTGCTGGTTAATTGGAGATGGATTTTTTACAGACTTTTTTCTCTGCCCAGGTTGGCTTTGAGTGGTAATCCCTCAGGTCTCAGACTTCTGATGTTACAGAGGTGAGCCATGGTGCCCAGTCTTTTATTTTCATTTTTTACCTAATGGTTGTCCATAGGGTTTGGTCGCTGTTACATCGCTCAGTGCATCAGCTGCTCCCTCCCAACGCAGAGCCGTTTCTAGTTACAGCTCATTCTCATTAAAAAGCGCATAAACCACAAGCTTGGCATTGACACATTTCTGCGCATTGTGAAGACTCAGATCATGGATTTTCTCATTTGCCGCCATTGATTTTTCCATGACTAATAATTATATTTTATACACAACCTCTGTGCAGTGTAAGTGATATTTATACCAGCAATTATCCACAGTAACTTTTAATGTTAAAAAAGTTTTTTTGTTTTTCAGTTTTGTTTTCGGGAAAGGAGGCTGTTGAGTAAATTGAATCTTTTTAGTTTCACCATCTTTTTTTTTTTTAAATCCAGACAGTGTTCTTTTTCACCTGAAATAATAATTGAGCAATCAGAGCCTGAAATTGTGGAATAAATGAAGTTTGCATCGACATTTCCGCCAACAGGGGCAGCGACGTGCAGCCTTCCGTGGACCTGGTGGTTTTACATCTGCCCTTGAAATTTATTTTGCTTTCAATATCTGTGAAATCCTCCAAATGCCTTTTCCCTTCCCCTCAGATAATGCAGATCTTTCCCTGTGCACTCCTCCACCCGTGGCCCACCCTTAGCTTGGCATTCAGGGCTTCCCACAGTCCTCCCTCTCTGTTTACTTTTCTCTCCCTCCCCTCCTACTCCTCCACTTTAAGGAAAAATCTTAGTATGGTCCAGGTTGGGCTTGAACTTACGATCCTCCTGCCTTACTACCGCAAGTGCTGGGGTTACAGGTATGCACCATGGCGCCTGCTTCTAGTGTCTGAGTTTGTGCAGAGTGAAACTTTGTGGCCTCTGATCAGTGGGAGGTGGAGGGAGGCCAGGCTGGACAGTGAGGCCAGGAGGTTGGGGGGAAGTGGGTTGAGCCGGGATGAGCAAGCCAGTGTAGAGGAGGCTGGGGGCTTCCTCATGGTGACCTCAGGGAGACAGGTGCGGACACTGTGTAGCCTGTGCAATGGCACACAGGCATGTCCGTGTGTGTGTGTGTGTGTGTGTGTGTGTGTGTGTGTAATGCTTGTGTACACATGGTTGTCTTTCTGGGGAAGGACACAGGTGCAGACCTTGGCTTCAGACCCTGCCCCTACCCCAGGTATCTGGTCTGCCCAGGGACCTGCCTTCTGTGGCTGAGGCTGTAGGTGGCAGCAGAGCCCACTTTAGCTGGGTAGTAGTGGTGAGGGAATGGATTGATTCCCTTATCTCCGCCGGGGCCATACTGCCCTGCCATGGGGCTAGGGGCCAGCAACAACTGGATTAGCCAGGCTCTCCATTGAGTTACAACTTTTTTGCAGACACCTGCTAACTCCTGCCAGGCAGATCCCTATCAGTCCCCTCTGTCCACCCCCAATGCTGCCCTGCCTCAGGGGCTCCCAGGCCAAAACCCAACCAGCGCCGTCTGAAGCCTGGCTTTGGAGAAGGCCCTGCCCAGCTAAGGTCCTGGCCCCGCCTCCCTCTCCTGGGATAGATGCCCCTTCCTCCCTTCCTCCCTTCCGGCGCCTTACATGGCAAAGGGAGGGGCCATGCAAGATGGGGTGAGGGGCAGAGGTGCCCCGGTCCCCGTGGCTGCCCGTGGCTGCAGCCTCCTTCTGCCGCTCACCACTGTGTAGGAACCAGTGCCTCTCTGGGCTGTAGTGAAGACATGGTAGGGCTTTGAACTTGACTTGGATTTTATAGGTGCTTCCAAGGTGACCTTTGCCTCTGCGGGCCGAGCGGTGCTGAGGAGAAGCCATTCTAGCCTCTGATCTTGTGTCTGTCTGTCTAACTGCTTTGAGAGATGATTCATACATAGTGTAATGAATCTTAGGATATTGTCTTTACCCACGAGGGACCCCCAATACCCCAACCAGTCATATGTGGGCTGTGTTTGGCTTTGTTGTTCTGTGCATTTCATAGAAATGGCTCCTTCCCCTGAGTCGCCTGTCCCCCCACTTCCTACCCCTCACAGCTGGGGAGCTGGCCCTGCTTTCCTGGCCGGCTTGGGGCCACCTCCCCAGTGCTCCCGGTTTCCTGGATTCATCCCCAGAGAAGCAGTCAGCCAGGCCTCGGTGTTCATAGCCCAGCGGCTTGGCTTCCATCATTGGTTTCAAACTCGATTTGTGTCCTTGCCAAGAGCAGCCCCCCTCCCATCCCTCTGGGCCCAGGGGCCTGGGAGCTTCACGGAAGCTCCCCAGGGCCCCAGAATTGCCAGCTGAGGTGCCAGCCTGCCAGGGGCCCGCTCTGTGCCCTGAATGCTTGTCCATTCTGGCCCAGGCTCTGGGTGGCAAGGAGGCCCTGGACATTCACCTCCAGCCAGTGAAGGAGCTTTCTGTCATGGGAGACCAGGCTCTCCGTCTCTCAGCCCCACACAGCAGTGGGCAGGCTCGGGACCCCTCCCTGCACCTGTCTGCCTTGGCCTTCTGGGAACCCCAGGACCTTGTGGGACCATTAGGAGGGAAGCTCATTTCTGAGAAGGAGAATTGGTGCCTTGCCCAGCTCAGGGCTGTGGGAAGCCAGGTGCTCAGGTACCTCTAGTTGCCTCAAAGGAATTGGAGGGCTGTCAGGGGCTTGGCTTGAACCCTGGCCACACAGGATGCTTTTGTGTGTGTGTGTGTGTGTGTGTGTGTGTGTGTGTGTGTGTGTGTGATGTATATATATGTCTGTGTGTACAGTGTATGTGTATGTGTGATGTGTATATGTATGTGTGGTGCGTGTATATATGTGGTGTGTGTGTGTGTGTGTGTGTGTGTGTATGTATGTATGTATTGGAGATAGAGAAGTTGAGGGCCAGCAGGGTAAAACAACCTGCCCAGGGTTGCACAGCTCCCAAGCAATACAGTGGGGATTCAAATCCCTGTTGATCTGACTCCAGTTTTCACCCTCCTCTCCTCCAGGCTTTATCAGGGAGCATCTAACTGTCCCCCAAACTTGTCTGAATGGCAGAGTGGGGAAGAGGGGGCTAAAAAAAGAAATGTGGTCCCTCCCTGTGCTGGGAAGATTAGTCTGTGATTTCACAGCTTCCCTCCTCCCACCTCTCTCCCTCCCTCATTCCCTCTTTCCCTCCCCTCCTTCCCCTACTCCCTCCCTCTCTCTTAACCCTTTATCTTTTTTTTTTTTTTTTTTTGGCCAGTCCTGGGCCTTGGACTCAGGGCCTGAGCACTGTCCCTGGCTTCCTTTTGCTCAAGGCTAGCACTCTGCCACTTGAGCCACAGCGCCACTTCTGGCCGTTTTCTGTATATGTGGTGCTGGGGAATCGAACCTAGGGCCTCGTGTATCCGAGGCAGGCACTCTTGCCACTAGGCTATATCCCCAGCCCTCTTAACCCTTTATCTTTTTAGCTTGTTTTTCCAACAGTTTTGCACTTTTGCTCAAGCTGGCCTTGGACTGTGGTCCTCCTGTCTTTACCTCAGAGTAGCTAGGATTACAGCTGTGTGCATCATGCCTGGGCTGTTGGTTGCTCTTTGCATGCCCTTCTTGCTCTTTGGGTGGAGTCCCTGTGGGTGGCTGTGTCTTAAGGTCTGGGGTTTTGCTCCTCTTTCTTGACGGGGTTGTGTTTCTGTAAACTGCCTGTGAATCTTCTGCATAGGACATTTGTTTACCGCCTCATGCTTATTTAGTTATCCAATCATTTATTTACACCAGTATGAACTATGAGTATTTATTTTGTGTTGAGTTACAATCTGATAGTACATTGTTTATTTTGTTGGTCAAATTGTTCCTGGTTCATCTGGGCCTTGTGTTTTGATGGATTTACTTTTATAAGGAATGAATGTGATTATTGGGGTGGGAATGAAGTGGGGGTGTGATGGATGAGTGAGTGAGGGCAAGTTTTAAGGGGTTGCCTGAACCTCATACTTAAAGGCAGCAATGCTTTTTAAAAAAGAAGTCACAATAAATAAATCTCACAATGAATAAAACATCAGCATTTTAAAAATAAAGTAAGGATCTATAGATGTCCATAAATCACTTTGCCAGGTCGCTAGTATTTGTGTATATTTTGTAGTTGTTGGGTTGTATTGATTCCTGTACGTACCCAGCTCTCTCTACGACTTTCTTGCTTGGTGAAATGGACTGGCCGCCCCTACCTTGCTGGCTGGAAATGATGAGTTGTCCTTAATTCCAGAGGCCTGGGATCTTCTGGGGTCAGCTTTGGTCTGCAGGCTCCAAGACTCTCTGTGCTGACTAATTTTGGGTGTAGGAGGGGGGGTCAGTCTAGAGAAGGGCTCCTGCCTGGGTTGCAGCATCTGAGTGGGTGAGTGCGGTCTGTGCAGAGGTGGCTGTGCCTCTCTCCCTGAGGGGTGTGTGTGTGTCTTTTGTCTCAAACTGGCTTCCAGGCACTCAAATCCAACCCACAGTCCCCACCCTAGCAGAAGCAGAGGGTGTTTTAATCGAGATATCGGAAGATGTATTTCCTTAATTTCTGCCTAATGGAAAAATCCTTATGTCTGATCAATTCAGGTCAGTGTGAAGTGGTTCCTACTACCCGTGAATTTCATCTAAGGTGATTCATGCTAAAAATCGATATATAATGGTTTAGGAAAAGGTGGCGAGTTCTGTTCCCAAAGAGGGCTGGCCACTTCCTGGAAGATTCCATGCACTCAGCCTTCTCCCTCCTGCCTGGAGGGAGCCACCAGTGCTCTGAGGGACCTTCGTCTGCCCGCCCACCCTCTCCACTCTCTGGCTACCCCCCTCCCCCAGCCACGCTCAGCTGGCCCCCAGCCTTCAGGCTTCCACCAGCTTGGGGGGCTCTGTTTGTCCATCCATGCCTTCCAGAATCCCAGAGGGGATTCTGATTGGGCCGTAGGTACATCGTTGCCGGACCCTGGTCCAATCAGCTGTGAAAGATGGTTCTAGCTCTGCTAGGGTTGGGTGGGGAGTTGTGCAAGGGGCGTGGGTTGTGGAGATGAGGCTCCGCCTCTCCAAGGCACTGGTCTTCCTGCAAAGTCACTCAGGGGCTGAGATAAGCCAGGCCAGAAGTAGGCTCAGACAGACTGTCCTTTATCTGCCCGCTTTGGTTATCATTATTTATACATGGTCATTTGTGTGTATCTCAGGACTGGGAGCTGTGGGTAGGGCTGTATGGTACAATGAAAGGAATTTCCCATAGAGTCCCAGCATCGACACGAATTACTTAAAAACAAAAATAAAAGAATGTTAAACTTAATACTTAAGCATGATGATCATAAACCTCCCTTATGCTTGTTGCTTTTTATACAAGCTGCAAACAAACATATAAATTAAGTACAAACAGCTCAATAAAATCTGAATGAGCCACATTAATTCAGTGTGATGGATGTTTTTTTTTTCCTGGGCTGAAAATGAAATCGCTTCTCGTAAAGCAAATTGGGTATGGGGCTGCCTTTGAGTTTGAGGTGCTGCCGGCAGGGGGTGGGGGGGGGAAGGGTGGGTGGGTATCCATGTGGATCCGGGTCCCATTGCTCTGCTATTTTCTCTGGACGAAGTGACACACATTTGTGACCTTTGCCAATGACCTTCACTGAAGATTGTCTGTGCCCTTTTCCCTCAGTTCAGGACTGTTCCAGAGCTACCGTTGGCATTGAGGAGAAGGTGGGCTGAGGTAGGCCAGGCAATTCGGGTTAACTGGGACGGTCAGAAAATGGTGGGACACATTCAGAAGAGACCAATTTTGAAATTAAAAGGTGAAAGGATTAAAAAAAAATTCAGAGACTCATGAAGTCATGAAGATGGGAGACTGGAAGTTCCAGTGGGGGCTGGGGATTGTGAGTGAGGATAGTGATGAGTGGATAGATGATTAGTGGATTAGGATCGTGGCTGGATAGAAGTTCTTTTTCCCAGATGCCACCCTGCGGGATCTAACCCCAGTCCCTTTATCTCTTGATATCTCCCCGCCTGCAAAGCAGATCACACAGCCTTGCACACATCCCCGCCTGCAACAAAGAGCAAGTGAGACATGGCTGGAAAATCCCAAGTTCAAGCTGGGCTGGTGGGAGCCTGAACTTCTGCCTCCTTGGGGGGGCTGGCATCAGGAGGGTTGTGGTTCTGTGCTCACCCTTGCACTTCCAGGTAGTCGCTGGGTATGGGTGGCACAGGACTGCCCTCTAAGACAGGAGGGAGGTGGAGATGGAAGCCATCTCAGTTTCAGGCTTGCTGGGGCAGCCAAGTCTGTGAGACTCCATCTCAACAGAAGGAACTGGTGTGGTATTGAGCGCCTGGATTCCCAGCTAGGGTGTGTATCCCAAAGACAGGTGTGTGCTTGGGCAAAGAGCAAGACTTTATCTTAAAACAGAACAGAACAGCAGGAATAAAGGGGTCAAGGGTTGGCAAAGGCATGACCTGTGAGAAGTTTCTAGAGCAAACTGAGGATGAGATGGGTGACCACACCGAGCTGAGCCAAGGCCGGAATTTCTGCCTCCTGACAATCAAGGCTTAGATCAGAGGCCAGAATGATGCAAAGCACCCCCCCCCACCCCGTGGTGGGGGCGGGGCGAGGGGGCGCTGTGCTGCTGCCGCTCCATCCACCGAGTTCTGGAAATATGCTGGATGAATCAGCCTTGAGCCTCAGCTTCCAGAGCCCTTGAGGTGCCCGTCTCTGCGTGCCCTGCACAGGCCGTGCTGTTTCAGCTCAAGGCTGGCGCTCTACCACTTGAGCCACAGTTCCGTTTCCACACTATTTTTCCCCCAGTGGTTCATTGGAAGTTAAGCGTCTTGCAGCAGGAGCCACTGGGTGTCACAGATCAGCTGTGGAGCCTGTGGCAGCTCGAGGAGCCCGCGGCGCTCCCACGTCGGATTTTCCTGGTGGCTGTTGCCAAGGGATCCTGGGCAAATGCACACAGGCTCAGCTTTTCCTGGAGATTCCACCCGAGCCTGCCATGTGCAGGGGCCCTTGTGGGGGAGGGGGTCCTAGAGGGCTTGGCGGGACCTCTGGGGGTCTCAGAGGACCTTGGGGGGGGGGGCCTGGGCTGGGCTCGGCAGAGTCTTCCCTCTCAGTGCCTGAGGAAACAGAGCTGTCAGGCGGGAAGATGAACCACTCTGTTCTGTGTTCTGCGTTCCCAGGCCACTTGACATTCCTTCAGAGAGTGGAAAAGTATTTGTCTTCTTTTTCCAAAACTTAAGTGTGTGTGTGTGTGTGTGTGTGTGTGTGTGTGTGTGTGTGTTCCCTGCTTGTGTCTCCGTAGTGGGTGACAGCTTGCTGGGGTGGCTGCTGCAGATTTTGGGGGGAGGAAGCCTGAGTGCGGTAACTGGGACCCTAGGATGGGGTGCCAGCCCTGTGTGTTGGGGGCGGGGTGGGGTGGGGTGGTGTCCCTGGGACTGTGCTGTGTCTCCCTGTCATGTACTGATTTTCCTTTTCCATGATACTGGGGTTCGAGCTCACGATTTTCCTGCTTAGGCTTCTCACAGGGCTGGATGACATGGGTGCACTACCATGCCTGATTTACGGGTAGAGCTGGAGTCTTGGTAACTATCTGCTAACCGTGTAGGGCGGTTCACCCCTGTCATTCCAGACAGACTGGCAGCGAGACCCTATGTCAAAAATAACCAGCAAAACTTAGGGCTGGGGAGGCATGGCTCCAGTTTATAAATCCAAGTTCACTTTCTCAGTCCAAGTGGCCCTGGTGATGTCACTGATAGAGCAGGCTGGCCTGTAATTGAAATTCTCCTATGTTCCCCTCCAGAATATCTGGGGTTACAGGCGCGGGTCACAGCACCTGTCTGTATGGATTCTCCATAACAGCCTGCTTCCCAGAGTGTTTCCTGGGACAGGGCTCATTGCCTTCACCCAGGCCGCTCCTAGCCCCAGTGTGGCAGTCCATGTGTTTTGTGATTTATAAACCCTGGTAGTGACATTTTAAGGGCCACAGTAAACTTGCATTGAGAAAGTCATTCTTTCTGTGATCTGGAACCATGCCTCCACCCCAAGTATTGCTGCTTGCTTTTTTTTTTTTTTTTCTGGTGCCCATCCTGTGACTTGAACTCTGGTCTGCTAACTGTCCCTGAACTCTTGTGCTCAAGGCTAGCGCTCTCCCACTTAGAGTCACAGCTCCATTTTTGGCTTTTTGGTAGTTAATTGGAGGTAAGAGTTGCATGGACTTTCCTCCCTGGGCTGGCTTTGAACTATGATCCTCATATCTCAACCTCCTGAGTGGCTAGGATGACAAATGTTGTTGAGTCACCAGCATCTGGCTTGCTGGTTGTTTTTGAGATAGGGTCTCGCTTCCTGTCTGATACATGCTTGGGCATGATCCACCTATGTTATGTCTGACATCTTGGCTGGAATTACACCTGTGAATCAGCTCATCCAGCTCTCTGTTGGGGTGGGGGGGGGCTCCAAATTTACCTACCTGGATTGGCCTCAAACTGCCATCCTCCCAATCTCGGTCTCCCAAGCAGCAAGGAAAACAGGTGCGAGCCACCGGTGCCTGGCTGGACTTGGTTTCCTTTGCAACCTCAGTGCAGAGTTAGGACTATGCAGTCAGTAAAGAATTTCTCTCCCACACACCTCATGTCCATTAAGAAATCTGGTCAGTCGGCTGTTAACTCTTTCCACCCGTCATTGATTCCTACATTAGTGAAGTCACTCATCTGATGACTGCTGTGGGCGTGAGGTGGGGGGGGGGCTGGCATATGTCCAAGGTGAACCGCTTTGTGGTCTCAGCATCATTTCCCCTCTGGCTCCGAGGCAGAGCCCTCCCCTGAGCTCATGGCAAGGAGACACTGACCTCTGGGCTTTCAGAAAAAAACAAGAGAGAGATATAGCTAGCTTTGCTGGGGCCCGCTGGTCTTCGCTCTCTCCATTGATTTTGGAAGGCCCCTCCCTGGCACTGGGTGGTCGGCAGGGATCTGGCAGTTCAGGCCCCGCATGTCTCATTAAATCCCCCAGAATAAATGAGTGGCCGTTCATGGGGGTCCTGAGTACCACGGCTTCCTTCTCAGTGACCAGGATGCCTTCTGCCTGTGGCATCCACAGGATGACTGTGTGGCACGAGGCGTCTTTGCCTGGGGGCACCAACACCTGGCACCACCTTGAGAGCAAGCTGAGACACCATGGGGAGAGGAAAAAGGGGTGCTTCCCTGTCCCCCCTTCCCCCCCCATTCCTGCCTTCATTCTGTCATGAAAATTCTTTACCGGCTTCTCCTTCAGGCTCTCCTGGCTTTCATTTATGAGCCTGGCCTTTCTAGGTACCCTAGGCTGGCCTTGACCTTGTGATCCTCCTGCCCTCAGCCTTCGGCGTGCAGGGATTACAGGTGTGTACCACCATGCCTGGCTTTCTCTTCTTGACCCGGGCCTTTTTTGTTAACTTGTTTGGGGTTGTTGTGTTCAAGAATCCTAGGGAAGGACAGGGTAGAATGTCAGCCCTGTTGCTTCCCCCCTGATTGGCACCTCTAGAACCATGTTCTCTGGTACCCTCCCCCCTCCTGTCTGGTGGCAGGAATGTGAATCAGTGCCCACTCCCCCCCCCCAAGCAGGTGGGGCTGGAGCTGACTCACAAGTGAACTGCCCAGGCAGGTGGGACTAGTGGAAACTGTACTGTGTGGTCCTCAGGTGGCCGGGAATCATCTGGACGGGGTCACGTGGGGCTGGCATCCTCTGTGAAGGCAGGGAGACAGCCATCTCCCTACCACAAAGGTGGGTACGTGGCTGGGCACCTCTTCTTGGCCCCGGGATAGCAGGCCAGGAAGTGTGCCAGCCCACTTCCCCTTCCCCCGTCTCTCATTTAGGAAGAATGATGACACCAGAATTGGGTGTAGGTGACATTTGGAGCCAGCCGGGCACTGGTGTTTGTGCTTGACAGAGGTGGTGGGCGATGGGGAGACACCTGAGCTTTGCTACCAGGGGTGGCAAAGATCCAGCACCTTCTCTACATGGAGTCCTGTTGAGATCTGTTCCAAAGTCCATGTTCCCTGAAAAGAAGGGTCTTAAAAGTTAGAGCAGTCTGGCTTCGGTGGCTCACACCTGTCATCCTAGCCACTCAGGAGGCGGAGATCTGAGGATCGTGGTTCAAAGCCAGCTGGGCAGGAAAGTCTGTGAGACTCTTATCTCCAGTGAAACACCAGAAAAACTGGAAATGGAGCCATGACTCAAGTGGTAGAGCACTAGCCTTGAGCAAAAGAGCTGAGGGACAGCACCCAGGCCGAGTTCAAACCTCAAGACACACACTCTCTCTCTCTCTCTCTCTCACATACACACACACACACACACACACACACACACACACACACACACAATGTCAAAGCAAATATCCTACTTCCCCCCATCAAGAGAGAGAAAACCATTTCTTTCATCCATTAGTACTGGAAGCTGCTCAGCTAGTTGGTGGTCACTTCCCAGATTCTTTTTAGAGAGACATGGCAGGCTGACTTTGAACAGTGATCCTCCTATCTCTGCCTCATTACAGGTGTGAGCCGCTATACCTGGCTCTGATTATGAGCTCTTTATTCAGCTGAAATTTTCTGCCTTCTAATGCCTACCACAGACCTGGCACAGATCTTATGCCCATAAGTGTTTTAGCCACTATTGTAGGCCAGCAGTCCACAGCTAGGTGAGCCAGGATTTATCATTTTAGGTCTTGGAAAGACTGAGTATGTGTGTGTGTGTGAGAGAGAGAGACAGAGAGAGGGGGTGGCAAGCACACACACACAAGAGGTTTGTTTAGTCCTCTTATTTTTCCATCATCTCTCAAGGCCCTTGGATCTCAAATCCCACCAGCAGGGCTCCATCCACACTCTGACATTTAAAAGTTCATCAGCTGGGATGAAAGGATTGTTGATTTCCAAACCTGAGAGGACTCTGGGAGACTGTCCTCCCCCCCCCCCCCCCCCGCTTTGCCTCCCTCTAGCCTGGCTGGGCTGAAGCCTGTGGCACAGAGCAAGTGGCGGGGGGCGGGTTAGAGGGCAGGGAAGGAAGGAAGCCCGCCATGGTGTTTTCTTTATCAACTTCCGGCCCATAGCTGCTGGTTTAGAGGCCTTCAAATGACAGGAATCCTCTGGAAGCCTGTGCAAGAGGCCAATGTGCAGTTATGTTACAAAGGCAGGTTGCACCCCAAGTTCCCCCCTCCTGTTGCCCTCTCCCCTCTCCCCTCCCAACCCCAGGATCTGTGGCCTGGACATCAGGGACGCGGTCGTGGCACAGGCGTGCCCCGGCTGGCAGGTGGCTGACGGATGGGGAGCTGCGTTCCTCCGATGAGGTGTATTCAGTTCACAGGTTGGGGTTCTGCGCGTGGGGCCAGGATCAATGACCCCTCCCCCCCCCCCCCATGCTCTGATGACTCATGTGACACACCGGGGCTTTCTGTCCCTGCCTTTCCCTCTATTCCTTAGACAATGGCACCCACTGTGGCGCAGAGGAGGCTGCAAGTCACAACGAAGGGCAGCAGGTGTTGTTTGGGCTAAATTGACCTTGAAATTGATTTCTTTATTTTATGACTCACGGAGAGGCGATTAATACTCCTCCTTCCCCCCCCCCCTCCCTCCCTGTTTCACTCTGAAACATTTCCTCAGCCCTGGCAGGCAAGGTCAGTGGCAGAAATGGCTGGAGGCTGAGCTTTCCTTCCCAGGGGAGAAAGAGGGAGCTGACTCATACAGATTTCCTTCGCTGGGGGGCAGGGGGACGGGCAGGGTGCTTAGAGGGAGCTGCTTTCTCTCTCACTCCAAGAACAGGGAGGCTGAGGTGCTACAGCCGGCATTTATGCAGTCTGCTAAGCTGGAGTTCGGGAACAGCCTGAAGGGTTGGTTTTGGGGTGGGAGGAGGCAGGTGAAGTCCAGGTGACAGAGTTGGATTGTGCTAGGGGTAGGGGGCAGAGGATTGGGAGACAGAGACTCCAACCAGGCCTGGATGGGGTGCCCAGGAACCCCGTGCACGGGCCAGTCGGTCAGTCCGCCTGGATGCGTAGTTTGTGCTTGGTCAAGTGGGATGGAGTCTGAGGTGGAATCAGAACTCAGTACTGCCTGCCCTGGGAAGAGGACTGGGGCTGTAGCTTGTGTGCCATTGTTTTGTCTTTCTTGGTTAAAAAAGAAAAATGTGGGCTGGGAATATGGCCTAGTGGCAAGAGTGCTTGCCTCCTACACATGAAGCTTTCGGTTCGATTCCCCAGCACCACATATATGGAAAACGGCCAGAAGGGGCGCCGTGGCTCAGGTGGCAGAGTGCTAGCCTTGAGCGGGAAGAAGCCAGGGACGGTGCTCAGGCCCTGAGCCCAAGGCCCAGGACTGGCCAAAAAAAAAGAAAAAAAAAGAAAAAGAAAAATGTGACGTATTGTGCCCCGAGGCCAACCTTTCTGCACCGAGAGCTCAGGAGGAGACTGCCCTCCAGAGTGAGTCTACATTGCTTCCTGCGCTATACGAATGAGTTTCTTTTTCCCTGGAAAAATGTCAAGAGATGGTCAGTGTTGACTGTCTTTTGGGTGTGGTACTGGGAATTGAACTCAGGACTTTGTGCTTGCTAGCCAGGTGCTCTACTATTTGAGCCACGCCTCTAGTTCCCTTCTGCTTTCATTGTCTCTGTGTGTGTGTGTGTGTGTGTGTGTGTGTGTGTGTACATGCTAGTACTAGGGCTTGAACTCAGGTTCTAGGCTCTGTCCCTGATGTTTTGCTCAAGGCCGATGCTCTAACACTTGAGCTGCAGCTCCTCTTCCAGCTTTCCTGCCTGGGCTGCCTTTGCAGTGCGATCTCTGCCTCCTGAGGACCCAGGGTTACAGGCGTGACCTAGAGGCGCCCGGCTCTGCTTTAGGTTATGTTTATTATAAGATCTTACTTTTTGTCCTGGGGCAGCCTCAGACCTCAAATATCTTTCCCACAGCCTCCCTGCAGCTGTGGGGTAGGGCGGGGGGGCGAGGAGCAGGTGCTCCCTTGCAGAGGACACTCAGCAAACAGTACCACAGGTATTCTGTACAGAGAGCACTTAGCCCCCAGCACTGCAGGGGGTTTGCATTGTATGTGTGGTGCTGGCTAGGTGGTGGAAAGGTGACCCTTGGGTCTCAGGCTAGCTGTGTCTGGCTGCAAGGATGGTTGTGTCCTTGTGCTGGGACAGGGTGTTCACACAGACAGAAAAACTCGGACCAGCACTGCCTGACCCACGCGTCTGGAGTGGAGAGCTGAAGATGCAAAATTTACAAATCCCCCCACCTTAGGCCACATTAAAAAATGGAAAGAGGTGGGCGGCATTCATCATTGTGATAATACATCTGATGTTTGGTATCTGTCATCTATTTACATGTTTAAATATTAGGATGTATTTTATTTCAACATGTTACTGAACATCATCACTCAAACCTGTAATCGATATAATGATATTAATAGGGCATTAATATGAATGAGATTTTTTTTATAGTGCTTTTCTGAACAGTGACTGGGGAATCTGGTGCGTTAATTTCTTCTCTTGGAACATTTTTTGGCACTGTCCAGACACATGGTTGGTGGTCCACGTGGCTGGGGTGGCCTCTGTGCTAGGTCTCCATGGTCTGGGCCTTGGGGGGCGCTGCTAGTGGGGACAGGCGGGGGGGATGGGCAGCACCCTATGTTATCATTGTGGGAAGATATCCATCCGGGGATTTTTACTAAATCAGGCTCCTCCAAGTTAGCACTTTTTCCTCACCCGTCCATTGTTGTTTTCCTTTTTTTTTTTTTGCCAGGACGGCGTGAGTGAGAACCCACCCTTGCCTGCCCATGCCAAGATCGTCCCGCTCAGCTCAGTGAGTAGAAGTGTTTGTGAGCATGTTGTTGTTGAAATCAGGTTTTGCATCTCTTTGGTCCCTCTGGTGTGAGATGTCCGCCGGGGTCAGTGGCCAGCCATGTTGCTTGGTTGGTTTGTTTGTCTCTGGAGTGGAAGCCCCGGGGAAGCCCCATCCTGGGGGAGCACTGGGCGTAGGAGGAGAAGGATTTGTATTTTCTGAGCCATTGATGGTGGCGGTGGCCACAAAGGTATGCAGTAAGAGCAGCAGCCTGGTGGCAGACAGGCCGGAGCCGGGGTGAGGATTCCTGTCACTTGTCCTGGGATGCTGGTCAGGAGGACATGTGGTTAAGTGAGATTCACAGCACATCACTGTCTGATTCCAGCTCTGTGCAATTTTCCTCGCACACCTCCCTCTCGCTGAAGGCAGAGCTGTGTTGGGGGTGGGGGAGGGGTGGAGGGGAGTGTTCAACTCGATGGATGGGATCTGTGGGGGTGCATTTAGACATGGAACAGCGGGTTCTGGGGTGTGAAGGACATTTTCCAGGATGTCCAAGAAGCATGCCAGTGGATTCTTAGTTGTCATGGCAACATTGGCCCCCTCTGGGGGGGAGTAACCCGGAGGCCTGGCCATGGCCTGGGCCTGGGCTTTTTGGTCTTGAGCAGCTCTAGGATGCAGAGGGTTCAGGCCCTGGCATGGAGGCCTGGCTGCCAGCGACCTCCAGTATCGGCACCGCTTCCTGGAAGCAGCCCCCTCAGAACACAACGGGTGAATGTCATCGGAGAGGCAAGCTGCACCCTGATACGTCATGATGAAGTTACAAGGTGCAGAGTTTCTTGCCTCCTGCCTCATCCCAGCGCCGCTGCCTTTCATAACCCCTGCAACAGAAGAGACCTTGTTCATTTGCGATACCTGCCTGTCCATGCGTGGTCTCATCTCCGTGGGCCATGGGTTGGGGCTTGTGGCTGAGCTGTGTCTTCCAATTGGGATCTCCCAGGCTGTGGGGGGGACAGGGGTGGTGGTAGCCAGGGCCGGGGTCTACTGGTAATTGAGAAACTCAGTTGTTTGTGCACCTACCTGTTCCAGCGTAGTTAAGACCCACCTGCTACTGGAAAGGACATCAGTGTGACAAGGGCCATCCTAGCATCTGTCCACACGATTCAGGCCTGAGATGGAGTGAGCTTTCTTCCTCCCTCGGGGCCTCTGATTTCCTCATGGCCGGCTGGCCTTCTGTCTGTCGTAGCTTCCAGCAGTATCTTTCCACCCCACCTCTGCAGTCAGCATGTCTTTATTACAGAATGCTGCCACCTTTTGGAAGTGATACATGGGTTTAGAGGGCAGGAGGCAGAGCCCACACCCTGCTCTGATTTCTGCGAAGAACTCACTGAGGCTCCACGCCAGATACTAGCAGGAAGAGTGACGAGAGCCAGTTCTTTGGGAGGCAGGTATGTCTGTCATGTCTGCTTCGGCTCGTAATCATCAGTAGTTGTCAGGCTGTCAGGCCTTGCTAGAGGCCATGAGGCAGTCAAGTGCAGAGGGCAGATTCAGGGGCCCTTGACTGGATTTCTTTCCTGGTTTCTGCCACTGATTCACCAAGGCCCTCAGCTTTCTCCTCTCCGCATCCTTTCCGGAGTTCACACCCTTCTCCCTGACTGTGCTGCCTGTAACCAGGTGTGGGAAGTAGGTGACTCGGTTTAGAGATGCCAGACAGGTTGGCTCCACGTTATGCAGACCCTATCTGCAAGCCAACAGGATGAAAGAGCATCATTGACTAGTGATGTCTTCCCAGGGGCTAGAGAGGTGGAGTTTTGCAGTGATTTGCAGTGCCCCCCTCTTCCCCCCCACCCCGAGTGGCTGGGCTCACTTGGCATTCTGGAAGGGGTTCCCTGGACTGAGTTTAGGAGGCTGAGCTGCTACAGGAATCCCCTTCTCTTTGAGGCATTTCTGCAGCACAGGACCTGGGGGCAGAGGGTTGCCAGCTCCAGCCCTGGTCTCCGTGGCTACTTCTCATTGCTAATTTTCCTGCCTGTGCCATCTGCTCTGTAGGCCATGGAGTGCGTGAAGGAGATAAGGGTATTAGTAGAGGAAGGACAAAGCTGATACGTGGAGTGCTAAGACATGGCAGCTGAGAGCCTTCCCCTTGAGGGGCTGGCTACTCTGGCTCTGAGAACAGGCCATCCCAGCTGGGATGAAATGACCATACAGAGGCCTCCTGACCTTGGGCAACTCCAGCGCAAGGTCTCGGAGAACCTTCTCCCTCCCCAGATAAGAGCAGAAAGCGGTTGAGCCATTTCCCCAAATCTCTGAGGGTGGAGGGTGGTGGTGGAGTCCTAGCAGGGTTGAGGTTTTCCTCGCACGCTCCTAAGCCGGCTGCTGCATTGAACATGGGAAAGAATCAGCCATTGGTCGGGGACACTTTAGATCTCTTCCTAGCCAACATCACCCTGGTCTGAGACAAATTCTGGTTCTGCCAAGATTGGCTTGGTCTAGGTGCCCATGAACTTGCTGTAGGAGACTGTGTGGCCTTGAACTTGCTGTAGGAAATCTTGAGTGTCACATCTTACGGACCCACGCCTCAGTGGAGTTCAATAGGGGCCCCTTATCTGTGGAAAGAACCTCAGGTTCTGGGGGCCTGGCTGGGTTTCTGCCCCATGGAGAGCCCATGGGGCAAGGGTTTCGATGCTTTTCAAGCCCCAGATATTTTTCTCCTCCCATATTGTTGCTATTATTATTATTATGTAAATAGAATTATTTGGAAGAATCTAAGATGGAGAGTGGAAGGTATAAGCCTCCCACTTGACCCCCACTGTCCCCCTCAGCTGCCTCCTCTACCATATCTGTCCTCCCTCTAGGGAGATTGGCTTGTTAAGACTTGATGACCCCCATATTGACACCCCTCCCCCCAAAATCTGGGCTCCCCGTGCCCTCAAGGCTGTGCGGTTTGTGCTTGTTCCGGTTGGGGTGGCTGGAGCCGAGCCATGCTTCCTAGCCCTAGCTTCCTTTGTGGGGGATGAGTGCCTACCCTGCCCTTCCAGGGTTGGTATGGACCTGCTTGGTGGCTCTGTGCCCACAGGCTTCCTCGTGGAGCCTTCAGGGCTGGCTCTGGTGTCCATCAGTGACCAGGACTCTTCTCCCTTCTGAAGTCCCAGCCTTGGCCTGGCCTGCCTGGGCTGAATGGACAGTGGGGCACACACGCCACCTTGTGGTCATTTCCAGGAGCGACGACCTGAGCCAGCCCCAGTCCGCGCTTTAACGGCCCAGTGCCTCAGCCACCAGCCCCAGGCCTGCCTTGCGAGAGGTCAAAGCTACCTGCTGCTGCTTTTGCCTGGGGTTTTTAAATTTTGGGGTGCACTGCCCCAGGAACCAGGCTCATTCCTGTCCTTAAGGATAACATAAGAGGATCTCTTGGCACGCAAAGATCTAGGCACTGGCAATGTGGCAAAAAGCATGCACCAAGATTTGACCCTGGGCCAGTAGTGCTGTCTTTATTTTTTGTGGTCGGGGTCTTTAGTACCCCCCCCCCCCCCGCACTCTCCCGACCGGTGGGAGAGATGGGGAAAGCACTCCCCGGCCGGACGAGCCAAGATAGGAAAGGGTCATCAGGCCGCCCGCACCCAGCCCTCCCCCACCGGAGGACAATCAGATGGCCTGGGAGTCAAGCGGAAGCAAGATCTCGTTTATTGGGGAAGTACGTGCCACTAATATAAGGCACAGGAGCCGATCAGGTCTAAGATCGGCTGGAAGGGGAGGCATGAGCTGTCCATCAAGGGCGGAAGAGGCGGGGAGGTGTCACAGCCCACAGAACAGCATTCAGGTAGTAACCAAAGACACTTGTAGCAGCTGCGCGTTGTTGTTAGGTGCCGCCATCTTAGCCATACGTGGCCCCAAGACTGAGAAACAGGCGGGGCCAGCTAGTTGACTTCCAGGTGTGCCCCACACTTTGAAGCCCTGGCCAGCAACCGCCTGGTAGCCCCATCTCTGTTTTGTCTGCTCCTGAAGAGGATGTGCAAACTAGGCTTGCTGCTAGCCTGGATGCATGCTCTTGTCTTTTTCATTAAAGGTGGGCACTCTATTACTTGAGCCACACCTCCAAGCTGAGCACCAGTGCTTGTACAGGAACTTTCTTTTGTTTTCCTTTTTGTGTGTGTGTGTGTGTGTGTGTGTGTGTGTGTGTGTGTGTGTGTGTGTCAGTCCTGGGGCTTGAATGCAGGCCTAGGCGCTGACCTTGAGCCCTTTTTTGCTCAAGGCTAGCACTCTACCACCTTGAGCCACAGTGCCACTTCTGGTTTTTGAGTGGTTAATTGGAGATAAGAGTCTCACAGGAGTCTCTCTGCCCTGGCTGGCTTTGAACCATGATCCTCAGATCTCAGCTTCCTGAGCAGCTAGGATTACGGGTGTGAGCCCCTGGTACCCATCTGTGCAGGCAGTTTAAAAGCTGAGATTTAACTAGTGTACTGTGGCATTGTACACATCTGAAGTTGGGTGGGCTGCCATTGAAGCATTTATGTTAAAGTGTGACCTTTGGCGGGCTTGGGCACAGCAGGAGTTGGGTCTGTTGCTCTGTGACTGTCAGGATGGGTACACAGAGGCCACGGTGGACACCAGCAACTCCCAGATACCCATTTTCAGGTAGACCAGGCTGTTTGGAAGGTGTCTGGCTGTCACCCCCAGATAGGACAAGATAGCAATGTGCTTACAGTCTCTGAAGTTTATGATCGAGTCACAGCATTGTAGGAAACCACAAGAGAGGGCCTGCCCAGTGTGCAAGATTTCCCCCTCGGACTTCTGGGGAGGCGTCAGTTCCGAGGGCATCTTCATTCTCGGATGATTACCTTCCCCCTCCCCGCCCCCCCCCCCCCCCCCCCGCTTCTCCCCCCTATGCTGTGGAGTCCTTGCTTATCTCCCCCTCCCACCGTGCCGTGGAGTGTGCCGGGCTCCCCACTGTGCTTTCCCACCTTGCGGCAGATGGCCAAAACTCCTAGACAGAAAGCGTCTGGCAAGGGAGCATGTCGAACATGAGATTAGCAGGGCCTGGGGGACCTGGGGCCAGGACCGGATGGCTTTGCAAGGTGAGCTCTTGATTTCACGGCCTCTCCTCCGTCCCCAGCACCAGGACGTCCCTCACAATCCAGGTTGTTAACAGGAGCGATCTTATCCTGTTAGCTTCTCTCTCCCTCGAGAGAAATTGGATTGAAAATCTCTCCTCGTTGCCTCTGGACAGAGCTTTTCCATCTGCTGTTGACTGACCTGCTGGCTGTGGAGGGATTTTCTTCCTTTTCCATGCCATTAGCAGGTGATGGAAGGGACCTCCCCAGCTATTAGACTGCTGTCAGAAACTCACATGATTTTGCTTCGAGCTTGTAGTATGACCCTGGCTAAGACCCAAGCAAGGCCCGCCCCAGTTTTTGTTAAAGGATGGTGTGTGTGTGTGGGGGGGGGGGGGTCTCCTTTGTTATCTGTGGTACCCCTGATCAGACTTTCCAGGAAGATACAACCCAGGTCTCCTGGGGGAGGGGATGGGAAAAGGGACTCAAATCTTCCTGAAGGGGAAAAGAAATAATCTCTGGGCCCATTGATCGGAGCACAATCCCCTAGGACTGGGATTGGGGACAGCTGTGGGGGCTCTCTTAGCCCCCATGGGAACTGAGCCATGGCTCCAGGGATAAAGCAATGTCACAATACTCTGGGACATCTTGGACTTCAGGAGACTAAGTTGCGGTCGGTCCACCAGGCACAGGACAACCACAAAGAGGACACCCAAGGAGCGGGTCTCCTAAAGCCACAGGCCTTCAGTCTTCCCACAGGATTCTCAGCTCCTTGGAGACAAGGAGCGGTGAGCCATGTCCTGTCTCCAGGATCAGGTGGAGAGTGCATTCCACCAACAATCCTCCGAGGCCTAACTGGATCCGTTGAGCTACTGAGATCTTCTATGCTGGTGAAATTTTCTAGAACTTGAGTCTTGTCCTTCTTCAGCTTATCTGTAGTTTTGATTTGTTTATTTGCTTTGACCTGAGATTCCCAAATTTTGGGGATGAGCCAGAATCGGCCCTGCCAGTATCTTTGTAAATAAAGTTCCTCTTCTTTTTTGTTGTTGTTGTTGGCCATGGGGCTTGAACGCTGGGCCTGGGTACTGTCCCTGAGCAATTCAGCGCAAGCGCTCTACCACTTGAGCCACAGCCCACTTCTGGTGGTTAACTGGAAATAAGAGTCTCACGGACTTACCTGCATGGGCTGGGTTTGAACCACGATCCTGAGATCTCAGCCTCCTGAGTAGAGGTGGATTACAGGCATGAGCCACTGGTACCAAGTGTAAATAAAGTTTTGTTGAGACCCTGCTACCCTGCACAGCCGACCCTGCTGGTTTACATGTTGTGTCTTTCCTGCTGCAGTGCCGTGGCTGCATGGCTGCAACAGACACAGCGTAGTCCACGGGCCCCCACATGCATCACCTGGCCATGCATGCAGAATCCGGGCCGTGGAAGGCTGGGTGAAGGGATGCCCATGGAGAGCAAGTGCTGTGTGGGATGTGGCTGTTGGTCTGAGGAGGGAGTGGGGGAATGGCTACGTGTGTGTCTGTGTGTGTGTGTGTGTATACACACATGCCTGTGCACATGCACACTCCTGGGATTTGAACTCAAGGCCTAGACACTTTTCTCTTTTCCACTCAAGTCTGGTGCTCTACCACTTGAGCCACACCCCTGCTTCCAGTTTTTTTTTTTTTTTTTTTTTTGCTGGCTAATTGGAAATGAGAGTCTCATTGATTTCCTTGCTGGCTGGGGCTGGCTTCAAACCATGGTCCTCAGATCTCAGCCTCCTGAATAGCTAGGATGACAGGCGTGAGCCACCGGTGCCCAGCCAGAGAGTGGACGCCTCAGGCCCAGCACCTGCTTCTCATGGCGGGGCAAGTTGGAATGACGTAGCCATGCCCTAAACAGTTGAATTCAGGGGTTCTTTCCACTTTGTCCCCTGTGACGAGGGGACAGGCCCAGGGACTTTTCACTGTTGAATTCCTCAGTTCTGTGCTGAGTGATGAGCACATGCTGGCTGTTGCAGCTTCTGGATATATCGCAGGGGTAAGAGGGACTGAGTCGGCGCTGTCCCCACACCCCACAGGAGAGGAGGAAGCAGCATCCCAAGGCCAGGTGACAGGAGCCTGGTGCTCCGAAGCCCACTTGGGAGTCTGTGTCCGCCTCTCAGGATGCCCTGCAGGCAACTGACTGCAAGATCCTCCTGATATTCCTGCGGTTCACTGTCTTTTTTTTTAATTGGTATTGTTAGTTTAATTGCACACATTTCTGGGGCCCAGTGTGATAATTTGATACATGTACTCAACATGTAGCGATCAAATCAGAATAGCCAACATTTCTATCTCCTTAAGCATTAAAAAATTTTTTTTGATTAACCTGGGCTAATTTTACATATTTACGAATAACTAGAAGAGAGGAGCTGGAAGGCAAAGTAATAAGAAAATGGGAACACTAATTACCCAGCTGTGTTCTTCAGGCCTCCACTAAATTATTCCACTGTACCTTCTCTTGTCTCCCCACTCATGAGCTGGTTGCTCTCCAAGCTCCTCCAATGACCATTCTCCCTCCTCCTCTTTCTCCTCTCCTCCTCCTCCTCCTCCTCCTCCTCCACCACCACCACCACCTCCCGCCCTACCTCCTGCTTTGAATCTGGTTGAGTTGAAGTCTTAGGATGACAACAGTTTGCAATGGCTTAAGGAGAAAACAATAGCTTAGTGAGATAAAAACCCACACAGAGCTCCACCACCCATTAGAATGCCCAATTCCAAGACTTCCAGTCTGTTCTCAGTGCTGTGCAAACCCTGACAACCAACCTGGGAACAGAATCACCATCCTTATGCTTAGGCCCCTGCAAGCTCTGACCTCCCCACTCAGAGCTCAGCAAGAACAAGGCAGATGGTTTTCCTCCACATTTCACAGTCGGGCAAGCTACGGCTTGGAGAGCTTAGAGACAGACAGATAGAAGAATCTTAGGGGGAAAAAAATTATCAGGTGATTTTGTAATACTCAAAGGTGCCAAGGACTTCCTTAAACACCAGGACTTGGAGACTCTGGGCCATCTGGCTAGAGGGTCTCAGATTCTGCCAACCACTCCCTAGTGGTCTGGGTAAGCGGTGGGGTGGGTCCTGAGCCTGCAAAGGGTCTGAGAGTCAACATTCCTGAGATTTAGGTGAGCAGATACTTCTGCAACTTATTCCTGACTCTAAGGAAGCAGTGGGACTCTTGTTCCTTGTGGCATTCTGCTCCATTACCTGCTTCCCTTCCTCCTCTTCCTCTTACCCTCCTCAAACCAATCATCATTTGTCTTCCCAGGCTCCTTCCTGGTGCTCTGCCCCCCACCCCCTCGGTGCTGCCTGGTCTTGGGGGCTCAGACTATGTTAAGGCCTACTCCAAGGAAATCTCTTTCCCCTAATTACCTATTTCCATGCCTCATTTTTACAAGAAAGCCCTGGGGAGGGGGCAAGGGCTTCAACCTGGGACATTAGGTGTGTTAGAATATATTAGACATTGCCAGAAACCACGCCAACATCCAGGTACAGAAGAACAAAGGAAAGGTTTATTGCCAGCAAAGGGACTGGCAAGACCCCTTCTCACGGGGGAGGAGAGAGAAGAAGTGCGGTCTATTGTCTGGGGTGACAGATATACCTAGGAGGTCTTGGAGGCGGGGACCTCCGTGTGGACCTGCAGATCAGGGGCTTCATCATGTCGGGCTATGATTGATGGCTGCTGCTCAAATGGTAGATTAGGGGGGATCCTGCAACTTCCCAGGCCTGGAGGTCACTCTAAGGGGATCTTGTTGCCTTCTATGGTCATAATTGCCCTAAAGGAGTGCCATCTCAAGGAAGAGGGGGTGGAGGCTGATTATTTACTGCACTTACTGGATGGTCCTAGTGTTGCTTAGGAAAGGAATGTGCTAACCTATGGGAGAGGGGGCTACCAGGCTTACAAGGTGTATGTGTGTGTGTGAGGTACCCTGTTTATAATAAGGGGATTATTAATTATTACAAAGGTATCCTGCTGTCTTCCCTCTGGATCCTTTCTGTTCCAGCTCGCCCCTCCCCCCGCCCCCCCCCCCCCCCGCCCGTCACTGGTCCAGCAGGCCCAAGAGCCATCTGTCCTCAGTTGCCTGGTCATGTTTTTGTGATGGTGTTCATTTGTAAACTGGATTGAAGTTTCAACCAGACATTAAAAAAAAAATCTGCACAAAACCCCACACTCATGCTCTCCTGGGCACCCCTCTGAGCACGTGAGCGATCATCATTTTATCTAAATCTTTTTTTTTCCCCTGTAAGAAAGAATTTTGCTTAATTGGGCTTCGTTTCTGTTCTCCTAACAACCAGACATCTCCATTTCTGAGGGGATTGAAAGCCCCAATCAGTTCAGATAAATCAGCTCCCTTTTAAATGACGATCTTGGAATAATGATCTAACTTACTTTAGGTTTAATTACTTTTAGGTGAATTAGACATGCCGGCTTTGCTGTCCCCGCTTTTCTCAGAAGTATTTAAGCCCTCAAATCTATTTAAACCTTTTCTTTCGCTCAAATTAAGATGCTGAGAAATTCTGCTATTAGAAATAATTTAGGTTTTTTTCCCCCCTCCTTCTTTTCTTCTGAATTCCAGCTTTGTGGCTGTGTAATTTAAAAATAACTCCAGTTGAAATCGGTCCCATACAGTGACACCCAATGACCATTTTCCCCTTCACATTTTTTTCCTCATTGAATCGGCGTGTAGGACTTAGCAAACAGATAAACAGAACAGAGAGGTAAAGAATAACATGATTAGCTAGAATCACAAAAGTGCACCAAATGGGGTAGCCCTCTGTGCCAGCGAGCTTTCTGTCACTGTGACAAGGTGCCTGGAACAGTCAACTTAGAAAGGAGGGAAGGTTTAATTTTGGCTCATGGCTTCAGAAGTTCCAGTCTGAGATTTCTTGGCCTTGAGGTTTCTTGAGGTGACTTTGTCCTGGGTGGGCGCAGTGCATCATGGGAAGCAGAGAGAGAGAGAGGGGGAGACAGAGAGAGAGAGAGAGAGAGAGAGAGAGAGAGAGAGAGAGAGAGAGAGAGAGAGAGAGAGAGAGAGAGAGAGAGAGGTGGAAGCTGATGCCCCAGTGTCCTCTTCAAGGTCCCACCCCAATGACCTCTCTTCCTCCTATTAGGCCACACCTCCTCAGGTTCCACCTCTGGCCAATTGGGACACAGGGTGGTGACCCAGTCTCTTACCCCTAGGCCTTTGGGGGTGGGGGCTGGGGGAAGGACATGGAGGGTCCAAACTATAACACCCATATGTAGGGATTATGGCTTTTACTGGTGGTGGTCTGTGTGTGTGTGTGTGTGTGTGTGTGTGTGTATGTGTATGTGTGTGTGTGTCTCTCTCTCTCTGTGTCTGTGTGTCTGTGTGCACGTATGTATCCACAGGACAAAACAGTCAACTGTAAAAGACAAGTTATAGTTATGAGCACAGAGCAATGGACCTAAAAATTAATTTACTTCTTTTTTTTGTTCTTGCCAGTCCTGGGCCTTGGACTCAGGGCCTGAGCACTGTCCCTGGCTTCTTTTTGCTCAAGGCTAGCACTCTACCACTTCAGCCACAGCTCTACTTCTGGCCGTTTTCTATATATGTGGTGCTGGGGAATCGAACCCATGGCTTCATGTATATGAGGCAAGCTCTTGCCACTAGGCCACATTCCCAGCCCCTTAATTTACTTCTTAACATAGATATCCCACATCTCCAGAAGTGAGGCTTGTGAAGCCTCATCTATCACAGGGGTATCAGGAAGGGAATCAATGGACAGAAAAGAAATGGTATATCATTAAAATGTATGAGAAGCAGCCAAAGCAGTGCTTAGAGGCACTTGCCTAGTTGTAAGTCAGGGCTCTTCTGGTAACAGTGAGAGGAATGCCTTGTTTTCTAATGAATGAATTAATTTTTTAATTGATTATGGGCTTGAACTTGGGGCCTGGGCATGGTTACCTGAGCAATTTTTGCTCAAGGCTAGTGCTCTACCACTTTGAGCTACAGCACCACTTCCAGTTTTCTGGTGGTTCATTGGAGATAAGAGTCTTATGGACTTTCTTATCCAGGATGGCTTTGAACCACAATCTTCATATCTCAGCCTCCTGAATAGTTAGGTAGGGCGACAGGTGTGAGCTGCAGTGCCAGGTGAATTCCTTGTACTTCAAGTTAGTGATCTCATCCTGCCTGCCTCTGTTTCTCCAGAAGAGTTTCACCATTTGGGACAGCTCAGGCCTTCAGTTACCGAGAAATACTAGCAACTCCATGGGCTAGTGACAGACTGGATTGATGAAGGAATCTTAAGCACCAAATGTCTCCCTCTGCCGTGAAGATGCTGCCCTTGTCTGAGATGCCTGTTCCCACCGACTTCATTCCTTTTCCTTTGCAGTTCTTTTGTTTCTCCTTTGGGGCCTGATCATGGTCTCCATTGGGAATCCAGCCAGAGGAACAAAGGATCTGTCCATAGAGTTTGGCTTTCTTTCATCTGATCTGGGGACCGAACCCTGAGGGTCAGCTGTGTTGTATTTGAACCTTAGGAACTATCCCAGGTTCAAGGCCTGGCATCTCCTCAGGTTCTTGTTCTGTCTTCATCCTCAGCAAGAATGGAGACACTCAAGGACCTTCAGAGGAGAGAGCTGGGGCAGCCCAGAGCCAACCTGGCTGTCACTGCCTGATGCAAGCCCGGGTTGACAGGGCCCTCGCTATTGAAGTATCAAATACATGGCAGGGGTAGAGATTGCTATTTTCTCATTGGCCAAGTTACATGGAGGGGATTCTGCAACCACCAGAAATGGGGAGGATGAGCAGTGTGTGGTACCTCCTGTTCCATCTTTGGTCAGGTGCCACTAATACCTGGGCTGTAATGAACCCCAGGAACTGGACTGCTCACCACCAGGCAGTCCTGGGCTGAGACATAGCCAACATCAAGAATTGTGCGGCTTTGTGTGTAGGAAGTTATGGCAGATGCCACCTCAGCAGGACAGAGTCTGGGCATGCATAAATGCCGTTCTAGCTTTGCTCTCCAAGCACTTATCAGTAGAGCCCTGGGGGGGGCGTGGTGGGGGAGAGGGAGAAAGAAGTTATGTTGATCTCCATTCTCTATAGTTGCCAGTGCCTTCATTAAACCGAGTTTCCCAGAGATAATCCTGCTCATGTTGATTTTTTCCATCTCACAGAGGAGCTGTGCTGTCCCTCAAAACCAGGCAGGATGTGTGTGTGTGTGGGCGGGGGTGGTGGTGGTGGTGGTAGTGGTGGTGGTGGTGGTGGCCGAGTTATTTCTTTTGGAAGGGTCTCGCTGTGTCTAAAGGCTGACCTGCAACTGATGGCTCTGTTTGTTGCTAACGGCTAGGACTATGCATGTCTGCAGGTCTGCAGGTATGCCTTCGTGAATTTTGTTTGTGAGTTGACCTTTGTAATAGGAGGAGGGCCATTGTGCATCGGTGTTCTAAAATGGAATGAAGGGAAGGAAAAGACATGCCAGTTCCTATAGATAGGGTTTGCTTGCCTGGAGGAGACACTGAAGCTGCTGCTGCTTCCCTGGTCCTCTCCAGGCTGTTCCCCAGCTCTCCTTCCCTCCCCACAGTTAACCCTTTTACTGCCTCAAGACCGTGTCTTGATTTGGGCTACCTGAATGCATCACAAGCTATGATTCCTGCTTCACATTTGCTCAGCTTCTAGAACAAGAGCCTCCTCATTGCTCCTCCAACTTGCCCCCATTCTCTGAACCTGTTTTTTTTTTTTTTTTTTTTTTGGCCAGTCCTGGGCCTTGGACTCCGGGCCTGAGCACTGTCCCTGGCTTCTTCCCGCTCAAGGCTAGCACTCCGCCACTTGAGCCACAGCACCGCTTCTGGCCGTTTTCTGTATATGTGGTGCTGGGGAATCGAACCTAGGGCCTCGTGTATCCGAGGCAGGCACTCTTGCCACTAGGCTATATCCCCAGCCCTGTTTTTGTTTTTTTTAAAGCACACAGTAGATCTATTTCTTGAATGAAATGTTTGGAGCCAGGCCAAAGGCGATTGAGTGATGTCTGTAGTAAGCTTTGCTGTCCAGGAGGCTGGGTTTGGCTGTGGGAGGTGCCCCGCTCAGGCTACTTTCCTGGGATGGATGTGGGGTGGTCCAGGAAGGCCAGATGGGTGGTAGCTTCACAGCTCCAGAGCCAAGAATGTCAGAGACCCTGTGGGCTCCCTTGCTGTAGGCTTAAAGGTAGGGTAGATGCCAGTGATTTCGATTTCTCTCTCTCCCGCCCCCCTCCCCCCTTTCTATCTAAGGTTGGAAAGTGAGGAGGGAGGGTCTGCAACTGCTGGAGGGAGGGGTGTGCTAGAGGGAGGGCACCGACAGCTCACTTCATTCTTCTTCCTCAGGCACTGGCTTTACTGCCTTCAGTTTAGCAAACTCAGACTTAGATATATCAGTGGGCAAATGGGCACTTTAGGTTATTGTGGGTGATATTGTCTGCCAGCTACTGGTTAATTTTGGTAAAGCCTGTAATCTTGACCTTATGGAGGGGTTAGTACAATCATCGGGACTATTTGATTCCGCTTTATCCTTTAGTCTTTCATGGAGAGGGCCGCAGAAAAATTAAAGTGATGATCCAAATGATAAAATGGAGGGGGGCTGGGTTGTTAATTGGGTCCTTTATGAGACTTAAGCTAATTAATCATTTTAAATTGCAAAGGGATGAAACAAAATTGAAGAACTCATATGTCTTATCAACTAAGTGTAATTAAGATGTGTGTATGTACATATACATATATAAATACACACATACATAATTTCTAGAATGGAGCCAGTGCTAGCCAGTACTTTATCAGCGATAGACATAACTTGGAGGCATTTTGGCAGAGTGAAGCATACTGGCTTACTGAGTTGGGAAGGGTCTGGGTGGTCTGGGGTGTCCAGGAGAACAATATCAGGAAACAGTGGCACCACCATATTCTTGTCTTTTCTGTCACCTATGGTTGGATCCATTCTATGGACAGATTCTGCCCTGATGTTGTAAGTAGTTGGGAAAACTCCTTCCGGTCTCTGGGCCTTATAACCTCAATATTATGCCACCATCAGGGGAAAAAGAGTCTTTCACACATACAATTGATATACCAGTCCCAGAATAGGTGCTGATTGGCTGCTCTTGGGTCATGTACCTTCTTTTCCACCAATCACAGTGTCCAGAGGAAGTAAGCTTGCAGGATTGGTAAAGATGCTGGGTCACATGATCATCTAGTGGTCAGGAAGGCCCGAAGTCTATGGCCAGAATGCTGGCCAGAGAAGGAAAGAAATCTATCAGGCAATACAAGATAATATGCCACATCCCACCAGCAAACCATGCTTCTTCTTCATCTCCCTTTGGAAGGAACTTGAGAAGCAATGAGCCCCCCAGTTTCTTTCTTTTTTTTTTTTTTTTTTTTTCCATTGTGGGGCTTGAACTGTGGGCCTGGGCGCTGTCCGTTGAGCTCTTCATCTCAAGGCTAGTGTTCTACCACTTGAGCTACAGCGCCACTTCCAGTTTTCTGGTGGTTCATTGGACATAAGTATCTCACGAACTTTGCTGCCTGGGCTGGCTTTGAACCTCAGTCCTTAGATCTCAACCTCCTGAGTAGCTAGGATTACAAGTGTGAGCCACCTGCGCCCGGCCAAAACCCTCCCCCCAAGTTTTTTAGGGGTAGTTTCATGTGGTTAAAAGAAGAGAACTGCCTCGCGGGTCAGGTATGACAGAATCTCCAGCTATTCAGTTGTGTCGACCCCCACTGCATACGGTGAATAAATAATTTACGTTCTGTACAAGGATCAGACAAATAGCTTTGGCGGAGCGGGGATTTGAGGGCTCCCAGCTCACCCCTCCGTCTAACTGAGACTCTTCAGGCGGCAGAGTATCGACAGACGTGGCAAACACCTGGTCGCCTCCATCCCTCAAGGACTTCAGCTGAGAGCTAAAGAGAATGAAAATTGGGCCAGGGACCAGTGGGGGACTTTGCTCACTGCAGCCTTCTGGCGTTGAGTGACAAATGTGTTGAGAGAAATTCAAAGCCCACACAGGTTTGTTTTTCATGTAAATAAGTGTTTTAGCCTCTAACTCTCTGGCATCTCATTATACATCAGACCTCTCCATTGACATGCAAACCATTTCCATTCTTTCCTTTCTTTGCCCAAGGAGTGGAGACTATATCTTGGCCAAATTATACACCTTAGAGAACACAAGGAGACTTGCCATCTTGCCCACATTTGTAAATACCGAGGGGCTGAAGCCTACAGAGCAGGAATGGAATCCTCTTGATTTGTAGCATGAAGGGTTTCTAGAGGATTTGCATCCTGTTTGACTTCTAGCCCGTGCTCCCCCTTTTCTGAAGCTGTACATCTTCTGCTGGGCACCAGCGGGTCTCGGGGGGCCTGTGGGTGGCATTCCAAGTACGTGTCTCACAGCTGATCAGGGGCAGATGGTGGGGGAAGAAGATGGGGCTGAGAAAGTTCAGTCTTTGGACAGGCTTGGAAGAACTCTCCAAAGAGCCTGTCATGGCTGCCAGCATTTCATGCAGGTCAGTCAAGGTTGAAGTCATTTACCCAACGGCACGTTCACTCCAGCACATTGACTCTGCGTGCAGGACCAAGGGACTGGTGAGGTAGAGGAAGACTTGCGTTGTTGTTGGTTGTGGGGCTTGAACTCAGGGCCTGGGCGCTGTCCCTGAGCCTTTTTGTGCTCAAGGCTAGTGCTCAACCACTTTGAGTCACAGTGTCACTTCCAGTTTTTTGAGTGCTGAGATAAAGAGTCTCATGAAGACTTTTCTCCCAGGCTGGCTTTGAACTGCGATCCTCAGATCTCAGCCACCTGAGTAGCTAAGATGACACCATAAGCCACTGGTGCCAGGCTGCAGTTTTGTTCTAGGAGAGTTGTCTGTGGAGCCCTAGGCTGGGGACCAGGTGACACAGCAGGGCTGCTTCCTGGAGCTTCTCTGACCATTTTCACTTTCCTTGCTTTAGGACCTGACTTTGATTTCTCTCAGATCCAGGAAGTAAACATTTCTCATTGTCAGAACCTACAGATTAATCATTTTTGCAAATCAGAGCTGAGCTCCAAGCCTCTGACCGGGAGGGCGGAGCCTGCAGGCCCCAGGGCCAGGATTTGCCTGCCAGCTCTGCTAATGCATATGCATCGGTCCTCCTGCGGGAGCCTGGGGGGGGGGTGGGCGGACAGGGGGAGAAGCTGTGCTCACGGATCACAATGCAGCACCAGCGGCCCCTGCAAATCCCCTTATTATCTCTGCATCATTAGCAGTTTCGGAGCTTGTCTACAACTAATTTCCCACTGAATCTTATTTCGCCCTGATATTTTAAATAAGCTACCGTGCAGGGGCTGCAGCTGACAAGCTGCTGAGAAAGAAACAAATCAAATGGTAGCAAGCTTTCACAGAGAGCCTTGGATTGTTACCCAAGGTGGGAAGTTTCCAGAATAGACCCTGCCTCTGTGGTTTAGGAGTTAGGAAGTGCTGTCTGCTTAGTAGTTAGTCGTGGTGACTGTCTTAGTCGTTAGGAGGTGCTGTCTGCCTTAGCAGTTGGGAAGTGCTACCTGCTTAGTATGTAGTAGTGGCGACTGCCCTTCTAATTAGGAAGTGGTGTGTGTCTCAGTGGTTAGGAAGTACTGTGTACTTAGTAGTTGGGAGGTGCTGTCTGTCCCTGATCTCAGAATCTTCTCAAAGGTTCTCTGATAATGGGAGCAGATATCTTGGGCCTTCAGGTGGGAGATGGAACAAGACGTCTCCGGAGTGGCCGTGGCTTAGCGAGCTCACTGACTCACTGCGGACCATGGGATGTGCCTCGTGTGTGGAGCGCCTCACGTGTACTCCGTAAACGTAGTTTTTATGGTGTTCTTCATTCATGGAGTGGAGGGCCACGCAGCAATCAACCTTCTTGTGCCTCCCTGGGGGTGGGTGTGTGGGTGTGTCTTACCACCATTCAGCCCCTCTCCATTTTCGGCCATTCTGATGGTTGCTGTGGAAGCGGTGTGGTGTTCGTTGGCTGGTGCACTCTTTCTACACCAAGCAGGCCTTCAAGCAGGCCTTGCTGCCCTCTGTGCAGAGCCGGGCCTTGAACCAGCCGGGGGTGTGGGGGGGGCTGAGGTTGGCCATGGCTTCCTCTAGGGCTGTGCCATCTTCCGGCGTGACTGCCGACCATGTGGGAAGGGGCAGGCCTGGGAGGGAGGCTTTGGAGGCAGCCCATCATGGCAGCAGATGCTTGTTCAGGAGGGCCAAAGGCCTTGGCCCATGCAGCACCTCTTATGAGTGCCTGTGCTCCTGCTGAGGAACCTGCGAGTGAGTGTGCAGACTGGGGGCATGCTCGCAGACGTGCGTCAGTCAGCCACCTGGGCCTCGTCCTCATGAGTGGAGATTGGAAGAGGGTGTATAGCCTTATAGAAAGCCAGGCTATGGCCTGGGCGAACAGCAAGGTCGCCAGCCTCCTGTCAGGTAGGCAGAGTCAGGAGCTGGGGTTCAAGTAAGAGTTTCATCTCTGTGATTGGCATGTGAATGACGCCCCTGGGGCGGGGCTGGGAGCACCTCGGGACCCTGATGGCAGGGCTTGGGAGAGCCCTCAGGTGGAGGATTGAGGAAAAGCCGCTGTCTGGCTGTGGTCTGAGGCCGCTAAGCCGGAAGGGCAGCCACAGAGGGAGGGGAGGGGAAGGCTGGTATGGATGTGGGGGGCGGGTAGGTGGGCCCAGTTCTCTGAGGAGGTCACGGGCTGCCTTGTGCCCACAGATGACCTACGTACACACTGTGGCTGTGTGGTCCACTGGGGGCGTCACGGCCTTGCATTTCTGTCAGCTGTGGTTTGGAGGTGCCCGGACCACACTTGGAGGGGCAAGGCCCCAGGGCAGGCTTAGGAAAAGTCATCTGTGTGGGGAGGAGGGTCTCGAGCTGGAGGCTTGCGCTGCCCAGCCAGAGAGAGAGAGAGAGAGAGAGAGAGAGAGAGAGAGAGAGAGAGAGAGAGAGAGAGAGAGAGAAAGAGAGAGAGAAAGAGAGGCCCTCCGAGGACCAAGTGCTCATGGACCAGCCAGGTGGGGAGCGTTTTCGATCTCTTGGCTGCTCAAGCAGGCAGAGGGAGGCTGCCAGGAGAGATAAGGGGAGGTTTATTTGTGTAGCTACTCCAACTTGGGGCTGTTGATAGTCGATAAATATCTGTCTCTAAGCAGCTGTGCAAATGATTCCCAACACAGGAAAGTAATCCATTTCTCATCAAAACCCTTCTTTCTAGACTTTTCCAGGTTGATATTTCCTCTTCTTCCTTTTTTAAAAAGGAGGCTTGGAGACATGGTCGAACACTAATTAGGTAGCGCGCGCGCGTGTGTGTGTGTGTGTGTGTGTGTGTGCGTGTGTGCATGCGCACACATGTGTACACTCACAACTGGGAGGATAAAAACCCTTCTGCTTGCACGTGGGGGTTGGGAGGGCATCCGAGGCCGGGGATTGCAATGAAAATCTCACATAAGCAAGTTCTCCTCAGAGTCAGGTGCTGTGATTGGAGATTGTGTGAGGCTGAATGTGCCTAGCCACTCCCCTCCCCCCCCCTGCCCGGCCCACCAGGCAGCCTCTGTCCTCACTGAATAGAAGTCAGTCAGCAGATGAATGGGGAATTTACTGGAGGTAATTACTGAGGAGGGAGGGAGAGTGGAGGAGGCCCTCAGTGCTCCAGGGAGGCTGGTTTCTCTTCACACCCATCTTCTGCTATTGCACACACTATGGTTAAGGATTTGGTTCCCAGGCACAAGGCATGGGTATGGCCCCCCAGATGGGCAACTCTGCTCTGAGGCACAGGCTCCTGGCTTGTTGTATCTGTCCATGCCACATGCACCTTGGGTTCCTCTAGGGCTGGTCTGTCCATTCCTAACCCAGTGCTGTTCCCGTGCAGCCCGAGAAAGAGTGACGCTTGATTGGCCAGGCCACTGACCAGAGTCTCCTGCAATGCCCCAGGTCATGGCAGGGCATCCAAGCCCCACATCCCCCATACAGCACCAATACCTAGGTCAGGAAGTGGGAAGGGTCAGTCCCTCCTTTAGTGTTAGGTTTGTCCCTGCTTCTCCTAGTCATGTGACAGGGGGCTGATGCACAGAGCCTCTGAAGGCCCCCTGCCACATGCAGGGTTCACCCTGGTAGACTTGAGGATAAAGCAAGATGGAGGGTGCCAGGATCAGTCAGCAGAGGGACTTGCTGGATTCCCACAAACACAGGTGTGGGCATCGGGTCCTACCTGAGATGACTTCCTGACCTCTCTGGTCAGTTTTCTGCCACCACAGTGTTGGCCTGTGTTAATTTCCTCAGCATCAAAGGAGGTGATTCCATCTTGCACACTTCTCCTTGGCTGTGTGTGTGTGTGTGTGTGTGTGTGTGTGAGCTTTGACCCCAAGTTCCGTCCCAAGGTCGTGGAGGAAAGCTGTTCCACCCAAAGGCTGTGCATCCCGTGGCACACTCTCCACCCACCCAGGAGGGAACACACAGATACAAACACACGCTGACGGGAAGCCGGGACTGTGCCATGCCATTGCGCTGTCAGAATGGTAATCACACGGAAGGTGTTTTCAGCCACAGAGGGTCCACACCTGGGGGACACAGGGCATAGAGCCCAGCCTGCGGCCTTCCTGGGCTGTCCTTGTTTCGGGCCTTTAGTTGTCTCTTCCAGAAGCTGAAGGTATAGCAAGACTATCCATTTGCTATTATTTATGTATTTGTTTATTTAGTGCTGGTGTTGGGGCTTGAACTCAAGACCTGGGGGCTGTCCCTAAGCTTTTTTGCTCAAGGTTAACACTTTACCTCCTGAGCTATAGCTCCATTTCCAGATTTTTTTTTTTTTTTTTTTTGTGGGGTGGTGGTTGTGGGTGGCGGGGGGAGTCAGGTAACTAGAGATAGGAGTCTCACAGACTTTCCTGCCTTGGGTTGGCTTTGAACCTCAATCTTCAGATCTCAGCCTCCTGAGTAACTAGGATTACAGGTGTGAGCTCTTGGTGCCTAGCCATACTATACATGAAAAACACATTTATTTATTTTTACAGCCAGTAGCATTTAAGTTAAGCAGCTGCTGTCTGGGTGTCTGATTCTGTTACTCAGACTGTCACTGAGCTGTCCCTTTGCTGTTAAGCCCTCCACAGTTCACCCATCCTGGTGACACAGCCTTTCCATTGTGTTCTATCCCTGGATTTCAAGTTCAGCCAGCAATGGCCCAGCCTGAGGAAGGATTCACAAGGAACAGAACTTGGTTGGCACACATATAAACAATATGAATAAAAATTAACTTGCCAAAAGAAAAAGGACTTTTCTCTTCCCTCCCTAACAATGACACTGTACCGACGGGCCCACTTAATTCCGTAGGCTGGTATCTTTACAAAAGGACCCACTGCTTGGCGGTGTCCAGCCTGACCTTTAGAATAGAACGTGCAAACTGTGCCGTGCACAGAGGACTCGTAGAAGCTGGTAATTTCCAGGATGCAAATTTCTGAACAGAATGAGCCCATTAACCAAATTAGCAATTCATAAAAGCAAAAGTTCATGGTCAGGAAACAATTGCATCTTTTAATAAGGTATAATTTTAGTCTGTTGTACAGTTAAAGTGTGGTGTTCCCCCCCCCACCCCCTTCCTTAAAAAAAAATAGAGGAGGGCTGTAATTAAATAGGTTAAAGCTATATGGGTAAGAGAATGCAGTTTACATGCAGTAAAGTGAATTAAGGATGCCCAGTGAGCCAAAGGTGCGTACCTTGGACAGGAATGAGTGATCTGGCCCACTGTAGGAGGGAATGGGCATGCTAGAGGTGACCGCGGGGGTCTTTTTATAGCCACAGGAGAGAGATGTTTGGGCTCTGGAGGTGAAGTTGAGGCACACTTCCCAGCCCCAGGGGCAGAAGCCACCATAGCAGCCTGTGAGGCTGGCATGGGTGGGGGGGAGGGGGGCATCTGCCTGTGACTTTGAAGCAGATCAGGCTGCAGGACACAAGACCAGCCATGCTTCAGACTTTTCATCAAAAACAATGCTTTTTCATTGTTATTTTAAAGGTGATGTACACAGGGGTTGCAGTTATGTATGTCAGGGAAAGAGAACATTTCTTTTTGGACAGTGCCACCCCTTCCCTCCCTCTCTCCCTGACCCTTCGTTTAAAAAATTAATTAATTTTCAACAGTACTGGAATTTAAACTCAGGGCTCATTTTTCCCCTTTCCCCTCCCTTCCCTCCTCTCTTTTCCCTTTCTCCCCCTCCCTTTCTTTCTTTTCTCCTTCTTTCCCTCTCCCTCCCTCCCGCCCTTCCCCATACTGCTCAAGGTGTCAGGATTAGGTAGGTTCAGTAGGATGCTGGCTTGTCCCGGATGACTGGGTCCTAGAAGATTCATATACAAGAGAGAGGAAGACCAGGGTAGTGCATGAACACATGTGCTCCCGTGTCTGGCACTGTGCTCCCTGTGTCTGGCACCGTGCTCCCTTGGGCTCCCTGTGTCTGGTGCTGTGTTCCCAGGGCTCCCCGTGTCTGGCGCTGTGCTCCCTCGGGCTCCTTGTGTCTGGCTGGCACTGTGTCCTCATGTCAGGGAGAAGGCGAGGATGTAGCCGGTGCTTCTCCAGCCCTGGAGGCTGCTCTGCAGGTACAGGTCTCAGGTGTGCCCAGATCCTGGCGCAGAGTCTGGGCCAAAGGCTCCAGGTTCACCAAGGAAACCCGTCAAGCATGGTTGATGAGACGGAGGAGGAGCAGTGGGTGTGTTAGTACAGAGCAAAGCAAGGGGAAGGAACGCCAGCAGGGATGGGGCCTCGAGGCCCCGAGACTTCATCGGTGGACCCTGGGGGTTGCTCCTGGAAAACAGGGGGCATCTCCTACAAACAGGGTGTGCGTCCCCCACCCCTTCCATATACCATGAGGTGGATGATTGGCCTTAGATGGTCAGACCCTCTGGCCGGACCCCGAGTCACCCTGCAACCCTTGGGAGAATGTGACATTTACAAATCACCATGGCTTCCTGTGTAGCTGTCAGGTGTCCTCATTCCCTGCCCAGCTCTGATGTCAGTAAGTGGACATGGCTGGACACACACGGATACTGGTGATGATATCCGCCATGTGAGATGTGCTGAGGGCACATGTGGCTCATGAGCCACAACATCCTGGCACTGTGCCCTGCCGCCCCCATGGCCCTGCGCTCTACGAACCTTGCTTCTTCATAAAGCGCCTCACCTTGAGTGTTGTGTCAGAGCAACGTGAAGCAGACCGATGCATTATCTTTGAGAAAGTCCAGCTGGGTGGGCATCTTACCCAATGCCCACCCCCCCTCCCCCCGCTCCATCCCGCCCTGATTTCCTTCCTGCTTTTCCTTTACTGTATCTCTGGTTTCTCCACTTATACAAAGAGTTGCAGTCAGTGTCGGAGATTGAATGATGCCCTTGCTGTGTCTCTGACCAGCAGATGCTCCAAGGGGCAGCGGTGCATCACAGAGCCTGTGCCCAGCTCGGTGTGGGAATCAAGCTGCCCCTCGGTCAGTGTTGAGTGTTGAGATGGATGGGTGACAGTGTGGCTGGACTTCCCCCGCTGCATCTCTGGATTTGCTATGTGCAGTCAGAACAGAACACACCTGCAGCTCCAGTCCCTGCCCGCATGGGTGGGTGTGGAGGGCTCACCCACCTGCCCTCGGGCTGGGCAGGGTGTGTGTGGAGGGCAGCAGCCCTGGGTTCCTGTGGATGTCGGGGGGAAGTGTCAGTAGCTCATCTCCCGCAGGCATCTGCTGGCACCAGCGTGTCAGCCCAGAGCTGGGCGGCAGAAAGGTCAAAAGAAAACGGCAGATCAGGGCCTGGCCGTCAGAGCTGCCACCACGCGAGCCTGTCAGCCTGGACGAAAGGATCATCCAGACACCCCAGCCCAGCCGTGTGTCAAGTGCAGAGCACCAGGGTGTGTGCCCGAGGGAGGCTGTGTGTTGTGTGTGTGTGTGTGTGTGTGTGTGTGTGTGTGTGTGAGAGAGAGAGAGAGAGAGAGAGAGAGAGAGAGAGAGAAAGAGGGGAGGGGGCAGCTGTGATGGATGGGAAGAGGTCGAGCCTCAGCTCCACATGTGCAGAACAGCTGGGAAGGAGAGAAGGGAAGGGAAGGCCATCTTTGTTAGGAGCTGGGGCTCTGAGTGATCCCCAGGAAATGGGGGAAAAGCCTGAGGCTACTTCCATCACCCATGGCCCTGTCCTTCCCCAGGATTGGGGACCTGGGTGTCTGGGGGATTGGGCACTGCTGGTGGCTCTGCTTGGACCTTTGAGTGACAGTGAAACCAGCATGGACCTTGCAGATTGAAGTGTGGCCTTAGAAACTCTCTGAGATGTGACAGGTGGGTGGCCGTGGTGACTTACCATTTAAGCAAACCCGCTTCTCTTCTTCCCTCCCTGGCAATGGACCAGCCCCACCCCCCTCACCTGCCAGCCGTCACACAGGAGCATGGCTTCTTCCAGGTCTGAGTAGCCAGACAGGTGTTGGGCTCTGCCAGCTGAGGTCCTCTCTGGCCCATGGGCCTCAGCACACAGCTCAGGGTCTGGACACCTGTATTTCTGGACACACGGTGAAAGGCACACCAGAAGTACTTGTGAGGTGCTATCAAATTCACCCAAGGACAATCCTTCCTGTTTATTCCAGCTCCAGCCATCGGTGCCGTCTGAGTCCCCACACGATAGTGGTGGGACCACACATACACAGATTCTCAGCTCTAGCTGGGCTCTGGAAGTGGGTCAGTCCAGTCATCCTTGCTGCTCAGGAGGCTGAGATCTGAGGATGGCTGTGTGAAGCCAGCCTGGGTAGGAAAGTCTGTGAGACTCTGATGCGTGTTGGTCAAAGTCAAAATGTGGCCTGACATCCCAGAGGCCAGGCCTGGCCCACCTTTCCCCCACAATTCCTAGCACCATGGAGGGCCTCTCTAAGGACCAGCTCCACTCCGCTCCTCTGCTCTGGGCTGGATTTATCCTCAGGCAGGCCACACAAACCAGAGGAGCATCCTATACAAAAGACAAAGGTGACAGTCCTGCTACTTCCTGTGGGTCCCTATATATAGATACTCACGTGGTCATGGTTTCTAACTTGGGCTAGAAGGCTTTCTTTGAAAGTTCCAGTGTGAAGCCAGAAGCAGAGCAAGAAGAGAAGGGAGCCAGGGACAGGGATAGGAGAGGAAGCCGGCTGTTCCTCAGCACAGGTAGACAGAGAAGGTCAGACATAGAGGTTGGGTTATTTATAGCGATCTGGTCTTTACTGTCCATCTCGTGGGCGCCAGGACAGACCCTGGTGCCACTTCATTTAATGTCTGTTTTGGGAGGGGGCATGCAGTGCATGCGACAATGATATCAATTAGGAATGCCAGAGGAGACGAGCGGTAGTAATAATTGGGAATATCAGTCACAGCTGTTCTCCATTTCAGACTGCTAAGCGATGGACATTTCATGGTGGCTTTAATAGATGGTGGGATGTGTTGGCCCTCGTGCCTTAGATGGAAAAGCATAGTTTGATGAGCAAGCGCGTCTCAGGGTGAATGCAGTTACTTTTGAAAAAGGGGTGCCTCTCTTCACCCCCCTTGCCCTGCTATTTCTAAACTGGATGGAGTTGCTAATACAGAGCTTGTCAGAGGCAGAAAACCAGCCAACAAATACATATCAGGCCTCATGTCTTTTTTTTTTTGTGTCTGGGTTCTGGGGTTTGAACTCAGGGTCTGGTGCTATCCCTGAGTTTTTTATTGGTTGTTGTTCAAGGATGTTGCTCTGCCACTTGAGTAACAATTCTGCACCCAGTTTTCTGGTATTTAGTTGGAGATAAGAGTTGCATGGACTTTGCTGCCAGGGCTGACTTTTTTTTTTTTTTTTTGGCCAGTCCTGGGCCTTGGACTCAGGGCCTGAGCACTGTCCCTGGCTTCTTCCCGCTCAAGGCTAGCACTCTGCCACTTGAGCCACAGCGCTGCTTCTGGCCGTTTTCTGTATATGTGGTGCTGGGGAATCGAACCTAGGGCCTCGTGTATCCGAGGCAGGCACTCTTGCCACTAGGCTATATCCCCAGCCCCCAGGGCTGACTTTGAACGGGTTGCCCGCAGTTCATGCATGTAACCCTAGCTACTCAGGAGGCTGATAATTAGAAATGGCCATTTAAATTACATCTCCAGACAAGAAGATGTGTGAACAAGGCCAGTGAATAACCACTGCACCCCCCACCCCCAAGCTGGTGTGGAATATTTACACTGAAACCAGAGCCATGATTTCTTCTAGGCGATCCATTTTCCCTGAACTTGATGAATAACGCACAGTCCTTAAGGTGTAGTGCCTTCTCCATTTTCTTCAACTTGCTTTTACATTTCTTGATTTTTGTTGTGGAGGCATTGTGCCAGCCTGGGGGTGGGAGGGGGAATCAGGTAGGGGACCATGGATGGTACCTCGATGCCTTGTGTTTCGTTGTAATATGAGCTTTGTAAGTGTTTTCTGGTGCTGTGTAGACAGAGGCCCTCCTGCCAGCTGAGGTGTCAGTCGTGGGGAGATTAAAACATTTCCTCAAGTCTCCCAAGTTCTTGCCTGTGGCCATCTGCACTTTACTTGTTTGAGTCTGACCCCTGTGGACCCCAGGGCCTTTGCACATAAACTTCTCCATGTTATGTTGAACCTTCTAAGTCTGACTTCGGGCACATGTCCTTCTTTAAGTCCTCTCTGGACTCCAGCAAGGAAAGACCTAACAACTAGGAAAGGGTAAGGGAACTGGGCTTCCTTCGAAGCTCTTTCACTTGATTAGGAATGGTGTGGAAAAAGTAAATAGTTATTTCCTAGGTAAAAACAGAATGCAAGCCCACCATCTTGGATGCTTTGTTTTCTCTACCTCTGTTAGGGGAGGGTGCAGTGTGTGTGTGTGTGTGTGTGTGTGTGTGTGTGTGTGTGTGTGTGATGCCACCAGGAGAAATCTCTAGCTGCTATTGCTATTGTCTGTAATATATGTGACTTACTAGCAGGTCAGTATCATTCATTGGTGTTCTGTGATCTCAGCAAGGCCTAAGAAATGAAGGAGAACCCATCACAGGCCTTTTGTCCTGTGTGTGTGTGTGTGTGTGTGTGTGTGTGTGTGTGTGTGTGTGTGTGTATGTAATAATTAATAGCATTTCCTTCTCAATCCTAAGCTATTTTGGAAATAATTGAGGAGTTTGGGGCTGGACCAGGCTTGGCTCAGCAAGGTGCTTGGCAGTGAATTGAGCTGAGCCTCCTCTGGTGGGTTGTATGCGTGGGGTTTATAAGTTGGGGGGGGCAGTGCTATGGAATCCTATCTAGTAGCCCCTATGCTTCCTTTGGAAAAGCAGGGCAGGTTGTTTTCTCTCTCCCCCCCACCTCTCTCTCTCCCCTTATAACCTAACTTTCAAAAAGAAAAGAGCTGGTTTAGAATAAGGTGATGTATTTAGAGCTCAAAAGGGAGAGGTCAGGGACATGTGCACTGGGGTTCTGCAGAGGGTAAGAGGCAGCTCTGAGGTCGACAGGGTCAGCATCAAGGTTGCAGATCTTCAGAGCAGGTGCAAGAGCTTGCTGCAAGATTGCCATCTTCCTGAGAGACTCATCCTGAAGGCCCCAGCCTGAGCCGAGATTTTGAACGTCTCTCTGGCTTCAGGAAGGGCTGCCCAAAGCTCATTTCCATGATCAACTCCAGCAAAGACTTGGCTTGGTATCAGAATTTGGTGCCGCTGTCGCCCAGGCCAGACCTGGTGGTTCCACCAGAGGAAGGAAGTCTGTGGGATAGCCGTTCCCATGTGGCCAAAGTGCTGTCCCCACTTGTGTGCAAGACCAGAGCTACCCCAATCCCCACTTTGGGGTGATGCTGGGGTTTGAACTCAAAAGTCTATTCTTTGTTTAGCTTGCTTGCTTGGCTGGTGCTCTACCATTTGACCATACCTCCAACCCAGCATTTTGCTGGTTAACTGAAATCTCATAGACCATTCTACTTGAGCTAGCTTTGAACCACTGGCTCTGATCTTAAACATCCTACTTGATATGGATTGAGAAGACAAATTGCTATGGCAGGAATTGTCATCTTATGGCATAGAATGTACAGGAAGAGACTCTTAGCTCAAATTAAGCCATGCTGGGGATCACCTTAAAAACGTCTCACTTTTCTGTCCATCTATCCATCATCTACCCACCTATCCATCCATGCATGCATCCATCAGTCAGTCTATCCATCATCCATGCATGCATGCATCCATCTATCCATCCATCTACCCACTCATTCATCCATCCACCTACCCATCCCCCATCCATCGATCCATGCATCCATCATCTATTGGTCCATGCATCCATCAATCACCTGTCCATCCATGCATGTATCCATCAGTTCATCTATCCATCCATCATTAGTCCATCCATCTAGCCATCATCCTTCAGTCCATCCATTCATCCATCATCCATCAATCCACGCATCCATGTATCCATTGGTCCATCTGTCTGTCCATCTATCCAGCTATTTGGTCATCCGTCCAAACGGATGGACAGTCATCCATTCGTCATCATCCAGCCATTCAAGCATCCATCCCTTACTGAAATAGTATTTTTAAACAATCGTGTCTGCATACAATTTAATTTGTAAAGCTGTTGAGGATCCAACCCTCAGATACTCCTCTTTTTTTTTTTTTTTTTTTTTTTGGCCAGTCCTGGGCCTTGGACTCAGGGCCTGAGCACTGTCCCTGGCTTCTTTCCGCTCAAGGCTAGCACTCTGCCACTTGAGCCACAGCGCCGCTTCTGGCCGTTTTCTGTATATGTGGTGCTGGGGAATCGAACCTAGGGCCTCGTGTATCCGAGGCAGGCACTCTTGCCACTAGGCTATATCCCCAGCCCGAGATACTCCTCTTACTAGCTGTGTTATCTCGAGCAAGTTAGTCAAGCTCTCTGAGATTTAAGTTGGTCCATTTTCCTTTGGATGCTTGATACATGGAGCTGCCAACATTGTAGTCTCAGACAAGCACGGGGACTGTGTGTGCGGGCGGGGCTATTAAAACCCAACGAGGCCACCCCTGGCTCCTGCTCGGTTAGAATTCCCTCTCTGAGTGAACACAGGTCTGGAGGAAGGGAGGCTGGGTTGCTTAGAAGAGCACTGGCTGGAGGGATGGTAAAGTGGAGGATGTGGGCAGCTCCACAACCTGGTCTTACTGAATGCCAAACTGGATGGAAGGCTGAGATGCAAAATGGGATAATTGAGCTGTTAGCTGAACTGGAATTGAGCAGTTGATCATTTTTATGAAACCCGCATCTCAATTCATTACTGCATTGATGCTTGCTGCAAGACAGAGCAGGCTTGCTAATTGGTAAACAGGAGCTGGGCAGAGCCCCCAGTACTGAGCCCTGGCCACCACCCTTTAGCGCTTTTTTTTTTTTGCTCAAGGTGGGTGCTCTACCACTTGAGCCATAGCTCCACTTCCAGCTTTTTGGTGGTTAATTGGAAATCAGAGTCTCACAGACTTCCTGCCCAGGCTGGCTTCACACTGAGATCCTCAGGTCTCAGCCTCCTGAGTAGCTAGGATTATAGGCGTGAGCCTCTAGCATCCAGCTTGGTGTTAGTTCTTTGGGTTGTGATTTGAGGGGTCTTAAGAATGTCTTCAGAGGATGCTAGATTTCTGTTCCAAGCTCCAGCACCCCCAGTGCATAGAACAAAAACAGTCTATGTGATTTCTCAGACATGGACAGGCTGGTGGGGGTAGAGTGCCTGCCTTGGGTTTTGTCTTACTTGGGGCCCAGTGTGATGAGGGAGGGACAGAAGTGGTTAAAATTCTCTCCCTGGCTGAGACACATTGGTGTTACCCCCAGACACACAGCAAGAGGAGAAAAGAGGCAGAGGTGCCACAGGCTTCACCAAGATCACCACCAGTGTGTAGAACGGTGCATGCTGGGTAACTACATATTGCAGTTCCCAGAAGGAGCGATGGCCCAGGCCATCAAGGCCATCATTGCCTTGTTGATAGGTTGCCCAGAAATGGATGCACTGCCTCAGGTTCTATTATGTTTTCCAACTTTAATTAAGTTTATACTTCTCCCACCTGGACCTCATAAATAGCCTCCAAGGAAGTCATTTGTCACGGCAGGGGCTCTTATGAGTAGATTCATCTTCTGGACGACGCGCTTACCACTTCAGGTCTTGCCTCAAATCCATCAGCCCTTGCCAGCTCCAGAGTCTGACGTGATGTTGATGGATCGCCCCAAAAGGTGTTTTCTGATGGGCCAGAGGCTGAAGTCCTCAAGTTCTCACAATTGTCAACGTCTCTCTCCAAGGATGCCTGCAGATCAGGGAAGAGAGTTGAACTTGGGTTTGTCCTTTCTAGTGAAGCCGTCTCAGCCTGTGTGTGAGAGGGACAGGCCCCAGGGGTGGGGGAGGCCGGGTCAGCCGGCAGAATCTCAACTGGGGAATGCACACTCGGGGCACAGTACGTCCCATGTTAGCGGTGTGATGTGGATAAGGAGGTATGCCCGGTTAGGAAGAGATGAGCTCATGACATTGGTGGTCTTGGCCAGCGTCTCCTTGTAACCCACACAGGCTCACCACAGAGAGAGAAGGCTTCCATGTGCTTCCCTTCTCTCTTCAGCTTGGTACCACTGACATCCGTACCTTTTCTTTCTTTTTTTGAGCACTTGGACCAGTTCTTTCAAACTTATTTTCTAGAATAGCATCTTAATTTCAGAGATAGAGAGCGATGCCTGTCACTTGCGCCTGATACTGCTAGCTGTTTGTTACCTCCTTGGGAATTTTTGAGCTAGCTGCACAGAAAAGTGTCTTTTCCTAACAGCGAGCGCTCTCTGTAGGATAGAGGAGAGAGAGAAAGGAAGGTGTCGGTAATGGGGGTGGGGGGGTGATTGCGATGTGTGCCTGAGAGAGACCTAAGGGGAGAGGCTACAGGTCCTCTGCAGACACTGAGGTTCAGTACTGTGGAGAGGGTACTGTGACCCTAGCACCTCCTTCTCTGGTCTCTGGTAGTTATGGCCACGGGTGCCAATCAGATTCTCCTGCCCCTCACTCGTGACGTGGGATGTATCTTTCTGTTTTTCAGGCTGAAGTGAGGTAGCGAAGATGACACACTGCCTTGAGAGCCAAGTTCAGATGCTCTGAGTACACCCTGATACGGATTAGATAAGGGACATCAGCATCAGCATTACCCTAGAGTTCAAGGTGAAGGCTTTGACCCTCCCCCCGACCCCGAGAGCCACTTTAATGTAAAACAGATCACAATTACATTACACTGCAGTTGGCACCCCCATTCCTCACCACTCCCCTCGCCCCCCCCCCCACCAGCTTCCCAGACAAAATTCTTTCTACTCCTCACCATGTTGGAAATGGGCAGATCATGCGCTTGCTTTGCTTTTTACCTAAACCTATTCTTGTGTCAGTTTCTTCTCTTTTTTTCCTGCAAGGTTCCAAGTTTTAGTAAAAAGAAAAAAAATAGAATAAAAATATAGATTAAATATAAAAATTCTTTGAGAAATCAATACCAAATTTGATCCAACCAGGTCAAACTCCCCAGCTGACCTAATCTGAATGCATTTTTACTTATTAAACTCTTGTGGGCCTAAGCAAAAGCTGCAAGAAATAGCTGTTTCCGAATGGAAGGAAAGGGAGCTCAGAAGGCTAAATTTAGATAACACCTGAATCGCTTTGCTGCTGAGTAGAATTTAATCGAGGTGCATCTTTTGCAATCTCGATATGTATTTGGTGTGACAATTTATTTTGTTTGTCAGAAATGAATACTTCAGGGGGAGAAAAGCTTTTGGAATCGCAACCAGAACTTCCTGTCGCGCAGGGTCATTTGGATTTAAAGGGTACTCCGTTCTCTTCAGTGAGCGATAATTTATGTCAGGTACAAAGCTGGTGTCCTTGCTTAGCTGGGAGGAATTTCCGAGTACATTTTGGCCTCTTGAAATAGGTATTTCCTGTGAAAGAATAGAGACAGGAACAGGCCAGGGCGCTGTCCCTGAGCTTTTGTGCTTGAGTCACACTTGAGCCACAGTTCTATTGCCAGCTTTTCAGTGGTTAGTTGGAGATAGTCTCACAAACTTTCCTGCCAGTGCTGGCTTTGAACCTCAATCCTCAGACCTCAGCCTCCCAACGAGCTGGGATTACGGGTGTGAGCCACAGGCTCCTGATGAACCAGCAACTTCTTTTGTGGACCGAGTTCCCTTGCTTCTCCTGTGTGAAGATGTCCCCAGCCCAGAGGAGCCAGGATTCCTTTAGGATTCCTCCCAGCTACTTCCAGCCTCGGCCTCATCAGACTTTGTGGTGGTTCTGGGATTGCCCATTTTCCTAGCTAGAGATCTTTTGTGTCTACCCACCGCATCTGTACAGCGCTTGGGGCAACGCAGCAAAGTGTGCAGTAAGGAGATCCAGTTGAGTTAAGCTCTCATTTTGCTTTTGCGTTGGAAACAGAGCCTGGCTCTGCTTGGCTTGGAAGTGGCCCTCACGGGGTGGGCGTGTCGTGCTGCGAAATGGAGATGGGTGGCCAGGGACTGGCGCCTGTGCCGCTTTCATGCCCTGACTGGGGTGTGTGCATGCGTGCGTGTCTGCTAGCTGGAGGGGCAGCAATTCGCCAGGCTCATTCTCCAGGACTGTTGACCTTCATCTCCACACAATTGCTGAAGTCATTTAATGACTACTCTTTTACCTCCTCATCACTGTGAATCCACTATTTAGAATTTCATGTTTTCTGCCTTTTACCTACTCAGTGGGGGGGGGGGTGGTGGTGGTGGTCGGGGAAGGGTGGGAATTGAACTTTGCTTCAGGAGGTGGGGTCGGTGGCAGAGTCTTACTTAGCACTTTTTGAATCAGTTGATCTCTGTTCTCCCTAGGCATTAATGTCCCCCAAGCTGTGTTCCGATTCTTCCTCGTCTTCAAATACTCCCATATCATCAAACCAGGTTTTGAGTTTTCCCTGTCCAATAAGGGATTTCCTGGAACTATTATTATTATTATTTCCAATGAGACCTCTTAGGGTTGCCAGTCCATATTCCCAACTTTAAGGTTGATCCCTCATTCCCGATATCCTGATTAGTAATCCATTTTCCTCTTATATTTGTTTGTTTCTTTTTTCTAATTATCACTGTAGCAGCATTGTACTTCGGTTTCTATGGGGATCCGTTCCAGAACCTTCTGCAGATATCAATGTTTTCAGGTACTCAAAAGTCTATTATAGCTGGGCACTGATGACTCACACCTGTGATCCTAGCTACTCAGGAGGCTGAGATCTAAGGATCACGGTTCAAAGCCAGCCTGGGCAAGGAAGTCCATGGGACTTACATCTCCAATTAACTACCAGAAAACCGGAGGTGGTGTTGTGGCTGAAAGTGGTAGAGTGTTAGCCTTGAACAAAAGAGTTCAGGAACAGAGGTTAGGTCCTGAATTCAAACCCCACCACTGACCCCCCCCCAAATCCATTATATAAAGGTATATATCTGTGCAAATCCTCTTGTGTACTTTTAAATCATAGATGGATTCTAATGCAGCATGGGTCACACGTCAACAGCTGTTCTACTGACCTCTTTAGGGCATCATGACAAAAAAACCCCAGAGTCTTGGGTGTGTCCCACTGCTTCCCAAGGGTGTCTAACCTGCAGTGGACTGAGTCTATGTCCCTGTAACCCACAGATACGGAGAGGCTCCATGTGTATATCCAGCCCGGCAAGCTTGCAAACACAGTCATGCATACCAGTCACTTAGAGTCCCCCAACTCTGACATTCATGAACGTAAGGAAATCTGATGTGTGTTTCCCTGCCTCTCTCCCTCTATGCACTTTCTATTTCATGGTAGAAATATTCAAACATGCTGCAAAGTACAGGGTTCTTGGACAATTCCCCAAGCATCCATGCTCTACCTCCATCACCGTCCGGAGTTTGTGTCTCCGGGCAAACCAGGGATTGTTCTGTAAAAGCAAAGCCCCGGCAGGAAAATCGAGACGCACCCACTGTTTTGAAGCCCCTCAGAGATGGTGGAACTTGATGGTAAGGATAGGTCTGAGAAGCGCTAATGGAGAGTGTGATGGTGGACAGAGCACATGACACTTCCGGGGACCCAGGGACCTGTCTCAGCGTTGCCATTAGTGGGGAAATACGATGTCACATCCCTTCTTATGCAAGGCCTGAAGCAATGTCCAAGGTGGCCATGATGGGGCTTTCGCTAGAGAGAAAAGAATTGGCAAGTGTGAACCCTTTGATTTATGCTTGCAAGTACGTAAGATTACTAAATCTAGAGGCTGGATGTATAACCCAAGGGTTGTGGTTAGTACTGTTGCAGGTTTGCTAAGTGAGCAGATTTTTACATCCTGAAGAAAAAAATTCTTAAAAAATATCTTTAAGGGGACTGGGAATATGGCCTAGTGGCAAGAGTGCTTGCCTTGTATACATGAATCCCTGGGTTTGATTCCCCAGCACCACATATATAGAAAATGGCCAGAAGTGGCGCTGTGGCTCAAGTGGCAGAGTGCTAGCCTTGAGTAAAAAGAAGCCAGGGACAGTGCTCAGGCCCTGAGTCCAAAGGCCTAGGACTGGCAAAAAAAAAATCTTTATCTCTCTCTTTAATATACAATATAAATAAATAAATAAATAAATAAATCTTTAAGTGGCTGTACAAAGGGGTTTCAACTCAAGCCAGTTTATGAGTACAATATGATTTTATATTTCTTTCTTTTTAAATGTCAGTCGTGGGTCTTGAACTCCGAACCTGGACTCTGTCCCACTTGCTCATGGCCAGTGCTCTATTACTTTGAGCCATGGCACCACTTCTGGGTTTCTGACAATTAATTGGAGGTGAGAGTCTCACAGACCTTCCTGCCCAGGCTAGCTTTTAACTGCTCTCTCAGATCTCAGCCTCCTGAGTAGCTAGGATGACATGAGCCACCGGCAACCAGCCTGCGTGTACTTTTAAACATCACATTTATTATCTGTTATATTAGCTAGAAAACCAAGACAGCAAAGATGAACAAAAGGCACATTTCTACGTATTATTTCCCTATCTTTGTTATTACTGAGAATGCATTTATAGATTCTTCTTTAATCATGAGCTTGGTAGTTGGTTTTGGTAGATAATCTTATTAGGTGAGGATGGTTCTACTGATTCTTCCTAGTTTGCTAAGAGATTTTGTGGGTTGATACTAAGTTTTATAAGATGCTTGATCCGGCTCCTTCGTCTTTGTAGGGGGCCTATTCCTTTCATTGGAGTTCTGGTTCTGAGGCTTCATTAGATTCTCGGGGATGTCCTGTCGGATCATAATGAGTGCTTATCTTTAGATTCGGATGAATTCCATTCGGCGGCATTCTCTTTAGGACTTTCCTCTCTGAGTGGTCCAGTGTGAAGGGCTTATTATCTTCTCTTCTTCCATTGCTTGTGTTTGATTTTGCTGTGAAGGGAATGCTGCCCTCATTAAGCGAGTCATGGCTCTCTCTCTACATTCTTGGGATGAGATGATAGGAGGTGGAAGGTTATGTGGTCCTTGAAAGTTTGGTGAAGTTTGCCTGTGAGGTGCTCGTGGGCACTTCTCTCTCCTTCTGGTCTTGTGCGGACTGTCCTCCTCATCTCTTTGTCCTCCTGGAAGACATGTTGGGTGAATTCTTCAGTGTTCAGCTTGTCAGGTCCTGATTTGCACCCTGGGCCCCCAGTGAGCCATTGTGAGCTAGTCAGTCATTTGTCACAACTCCTGTACAGAACTTGGGCATAGGTGGGGTCTAGTGCACAGCATCTGTGAGCAAACAAGGGGAGGACGGCTTTCCCTTAGAGGGTGGAATTAAACTACCTCCCTGAAATGTAGCATGGTACCAGGCAGACAAAACTGGGAGCTCTTTCTTGCAAACACACTCTCTTCTTGCTCGAGACTTCCTTTCCCTTCTTGACCTCTGAACTTCACTTCTCCTGGTTCTAATGAGCCGGGCACACTTTCATTTACTGTGGAAGGTCCTGGGCCTAATGAATCAATCTTGGCTCCGTGCTCTCTGCCTCTGGCACTGTATTACTGGCTAATTGTCTGTCTCCCCTGCCAGGCCATGCGCGCTTAGCCTCAGATCCAACATCTTCTTCAGACTTGGAGCTGAAGTAGAGCCCAAGTGGTAGGAGATGCCAGCACAGGCCGAGAGGAGACTCAGTTTGGGAGGGGCGCTGTGCTGCCAAGTTGAGGAACTTCTGGGGAGAAAATGCCAGGGTGCCTTATGTTGGTCTCAAGGGGACCTTCTGCTGTTTGGTCTATAGATTTTGTGGAGACCCATCTTCCTATATGCACCCTGGTGCTGGGGGTAGTGGGTGGGGGTGGGCGTGGTGGGGTGAGTGCCTTCTGCTGAGAATCCTTGAAAAAAAAGGAGGTTGTCTGGAGATCCTCCAGGCCCAATCCAGCCCTCCCGGCACGTAGATTCACATGCTGAGTTTGAAGAGTCTTGACGTCCTAATCTGTGTATACTAGAGATTTGGGGAAATGACTCTATACAAATAAACCTCATCTGTTTCACGTGGCTGTGTAGGTATGCAGGACAATTTCTGGGGAAGGCGAGAGTTGTGGAAGGAACTGAAGAGTGTGTTCCGGTTAGGGGCATGGAGAGCAGCCAGTGAGGCAGTGATAGGAAATGCCTTGCCAGTCCTTTAGACATGTGAGAGAATGAAGGGGTAGTGGATGGACAGGCATCTGAACTTCCAGACACTTGGCCTGATATCCTTGGGATCAGGTTTCAGGGGTCAGATGTGCGTGTGTGTGTGTGTGTGTGTGTGTGTGTGTGTGTGTGTGTGTGTGTGTTAAACTATGCTGTTTTATACATCCTTGTGACCCAATTTTAGGTATAAACTTTTATAATATGGACAAATATTAGGAGGGTGACTGTGAAAATGGGGGTTGTGATCGTGTTGGCCTCAGAAAAACCCTGGGAGACTCAGTGGAGGTGGTGTGTGACCAGGCTCCTGGAGCCCGACAGGTTTGGGAACCATGTGTGTGTAGTGGGACTAAATTTAATACTTAGTTTAGTACTGAGATTAGTCCTAACTTTAGTGCTGCCCTTCAAAGACTCCTGTGGTTAAATAAAGGCTTCATCTCAGGGTGCTGGTACTGGGAGATGCTGTGTGTCTTTAGGAGGTGGAACCCCCTTGTCAGTTCTTTGGGGGTGCAGTCTTTGGAGGGGCGCATCTTGTGGGATGTCCTCTCCCTCTGCTTCCTGGCTCTGATGCATGATCCCTGCCATTGCTGGCCAGTGTCCTGGCCTGAGGCCCCAAAGCAAGGGAATTGCCAGGTTGTGGACTGGATCATTTAGAACTCTGAGCCAACCTGACCTTTTCCTTTCTGTGAGTTAGCTGCCTCAGGTAATTTGTTATCCTAACAGCAGATGGACAGCTGCACTTGGTAAGTGCTCTTATTTCCCCAGGGTGGACTCTGCAGGGTGTGGGGTTGGTGGCAGGTGCCCAGGAGACAGAGATGGAGTAGGTACAGTCTGTGCCCCCATGGTGCAATGAAGACCCTGCGGTTCATTACAGCTGTGCCGCGTTGTCCCAGGAGAGTGCAATTGGGACCCGGCTTTTGGTGCCGTGCAGGCTGAAGTCTTCCTGCAAGGTGCCACAGAGAGATGAGCCAGGCCGAGAGGGCACAGTGTCCCTGCCAGGGACAGCTCAGTGCTGACACTGAGGGCCATGGGCAGAAAAAGAGAATGCTTGCGTCCCAGACAGCAAGGAGGGGCGTGGCCTCTGGAGCCAAGCCAAGGCGGGTGCAGATCTCCCAGGCCTCCCCATACCTCCTCCTCCTCTGTGGGATCTTTCCACTTCTGTGAGCTTGGAAACATAAGCCCTTCAGGCAGAGCAGACACTCAGATGTGCTGGGATGGACGGAGGTGAATGCTGGGATGGGTTTGGAGTGTCACTCAGCTACTGCTGGGTGGACGAATCACCACTCTCTGCCTCAGCGTCTTCATCGGGACAACGGGGTCAGCCAGGGGCTTATGTCACAGGCAGGTATACTGCCTGTGTTGTATGTGTTTGTGTGTGTGTCTGTGTCAGTAGAAATCCCTGCCCCCCATGTCTGATAGTCATGGCAGGTTCTGTGAGGGCCATGATCCTCCTAGACCCCATTTTATAGAGGCAGTGGCGGGTGTCTGACATGGTGCTGGTTGAGCTTGCCACTGGGCGATATGTAAGTGACTGGAACAGTCTCAATCACTCTGATGGCTGCTCAGGTAAATCCTCACACTGAGACCAGATCTCTATGTAGAGATGAAAGGAGCCACATGGTGCTCCTGGGCCCACAGCACCATCCATTTGCCAAGTTCCCTTCGTAGCTACTGTGGCTCAGTGCCCGGGATCGGCGCAGAATCCCGAGCTACCTGCAGTGGACATGAAGGGGCCAGTGGCAGAGTAGAGTCACTCCACACAGGGCCTGTGGTCACCATACAGAGAGGGAACAGAGGCCCTGGGGGGTAGAAGCTGTGGTTAAGACAGGGATACTTGGGATATAACTTGGGCAAAGAGAAACGGAGTCCTTTCCGTACTCCTCTAGAGGCCTAATCCATTACTGGAAGGCAGAAATGAAAGACTTGCCGCTTATCTCGCAGAGAAGAGGGTCCGCAGAGAGGCCTGGGGGCCCGGGGGTCACCGTGGCTCCCTGGGAGTGGTAGGATGTGATTTATTAGAATGTACACAACTCCCTTGGCTTTTTGTCCTTTGATCAGTGCTGGGAGCCAGCCAGGCCCAGCTACTTTGCATGCTAATAATGATTGGTGTGGGTAATTATTCAACAGTCATGCCGCCATTCCCTGGAGATAAATCATCCCGGCTTTATTTACCCTCCTCCCCTGAGTTATTTTAAGATGCCTTTAATGTACTGCATCTCGAGTTGAGTGGAAGTAGCCAGCTACTTTAGTTCGCGAGGCATCCATAGGTGGTGGCAAGGGGGGTGGGGAGCCCAGTTATATTTGTGGGGGCGCTCAAGAACCAGTAGCCCATTTTCACCATGGCCTGAGGATTCCAGGTATTACCGACTGCAAAATGAAGATGACATGACCTCCTCTGCCTCCTCTTCTTCCTCCTTTACGTTTTCCTTATCCTCTTCTTCCTCTTCCTTCTTCCCCTTTCTCCATGGAACTTTAGGATCTCACACTTGCTAGACAGGTACTCTACCCATAAACCACACCTCTAGCCCTTTGTCCTTTAGTTATTTTTCAGTGATGGCCTTGCTTCTTGACCAGTCTGTCCTCAGACCTCAGTCTTCCCAATCTTCAACCTCCCAAAGTAACTGGGAACACAGGCATGAGCTACTGTGCGCAGCTCATCTTTTATCTGCATGAACCACTCACCTACCTGGTGTGCCATCAGAGAGGAGGTTGGGCTTCATCGCTAGAGTTAGGGTGTGTGGGACCATTTGCTTTCTCCAACTTTGCATCTTTGTTCCTGAAGACCCTCCTCCTCCTGCTGCTTCTTCCTCCTCCTTATTGTTATTATTATTATTTATTATATCTCTATGGTAAGCCTTCAAACACTTGACATTAGCCCTACAGTTTTGGAGGAGGGGGTTCTAGCAGAAAAACACAGAGCCTGCAAAAAACAGATGAAGTGTGTGTGTGTGGGGGAAGATGCAGACTGTCTTGATCAAGTGTTGGAGGAATGCACAGACACAGGCCTCCTGACCTGGGGACAGTGGGAAAAGCTCCCCCGGGAGGATCTGAGGGACAGATAGGACCATCCGCCATTTCCTGGGGATACAACATTGCCTCACTCACATCCTTAACAGAGGAGTGGTTCATTTGTGGAAGGACTGACCAGGCCATCTCACATGTTTGCATAGCATCTCTTCAAAAGAAGATGCGGTTGAGCAATGTGGTTGGCTAAAGCCAGAATTCCAAGGTAAAAGAGGCATGCAGGAGGTGCTTGCCCACCCCAAGGTCATTTCAAGGTGCCAGTCTCCCCCCTCCCCCCCCCCCCCCCGCCACATTTCCAGAGGCCTGTCTCCACATCCTCCCCTCAGCAGGGAGCCCGGCCTTTATCTTCCCTCGTGCCAGGTCAGTGATGGTGAAGAGCTGCTTTAAGACCTGGCTGGGGTGGGAGGGAGTTAGTCATTGAAAGCAAAATAAAAAGTACTTTCCCCTGGGAGTCTGTTTGGAAAACTTTGGGCCAGAAAATATGTAACAGGAATGTTTGGCTTTTAATAATTAAATCTTGCATTGTTTAAATTTTCTCCAGAGTGTCTCTCTGGAGGAAAATAAAGTTATGAATCCAATATTTATGTCTTTCCTGAAGCAGTGGTTGCCAAATGAAATGATTTTTGTTATTCTCCCCCCCTCCCATGATTTATTTTCCTCCAGAGGGCTTTGCCTTTGCAGGAAGGGCTTTGCATGCAACCCCTCCTGAGCCCAGCCCACCTCTGTGGCTAGACCTCTGTATCTCCCCCCTCCTTTGCCCCCTCTTCTCCCAGCATTGTCCCTTTACATCCTGTGCAAAAATCAGTTACTTGTTGGAGTGCTTTTGGCCGCGTGTGAGCACCAAGAGCAGTGGCAGGTAGGAAACTTGCTGCTAAGGGGATGCTCACAAAGACTTCTCAGAAAGGAAATGCGGTGGTATTTAACAGCAATGCCAGAGTCATGTAGACCAGGGCTCACATCCTAACGCTTACTACCTAGTATTGTTGGTGATCTGTGGATGCTGTTTCTATGCCTCAGTCTTTGTAGCCTAGATTGGCTTTCAACTGGCAGTCCTTCTGCCTCAGCCTCCTGAGTGCTAAGCAAGTGTGTTTTCTCATACATGACATCTTTCATCATTCACGATGCCCCTGGTTTCACACGAGTACCCTAAGAAGCTAGCACTTTTCATGGGGCTAGCCTTTTCACAGGGCGCTGGACCACTGGCCTGCTCAGTCAGGACCTCGGACAGTTCCTCTGTGGCTGGCAGCCATCTCTCAGCTATTCAGAGAGACCTGAGTTTAGAGCCAAGGTTTATATCACAGAGAAAAGATTCTTCTCTTCTGTATTCCAGGTGGAGGAACTGAGGAAGCACTTTTGGATCAGGCCGCCCCGCCCCGCACCCCCCCCCCCCAGCCTGCCCCCCAGACTCAGCATGTAAGGGCTAGAGGTGAGGTGGGACACCTGAACCGTTTTCTGTTGCCTCCACTGCCCTCTCTGTCAGGCGTGGGGTGACCTCATTGGGTTGGTGGACTTCAAGGGGCTCAGGACACCTCTGTTGGTCCCCTTTCCAGCCCTCTGACATTGAAGCTTTCCAGACTGAGGGGAGGGGCTCTGCTGGGCTCCACTACTGCTGGGGAAGCTTCGCTGTGGCTGGCTTGTATGGGGCCCTGCGTGTGAGGTAGGATTGGGGCAGGGATGGTTTGCGTTACCTGTGTCTAATGTTGGGCGTCTTTGCTTCTTGGTCCTCTGGGTGCCTCCTTTGGAGAAATGTCCTCACATATCTCTCATCCATTCTTTTCGGTCCCACTATTTATCTTTAGCATTGAGCTGTGAGCATACTCTGCATGTTGTGGGCACCAGTCTGGTTTTTCTTTAGAGATGTGTGACTTTTTAATGTTTTTTTTTTTTATTTTATATATATTACCATTCTGTAGGCTGCCTTTTTTTTTTTTTGCCAGTACTGGGCTTGGACTCAGGACCTGAGCACTGTCCCTGGCTTCTTTTTGCTCAAGGCTAGCACTCTGCCACTTGAGCCACTGCACCATTTCTGGCCGTTTTCTATATATGTGGTGCTGAGGAATCGAACCCAGGGCTTCATGTATATGAGGCAAGCACTCTACCACTAGGCCATATTCCCAGCCCCTTGTAGGCTGCCTTTTATCCCCGCCTCCATGACACGACTGCTAGCATGCTTTAATCTCTTTATGGCCTCTGGTTTATCTATTGTTCTTTTTTCTTTTTCCTCTTGTAGATTATGTTTTTCTTGTCCGCTCTCAGGTTTGGCCTAGCCCAAGAGCACCACGATTTCTGCTCATGGTTTCTTCTATGAACTTTAGGGTTTTAGTTCTTCTGTATAGGTATAAGTTCCTCTTGTGACTTAATTTATGTGTCTGATGTCAGCTTCTCTCTTCTGCATGCAAAACGTGATTCCTCCCTACTGGATGCTCTTCATTTCCTACCCTAAAGTCAGTCACTCATCATTGATGTGAGGGAGTACTTACAGATGTTCAATTCTTTTCCATGAATATACCTACTAGTTTTGATGGTAGGACGGCACAGACCCTTGCATGCACTAGCCAGGCACTGTGCTGCTAAGCTCTGCTTTAGTTCTTGCTCCCCTGACCTGTAATTTGGCCCTCATGAGGCCACTATGAGTCCCCCATTCCTGTGGCTCTGTAGGAATGTTTGAAATCGGAAGGTGCCCACCCTCTGATTTTGTTCTTCATTTACAAGAAGGAGGATTCTAGTTCTTTCACACTTCTACATGGATTTTAGGAGCAGCTTGTCAATTACTGAACAGATGGGTGAATATATGGAAAGCATTGTATTGAGTCTGTAGGTCCATTTTCTTTTGTGTTTGGCCTCCCTCCCTCCTTCCCTTCCTTTCTTTCTTTTTTTTCTTCAGATAGGGTCTCACTATGCAACCCAGATTGCAGATTGGCCTCCAATTTATGAGCCTCCTGCCTCAGCCTCCCAAGGGCTGGGATTATAGGTATCCATCGCCATTCCTGGTTAATGTGGGCAATATTTTAATATGATGCCTAGATCTTCTCACCTACAAGTGTGCAGTCTGTCTTTATTTCTTTAGATTCCTTAAGAAGATTTCTTCCAGCAGGATTTTGAGTTGATGGCACACACATTACATCTTCTGTGAAGCAGATTTCCCAGTACTTTGCTCTTTTGGATACCGCTGGAAAGGGAATTGTTCTGCTAATTTCATTTTCAAGCTCAGTTCATGGCTGGTGTGCAGAAGAGAGTCGATTTTCGCTCGCTGATCTTGTACACTGCCATCTCCACAAGCCTGTCCCACAGTTCTGATGGATTTCCTGTGGATTCCTCAGGCGTATCTCCATATATGATCTTGTCACTTATGGATGAACACGGCTGGGCGTCTTCCCTTCTGATCTTGGTGCCTTCCAGTTCTTCTTCTTGCTGTCCTGCCCTGGCGTGTCTGGCCGTTCTATTTCTATTCCAGTGTAATGCAGAGAAGGAGATTGTGTGTGTGTGTGTGTGTGTGTGTGTGTGTGTGTGTGTGTGTGTGTGTGTGTTGGGAGGGCACCATTGTTATACTTGACCTTCCTGGGGTTTGCTCGGATCCTTATCCTTTTTCTCTACTCCGGAGTCCTGTTTGCTTATCATGAAAGCTTGCTGGGTTTGGTCAGGTGCTCTGTCCACATCTATTTGATGGTCCTGCCATTTGCATCCTTCATTCTATTACCTGTACCCCCCCTCCCAAACCTGCCAAAACTTGCCCACAAAACTTCTTTGAGGGGTTTTTAGCAGGTCCCGAGAGCACAGAAGCCCCATCCGGAGAGCTGAGGGATGGGTTGCATCTGCTAACTACAGACAGGCCTGAGCTGCACCTTGTTCAGGAAGAGGGCCCCTGGCGTGTCTCCACCATGCATGTGGGGTGTGCACTGCAGTGTTGGGATGCTGCTGAGGTGGCTTCCTCAGTGGGGACAGGAGCGGTGGGGTGTGTGTGGGGGGGGAGCTGTTGTCTCCTGGTGAGGCTAAGTGGGTCTGCTCCCTCCCACGGCCTTCTGCCTCTGACATCCCCTGTATGGTTTTGAAGGTTAACGTAGCTTTGCTGGCATAGACTTGGTAATGTGCTTTGTATTGAAACAGTGTTCTTAATTAGATTCGAAAGTCATTAGTCAAAGGCTGCGCTGGGCTGCTTTGCAGATGCACACGGCTGGAAAGATGCAGATCCGATTAAATTCAACATAGCCATCCATCCATCCCATGCCCAGGTAAGCCCTGGGCATCGGAGAGTAAAAGCACACACAATGTGGTGCCTGCAGTGGGAACCGGGGTCCCCTCTGTTCCCAGGAGAGGTCTTGGGGGCATGTCCCCATAGTGACACATAGAGCTCCAGACAGCCCTCATGGGGACCCTTGAGAGGTCTCATTCCAGATGTGGACATCATCCAGCAAACCACATTCTTTCCCAACTTTAGGCTTCGTGGAAACTGCTCCAAGCCTAGTGCGGTGGGGAGGTATAGCCTCTCACCAGGCTTAGTTCTTCTTGTGTTCTAGTCCCAGATTCTGCAGTGTTCTTCCTTCTAAGATCCAGTATTCATCCCCAGCCTCTCTATCACCTCCACCCTCGGTGCCCAGATCAGCTGTGTTTAGAACAAGAACATCGTTGCCACCACTCACTGATCTAGGTGGACCCTGTCTCTTGCTTCTCTCACAAGGGCAGAGCACCCTGGGGAGAATCACAAGCCATTGCATCCCTGACTGTGTTGCTGATCTGGGCACCAATAGTCTTTGCTGGCTCCTCCCATGCCTCAGTTTCTTCATGTGCAGTAAGGAACACTTGACAGGAACTTTCCAGATGGGCTGAAGTGTCCGGGGTGGGTATGGTGACTGTCGCCTGGCATGAGTTCTTCCAGGCCAGCCCCAGCCTCTCATTGGTCTGCTATGTTGGATATAGGCGGCGTAATGTGTGAGAGGTCACACCATGTATGTCTGTGTGAACTTGTGAGATGTGCTCTGCCAGCAGGTTGGATATGCAATACAGTGTCATAGCTTACAATTGGTCATAATGTACATAAAGTGTGAAGAATTTATCTTTTTGTCTTACAACGGGAAGTTGGCATTCTTTGACCAACATGCCATGCCCCCACACCACAAGCCACTGGTGAGTACAATCCTTCCCCCTTCTCTCTCTCTCTCTCTCTCTCTCTCTCTCTCTCTCTCTCTCTCTGAGGTCAGAGCTCACTGATGCGTGATCTGGGAAATGATTGGGTGCAGAACTGCTGCTCTGGGTGTTGGACTCTCTCTACTTCCCCTCCGCTTGGGGGGCGGGGAAGGGGCTTATCCGCCCCTTCCTGGGTGGTCCTTTATCGCTCTCATGTGGGAGCAATGGCCACAGGTAGCCCTCGATAGCATGTGGTCGCAGGGTGCCCCAAACCTGCCAAGGAAGACACGGATGCCTGGGCCCCTGGAGAAAACCTCTAGGGCTTCTGTTTATTCAAATGAGGAGCCCTCCAGATATACCCCCCGAGGGTGGGCACAAGAGAGGGATTGCAGATTGGTTACAGAGGGCTGTCCATCAAGTGATGTCAGGGGACCTCCTTTGGGGGCGGAGGCCCAGCCCCCCAAGGATGGGCCCCTGGGGTACCCCTCCATTATACACGTGCTCGCCCCAGGAGCAGGGCTTCTCTTCCTGTTAAAGGCAGGAAGGGGAGGGGCAGGCCAAGGTCAGCTGTGGCCCCTTAAAGGCACAGCTGACCCCAACACTGGGTATGTGTGTACTCAAGAGAAACAGAGTCACTCTCTCCAAGACATGGCCACCATGTGGACCGCTGCCCTTGTGTATCTGCACCCTGTCTCCCATGTAGTAGGCTCAGTATGTGGATGCCAGCTGAGTGTTCTCTAACAGAGGAATGGTAAGGAGAGTGTGGTATGTTCACACACATGACAGAATCCCACGCAGCCTCGAGTAAGGGGGAATCCTGCCACTCATGACAACCCGGCTGACCGTTGCCTTTCTTTTGTTTCTCCCTGTCAAGGCTCTTCTTGTAGGAGCAAAGCTCTTATCTGCTGGGCATATCTGCATATTTGAAGGGGGTTGCTTGGCTGTTTGCCCAAGGAACCCCCTAGGTGGGCTTCTCCTGGGGGCAGGCAGCTGGGAGTTAGGAGCTGCCTTGCCCACTTAGCAGGTTTTCAGGATAGCGAGTGGGCCACAGAGCCCCCACGTGAGGAGAGTCAGGTTGGGTGGTGTTCCCATAGCTTTTTGGCTGTGGTCCCCACCCCCACCCTTGGGGGCTGGTCCTCTGGGTCCCTGGAGAGGCTTGATGAGCTTCTAATTGCTCTTGGCCTTCCCACAGCCCAGATTCACCCAGTGAGATTCCTCCCAGGTGTAGACACATGTGCTGACCCCCTTGCCTCCTCCCTACTCCATCAGAGTTCTAGAATCTTTTCTTGAGTCTGCCCATCAAATGAGAAACCTGCCCCTGTCATCACCCTTTTCCTGGGGGTGGGGTGGGGGTGGTAGACTCAATTCCATCTCTCATGGGAGCTCTCCTGCCACGCAAGGTGAGGCTGAGTGCCGCCTTCAGCATTATGTCAAACATCTCTGGTGGGGGTGGAGTGGAGTGTGTGTGGGGGTGGCTGTGAGCTCACTCCACTCTGCAGACCCCAAAAGACCTGGTAGGTGGGGGATTCATGCCGGCCAGGACAACCAGATGTGGGCTCTGGAGCCTGGCAGAGTGGGCTCTATCCCTGTCATGCACAGGTTGTGTGTGTTGCATGCCTCATGGAGACTTCCCATGCTTCTGGCTGGCCTAGGTGCAGGGGAACCAGGGTGAACTCCCATGGGAGATACAAGGCACCTGCAGGTTCATTTCCGTATCCAAGCCAGAGGCCAAAGTCACGAAGGCCACAGCTTTGGAAACCATTTTTGTAATTCTTTAATATGTCCAGCACAGTTTTTTCCCCTCTGCCACCCCAAAACAGATTGCTTTTCCACCAAGCCTCTGGCAGGTCAATAGCCCGTGTTTCGAGGATGCACACATCAAATTCACAGTCAGCAGAGTGGACTCTGGTGGGGGAGCTGAGTGAAACCCTGCCGTCGCTTGCACAAGTCCATAATGGTGCCGGACACTGGTGGCCCATGCCTGAAATCCTGGCTATTTCAGAGGCTGAGATCTGGGGAATCACAGTTCAAGGCCAGCCTGGGCAGGGCCTGGGCAGGAACATCTAGTGAGACTCTTATCTCTAATTCACCAACAAAAGCCAGAAGTGGAGGTGTGGTTCAAGTGGCAGAGCACTAGTCTAGAGCAAAAACGTTCAGGGATAATGCCCAGGCCCTGAGGTCAAACCCCAGGACTGGCATTCGCTCATGTGCTCGCGTGTGCGCATGCACATACACACACGCACACTCACAATCCACAGTGGCATGTCCTGGGCGTGACATCTAGAAAGAGCTCCAGAGTGGAGGTGAGTTTCCTGCTCAGACTCCAGGGCCCATCCTTCAGCAGGGCCAGGATGCCCGTTTCAACAGCTGGGAGCAGAGCTAGACCACCTCCATCTTGAAAGTGTTCTACTCAATAGGAAGTAGGGAGTTGGAGGAATTTTCCTGGGATTTCTAGCATGGGCCTCCCACCCACTATAGGAAGAATAAGAAGGCCCCCCACACCTCACACATTAGCCTCTCAACAAGAGGCCCATTATCTCCTCGGTTCAGGTGTTTAATGGAACTTTCTCTCTCCTGCCGACCGGGAGCTTAATGAGTCTGGAATCCTCGGCTCACACCGGCTTCGGCTGCTGTGAGCAAGACTTTCTTTAGCCGAGCGGCCTGGGGCTGGGGCTGTGAGCTGTTGAGCACTCTCTCCTTTCTCCTCTCCTAATGAATAAATGATATTCCCATCGGTTATTTATCTACTTTTAGAATTTGAATGGGATTCTGCTGATAATTACGGCATTTCACCATTGGATGGGAAATTGGTACCTGCTGCATGGAGATAAAGAGCCAATTCGGCAGCTATGAAATATGGAATTTTCTGCTAATTCCTGCCTCGAAATTTGTAAATCATCAGTGGGGTGGGTTATTAAAATTCAGCATTTAAAGACCTGGAGCCAAGTGGTGGGGAATCGGCCGTCCTTCATTAAAATTGCAGAGATGAGCAAAGAGTGCTGGACCGAAGGTCCTCACTCTGTCTGGGAGGCTGGAGCAAGCCAGGAGGACGCTCTGCGGGTGTAGCCACCTTCCACCGGGCCTTGACTCTTCCCCGTGCCGCCGCTCTCCACCAGGGGAGGCCAGGCCGTCAGCAGGCCTGCAATTCAGGCAGCCCTGGGCCTGCTGCAGTGGCCAGGCCCAGGCCTAGGCTTTGGGGTTACACCCCAGAGCACAGGGCTATCCCAAGACCACCCCAGGGCCACCCCCAGGGCCCTGGCCTTCCAGATGCCTCTCTCTTCTTCTGGCCACTTCTCTCTCGTCTCTCCGCTCCTGCTTTCCTTCCCTTTCCTTCTTGCTTCCACACACATCCTGTGTGGTTACTGTGGAAAGGATGTGGTTGTAAGTGTGATTTGGACTCGCGCATGTGTTTCACATCTCTGTGCTCCACGTGGAGGGAGGAGTGTGTGCATGCTCACCTGTGCGTGGGCATGCCCCTTAGGGCTGAAGGTCTCTCTGTGTGTCAAGGGGGAGGTGACAGCTGTGTCATTGGGCATCTCTGCTGTCATTCGTTTCCTCAGCCATGGTGATGGATGGGCTCTGTGGTTATGCATAGTCCCGTGTATTGTCAATCAGGGACACATTTGGTTAGAAGTGACAGAAAACCAAATATGAAGTCATAAGCAGAAAAAGACTTCACTGACCCAAACAACTGGAAAAAAAAGTTTAGCTTCAGGCATGGCTGGATCCAGGGGCTCAGACAATGTTTTGAGTTCATTCTGGACTTTTCTTGACTCTTGTCAGCACCCTTCTCCAGTTGTCATGGTGACAAAGAGCCGTGGCTCTGTGAAGGATGCGACACTTACCTCCTTTCAGGTGGAGAGAATCGCTTTTCCTGTCTCCAGGACGCTCTGATGAGCGTCTTCAGTGCAAGCACGTGACTACAGGAGGTCACTATCCGGGAGCGTGGCAGAATCCTAATGAGTTGGGGGTACCCGGCAACAGAATGCCTAGTGCTATGGAAAACCGAGTCAGGTGATTGAAAGGTTAAAAGCAAAAGTCTCAGCCCCGTTGTCGCACATGTGGATGGAGATGGTTATTTTTGTAGCTGGAGAAACTGAGGCATGGGGAATGGGTTTACCATAGAGTCATGGGAGCCGGCTTCTGTTCTCAGCCAGAGCCTTACCCGCCTGCGCTTGCTGACTCCGCCTCTCACTCTTGCCCAAGGACATCTAGTGCCAAGTTGCTTCATAGCACGACACAAGGAGGAAGTGGCAGGGTCAATCATCAAACAGAGGGGGCTGCCCCCCCCCCCCAGTCTGCAGCCCATCCGTCCTGTCCAGTTCTGAGGCCTCGTCCCAGGGGAGGGGTCACGGCCAGCTTCCTGTCCATCTTCCTTCATGCTCATTCCTTTGTGTCTTGCATCAACATAAAAGAATCATCTTAAATGTCCTCATTAAAGACTTTCAGGAGAGACAATATTCTCAGAGCTACCACGGCAATTTCCAGTGACTTAGAATATCAAGTGTGTATGATTTGTAATCATTAAAGGAGATGTGAAAACATATTTTACCCACAATCTTTTATCTTACACTTATTTTTATATTTCCCTGTAACAATTTATTACAGCGCATATATCACTGTGATGTCAGACATTTACGGCTCCATTAAAATTCAACACCGCTGTAAATCTGGGGCCGGTTAAAGTGGTTGACATTTGTTACGGCCTCCACAAGGGCATATTTTATACCGGGAGTGAAACTTTCTGGGAAGAAACTTTTGCCAAGGGAAAGGGAGGTGAGATCTCCCTGCTCTCTAAAACGCCACCCGACACCTGCCTAATGCTGGTGGCATTAAGGAGCCAGACGCAGGCTCACCACAAGATGTGTTATTTCCAGTATTTAGAGATTAAACTGGAATCAGATGGTAACACTCCCTTGGCCTGGAAAGTCTCTGCCGCAGTCTCCTGCAGCCCAAGACCTGGGAGAGGTTGGCGTGAGGGAAGCAGGAAATCGGTAGTTTAGAAAAGCCAGTGATCAAATAATGAGTTGTTTCTTGATCCTGAGGATTTTAGCGAGTGCAGATATGAAGGGCTGGTGTTTCTCTGTTAATCCTTCCACTGTGGAGGCAGCTTCCTGGGTGTTTGGGGTCCCTCCCTGCCTCTCTCGGTCTCTGTTTTCCTCTGCCTTTCTCTTTCTTCCTCCAGTTCTTCCCTTTCTCTGTTGCTCTCCTTCTCGGTCTCTCCAATGTTTTTTTTTTTTTTTTTTGGCCAGTCCTGGGCCTTGGACTCAGGGCCTAAGCACTGTCCCTGGCTTCTTCCCGCTCAAGGCTAGCACTCTGCCACTTGAGCCACAGTGCCGCTTCTGGCCGTTTTCTGTATATGTGGTGCTAGGGCCTCGTGTATCCGAGGCAGGCACTCTTGCCACTAGGCTATATTCCCAGCCTCTCCAATGTTTTTTTGTGTGTCTCTTTGTGTGTCTCTAATTCTCTCTTCTCTCTCTATCTCCAGTTCTTTTTTCTCTTTCTATCTCCTATATCTCTATTTTTTCTTTCTCTCTCTGTATCTCCAACTCTCTCCTCTCTTGTCTATCTCTCTGTCTCCATCTATCTCTTTGTCTTTGCCACTAGTTGTGGCATGTGGCTGAGTGGTGTCAGACGCCACTAGAGCCAGCCGAATTCAAGATGCACTGAGCAAAGGTCACCTGTCCAGAGCCAGGCCTGCGGGGATGGAGTGGCTCCCCAGGGGGCTGGGGGGGCCTCTAGTGGGAGTGGGGGGCTCCCATTCCCACCAGAGACCCAAACTCGGTAAAGGCTAACTGTTGTCCTGTGATGGCTCAGGGCTTGAATCAGACAAGAACCATACCAGAAGTGGTTATTATTTTTTACATGTTGAGTTAAGTAAAGCCTATTAAAAAATAACTTCACTGGATGGTGTATTATTCTTCTCTTTCTCCTCCTTCCTTCCCTCCTTCCCTCCTTCCCTCCCTCCTTCCCTCCTCCCTCCCTCCCTCCCTCCCTCCCTCCCTCCCTCCCTCCCTCCCTCCCTCCCTCTCCTCCCTCCCCCTCCCTTTCTCCTCCCCCTTTCTTCCTCCTTAAGTGTGTGGTATTCATCCTATTTCTTCTGTGTTATGAAATCTGTCTTCTTAACCAATTTTGAAGCACACACTGAAATCCCCCCCCCCCCCCCGAGAGTGTCACATCCTTTCAGGAGAGAGATGGAGGGGGCGGGTGGGGGAAGGAGGAGTCTCTTAAGGAAATGGAGAGAGGACTTCCAGAAGTCTGCTTACCTGGTCATGTCAATAAATTATGGGCTGAGGCCTGTCCAGGTGGCCTCAGAGTTTCCACTGTGGCTCACCGGCGGCCATGCTCTAGCAAGCATCACCCACCATCTTCCCTTGGACTATGTTGGGTTTCCCATCAGGATTCGACCATCCCTCATCTTGCTCATCTTGCTCTTACAAACCCTTCAAACCCCAGCCCAAATGTCCTTTCTCCTTGTGGCTCCCACCGTGAGAGTCCGCTCTCTCTTCTGTGCTCTGGTAACCTGATGTAGTTGTCACAAGTCCCATGTCTGTATCCCTAGCTGCTTATGAAATCTCCTTTTCCTGCTCCAGACAGAATGGCACCCCAGCATGGCGCTAGACCTGGCCTATGTGAGAGCGTGAGTCAGCTGTGTGGGTCTCTTGACAGCTCTATCAACACTGGGTGGCTTCTTGTTGTTGAGCTGACACTGGCTGCCGTGGGGTGTTTACACACAGGCTTCTGTCACCTGACTCAACCTCAGAAAATGCTGTCCTCTTTTAAACAATATACTTTTGGTGCAGTAGATGTCCAAAGGCATTTCAACCCAACATGTCAGTCTGTGAGGACGATGTGTCTGGATCACTGTCACCCCCTCCCATCATTCTCCCCCACCTCTGTTACCCCTCCCCTCCCCTCAAGTCCCCTTGTTCTATCCTCACATGTGGACGTTGCATATCATAACTGTATCCGCCCACCTTTCTTCTCTCGTGTCTACCCTGCTCCCCCCTCAATCTCCTCCTCTGTCCACAAGTGCGCTAGCTTCCTGGCTGTCACACCGTCAAACTGTTAGTTTAAAGGAGGCAGGAAAGTCTGTGAGACTCTTACTTCCATTTAACCACCCAAAAGCTAGAAGTAGTCCTATGGCTCAAGTGGTAGAGTACTAGCCTTGAGCACAAGAGAGCACAAGGGACAGCACCCAGGCCCTGAGTTCAAGCCCTAGGACTGGCAGTAAAAGGAAAGGGAGTGTTTGAGACGTGTTTCAGGTGGTAGAACATCAGCATATCCCACATTTAGCGGATACGTGTGAGTATATCTGCACGTGGCTGGTGATGTGGGCGTGAAGGAGTTGTGCTTTTCCTCTACCTCAGGGGATTGCAGGGCCTCCTTCTCTCTGCAGCCTGTGGTCTTTGGGCTTTGCCAGCAATGATGGATGATGAAGATTCTTACCCCAAATTCCAAATTCCTCCATTCTAGGCATTGTACATATTTTCATCACTTGCGAGTAATTATCCAACAGTGTTCTGCCTTTGCACAGCCTTTGTCTTTTCCTCCTCTTTTAAAGAGCTTTGATCTACGATGCCACTCAAGGTCACCACCAAGCCAGCTGGTTGAGTCCTGTCCTCTCCACTGGAAAGGAAGGTCAGGCACCTGGGTAGATTTGCACACGGTGGACTGTGGTTCCGGTGGCTGTGGAATGCCGGCCACTAGGTAGAGATGGAGTAGAATTAGGCTACTGACTCGGGCTCAGAAAGGGAAAGGCAGCCCCCAGAGCCACACAGGTGCTGGCTAGCTGAGCTCCAATGGGCATAGGGCAGTGTTTTGGCTGAGTGACTTTTGATGATGATGGTGGTCCAGGAGGGTGGTCGGTCCTGTCTGTGCATCTGTGTAATAGCAATGTTCTGAGGGGAGGAAAGAGCAGACTCCAGGCTTTCTCCAGACATCTGGAAGATAAAATTCCTTGGCACTTCATTGTCTCGGTTTTCTGTTTCTCCACCTGCGTCCCTACCCAGCAAGGTGTGGCCTTACTGTTGGACCCCTAAGAGCAAAGCACTGTGCCTGGCATGCCTGTCCTTGGAGGATCACAGGCTTGAAGGACACTTCCCTCCTCCTAGGAAGATGGGCAGATGAGCCAGGTATTGTGCAGGGTGGGCTTAGGTGCCAGGCCCTAGAAGGCCCAGAGATATAAGTAGTACTTCAGGCATGGGGAATTCTAGAAGATTCTCTGTCCTCTTCCCAGCGTCCCCAGACACTTTGTCTCTGGGAGCTCTGGTCTCTGGTCTTCCAGATGAGCAGATGAATCTTCATCACCACCCATGGTGGATGGATGTGTGAATGTAGCATGGCATGCTCAGTAAAGAATGGGAAGGTTGGGAGAATGGCCCTCCTCTTCCCTGCAAAGTTCATCCCATCTCCCAGTCCCCTGTGTAGTGGCTTTCCTCTCAGCTTCTAGGCCCTGTCCTGGGGATAATAATAAAGATAAATTTGAGAAGTAATGAATAAAGACCCATTCCTTGTAAAGCAATAAAATTTATTGTGGCTTAACTAATCTGGCACCATTTATGCCTGGCGCCTGCCTTCCCAACCATCGAATGACTAATTGATAACTAATTTCCTCAAATTGCACTCCATTACTTATCGCAGAAGAGACATGTCCACCTGATTCTACCAACCACAGGCATCCCCTGGACAGCCATGGAGGTGGTCCTGGCCAGTCTTACCAGGAAAAGTGGTTAGGTGGTACTGGGTGTGAGCTAGGAACTCAGCTGTGTGGGATGAGGTCCCAAGTGAGCTCCGTAAAGTCTCATCTTAACTCAGTTGAAAGTTGTTTCTCGCACTGATGATCTATTTTGGAGGCTCATGGTTGGCAGAAGATTGGGGGTACTCTGTGGCATAAAAGTTGTCCAGGTTGACTGAGACCCAGAGCTTAAGACCTGAGTTGAGGCCCTGACAACCAGCAAAGGGGAAAGGTGTGTGGAGGGGGTGGTGGGGGGAAAGTGCTGTGGGTGCTCAGTCATGAGCTTGCTCTATTATTCCTTGTCTGCTGTCACCAAACACCTGACAGAAACAAAGGAGAAAGGATGGATTTAGCTCCTACCTCCTGAGATTTCAGTACCCTGGCTGGGAGGGATGGCAGGACAGAGCAACCTGAATCATTATGGTGGACAGGAAGCAGGGGAGGCAGTGACAGGAAGCAGGGGAGGCAGTGGCAGGAAGGGGCCCAAGGCAAGGTAACATCCCCATGGACTCACTTCCGCCAACCAGGTCCCACCTTCCACAGCTTGTCCCCCTTACCATAGCCTCTCTAGATTTAGAATCGATCAGTGGATTAGATCATTAAGTAAACCAGCCTCCAGGGTCTAATCAGCACCCTGGGTCACCCAGAGGTGCCTTACACACCTCCTAGGTGTCTCTCTGCCCAGAAAAGGCTACAATCAGGGTTCACACCATGCCATCCTAGAAGCACATGTTGTTGCTCTCATCCCGCACTGGCTGAGACTTGGTGGCCAGAAGCCTTGGACAGTACACCGTCCACGTGATGTGGGAGGGAATGGTTGGGTTGGGTCAGGTTGGCCCGCACAGCAGTGCTGTGAGGTTGGTCATTAATCCTGCTCTTCAGTTGAGGAGACTGAGGCTTGGAGAAGTCCAATAACTCAGTTGAGGTCATTCAGCTAGTGAGCCAAGGGCCTTGTTTTCCATGGCCACTGTGCCTGACTCCTTTTGAGTCTCTTGCAGTGCTTGCAACACAAATTTTGCATGATGAACCGTCTCCTCAGTACTGCCTTGGGGACTGCCCAGAGCTCGGAGCTGCTGGTCTACCTCCCCTGTGTGCAGTCCCGGGCCTCTCAGGGAAAGTCCTTATGAATGTCCAGCCAGCCAGCCAGCTTTGGACAGCTGATGGGGCTCAAGTGTGGCAGTAGTGAATTCTATAGCTACACACACACACACACACACACACACACACACACACTTTCTCTGCGGGGGCCCCAAGCAAGTGCTAAGCTGAGCCAGGGGCTCCAACTTATCAAAGATTTCTGAACTCTGTTGCTTGTTGGCATTTTTTTTAAAACAAGAAATGCTATTAGTCCTACATGTTCTAGATTCTTCATTTTCTTTTTAGGGGGTGGTGGTGGTGGGGGGAGAAGTTGAAGGTGATAGATATCGCGGTATTTATCCTTGGAATAATGTTGCCATAGTTACCTCCTGGCTCTATTAGAACAACGGTGTAATAATTGAAGCAGCGAGTCCTGGAGATGCTCTTTGTCACCACCAGCCTGGTCCCTGGGTTTGGGCAGAAGTGGCATCTCTGAGGCTGGAGGGGGGGGAAAAGGGAAGTTGGCCTCCACAGTTGGTCCCTCCCACCCCCAACACAGCATGTACATCATCTTTCCTGGGTGCCCACAAAGGTGTTGCTTAGAGATGTTCAGAGGGAGTTCTCCCCTGCGAAGGTACGCATGTTCATTGTGTATGGACACCCTTAGAATGCACAAAGGTAGAGTCACCATGGAAACGGGAAATGTACAAAATTAAGACCCACAATTGGAACGCTTCTATGAGCCTAGTCGTGCTGGTTGCTAATGAAGAAATGATGGGTTACGAGTACAAGGTGTTGCGGGGCGGAAGGGGAGAGACAGGGAGTGATGCATTTGACAGGCTAATGGGGAGCTCAGGAACCTTCGCGTGGAGACACGGGGAGTGAGAGAGGGTAGGCGTGCTCACCTGGGTGTGTGCATTTGCCCGGGTAGGGGAAGGGTTCAGTGACAACACCTTGTGGTGGGAAAAGAGCTGCCTGGCTTCTAGGAGTGTAACCTTGATGCTTCTTGCACACCTAGAATGGAAGAGTTATGGAGGGAGGAACAGTACTGGGAGTGAAAGCCCAAGTAGGTCCCACCACCCAGCCCACTCCTTTGGCCATCTGGCGCTCCTCACGGCAGGGTCCTGGGTAGGGGGACCCTTCTGAGATTTTTTACTCATTTCTGGCAGGCCTCACAGGGGATGTTGAACCTCCATCTTTCTGAGGCTGAGGACAAGGTTGAATCTTAAATGCGCAGATGTGTGGGTGGCTTGCAGAGCTATCCAGAGGGACACAGGAAGGTGTCTCTGAGGGCAGATGGTGTCTGTCCACAGTGGAAACTGTGCTCAGTCCTCTGGTGCATGCTTGCACGTGTGTGTGTGTGTGTGTGTGTGTGTGTGTGTGTGTGTGCTTGTTGGTCTTCTTCCACATCTCCCACTGTTCTGAACATTGGTGACCTTGCAGGCCTCTCCTTCTGCCTGCATCTTACTCCTGAAGTGCGCCCCCTGGGGGGGGGGCATCTGGGCTATGATTCAAGGTCCTGTCAAGAATTCTAGCAACTCTCTCCATCTCTCCTTGTCTTCCTCGTCTTCGTCCTCCTCTTCGTCCTCCTCGTCCTCCTTCTCCTTCTCCTCATTCTTCTCCTTCTCCTCCTATTTCTTTTTCACTGGGGCTTGACCTTTGATCCTGGGCACTGTTCCTGAGCTTCCTTTGCTCAAGGCTAGTGCTCTACCATCTGATACGTAGCACCACTTCCGGCTTTTTCTGAGTAGTTTACTGGAGATAAGATGCTCACTGACTTTCCTGCCTGGACTGGCTTCAAACTACCATCCTCCGATCGTGGTGGAGGCGGTAGTGGAGGCAGTGGTGGAGGTGGCGTTGGAGGCTGTGGTGATGTTTGGAGTTGAGGGGACCATGGGAGGGGGCCGGCTTTCCCCACCTGTGCACCCTGGCTTGGGCAGGTGTGTGCTCCAAGGAGTCCCCACCCTCCCTGGAAGTATGGGGACCATCCCCAAGCTGCTGGATGGAGGAGTGAATGTCCCCACCAAGCCACTAGTATACACTGTCTGACAAATAACAAGTGCTCAATAATTATTAATTTTCTCCATTCTTTCCTCTGCACTCGAGACTTAATTAAGATGTATCGTGGAAGCAATGAATAAGCAATTCACATGCACACAAAAAGAGAAAATTCAATGGCCAGAACTCATGGTTAGAAAAAAAATAATAAAACAAAATTCAGGCTACAGAGCAGCCACAAAGGATTGAACAGTGAAATGAGACATGATTGGTTTTTGAAAGCAAAGGAGAAAGTAGAAGAGAAAGTGGGTCTTTGCAGAGGGTGGGCAGGGCCGGGGTAGCAACATAATTTGGATTGGCCTTCAGGGAGGGAGTTTGGCTCTGAGATGCACGTGCCTGTTCTGGAGCTGTGTAGGCCTGTTTGTGCTTTGACCCGGCAATCCACTCACAGAAATCCATCCGGACGGAATAATAGCGGCTCTGCTCAGACTCAGCCGCCGAGCTTCTCTATAAATAGTTGTTAAATGAAGGAGTAAAGCGACGCTCATCGCTGAATTGTTTGTAATAATGAAATTCCAGTAACAGGGAGAGGGGAAAGGAGAAAAAAAACAAAACAAAACAACAAAAACCCCCTCCAGTATCAAATAAATTATGTTCTGGCCATAAAATGGAATCATCTCTAGTCGTTAAATATGATTTGGTAAATACATTTGGATAACTCTATCATTTACATAAGGCCTGGGAAGATATTTCTGGTTCCCCGAGTGAGAAATTGCATTCAATGGCATATTGTATGGCAATGATGGCTTATTTAAAAAATAGGTTACCATCAATAAAACAGGAAATGGGAAATCTTGACGGAACCCGGCAGTACCTGAAACGCAGTGACACTGTGGATGATTCTATTTCTTGCTTTTTTTTTTTGTTGTTGTTGTTGCTTTTTCTGCACATTTCAGGCATGTATTATTTGCACAGATTTTTCTTTCTTTCTTTTTTTAAAAAAAATGTTAAAACAAGGGTGAGAGTTGTTAGGATGGAGTAGGCGGTAGACAACTGAGATGAGAAATGGCACTTGAAGATGGGATGGAGAGAGAGCCAGGGTCTGGAAGCCTGACAGGTGTCCTCTGTCATTTCCAGCTTTGTGGACCTGCAGCGCAACACAAGGGGGGACCTGGGGGAAGCTGGGCCTTGGGGAGGCTATGCAGTGGGAAGCGGGGCCTTAGGGAGGCTGTGTAGCAGGAGGCTGGGCCTCGGGGAGGCTGTGTGGCCTCCTGGACGAAGTACCACATCTGGGAAGCAGGCCCCGGCTCTCCTTGGACTCTGTGGCTTGGCAGAATCCAAGTTGGCTGTGCTGGGGTGAGTCACTGGAATCAGCCAGTCCCCATGCAGACAGCTCTGCCCACCTCCTTGTGTCTGCAGCCGCTGACCATGAGGAACCCTCACCTCCCCTGGGGCTCACCAGGCCATGCTGATGATGGGGGGGGGGGTGAAGGAATGCGGTCACTTTTTTTTTTTAAACTCCCCAGATTTTTGGCGAGTGAATTGCTGCGATGGAATGTAATTGCTTTTCATTTTATTTTTAAAAATTGCAGCCAAGGCAGTCTGCGGGCCCCCTGATGTCAGCACAAATCTGAGAACACTTACTCCAAGGGAGTATTTTTCAAACTTGGGTTTGGAAAACGATTTACCCCCAGCAGGCATAAATCAGCAGCTCAGGGGAAGTGTGTGTGTGGGGGGGGGGGGTGGGGGAGGAGGAGGTAGGGAGTGTGAATCCTGGGATCTCACAAAGCATGGGGGCTTCCATACATTCAAGGCTGTCCCCGGGGGATCCCTTTCCCGGTCTATTGGGTATTGTTCTGGAACTTTCTGCTGGAGGCCTGGCATGGTTCTGTGTCCTTGCTCCCTGGGTGCTGTCTGTCTCCCCAGTGGAGCAGGTGCCCCTCTTCTGCGGCAGGTTCTGACTCACTGCCGGGCCTCTGGGCTCACAGCCAGCACTGAGGCCTTGGCTAATGAATGGATGCCTAAGGGATGGGGGTGTGGGCACCCCCATGCCACCTGGGAGATGCTGCGGTGGGGTCTGGTTTGCCTACCACTCTCCAGGTTACCCTGTGCCCCGGTTTCCTGTCACCTGTGGACTGGCTGTGCCTGTGACACTGGCCTCCAGGCCAGCGGGTTCCCAAGGCCCCTGGCTTGCCATGGTGTGGAGGAGGAGACTCCATTCTGTTGGCTCCTCTGTTGCATGGCCGCTGCCTGACCACTGTCCACCCTGGCCCCGGGCTGAGCTGTCTGGGCTTCAGAGTTCAAGTCAAGTCTGAATTGCTTCATTGGCCCATTCTGAAAACACGGGGCCAGATTCCGCCTTGCTTGGGCTATGACCCTAGGGTGCCCTATTGGACTCAGTTGCCAAGTGCCATGAGAAAGATGGTTGATCACACATGGAGTCCTTCCTTTATTGTGCATGTAGTGAGTGCCTTCTGTATGCCAGGCACCCAAGTTTAGCAATGCAGGAGCCTAGTATTTGACCAGACAGAGCTCTGCCTGCCTCTACTGGAAATGGTGGTTGAGTTTGGGAGGGAAGGAAGGTCAAAAAAGGTCCATTGGGTACCTAAGTTGTTGTTCTTCTGGTAAGAGTTTTTCATGGGATTTTTTTTCTTCTTAATACAGAGATACTGAAAACAGACCTATTCCCCAACCTCTTGGCAAACAGCCAGTTGATTTCCCTTGGCCCTTTGTAGAACCCTATGGGGTTTGTTTTAGATTGGAGGAGGAGTGTTCTCTTTCGTTTCCCTGCTCTAGCTGGCCTGCCTTGCCCATGGCAAATCTGAGCTCAGCTTCCAGAGATGAGGATATTCGAGGGACCCATTGTACAACTGCCACACAATGAGTGTGCTACCATGCATCACTGGAAGATGATGATGTCTATAAGGAAGCATAGACAGGGCAGTTTAGTGCAAGGGATGGAGAAATGGAGGTTATTATTTGACCAGAATTCACAAGGGGACAGGCAGAGAGGACTAAATCCAGGCTGCTTTTCTCCACTTGTCCTTTATGCTCCCCTGGATCCTACTAGGATCCAAACTGAAGGTGTCAGCCCAGAAGGGACCTGCCCTTACCCACCATATAGAGCTCCTGGGCCCCTAGAATCTTGGGGAATTAGAGGAAGAAGGAAGGAGGGAAGGATGGAGGGAGGGAAGGATCTCTGTCTGTCCAGGTGTGCAGTGCTTCCCAGGGCCCCTGTAGCTGAGTGAAGGCTGTTGGCTGGGCTTCTGAATTACCCATCAACCCGGGAGAGGAGGTGAGTGTCCCAGGCCCTGGGGACAGGAGGGAAGAGACAGCAGCCTTGTGGGTTCCCAAGGTGCAGGGGGCTGGACCTGTCCTCGTCTTACCCTGCTTGGCCATCCCAGTTCACGGTCAAGCCTTCCAAGGTCACATGAGGTTAGCTGGAGTGGGTGCCCTGTCTTTCCTCATGGCATTTATAGGACGGCTTTCCTCTTGACTCCTAAAGAGCCTTAAGTGGGGCTTTCTGTTGGAAAGGGGAAGCCTGTTTACTGTAATTAGATATTTAAAGACCCTCATTAGCCGTCTCTGCTGGCCTGGTACACAGCGGCGGCAGAGCAAAGTGTCGGCCTCTGAGCCTGTGCTCAGCCTAGGAGTCCCTCTGGGAATATAGCCTCAGCCCTTAGACGGCAGGGCTGTATTCCTGATCTCCCAAAGATCCTTTTCTTTCTCCCTACTGATGGAATATATATATATTTTCTCTCCAGTAAGAAATGGTTCAGAAACAGTCAGGCCACCCAGCAGAGCAAGGGCACAGCTCACCCAGCTATGCAATTATCCCAAAATAACCCATCCCCATTTGCAACTGTCGACTGCATTTCAACATGCATTCTCTCCAAATAAATTCCCACCAAGGCAGACTCGGGTGTGATGTGCATGTACCCATGTGTGCTGAGCAGGCCTTACCTCCACGCCAAGGTGTCAGAGCCTGAGAGATAGGGGGCTATGAGGAGAGGAGTGGACACACTTTGGTGCTCAGAGAGGGGTAGCCATGATTTGACAAAGACTTTGCATTGTAGTGCACAGTCAGTGGTGTGCCCTAACCCAGCCTCCTCCCACGGCTGCTACGGTTTCTTGGGGCCCAGTGATTTTGTTATCCTTGCCATACTGTTGGAAATGTACCCGAATGTGGGCCTGTCTGTGTAGACCTCTGGTAACTCATTCTCCTTCCTGCGCTCTCAAGGCATCATGGGGAAGTGGCAGGTGCATGGTGGGATATGGAGGTACGTGATGGGACATGGAGGTGCATCGTTGGCAAAGGACCACTGCTTTGTCCCAGTGGTGCCACTTCCACAGCACTTGGGCACGAACTGCTAGAGGGCTCCGCTCCTGTTTTATGACTTTTTAAAGGGGTGAGGAGCGAGGAGAAGCTGGGGGGAGGGTGGGACAAGGAGGACTTCCCTGGGTGCCATTAACTACCTCACACATTCAGGTTGGCAGAAAGTCTTGTTATAAAGCCTGTAAAAACCTCCAAAAGGTCAAGAGGGGGGAGAAAAATAATTAGTCAATTAAATATTGATCCAATAGGAGGGAGAGGAGAGGCTGAGCATCTACATTTAATTCTGACCTTTTCAGTGGAAGATACCTCATGAATATATATATATATGGTAGGGGCTGAACTAGATTCATTTCAACTTTTTTTTCCTTAGTACTAGTCATGGGGCTTGACCTCAAGGCCTGGGGTGCTGTCCCTGAATTATTTTACTCAAGGCTGGTGCTCTACCACTTGGGCTACAGTTTCACTTATGGCTTTTTCTGTTGTCATTAATTGGAGATCTAAGAGTGTCACAGACTTTCTTACCTGGGATGGCTTTGAACTGCAGTCCTCAGATCTCAGCTTCCTGAGTAGCTAAGATGACAGGTGTGAGCTGCCGGTGCCTGAATGTAAACTTCGTATGCTGGAGTCTTTCCTGCAAGTGTGCTCGACTGTGGCTGTACTTGTGACTGGGTATCAGTGAGGCCCTCATCCAGTCAGTGGGACTCCTGTCTATGACAGGAAGGTGTTTGGTTCGGTGGGGCAGCTGGCCATCTGCAGGCTGAGGGGAGGGGATGGGCTGTAACTGCATTTCTTCCTAGGCCTCAGAAGGATCTAGACTTGTAGTTGGCCTCCGTGTGGGCTCTGGCCTCCAGCCTGTAGGACAGTGACCTGTCTCTGGTGCTTTTCCTGGGCCACTCCAGTCAAGTCGTGCAGGGCGTGGGGCAACAAAGCCCTCAGAAGAGTGTCAGACCCAGCTCTGCTAAGCAATTCTTCAGCTCCCCTCCCGATTTTCTGCCCAGGAGCCTCTTCTCTGCCCTCATTTCCCCTGGTTCCCTGAAGCCTAGCACCACACCGATCTTGCTAGGCTGTGCTTGGAAGGGCCTGGTACAAGCCAGGTAAGCAAAAACTCAACTACACCCTCGCAGGCCCTCCACAGTCTGCTCCATCAGTTATGAGCTACCCAGACAAGGCAGCCTTGTTTGAGCAGAGGTGGGGGGGGGGAGGGCTCTGAAACCAGCCACACCGGGACCCCTCAAGGCCTCCTGGAACCCTGCAGGTTGTCTATCCCTCGATTTTCCTCCCTCTGTCTGTTCTGGTAGCCGGCTTTCCTGCTCCACAACAGGATAAAAGCCATTAACTGATTTGCCATTCTGCCTCGTGGATCTTGCTCAGTCTTGGACACAGTTTGCTGTAGCTTAACGTTGGGGAGATTTGAGACGACAAGTAGCTGGCAATGCCCAGCTGTATAAGAAATAAGTACATTTGTTTTTTTCAGTCTTTTTCTGGGTATCGAACCCAGGATGTTGGTAACTTGCTAAGCAAGTGCTTTGCCACTGAGCTATAATCCAGCCTGAGAACTATTTTTTTTTTTAATGCTGTCGCTGGGGGTAAGATGATTTGGGGAGTGAGGGCTGGCTCTTCTTGCTTTCTTGTCCCTCCTGACCTTGAAGTACCCCGTCCTTACCTGGGCCCCCAGGGAAGAGTTCTTCATACCTGGCCCAGCCTGCAGGACAGGGAGCTCTTCCAGAGTCCAATGAATCTTAATAAAAAATGGAAATGGCTTTCCTCCTTCATTTTAATTAACATTATGTCTACATTTCTGGGATAATGGATAATTAAGTGAGTTCCCTTGGCATTACAATGTTCTCAGAAATAATTTATGGTTTCGTTTCAGTCTGTGAAGGCTGTTTGGGTTGGTGTTGAAGCTTCATCATAAATATTTCGCAGGAGGATTTGCACAGCCGTGATTTGTATTCACATGGCTGAGATCCTGAGTTGCCTGTGAAGCGTCGGATTGTAGTATTTTCGCTCAGGCGAGGCTTCCTGTCTTCCCTCTCTTCGTGAGCACAGAGTTGCCTTTGGGATGTTGTGCTCCTGGGGTCCTGAGACACCGTGTTCCCATTTTAAGATGTGGTCTGGGACAGACCCTCACTGGGCCTTCGGGGCTGGGGGGCAGATGGGGCTTAAGTCTGGTCTAGAAAGGGAATGATCATCATGGGCAGAACTGTTATTATTATTATTTTTTAATGTCTGTGCTAAAATGTTATACCTGTACTGTCAGCATTTAGTCTTTAGGGATTCAGCTGGGCGCCAGTGGCTCACACCTGTAATCCTAGCTACTCAGGAGGCTGAGATCTGAGGATTATGGTTCAAAGCCAGCCCAGGAAGGAAAGTCCATGAGACTCTTACCTCCAATGAACCACCAGAAAACTGGAAGTGGTGGTGTGGCTCAATGTGGTAGAGTGCTAGCCTTGAGTGGAAAAAGATCAGTGACAGCGCTCAGGACCTGAACTCAGCTTCATGACTGACCACAAAAAAAAAACAACACAAAAAACACAAAAAAACCAAATAGAAGATAAATCTATTATGGTGTCATTCAGACTTAGCAAGTGTTCCATCCTTGCTCTCCAAGCCCAGCCCTTCGTCTTTTAGTGGCAGAGGGGAGCTTGAACCTAGAAAGACTGCCTCTGCCCTCCACAGGCCCATTGCACCCTTATTCTGGGCCTGGCTCATCTATTCTTGGCTTGGAAACATGCTGTCATTCACTGGAAAGGCTGGAAAACGGAATACTAGCTTGCTCAGAACAGGGTGTGTGTGGGGGTCCTCGCCACCCCCCTGGGAGCTAGTCTCTGCTCCTCCCACCTTGGCTTGCCCTGTATCCCCATGGAAAGCTTTGTAGACTCCATGGTGCCCACCCTATATGGCCAGCAGAACCCCTACCCAGGTTCCTGGGGAGGGGAGGGGTGGCGATGGAATGCCTGAGGTTCCTGGCAGGTATTTCTGTCTCATTCTGTTGAACTTCAGTATGGCAACTTTAAAAATCTTTCACCTTGATTCTAAAACCAGATGCCTGGGTAACCCGTGAGACACACAGCTGTCACACAGCCATTCTGAGAAGCAGAGCCGGGTTCAGGAGACGGAGAGGTGGCCTCTTTTCTCTGCTGCTTACCTAAAGCTAGAAGGAACACGAGGGAGGGTGAGGATGTGTGTGTGTGAGCAGGGAAAGAAGTCCTGCCTTGCTACTTCAAGTGGGAGCTGGGCCTTGCCTACCACCACTTCCTCTAGGGTTGGAACTTTCTGGAATGCACCGTTGGAGACCTGGAGAGCTGGGCTGTTCTTCACTGTGCCTGATAAATGCCCAGGATGGGCCCCAGCAAGGCCTCCCGCCCCCCGCCCCACCCCGCCAATACCCACATGCATTTCCCAGTGTTCACGAGTAAAACCGGTTGGCACACTTCATTCTACGAAGATCCAGACAGTAAAAGCATCGAGCTTTCCTGGCTCTTCGAGCTGCCAGGGAAGCAACAGATGTATGAACAGCTGGGTGGGGCTGGGTGCCAATAGAACTTTATGTACAAACATGGATACCAACACTGGCTGGAACTGGCCTGCTTGGGGGACCCTTGATGCTCTCTGTTCTAGAGAATAGGGGCACCGTGTTGAAGTTCTTTTAGAGAGCACTGGCCACAGACAGGGCCTGGTCGGAGTCTTTAGCACCGGTTTCCTGCATGGAGAACCGAAACTCCTTGGCAAGACTATGTTTGATGCAGAATGGCTGCCTGTAAAGAGCCTCTAGGCCTGACCTAACTTTTCTTTGCTCCCTTTAAAAAAAAAACAACAACAATCGTTTCAAACAAGATCTTGCTATGTAGTTCAGGCTGACCTTGAACTCATGATCGTTTTGCTTCTGCAAAAAGCGAGTGCTGAGATGACAGGCATGCATCGCTATGCACCACTATGCCTGGTTGTTTCTGAGTTCAGCGAGTGTTGGAGTCACAGCTTCCCAGCCATGTATCTCGCCCATACTCTAAGCCTCTGGTGATATCCCATTCCCCCCCCCCCCCCCCCCCCCCCGCCGCCCAAGTTCCCTCTACCAGGCTGGCCACAGTGCATTTACGTCTATGAGCAGTCCTCAGGAGGTCAGAGCCTAGCAGCTGTGGCCTAGCTGTGTGCTTGTGTGGCCCCGTGGCTGCCTCCAGCCCCGCTGCTAGCTTGGCCCTTCTCTCTAGCTGGCTTCTGCTGCTCAGTTTAACCATGTTTGTTTCTGTCTGTTCTTGTTTTGTCAACACAGGGTTGAGGAGGAAATGCAAACCTGAGCCTTGATTAGATGTCTCCCTAGGTGCAGATTTGCCCTGATTTCAATCAGCAGGTTGGCGAAGGTGTGTGTGTGTGTGTGTGTGTGTGTGTGTGTGTGTGTGTGTGTGTGTGCCTGCTCCTTGCCTCCTAGGCACAGAAATGGAAGTGTGGCCCCAAGCAGTGTCACCTTTCCAGGAAGAGCTGGGCATCCCTCCCCTCCCCCCCTCTGTAGACATGGCCCAGCAAGCTTCCCACTCCCGGAAAGTGCTAGGGGAGGAAGCTTTGGGAAGAAGAGTGTCATCATCTGTATCTGGGTGTGTATGCACGTGCATGGGTATGGAAGCATGTGTGCATAGGTGCACACGTGTGCGTGTGTGCTGTGTGTGCCTGCACCGTTCCCATGTGACAGGGATCCGGGAGTCTCACCAGGTCCTTGTGTGTCTTAGGTGGTCCCAGTCGCCCCTCTGGGTTCCATTTCTTGACCGTGGGTTAAATAATGAAACTGCAGGGCTGCAAGCAAACCTTCTAAGTTCTCTGAATGTTTCCATTCCTCATAGGCATGAGGGGCCCAATATTTGGGGTCTCATCCTTGGATCCTGTCACAGTACACAGTGTGTGCTGTTTCTGAGCTTCTGACTTTTCTTTTTTTTAATGTTTTGGTCAGTTGTGGGGCTTGAACTCAGGGCCTCGGTGCTGTCCCTGAGCTTTTTTTTGCTCAAGGCTAGTGTTCTACCACTTTGAGCCACAGCGCTACTTCTGAGCTTCTGACTTTCTAACCCATAAAATGAGCACGGTGATCATCCACCTGATATGTGTGCTTCCCAGGCACCTTTGAAATTGTTCTCTTGTTGTCTTATCTCCTGCTCCTTCTCCTCCTCTTCCTCTTCCTCCTCCTCTCGCTCTCCTCCTTCTCTCTCCCTCCCTTTTCCGCATCGCCACCAACATCACCAACATCGGTGTTACCATCAGTGTGGAGGTTCACTTAAGGTCACAGAGGGACAGGAGGGCCTGGTTGGCTTGGATGAGCTCTTGTGCTGGGGACCCACCCACACAGGGAGCTGGGCTCTGGGGTGCAGAGTTCTAGATTTAGAGGAGGGCAGACACAGCCCATGCAGGGTGCCACCTGAGCTGTGAGGGGTACGACCATCTCAGGGGAAGAAAAGCAGTTGATTCTCAGCCAACGGCAAGGACTGGGCACCAAAATGGGCAGGTCAATCCAGCTGCAGCACCATGGTAAGTCCCTGGGCTGGGCCTGCTTCCTGTGGGTCCTGGGATGGTGGAAGAAGTGGGTGTGGGGTGTCCTTCTGGGGCGGGGGAGTACAGGGGTGGTGGTTACTGAGCTGTCACAAGGGAGCTCTACCTCGTGGAGGTAGTGACATCAGCACCCATGTTACTTCTCCTCACTTCTCTCTGAAACTCATGCTCTACATGCGAAGCACTGGTTCCAACCCTGTGGTGCAGATGGAGAGACAGGAATCTGACAACTGTCCTCTAGCAAGTGCAAAGCCAAGGCAAGACCCCAGCCCAGCTCTGTCCCCCTCCACACCCAGGGTTATTTCTCTGCTTCTGGTGCTTTTAAACTCTGGTCTCCAGATCCGCTTCTATTTACTAATTAATTGTTTGTTTCTTTCTTATCCTTAAGCAGTTGCACAAGTTTCAACTCAGCACATCAGTTTGTGAGTACAAAGCCTCCTGACTGATTGAGCTCAATCCCTTCCCTCTCCTTCCCTTCCCTTCCTTTTCCTTCCCTTCTCTTCCTTTCCCTTTCCTTTCCTTCCCTTCCCTTCCCTTCCCTTCCCTTCCCTTCCCTTCCCTTCCCTTCCCTTCCCTTCCCTTCCCTTCCCTTCCCTTCCCTTTCTTTCCCTTCCCTCCCCTGCCCTTCCCTCCCCTTCCCTTCCTTTTTTCTCTCTCTTCCTCTCTACCTTTTTCTCTCTTTTTTCTGTGCTAGTCCTAGGGCTGTAACTCCGGGCCCGGGCATGTCTCTGAGCTTTTGTACTCGAGGCTAATACTCTGCCACTTGAGCTGCAGTTCCACTTCTGGCTTTTGGGTGGTTAATTGGAGATAAGAGTTCATGGACTTTCCTTCCAAGGCTGGCATTGAACCTCGATCCTCAGATCTCAGCCTCCTGAGTAGCTAGGATCACAGGTGTGAGCCACTGGCACCCGGCTTAGCTCCATTTCTTTATGGCTCTCGTGGCCTCTGTCCCACCCCCTCACTTATGCACAAAGAGATTTTTCTCTTTGGATGATGATGACTGAGTTTCTTCTAGAAGGTCCTTGTATTTCTGCAAAAGGTGGACAAGAAACTTGGAGCCTGATAAGTGCCACAGAGAACATGGGATGGGGCTGGTGTCAAGGGGCAGTGGGGTTCTGTCAGTGTAGGGAGGTCAGGGGACACAGGATGCATCCTCTGGGAGCAGGTATCCACACCCCTCCCTTGCTGTCCCCTCCCCCACTCTCTGTGAAGCTCAGCCGCAAGGAGAAGCAAGAAGAGCCTACATCCACCTACCTGTTATTTGCTGGAAATATTTGAAAGAGACGGTTTGGCTTGTCTTCAAATATTTTGCTAACTAATCAAAGCCAGATTGCGGTCAGAGGCCATATCTAAATTTATTAGGAAAATTAATAGACCACTTGGATTTTTTTTATTGGAATTAGGCTAAAATACAATAAGCAGTCATGCCAGCAGATCCTCATTCACCATTAAATGACCCCTGCCATGGCCTCTTCATGAAATATTGACTTCTAGGTGGGCGACCCAAGCCGCAGAGTCAGAGATGGGGCCTGGCAGGGTCTGAGGCTGCTGGAGGTGAGCTGGATGGGATGTGGTGTGGGAGTGGGACAGGAAGCAGACTTGCTGACAGCAGATGCCATGCACTTACTGTGCGCAGGGCCCTGGGTTTCAATAGCCTGGGTTTCCGTACTGGCCCCAGTACTTGTTGCTGTGTCTTGCTTGGCACGCTATTCAACCTCCCTTGAGTTTCTGTTTCCCTCCTGGAAAGTAAGAGTGAAGGGAACGAAGTGCACTGGTGTATAGGGGGGGGGTGGTAGCTAGTGGGGAGGGAAGGTCACAGGGTCCCCAGAGAGAGCTGGTCCCGCCCCAGCCATGTGCTCTGTAGGCCCCCAGTTAGACTTGGAGAAGGATTCGTGGAGAAGCTGGTTATGGCACAGGTCCAGAGCGTGGCAAGTGGATTTTCCAGGTGGACCAAGGGACTTCTGGGTAGATGACCCTGGGTAAGCAGCAGTGTGGGGACAGCAAGGCATCAGGCAGCACCTGGGTCGAAATGCAGGCAGCACAGAGCCAGTCATCTCCATAAGTGGCAAGGCTGTGGGCTGGTGCTGAGGTGTGTCAGGCCCCTGCCATACACTCCTCTGAATGGAAGGTGCTCTTGGCAAGTGTGGCTGATGAAAGCAGCCAGCTTCTTAACTGTTTTTTTAATTGCCAGTCCTGGGGTTTCAACTCAAGGCCTGGGCACTGTCCCTGGCTTCTTTTTGCTCAAGGCTAGCACTCTGCCACTTGAGCCACAGCACCACTTCTGGCTTTTTCTATATATGTGGTGCTGAGGAATCGAACCCAGGGCTTCATGTATGCGAGACGAGCGCTCTACCACTAGATCACATTCCCAGCCTTGGCCTGTTAACTTTTAAGACTTTTTTTTTTTTTCATTTTGCTCTGTGTCCTGTGTTACTCCGTGGACTTTGCAGAGTCAGAGATGACCCCTTGGAGTCTGAGCCGTTGATGTCTGCCTTGGGAACCCATTTCTCCTGGGCACAGCATAGACTGTAGATGTCGGTGGTGGGGGGGGGGGTGTTGGTGAGGTGTGACCGGGGGTCCCCGCCCACTGCCTGGGCTAGCAGGTGTGATCCGGGCCCAGTTCAGAACCTCAGACTCCTCATCCACAAAGGACGGTGATGACAGCGCCGCCTTCAGGCCCTGGAGAGCATTGCTGGAAAATCCAGGACCATGCTTCTGAGGCCCCATGTGCCAAGCTGGGCCAGTCCCAGGGAGCCACAGCACGTAACTGGAGTGCTTGATATTACAAAAAAAAGTTAAAAATACATGCAGGAGAGTGTCTCTTTAAATAGGCATTGTGTTTCATATAGTAATATCTGTATTTCTGCCTTCCAAAAATGAATATTTATTCCTCCAAACACATGTATCTCCCATTTCCCCAATTATATACGTCGTTGTAGAGTCTGTCTGTATTTAAGCAGCTGTATATACTGCACATATACACACACACTTGTACGCACACATATATACACGCATACATATTTCTCTTTCCCCTATTATAAAGTCCAGTGGGGAAAGGTAAGTAGAGCAGGTGGGCAGGGGGGTGGGTGGAGAGAGAAAGTTGTGGAATTCCTGGGTAACGCACAAGCCCTTGGCCTCATGTGTCCTTGAGCCCTGGTGGGGTGTGGGCCTTGTGGTGGGTTTTGACGTGGCTTCGAAGTGACTTTGGTGAGAAAATGGAGGAGGGAACAATGGCTGGCTGAGCTCCTCCATGGAAGGTCATACCAGAGATTGTCTGAGCACAGGACTTCCTATTTCAACGGAGACATCAAGGAGTTAAAAATAGACGCCGGTCCAAAGTGTGGCCGGAAGCAGCCCTGTAGGTTCCTGGATGCCAGAGCCAGAGAAATACATGAGGCATTTTAATTAGATTCCTTCACCACAACTCCTGACCTTCTGCGTAGCACATTAATGTATTTTACTAATTATAAATGCAATTAAAAAGTACTGAAATAAAATTAGGCTGATCTATCTAATTTACATTAAGCAGTTTTAAATTATGCAGATTTTAAAGTCTCTCTTGGTCTTTCTCTCGCTTTCCTCTCTCTCTCTCTCTTTCAATTTGGGTTTCAGGGTAAAATTGTCTGCATTAAAACAGCTGGAAAAAAAGAAAAAACCACCTTGTAGGAAAACAAATTCCTTTTCTGTGATTATTCTCAGTGTGTGAGTTAATTTCCGAGGCAGTAATATACTAGGTTGGCATCTGAGATGGAAGACATATGTGTTGGGGTGGGCTGGGCACGGGGGTACGTGGGGGTGGGGAGGAGAGGAGAGCTGTTTGGTTTCTTTGGGGAATGAGGTGGGGAGGTTAACGAGGCAAAAAAATACGGATGCAATGATCACTAAACAGTTGTAATTTACCAAGAGAGGAGCTCCGGCAGGCGCCACGCACAGTTGAGGGAGATGAACCATCTGGTGAATTCATCCACACACACACAGGCAGAGGGAGGACGGGAGTGCCAAAACAAGTGCCTGGCATTATTTAAAAAAAAAAAAATCAGAAGACACTATAGTTGATGGGCTGAGGAAGATCTATGGGGGCGGAGCCCCCTGTATCAGTTCAGGAAATGGGCAGGAAGGGGGCGGGATGGGGCAGAAAGGGGGCAGGAGGTACATTGTCCCACCGGTGTTGGCCCTGCTGGGGTGGGGAGGGGACCCTCACTCAGCCTGGCTCACCCAGGAGACCTTGGTAGGGGCTTCTTTGCAGATTAGATCTGATCCCCGGCCTCCTGGGAAGCTGAAGTGTAATAAGCTGTTCTCCCAGGTTGCTTCTAAGCTTCTTAAAACGCCGCCGTGGCGCGGTTTAGCTCCTACTGCTCTGTGCACTCAATTTTATGTGCAGCCCCAAACTTTGCCCTTTTAGATCCACCATCGAAAGGCAGCTGGAAGTAATTCCTCAAATTGGAGCTGGGGCGCTGGAGCAAGCAGAACGCTTAGAAAGTGCCATGTCCCTTCTGGTTTTGAATGGACCAGGAAGGTTGGCAGTTGCGGGCAGAGGGACCAGCTCTGCTGCCTGGGCCGCGGGGAGCCCAGATGGAGACTCGGCCTTCAGCCATGTCCGTCTCAAGGATGGCCGAGCACACATCACTCGGATGAGCACAGGGTGGACACTGAGGGGGCAGTGTCCTGAGAGCCTCAGGCTCAGGGGCCCTGGATGGGGGAAAGCGAGTCTTCTACAATTTCTTTTCTACACACGGTTCCCGGGAATCTCTGAGGGGATGGACTGCGGGTTCCTCGAGGGGACATGGCCATGCTGATTGATGTCTGGTTTGGGTGTGTATGTGGCAGCATGCCTGGGTAATCTGCACTCTATCAGAGCTGCACAGACCCCACCCTTGGCAGAATTCAAGTGGAGGGAGACACAGCCAGTCCCGCTCCATTTGTGATCACCCACCCCAAGTCCAGGCCTCAAACCCAACAAACCACAAAGGGCCTCACCTCCCACGCTCTCCATCGCCCATCTCTGTGGTCGCCTTGGCCTTGAACAAGATCGTGTGTCCTTGGGGTCTCAGACCACCTGTGTCTTAATGTGGGAGCATTTCTCTTGGCTTTGAATGTGATAGGTGATGTTGGAGGAGAGAAGGGGGAGAGACAGACAGACAGACAGACAGACAGACATTCATAGAGGGACACAGATGGAGGGGTAGATGAACTCTAGTCAGTCTATGCGGTAGTGATGGAGTCTTTGGAATCTGGGAAAGTTAGTGAAAACAGGAAAGAAGAGAGTGTACCCTGCTAGTTGAGGACAGGCTCATAGAGAGACCCTGAAGTTGTTCGTGAGCTCGCCAGTCTGAGAACCAATGGACATATGTGTGTAACAGTGCACTGCAGGTTCAAATCTCTCCCTGCCCGCCCACAGGTGTGGAGCTGCACGGCTCTTCCCGGCCCACACCATCTTTCTCTTTCCTCTTTCCTGGGGTCACCACAGCCAGATCTGAATGAATGCCAGTGCCTTCCAGCAGGCCAGGTTGGGTGGGACACCAGGGTTTTCTCTGCTACCCTTGCGGCCAAACAAACTTAGCAGGTGTTTTCCCCATTGTTAATAACCAGAAGTGACAAGTTCCAAATGAGGCCCGCCTTGTGTACGGCGGCGCTGATGGATGGGGTGGGGGAGAGCTGGCCACGGCCTCTGAGAAATGTTTGTACCTGTCTCTGACAGCTTTTTTAATAGTCCTGTGAAAGCTGCAGTCTATTGGAAAAATTTGGAGATGAAGCACAAAGGTCCTCTGTGCCTTGGGGGCCCTGGGTGGAAAAGTACAGCTCAGGAGAGGAGTACTGTGTGAGGGGGCAGTGGTTCCTTCAGAGGGAGCCGATCTGGGGACTGAAAGCTGCAGGGGAGGCAAGGGGTTACCCGAAGGTCTCTGAGCGGGGGTTGTGGGGGTGGATGGTGGGCATCACTGAGCTGAGATCTGTGCAAACAGTGAGCAGAATGCAGCGCTCGGCCCTGGACTGGAGCCCGGATTGAAACACTGGACCAGAGAGAGTTCCAGGTCAGACACTTTGGGCTGCATAGTCACTTAGGCTCTAAACAGGCACCTCACATGCGTATGTTAGCCTCTGTAAGTTTTGAACCCCGTTAATTGATGTGCACATGGGTTCTGAGCATCGGTTCCGGATCCCTTCACGTTCCACAAGACACTCTTGGTGCCTCTTCTGGTAGGGTTGTCTCTGCGGGGTTAAGGTCAGAACAGAACAGAAGGTGCTGCCTGGGTCAGAAACGGAGGCTAGGTGGGTGGCAGGATTGAGGGGAGTTGACCGAGGGGATTATTTCTTAACCAGGGGCCAAGAGAAATGAGAAGAAGGGACAGAACCCGGGGGCTGACAGCTATGGGGACCTGTCACCATCCTTAAATCCCAATCATGAGGGGAAAGGAAACTTCCAGACCCCAGCAGGCCACCCCGGAGAAGTTGAGTGGCGTGTATGGAACTCAGCCAACACCAGCAGTATTCCAACACAGAGGCAGACCAGGGAAGACACCTCCATTTTGTCACCCCACCTCTTCACCTCTGCTTCTCAGCTTCTGGCTTTAGACTGGCTCAGTCCTTTAGACTGAGCGTGGTGGGGAAGGTGACCCAGAGAAAGAGCACGATAGGGGGCCAGGCAGGGTGGAGGAATCTGAGCATCCATGTCAGGCTTCCAGCCAGGCAATGTAGGAGTGGCCTCACAGGTGGTTAGTGACAGCTGCCTTAATCCCATTCCACACAGGGGTCCCTGCCCCTTATGTCCTGCGGCCTCCCGTCCCCCTCCTCTTCACAGACTGGGGTCACCAATTCCCTTACTTTCGGTAGCCTCCCGTCCTCTCCCTCTTCATAGGCTAGGGGTCATTTGAATCTGTGTGATTGCTGCCCCCCCTAAGCCAGAGGCTGAGGAATGCACAAACAGCAGAGCTGCCTGGGCCCGAGTCTCAGCAGGTCTGGGATGGAGGTACTGAACTGGAGATCTGGGGAGGTCTTCTTGCTCCTTCTTACTTGCCTGCAGGGGAGGAAGATGAAGGAGGGGGGAGGGGGGAGACCTAAGGGAGGTCCCATGGTGTGTGTGTGTGTGTCCAGGCCGAGGGCCGTAGAAGGCCAGTGACATCATTCCATCAAGGATGGGACAGACACGTTTGCTTCTTGTCAGCTGCATGAGCCCGCCAGCCTGCATCAATAATTTTGTAAGGCTTATGGATGTTAAAAACATCAAAATATCCCAAGGCAGATAAACAGTTCCCTTCTTCCTGGAAAGGTGGTAGAGTGTCTGCCTGCAAGCATACAATTCCCCGGAGTTCAAACTCACTACCACCAAACGAACAAAACCCAAACTCAAACACCCCGTACACAACGAAACCCAGGTAAACGACAAGGGGCCCCAGGCTGGTTCCTCCCAGCTCTTGTTATGCAACATGAACCCATTCGTTGTTTTCCCAGTGGTCTCCACACAGGGCCTGGGGTTCAGTATTTCAGTATGTATTCTGGAGGGCCCCCATGCTGTGACATGGGCACAGGTGACAAACCTGCTTTGCTATTCAAGGGTTAAATCAGAGAGAGAGAGAGAGAGAGAGAGAGAGAGAGAGAGAGAGAGAGCGCGATAGAGAGAGAGAGAGTCCAGCTCATGAAGAGATCTGGGCCTTGCCAGGAAGAGCAGTCAGACAAGAGATGGACCTTGGCCAGCTTGGCTCAGCCTCGTGGGGACCTCAGGTGGGGCCTTTTCACTTCCTGGGCTCTCTCCCAAGTGCTTGGCCTATTCAGGGAAAGAACAGTGTGATAGAAATGTCTCTCCATGGCCTAGGTCTCTCCCCTGGTGACCCCTGTCCTTCTTCATGGGGATGCGGCCACACTGAGTCTGAGCAGGGACAGCAGGTATGCAGGCTTCCTGGGAGGCCACCCTGTCTCCTGCAGTTGGTACTGGGTGGCAGTTTTGAGCCTCTCCTGTCCCCTGGGACATGCACACGAGGGCCGTGCGGGGACCTGGGCGCAGCTCCCCTCCTGCCTGTTCCGGCCCTGCTCTGTTCTCTCCCGGTATCCAGGCATCATCCTGCTGTGCCTTTGGAGGCCACAGGGCCGGGGCCCCTTGGATTTGGCTCGCTCCAAGGTCGGATCGGAAAACTGGCTCACTGTCAAAGGTGGAGCTGGGTTTCTTGGCTAATTTTACTTCCTGTGAAACTGGGTCATTACTGCACATTTGCACAACCCAGAAATCAATTGGTTCCAAACCAGTTTGCTTACAGGGCTCGTTAGAACCTGTTAGGTCTTAATTAAACCCTGGGGAGGACCAGGTGTGGTGGCACATGCCTGTAATCCCAGCTATTCAAGGTGCCAAGAAAAGGAAGATTTCAGTTTGGGAAAAAGAGGTTAAGGAAACCTTCATTTTGACAAATAAGCTGGGTGCAGTGGTGCATACCTGTAATCCTAGCTATGTGAGTATTTCTGTACCTCTCCTAGGCCGCTCTGCATGGGCACTGAACTCCCCGGCCTCCGCCTCCAAGGCCTCCCCCGCTCTTTATTTTGGGTAGGATCTCTGCTTTGCTAGACATAGGCTCTACCACTTGGGTCACCCCTCCTGCCCTTCTCTGCTTTAGTTATTTTTCAGATAAGATCTTACATTTTTTATTTTTAACTCTTTCTTTCTTTCTTTCTTTCCTTCTTTCTTTCCTTCTTTCTCTTTCTTTTTTTTTTGCTCTGGCTCATCTGATTGTGATCCCCCTACTTCTGCCTCTAAGGAAGCCAGGATTACAGACATGTCTTGTACCGTACCTGCCCCTCCCCTGGGGGAGCGCAAGAGGGAAATTCTGGTTTTGTTGATCTGGGGTGGGAACGGAACCTTCCCATCTCTGACACTGGGAACTCCTGGAATTCACAGCCACCCCGAACAGGAAAGGCAGTGGTCAGAACTCCCGTCATAAACCTATTCACAGGCATTGTGTCTGGGGCCCGCCTTTTGCATGTCTCCCTGTCTGCTCTCCTCCTCTCTCTGTGTCCCCCCAAGTTCCTGCCAGGGCCTCACTGCTTTTACTTAGACAACCCCCAAGTTGTGCAGGCTGAAGCACCTCTGTCTCTGAAATTTCTATGTTGGGGTCCACAGCACTTCATGACCTAGTTGTGCTTGGACAGAGGGAGGGTCTTTAGGTTAAAATGAAATCATTGGGGTCCGCATCTGACATGCCTGGCCTTAGGCCACAGATGCCCATGAAACCATGCTTGGGGGGTGGGCATGGAACTTTCTAGTGCTCTTTCTATGAGAAGGACCGTGGATCTAGAAGGCGGGCACCATGAAAACAGTTTCTGAGGGGATGTGCCCAGTTCATTAGCTATTGCTTAACATGTATGTCCCTAGTTAGAGCTGGTTTCACAGAGGATGTTTGTGTTTTCTTCTGATCCCAGAATTGTTTAGAAGGCCGGTTCTGCCCACTGGCTCAGGGCCCTGGAGTGGGTAGTTGGGGTTGTAAGGGTGATGTGGGGCCAGTTCCCAATCTATCATTGTTACCTAAAGTGAGATGCTGTAAGCATTTATAATCGTCATGATAGCTATAAATGTGTTGCATTCGTTACATTCATGTCCAGCCCTCTCTCTTCACCCCTGCATGCTGTCTATGGGTCCCATCCTCTGTCTAAAATGTCCCAGTGGAATCTCCCTGGCCCATCCAGGAAGCGTTTTTTCTCAGTCTCTGCTGAAGTCCCCTCCGTCTCCCTGCCCCCTTTCCCTCCTCTCCAGCGGCAAACATGGGGCCTGGGCTGAGCTGAGCCTGGCTTCAACCGGCTGGGCCTCCCCTGAGTGCACTGGGGCCCCTGGCCCAGGCTGGAGGTCCCCAGGAGGGCAGAGGTGGTGGCTCAGTCCCCTCACATATCTCCAGTTATCTCCACCTTCCACCTCGGTCCACACAGGTCCTTCTGCCTCCACAGCCTTTGGGAGGCCACACGTGGGCCCTCACTTAGGGCCCCCCAAGTTCAGGCCCCTCGTCTTCTTTTTTTTTTTTTGCCAGTCCTAGGCTTTGGACTCAGGGCCTGAACACTGTCCCTGGCTTCTCTTTGCTCAAGGCTAGCACTCTGCCACTTGAGCCACAGCGCCACTTCTGGCCATTTTCTATATATGTGGTACTGGGGAATCGAACCCAGGGCTTCATGTATACGAGTCAAGCACTCTTGCCACTAGGCCATATTCCCAGCCCCTCCCCTCGTCTTCTTGAACCACATCTCACAAATTAGATTGGGGAATCTTAAAGCCAGCAGAGACATAGAAAAGAGAACTCATCTGGGAAATGGACCACAAGAGGCCCCGGGTCTCTAAAGATCCCGCCCTGAAAGGCGAAAGGAAGAAGGAGACCCCCCTTTACACCAAATGGCTTTGTAAGTGTTGCTTTTGGAATTATTTGTCTTTTTTATCCTTTGTTTCTCAATTTTGGTATTCCCTTTCCCTTCCCTAGTTCTAATACACATATATACAGTATCCAAAGTACTAAGATAAGATACAGTGATGGTCGAGGTAAAACCACATGACGGGAATAGGAGAGGGAAAAGAAAAGGGTACATGAACTGCTATTTCTAAGACGTGTAAGATACTCTCATGTGCCTGTTTATATACTCTTTAAATTTATCTCTAAATGTTGTGCATTTCTTTATCTTGTTTTCTCCATTCCTTTGTGCATATCATTGTTTTCAATCTACAAAGGTGTTGATGAAAACAGTGCTCATTGAAGCAGATTGTACTGGATATTTATTAAACTATTTTAAAACACCTATCAAAGATAGTACATTAATTGTACAAAAGGTTTTTGCTATGGTATTTCACACTTATGTATCTTACAATTCAGTCAGACTGCCCTTCTATTTTTTTTTTCCTTTCTTTGTCCATGAAGCCTGTGGGAATAAAATAAAATTTTTTATTGAGAACCACTAAAAAAAAAAAAAAAAAAAAAGAAGGAGATCCCCCCATCTTGAGAGGAGGGCCAAGAGTGTGGCACAGGCCAGAGAGAACCATTTTTCTTAGGTGTGCCAAGGTCCTGGAAGAGAGAGGTAATAGGTTTCTTTATTAAAAATTAATCTTCTTGTAAAACCATTGCAATACCATGAGCCTTAATAAATCACCCCACGCCTCTGAGTACATTTATTCTCCCTTCTCTGGAAAAAGGGGAGCCGGGAGAAATGGCTCCTGCCTTGGGGCTCAGTAATGAACTAGGCCTGGTAGAAGCTGGGGTGGGGCTCTGCCAGGCTTGGTGGGCGTGGTGGGGGCAAGCATCTGCCACCCACAGTAGGCTGATGCCCATTGAAGACCTGGGTTCCCACCCCACCCCCTTCAGGCACCTCTGGACCTCACTGACTGAAGCAATGCTGCACAGAAACAACAGGGCCATCCCCACCCAGTCCATCCCAAAGCAACCCGGCCCGAACCCCAAATTTTGCTTCACGAAAGCAGGCCCTGAACCTGTCTGAAGTCCTTTCCCCCTGACACTTTAGCTTTCTGGACCTAAGTTGAGGAAGCTTCATTCTGTGTTCTCTGTCCTCTTTGTCCTGGGGACCCAAGGAAAAGATTTCCTCCTCTCCCATCTCTATTCCCAGGGGCAAATAAACCCCCAAGGCAGGAGATGCGCCTGCCTGCAGGAGGATTCGGAGATTCAGAATTCCAAATTCCACCATGAGCTCAACTCCAGGTTCTGCTTTTCCTACATGGAATCCCCACTTTGTAATCCAATTTGCATAGTCCCTGTCCTCTCCTCCCCTCTCTCCTCTCCCCTCTCCCCCCTTCCCTCCCTTCCCCTTCCCTTTCCTCCTCCTCCTCCTCCTCCTCCTCCTCCTCCTCCTCCTCCTCCTCCTCCTCCTCCTCCTCCTCCTCCTCCTCCTCCTCCTCCTCCTCCTCCTCCTCCTCCTCTCTCTCTCATTCTGATGATTAATCCTTCATCAGATGGATAGCTGGGAAATGTTTTCTCCCATTCTTTCATCTGTCTTTTTAGTCTCACACTATTCCTTTTGCAGTGCAGAAGCCTCTCAGTAAGGGGATGGAGAGACACACATATACAAGTAAATGATAAATAAAATTGTGTAATAGAGGGGAAGGGATATGGCAGGTTTAAGGGAGTGGGGCAGGCACAGGCATTCAGATTTAGCCCCATCTTCCTATGAGGCCTCTCTGTGCTTCCTTCACAAACACACACACACACACACACACACACACACACACACACACACACACACACACACTCCGTTTCTACCTGGGCTCTGCAGGGAAGCAGAGCCTGCAGCCCCCCCCCCCCCACCAGGCTGCTGCTTCCCCTGCCCCCCACCCCGGGGCCTACCTTCTAGTCTGTTGTAACCTCCCACTGCGGTGGGCCCAGGAGCCTTTGCCCAGGCTTCTTGTCCTTCCGAGACACCATTTCTGCCTCCTGGCTGCCATCCCTGGGATCATTGCTTAGACTTCAGGACTTGCCCTCCGTTTCCCGCAACAGATGTTTTTCCAGCCCTTTCTTTATGGGCCTGGCCAGTCCTGGAGTGAGGGTAAGGAGTTAACTCCAGGAGGGCCTCTGACTGTGGCTTTCCCTCTTCAGTGTCACCAACCCCTCAACTCTTACTCATCTCCACCACATGGGATTGGCCTTGAGGGCGTCTCTTCTGTCATGTCACACCTATGACACACACATGTGCACACCTGTGCACAAGTGAGTGTCCTCCACCAGACTGGGCGGGGACACCTGCCTTCAGGTAACTCAGCCCTCCTTACTCTGTGCTTCTGCCCTGAGCTGATTCTTTCTGATTGAATCTTCTCCGCCAGGCAGGTGCTTTACCACCAGAGCCACATCCAAGTCCATTGGCTTTTTAGGTTTTGTTTTCCAGATAGAATCTCATGTAATTGCCCAGGGCTGGACCTGACCTGAGGCCCATGATCCTCTGAACTCTGCCTCCTAAGTAACGGAGATTATATGTGTGTGCCACTGAGCTTGTGCCTCATTTTCTAAAGCAATAGCTCCAGGAAGCCTCCCGCAGCTTCCTCATCTTGGCTAAAGGAACCTTACTGTCTGAGTTATGAGTCCTAGAGGGGACGACTTGGAGCAGAAAGCACAAGGAGGGGTGAGGGCAGGCAGGACGACACACATGGCCCCCCGCCTTGTCACAGCTCAGATTCACAGCTCCCCCCTCCCCCCCAAGCCTGGCAAGGCAGATGGGAGCTGAGCCCCACTCTTCCCCCTCAGCCTGGCAGGTGGATTGTCGGGAGTGGCTGAGGACCAGCCTGTGGGGAGGGGGGCATTGCCCTGGGATGCAGGCATGGAATGAAGTTTGTCCTGTGAGAGGGTGAGGGTTATGGCATGCGGAGCTGCCAAGGCGTGGCTGCAGCAGTGTCCGTCCTGGGGTGACCTTGATCCCCCCTGTCTCCTGTGTGCTTCCGCCGCTCCCAGCAGCCTCACAGGGCTTTAAGTGGATCAGACAGTTACACAAGCGGGTCTGGATCTGCCCTCCCGCTGGCAGCCGACTTCTTAATCAGACAGACACTAGATCCTCGTCCTGGGGCTGGTCTCCCCCTCCCAGAATGACAGCTTAGCAGCTTCTGCCTCTGTGCTTAAGGGTCCCCCACCATAGGAGGGGTGCATTGCCCCTGTGGGGGGAGCTTCTCTGTTCCCCGCCTGCAGATCTGCTGCCCAGAGCCACTGGATTTGGTCTCTATGGCCTCTATCCTTGCCAGGGCCTGACTCAATGCTCAGAGAGGCCAGGGAGTCTCCCACACGGCTGGCGGGGGGTGAGGGGGGGTGGGAGAGTGGAGGGGAGACTCCCTCCCCCGCCCCCCTCCCCTCATGTGTGCTCGGCCTGTTGCTGGCAAACCCTCTGCCAGCCCTCCATCCTCAGCCTGTCCTGGCCCATTCAGTCCCCTGTCCTGGCTGATGGCAGTGGGGGGAGGTGGTCGGGTCTTGGCCTGGTCAGAAGGGTCTCTGAGGCTAGACTGCCCAGCACAGAGCTCCAGTCCCTGCTCCTCCCCACCGACTTGAGCCACCCAGGGCAACCAACTTAGTCTCCATACCTGGAGATATATATATTTTTCATGTTTAAATTGAAACAGACTATGCAGTCATGCAGATTTAGTGCCCTGCACGGAGTGGCTGAGAACCACAGTGTCCACAGCCTAGTAGAGGTTTTGTCTCTACAGATAGTTGCTGATGGCAGAGGGGATCGTAAGGGTGTTCAAATCCTACCCCTGAGGAGGTGTAGGGAAATCACAGGCTCTCCCTGCTCTTGCCTCCATCTTAATGAGCACTGGGGGAAGTGCAGCTCCCCCCCACCCCCCCTTCCTCTGCATAATTTCCTTTGGAGTAGGTGTGATCTTAATCCACTGTAACACAATACCAGAGGCCAGTTAATTTATCAATAAATTATAAACAGGATTCTTTTATTTAAAAAGAAGTTGTTCTTAGTGAGATGTTGGTGGCTCATACCTGTAATCCTAGCTACTCAGGAGGATGAGATCTGAGGATCAAGGCTCAAAGCCAGGCAGGAAAGTCCATTAGACTTTTTTTTTTTTTGCCAGTCCTGGGCCTTGAACTCAGGGCCTGAGCACTGCCCCTGGCTTCTTTTTGCTCAAGGCTAGCACTCTGCCACTTGAGCCACAGCGCCACTTCTGGCCTTTTCAATATATGTGGTGCTGAGGAATCGAACCCAGGGCTTCATGTATAGGAGGCAAGCACTCTACTACTGGGCCATATTCCCAGCCCCTCCATGAGACTCTTATCTCCAATTAACCACCAGGAAATCAGAAGTGGTGTTGTGGCTCAAGTGGTAGAGTACTAGCTTTGAGCACAGAAGTTCAGGGATGGTGTCCAGGCCCTGCGTTCAAGCCCCAGGACTGGCATGTATATGTTCACACACACACACACACACACACACACACACACACACAGACACACACACAACCCCTGAAAAACAAAACAATAACAACACAATTTGTTATTTAGCTTGTTTTTAAAAAAATTTAAAAATCTTAGGTAGTTGTTTTTCCTCACAGTTCTGAATGCTGGGAAGTTCAAGTTCACAGTATTGAGCCGATTCAGGGTCTGTGTGGTGCCACTCAGTTTTCATGGGAATGCCATCTTCCTTTCCTCACATGGTGAAAGGCAGAAAGGCAAAAGGAGCCAGCCACTTCCATCTGTCCCCATTAGAAGAAACCCAGTGTTGTGGGTAGGGCAGGGGACCATGGCTGTGGGGCCCTGTGGCCTAAGGAACATTAAAACTCTCTCCTAACTCTTGCTGCGGTGGAGCTACTTGTGAAGGGTAGGCAGACAGGCCATGGGGAGGGGGGCAGGAGACACAGCTGAGGGGTCCTTCAGAGGTTCTGTTCTAGGGATGGTCTGCTCCTGTCACCCTCTCAGAGCCCCCAGAAGCCTCCATCCTTATAGCTTCTGCCTCCTGTGTCTGCTCATCCCCAGAAGACAGAGGACAGGCAGGTATCTGCACACAGAGGGGCTGCGTGGGTGTGCTTTGACCCCTGGCTGTGGCCAAGTGGCACCAGGCCAGCTATCTGGCAGGTAGGTGATTGGTAGTTTGGAGTGGAGTTGCAAGCAAGCAAGCAAGCAAGCGAAAGGCCGAGGAGTATAGTTTAACAAGCCTGTGACACAAGATTCAATCCTTAGTACTGAATTAAAAAACAAAACAAAACAAAAGTGGGCTCCTGTTTCAGGAGGAGGCTCAGCTGGCCGATTTTGAACCACATGAGAAGGCAGAGGGGCCTGTGGCTTAGGTCTATGAGCCCAGCTACTCAGGAGGCAGGTGAAGGGAGGATCACAGTTTGAAGCCAGTCTGGGAAAAACGATCTTAGGACTCTCCTCCCCACCCTGCACCATAACCAGTATCTGCATGTGGTGGTATGTGCGGGCCATCTCAGGTACACAGGAGTATGGATAGTGGACAGTAGTCCAAGCTGGCCTGTGTCAAATGAAAGAGAAAAACAAACAAACAACAATAATAACAACAACAAGAAACAAAAACAAGGGAGACCCTATGTCAACAGTATATCCAGAATAAAGAAAGAGTGGGAGGGGCTGCTCAGGTGGTAGAGAGCCAGGATGGAGTCCAGGCCATGGTATCACAAGTAATCATTAATAATATAACAATGACGACAACCATAGGCCTGCAGTCAGGCTCCTGCAGGAGGGCAGGAGGGCCTCAGGCGTCTGTCCACCGGGCTCTGGGAGCTGCAGATGGAGATGGAGAGGAGAATGTGTAGGAACAGAAGCCAGCTTCCTCCTCTTCTCCTTCCATTCACGCTGTTTGCAGCCACACTGTCTCCCACCTTGCCTTGTCTGGAGTGGCAGGCAGTGTCCCTGAACCCAGGACTAAAGGCCAGGGCCTCAGGAACACCTCCTCCAAATGGGAAGCCTTGCTAGTGACCTCGGGTCCAGCAGCCACTTGCCGGGGTGATTGACATATGCAATTTCTCTCCTCCTGTCTGGCTGAGGTATAGAGGGAAGATTGGATGTTGCTGAATAATTGAAAATGAAAATCCCTCGGAATTGATTCCAATGAAAACAAAATTGAGTCACCCACAATTAGGCCGCCTGCTTCTCCTGGGCCTCACAGACCTTGCCTCCCAGGCCCAGGCTCACCTTTTGCTTTGGGTGTGGGAGGTATGTTCTGTAAGCCTGGAGCCTCCGGGGGTGGGGAGGAGGTGTGTGTGTGTGTGTGGGCGGGGGGGAGGGGTGCTGACCTGCCGGCTTGCTCAGAGGGGTCCTCGCTTCTCCAGGTGGCCTTGGAGTCGCCTGCTTTCCTGCTCTGCTCTGGGGGACCACTGCGGCCTTGTGCCATGCTCTCTCCTGCATGTGTGAGGAATGTTGAGGTGTATACTGCCTCCTGCCCCTCTTGTCCCTGCAGGAAATCCAGGGTCTCCCCTGTGGCACAGCGGGTGTCACGTCATGCCCTCCACGAATGGCCTGGAAAGTCTAGGGAGGAAGGACTGGGAGGCAGGGTGTTGTAGTGGACCTGTGCCTAGACTTGGAGGCAACTGCCCCAGACAAGTCCAGCCCCTTCGCACACAGGCTGGAAGACCCTGCAGGTGTGAAGGCCTGTGTTGGGGAGGGAGGGTAGGAGAGAAGGAGAGAGGGAAGGATGGAGCCCCGGCCCCAGCTGCAGAGGAAACCCAGTTACCCCATGATCAGGGGCTCTGTGCAGACCTCCTTGCTCCCCAACCCTCCCCACGTGGCCATAGAAATATCTCCATGGTGTTTGTTCTGGAGTTCACGGACAGAATCCAGGGAAACTTGAACAGAAGGATATATGTTGTTGTTGTTGTTGTTATTGTTATTTTGGTAGGATGCATTTTTTCCACAGTTAAAAAAACCTACACGGGTTGGGTGCCTGTGGCTCACTCCTATAATCCTGGCTACTCAGGAGACCTACTTCCAAATAACCACCAAAAAAGCTGAAAGTGGCTCATGTGGTAGAGTGCTAGCCTCCAGCAAAAGAAGTTCAGAGACAGTGCCCGGGGACCAGCACTAAAATAAAACAAAGTAAAATAGAAAAAAACAAAACAACACATGGGATTTACTGTAAGAATTTACCCAATACCGTCTGTTGAGGGCTGTGAAGTTCACTCACAGTCTAACTTTCTAGTTTGGGAAGATTTCTGTCAACTCAGATGGAAATCGCACGGGCCAGATGTTGATCCGCCCCTCCTATGGGCATGACCTCTGATATCCCCATTGCTGCTACCTGACTTGTGTCATTGCTCAGATAAGAACTTGGGAACCAAGCCCAGTCAAGCAGAACCCAGGACCATCACTTGCAGCCTTCCCTGGGTATTTTCACCATCTCTGTCACAAAGTATGAAGGCTGCTTTGGACAGTATGTAACTAAATGGACATAGCTGGGTTTCAATACACTTTTATTTATAGAAGTGGGTGGTGGGACCTCTTTGGCCCACAGTTTCCTGGTCTCTTCGTGTGTGTGTGTGTGTGTGTGTGTGTGTGTGTGTGGTGTGTATGTGTGCATGGTGTGTGTGTGTGTGTGTGTGCATGGTGTGTGTGCGTGGCAGTCCCGGGGCTTGAACTCAGGGCCTCACACTGCCCCTTAGCTTTTTCACTCAAAGCTGGCACTCTAAAACTTGAGCCTGACTCACAGCCTTTTTACCTTATTATTTTTTTTTTGAGGGGGTGGTAGGGTCTCATGCTTTTGTCCAAGATGGACCTAGAACACCATTCCCATACCTCTGTCTCCCACATGTGAGAGATTACAGTCATGAACCATCCTACTGACTTGCTCTTTGAGATAAGAGTCTCACTAATATCTTCCTGGGCTGGCCTTGAACCGTGATCCTCCCATCTCTGCCTCCCAGGTAGTTAGGATTACAGGTGAACACCGCCACACCGGGTTGGCAATGAATTTTGACATAGGTCCTCTTGATGACTGTGTGGAGAATGGATTGAAGGGAGACAAGGGAGGAGCATTTGAGGCATTTTCATGGACCAGAGGCTGGCACCTAGTGGGGCTGAGGGGATGTGGGAGGGGCTCATGGTTTGGAGGCAGAGCCTGGAGTCTAGTGGGTAATGTGCCTCCCTTCTATCCACACCCACCCCCTCTTTCTCCCTTCGGTTTCCCCCTGCACTCTCCCTAGGCACCCTGGGGGCTGTGGAGGCCTGCTGTCTGTAAGCCAGGCATCAACTCCAGACAACAAAGACATTGCTAATGCTGTAAATCCGGGATCCAATTTGTTTGTGATTTCCCCTCATTTCAAATGCACCTGTTACCCCTGGAGGCCTTTAAGCACCCGTCAACAGCAAGTGCAGAATCAAAGGGAAATCAGAACCTTTCAGAAAACCCCCCAGTGCTTCAAAGAGGAGACAAGCAGAATAAAAGATTTCTTTCCTCCTTAGATGACTTGTTGGCCTAGATGGCTAGAGCTACAAAAGCCCAGGAGGGGGCGGTCAGGGGGCATGGTCTGAACTATCTGCCTTCCCCTTCCCACTTCTGAGTCAAATGGCCCTGACCTTCCAGGGAGGGTCTGATAACATCCCAGCTGCTGCTTTTCCTTCGGCTGGGATGGTCTGACACACATCTTGCAGGCTGGCAGGTCAACTAAGGAACCATCCCGGGCATTGGCTGGTGGTTTGGGTGTGGTGACATGTGTTCATCAAGCGTGGAATCTGGGACCCTCTGCCCGCAAGCCCTGCCCAGCCCCTCTGTGAGCTCTTTGTGAGTTCAGCCATCTGCTCTTTGTTGTGCTCCAGGAAGATGGACCTGATTCACTGACATCTCTGTCTCTCAGATCAGCAGTGACAGGGAAGAGGAGTATCTGGGGGCCAGGATGGTGGGAGGCCTGGGGTGGCCCCCAGCAAGCTGAGGGGACACCTTCAAGCGGCCTGTGGTTCTGGACCTGGAGGGGAGGGAGGAGACATCTGGGAAGATGAAACAGAACAGCCTGGATGAGAGCAGGTCCAGACCCCCGTGTGTCCTCACTGTGGTTAGAGATGTGGTCTCACTCTCCCCCAGGCTACTCCCAGCTGCTCTGCTGCCCAGGGCATACACCCTGGGGTCATCTCTCCCCCTCCCCCTAGGTCACCTGCTACCACCTTGCTGCCAGCTCTTCCCACCCCTCGTTACTCTCACCACATAACTAGCTGGGACTCTATACATGTTGACTTCCCTTACCCAAGAGAATGCAAACGTCTGATCACCCCAGCTAAGACTGGGCACCAGGGCACCCACCATGGCCGAGAGGCCAGCAGCCTGGCTGTGAACGAAGAATGAAGCTCAAGGCTGGTCATACAGGACAGTCCAGCCCCTGAAGCGCCGCAACCCCCCCCCCCCCCAGCAAACATGAAATATTTCTAGCTAGAATGTTCTCTAGTGATAGTTAAGTCACTTGGGGGGCCACATGAAAGCCAGGGAGCCCCCAAACACATAAGCATACTTTAACCTTCCATTTCAGGGTATTTATTTCCATACCAAATGGGGAGATTAGGGGAGGAAGGGTCCTCGTGAGAAACCCACTCTAGGTTCATTAAGGAGTTCCTTAACCAGCCTGGTAGGCAAAGGCAGGGGCCCTGTCCTTGGCTTGAGTAGTTCAAGGGCAAGACTCCTAATAACCAGAAGTTTGAAAGTAGAGAAGATTGCCTGCTTTTATACCTTTCAATTACCAAGTTGCTTTCTCTAATACAATGTTGCCAATTAAGACTATGAGCTGGGTCTCTTCTAATTGAAAGGGAAAGGATGATTTAGGATTTCTCCATCAAGCTGGTTGCCACTTCTGATGTTCCTCTCTTTCTTGTGACTGACAGAGATGGGATGATATGACTGTCCACGTCTTGTTAGCTCTTATCCAGTCTATCCCGGTCCAGTCTGAATTATGGTACATTTTTAGGAAGATTGAAGTCCCTTGGAAAGATTGGTGTGCCCTATCAGTTTGAGATCAAAATAGTTCTTACATCCTTGACTGTCTCCCTGTAGACCATGGTGGGGAGCATAGGACCTCGTGAAACTTCAGGACCTGGGGTGGGGGGGGGGGTGGGGGTGGGGGTGGGCAGGCGACAGGATGCATAGAAGCATGGCATTGCTGACTGCTGGGAGCTGGCTTTCTGTCCCCAGGGTTCTGTCCCTTGCCTGGCTCTTCTTGGTACATCCATGTCATTAAATACCACATGACAGACATGTACCATAATGATCAACCTCTTGGTTAAGATGGGATCTTGTTAACTCCCTGCTCCCCCTCATTTTGTCCTGGAACCCTAATCCTTATAGGTAGCCCCAGGGAGCCTGCCCACATATTTGCATTCATTGTCCTAGAGGATGGAGGAAGCTTCATGAATTCCCCACAACTTCCTGGCCCTGCCCCTTAGACTTTCTTCCTGGATCCTGAGGTATAGGGGCTCTGCAGGGACTCTACTTTGAGAAGCAGGGGTTCCATCCTTCTCAAGGTTTTATGAGGAGAAGAGCCTGCTTGCCACCCCCACAAAACGTGCTTCCTGTCTCGACCATTTTAGTTCTTGATTAAACCCAATTTGGCATGTCGTTATATCTGATTTCTTATTCATCTTCTCCTCTAGTCTTTTTGTGGTCACGATTGATTACACGTTTTTGAGGAAACTGGTCTCTGGTCCCACCAAGGCTAGGCCCCAGCAGGCCCCACTGCCTGCCAGCTTGGCCTTGCCCCTCGCTCACCCCTCAGCCTGCAGGTGGGGAGGACCGGGGCATTGGGTGGCTGTTTGGAGGGAGTTCTGGGCCTCCAGTGGAGGCCTCAGGCAGGTCCCTGGCAGAAGCTAGAGTGCAAGGCAATTTGGCAAATTGAAGCTGCAAGCAGATGTTTAATTAGTCGTGAGGCTGGAAGAGCCTGGTGGCTGAGGAAGGGGAGGGCAGCGTGTCTGACTCCACCACCGGTGCCAAAGAGATGGAGCTTTGAGCTTTGTAGTTGGGGGCCAAGGCCGGGCCAGGGAAGTCAGCCCAAGTAGGAGTGACCTAGAGAGCTGGGCCTGCAGCACATAGCAGGCCGAGGGGTCCAAAGGACCCCCGGAGCCCAGTGTAGGGGTAGGGGCGTACTATAGACCCTCTGTCAAGGTGGCTGGGAGCCTCAAAGCAGTTTTCCTGTGTATGTGTAGGCATACCATGCATGTGTGCGTATGTGTTATGAATGTGTGCATGTGTTATGCATGTGTGTGTGTGCATGTACATGTGAGGGGAGATTTAACCTGAACATGTCTCAAGTGAGAACCACGTGTCCACGTCCCTCATGTCTCCTCTTGAGCCATGGACTGTGGCGCCCTCTGACAGCCGCGGTCCTCATCTATCCATATTTACATCTCCATCGGCCAGCAAGTCTACTTTCCTGCAGGTGCCAGGGGGAGAGGGCAAAGTGGAACCAGAGCACACAGAAGTGACCTTTGGAAGGGGGGCTGTGGGCTCTAGGGTGCTGCCCAACCCCAAACTGTGGGGGTTGGTGAAGGACGGTGATGCGCTTGTCTTGTCTGCATGTCATTTTCTTTTCCACCGACTTGCCTTAGGACACTCAGGCCTGCAGACTTCACCCTGCATTTCAGAGCAGAATTTCCAACAAGAAATGGCGCACACCGCCATTTGCAAACCCGATTTGTCATTTGCAAACCTGATTTGCATGGCTGATTATTGGTGCTGTTTTAAAAAGCTCTAGGGTAAAGTTCCCATCCCACAGGGGGCCCTAAAGTCCCCAAAGTAATTGGCATTCCATGACCCATAAAGGGGTTGAGCCACAGGCAAGAATCAGTGCCTCTTTCCCCTGGGAGCTGATGAAGTCCAGAGGTACCCATGCTTCCCGTGGGCACCCTGGCAGCTCCAGCAGAGGACCCTCCATTCGCTGGCCACTTCAGAATGTGCTGTGTCCAAGGGAAAGGGGAAGGGGGGAAACGAGTAGTGTGTTACTTCCGTTGTGAATTGCATATGAAAACAAAACAGCCGGCATTGACGGCTCACGCTTGCAATCCTAGCTACTCAGCAGGCTTTAGACCATGGTTCCAAACCAGCCTAGGAAGAAAAGCTTATCAGACTCTTATCTCTACTTAACCAGTAGAAAACTGGAAGTGCAGCTGTGGCTCAAGTGGTAGAATGCTAGCCTCGAGGGAAAAAGCTAAGGGACAGTGCCCAGACCCTGAATTCAAGCTCCAGTGTGCTGTCTGTCTGTCTGTTTCTCTTCTCCCTCTCACACACAACATACACAGTATTTTTTTTTCTCTTGTCCTTTCTCTGCTGTCTTAGAAATTGGATTAGTCATTATTAAACATTTCAAAGTGGAATAAGAAAAAGGGGAGTTGATTCCAAGGGCATGTGGCAACTTTGATCCTGACAGAGCCTCGCCATCTTGGAGCCTGTACGAAGACAGTTTGCGTTGTGCATTGAGATGCTGATAATTAAGGCCTTGTAATGACTCGTTCTGAAAAACCAGCTCTGTTCCTTATTTGCTGTTAAGAACACCAAGAGTTTATTTGCTGAGAATGGGGTTTAATTCAATTAGCAGGAGTTGTGAGTGCACACAACACAAGGTATATTAGCCCAGAGCTTTGCTTGTAATGAGACCCAGAAAGCATTTAAGGAAGGGAAAGCTAATTACGCAGGATTCTTTATTTTATTTTATTTTTTCTTTCCAATAACACAGAGGGTTTAGTTCAAATTTCAGAGGCCTGGATTCCCAAATCCCTTAAGCTTTAATTAACGATTAACAGAGCAGAGGGGTAAGGAGAGAAGACGGAGCTTTGCCACAGACTCCATACCAAGGAGGATCATTAGGAAGTTCCAACTCAACAGCACTTGACAGTTTGCAAAGCATTTCCACCCTTCCCTCATCCACCTTGAATATTCATGGTCACTTCCTCTTGGGCTGATACTGCAGGTTCCCACCACAACCTGGGTTTGTTGGAGAGGCCTCAGCCAGCCCCACCCTCCGCTCTAGGAATCGCAGGACAGATGGAAAACAGCCAGCAGACATGGATTTGACCTTCACCCGTACTTGTGAAGTGCCAGACTTTGAAG